>NC_089979.1:92545092-93168485 GCF_036417845.1 Apteryx mantelli | reverse complement strand
CAGATCCTTAATGTTTTCCATGAACTCAACTTGAAGGATGCAATTACCTATGTGGCTGAGGTATGAATGCTTTTTTACACGTTATAGCACCATATTCCTTTTTTTTAGATTTTAAAATGTAACCTGAAGCTGAAACATTGCAAAAAAGATGTCTAAAAGAAATCTATTTTCTTATCTGCTCTGCTTTTTTTTTCTAAAAGGAATTTAAGTGTGTTCACCCAATATCACCTCTCTGGGTGGCTGCAGTTCTCAGTATTATGCCTGATCCCTGAACATTAGTATACTGTACATGTCAGTGTTTTTTTAGCATATTGTACATATGTCAGTGCACTTTCCTGTTGGATTTTACTGAAGAGCTTTGTTTCTACCTTCTTTGCATGAGGAAACACTGTAAATCTAATGGGACCAGGCAAATTAATGCATATTTCTAAATGTGTCAGCAGAATGTGGCTCCTGCAGAACAGTGCTTCTGTGTGAAGTCAAATCTGATCTGAAGAAGACCCTTCCAAATGGTGTGGCCATATGACTCAAAGTGGTGAACTGCTACAATCCCACTCTGCAAGATCAGTCATTCAAAAGATTTTTGAGGAGTAACTTTAATTCAGTTGAATCACAATTTCCACACTTCAAAAATTAGAGTTAGAGTAGTATATTACAGATGGCAAATGCAATCACAGTATTGTGAAGTTAGAGAAACTTAAGACATAACAACAGGAGCACATTTAAAAATTACTGAATTGAAGGAAGTTACTGACCTTCTGCTGGAGCATGATTCCCAGAGCCAAGCTATGTTAACAGATCATATAAGAATTCCTAATCCTCTTCAGTCAGTGTGTACTAATGTGTGTTAATCAGACAGGTTAGTTCAAATCACTGCAAATATGCAGCATCCACACAGTGCAAAGGATAGTTTTAAGCATTAATATCTTAGTGATCTTTGAAGTGATAATCTATTGTTGCCCTTAATCTCCAAGTGAATTCATTTTCACAGCTAAGTGATCTACCAGTTCATTTATTTAAAAACAATGTTTAATAATCATCATCATCATCATCATCATCATTATCATCTCATTTTTTGGAAAATGAAAACAGCTGGGCATACTTCTTTCAATGAAATCTGAAGTTTGAGAGATCAAAAGTATTCACAGAATTAGATCAAATTCAGCAAATATTTTAGGGCGAAAAGAGAAAGAGACAAGAAAATATTTCAGTTTAAAATTTTCTAAATTACCCTTTCAGTTTTCAGGCTGTTTGAGATCAAGAACTAATTTTCTTTCTCATGGGCGTTTCTGGGTCACACCTCAGAGAAGGAAAGTTAGATGATGAATATGATGTTCAGAATCACTGCTGAATCTGTTCAGCAGATTCACTGCAATATTCTTTCCCTCCAAAGAAATCACTAAGTCTTGCAGATTCACCCTCAGGACCTTTAGCCAATAATGTCTTGAACTCCATACAGTAATGTCAGTTTAAATTAGATTATTTATTGCTTGGAAGAGTGATCTTTCTCACTATACATTAGTACAGTGCGTGACACAAAGACGCTGACTTTTGACATGCTACTGAAGTTTAAATAATGTTTATGTAGAGTGTGTCCTGCAGACAAATTGTATTTTAAAATGTCTATTGTTTGGGCAAAAATAAGAAAAGAAATTAAAAGTTCTTTAGATTCTACAAAAGGGTTGCAACATGGTTTCCTCCAGTGGAAATTAGTTAATCAGTCATGAATTGTGAATCCTGAAGTCATTCCACCTTTCTCACATTAATACTTGCTTCAGTGATAGACTGCTTAACGATATTTTATTGACTTCTGATATAGCTCTCTGAACTAGATGGCTGTGAATTTACAGGCTGACATTGATATGGAAGCCATTTCTTCAAGGAGGAATATAGATCTGCCTCCCCCAGATACCTCTTCTCTTCTGAGTTGCAAGAAACTCAGGAGTTTAAAAACTATTTTTATAAATTTGTCCTTCTTCCAGCTCTGCTGTTATGTTGCAGCTGTTCAATAAACAAGAGCTTGAGAGAGCTCAGTCTGAACCTAAATAAATTCCTTACAGCTGTGAGAGGAGAGCCTAAGTCAGCTGAGCTCAGAATAATCCAGAGCAAATGAATAGAAATGACTTAAAATACATTTCTTACCTCTACCACTTCTCAGAGACATAGTATAGGATTCTCAAATAGCTATTCTGCACTCTCATCAGGGTACCAAAGTTCTAATAGTGTGTTCTCATGAGGGGGTACACTTCCAGGAGTTTTTTTATTTAGCTTATATACACAGTTTTTGAAGTGGTAATATTTTAACATTGGCCATGCTCTAAAGAATGTGGACAAGTGATGCAGAAGAAAGCATTTATAGCAAAAACTTATTTTAATCCAGATCATCTCTGAGAAATCATAAACAGCAAAAATGTCCTAGGATATTTTGTACTGGGAGCAAATTATTGTTGCATAATTATACAATAAAAAAATATAACAGATCAATAAGGATCAAGATAAAGGCAATAAACAACACTTTTTCATAAGGAGAAGAAAGATGGTTGTAATGCTATTGTTCTAGAGTGCATTTTTAATGTAAAACATCTTGTGGAAAAATCAATATTTGACTCCTACAGATTCTTGGTGCAGACAGCAGTTCTTTCTGCTGTAAATAACCACATTCCCTGAGTACTGGAAAGGGATGATGAAAAGAATTTGCAGTTAGTAACTTCCTGTTGGCCAAAATTCCTCCACTGATGACATGGTATGATATATGTATGAGACATTAAACTTGATTTGAAAAGGAAGTCAGCCACACTTAAGAAAACGGATGAGATGATGCTGACCCAGATTTTACCTTTTTGTCTTTTAAGTTTTCTGTCTACAGAGATCAGAAAGTATTTAATGCCACTGAATTGATCCAGCACAGATTACTGTAACACATAGGTGGTCTGTCGTAGTACAAGGAAACATGTTTGTTTGATTTGCTCTGTGAATATGGAAATGTAAAAGGGACACAACACAGAGTGTGAGAAATGTAGATAAAAAACTTTTAATATTCTGCAAGGGAGATTGTTTTTCTGTGTGTATCCTTTATAACAATTTAAAATGTAGAGGTCTGCTATGTGACTTCTCTCTGCTGCTATTCAAAACCATAGATGGATTTGGCCTGTGTAACCATGATGTCACTCAACAGCTCCCTTCCTCAAAAACAAGGGATTTTGCAAGCATTAGGGAAAAGTGTGAAGACAGAAAAACGAGCTTTCCCAGAAGTTCTCTTTGAGACACCAGTTTCAGAACTGACAGCAAATCTCTCTTCAATGTCTCATCTCTGAGTCTCCCCAGTATCTTGCAAATAGACATTTTCTGATACGCATTTTGTCCTAGGTGCTTATGTTAACATACTGCACTGTGTATTGCCACCCTCATGTTAACACACTGTAGCTTTTGACAAAAAAGTACTGCAGTGGTAATGTGTCTCGTTTCCTGCTGTGGCCAGGGAGAACGCAGAGGCTCCTTAGCATTCATACGTTCACCAAGTACAGACAACATGGTGAATGTGGACTTCAGCACCCCACGTCCCAGCACGGTGGAGAGCTCTGTCTCCTACTTACTGTGAGTACCTGTGGCTAATTGGTTGATTGCCTTTTATTTTTGTGTTATATGATGTGAAGAAGGGCAAAAAACGATGTGGAGGATTAAAGCTAGAAATTTTTTAAAATGTAGCTTGTAGGGCCCTCATTCACTACTGTTTTGTACTTTCATTAGTCTTTTCCTCCCACATAAAATGGGTATATGATGCTATCAATGCTCTTGTTTCACTTTACACACAAATTTTTCAGTGCAAACTGATGGCAGAGCATGAGAAATTAGAAAGACTTGTGTCTTCCCTAACTCGTCCCTGGCTGCTTCACAGAATAGACAGACTGATGTAAACAGAAGAATAAGACTAGAAAGCAAAAAATGAAAAAAAAAAAATCGAAAATCCACCTGAAAGATAAGAGTCAATAGTTTTTAAAAGGGGAATGTACACACTTCTTCACACTTGCAAAATTGTATCAAAACTTTTTAAAAATCAAGTCACTCTTGGTTAGAGCTCAGCATGATTTTTTTCAGATCTAAAGGTGAATTTTTCAGCAAGTGTTATGCATCTTAAAAGAGGGGTTTAGCACTCCTTAAGCATTGTATCTGTAGCAAAAGCTTTGTGAATTCTGTAATTCTACAACCATCACAATCACTGGGGGGAAAGGGGAGTATCCACACAGCTCCACTTTAGACATTTAACTATGGGAACCTAATCTAGGAATCTAGGTTCTGTGTATAATGAAGAGAAAAAGCCTTCCAAGGGCAGTTCAAAGTCCCTAATTGTTGCCTAAATTAAGGTGCTGAGAGTCATCTTCTGTAAACAGCCTTTTTTCTCCACTGCCTCCCTAGAACACCTAGGTTCCTACGTCCAGAGACAACCTCTCTTGCCCAGAAAATCTCTCTCATCTCCCTTTGTATTGTAACTTACAGACAGGTAACTGTGATTATGGATAATAGAACTTCAGTCCTGCAGTTACAGGACGGTAACTGGCATTTAAAAAAAAAAAAAAAACAGATAAAAGCTCATAAAATAGAGCACATATCTGTATTCGCGTTGGTTCACGTGGCATTAGAGTGCCTTTTGCTCACTGACTGCAATTGACAGTGCTGGATGTTGTTGCTGAGTCTGGTCTAGAGAGGTCTGGTCACAGGCGAGGCAAGGAAAAACATTGCTCCTTCTTTAACTCATTTGTGACTCTCAGGGAATAGGCCATGGAACATGCAGACAGAGAAATAAGAGTAGTGAATGCTACACCCACCTTAAATACAAGAAGCCAATACATTTTAAAAGGGAAACGTATACTCTTTTCACATTTCCCACTAGCTGTTTGCTCACTCTGTTTGCTCCATTTTGACCTTTTTTTTTTTTTAGTCATCTTCATTTCTCACTCTCCTTCCCCACTTTCCTGTTTTCCCTTCCCCTTCTGTAATTACTGATTTTTAAAAGTGCTGTTTGTAATTTGGTATTCTTCAGGAGGGAAAAAGCTGGACCAGTTTGCCTTGACATGCAAGCTTTAGAGCAGAGGAGGAAGAGTATCCGGGACACAGAGGATACGGTCACACACCATACCCTACAACAGTACTTGTACAAACCCAGGCAAGAGGTGAGAGCGGGAGGCCAACATAGGACAGATTCTCAGTCTAAAGCTGGGAGACACGAGGAACCAAAAATTTGGGACCGAAACTCAGAAGAAAAGAACACATACGCAAAATCCACCCTTGAGGAACATGGGATCTTTGTCTGTATTCTCTCCCACTTATGAGCAAGGCCTCATGCGCATAGCTAGTGCCTCTGATTTCAGCAGGGCCAGGGGAATGCAGGACTGGATCCAAAATAGGTTCTAAAGCAGGATGAATGGAGCATGTAAACTGAAATGATTCACACACACATAGGGAGAGGCTTCCTTTGAATGACTGTCACTTTTTATTAGTTATACTTAAAATTCCTGGACTAATACCAGTTTCATCATAAAGACAGAGAAAGAAAATACAAGTTTCCATTAATGCCTTTAGATTAGTCTTTAGTTCCTTCTTTTTTTAAGCAGTTGGTTTTGTTTTCATGGCACTGTGACTGCGTTAATCCAGGGCTTCCAGCAGCATTTCTAAATAAATGAATATTGTTTTTCCTTCCTGGCCGCAGCACAAACACCTGTACAGCCGACATGAGATCATGCACAATGAAGACGAGAAACAAGACAAGGAAATTTTCCACAGGACAATGAGGAAGCGCTTGGAGTCTTTCAAGAGCACCAAACTAGGAATAAACCATTCCAAGAAGCTCAATAAAATCCACAAGCGAGACCGGGGCCAAAAAAGGGTAAAATACTCTCATGAGGACTCATCTATTATGCAAACTAAGGGGTGGGGAGGGCAGGAAGGATTCTAAAGGGTCCCGTGTCCTTCAGTTATCTCTGCCCTATAGAACTTCATGACCTTAAAGAGTCTAGGCAAGAAGAAATTGAACTGTGAGGTGGCTCAAGGGGCACCTTCTCACATGCTGCTTTTCTCTATGCCTTCGGACCCTTCTGGGTGAGAGACTTTTGATCACTTATAAAACAAGAGAGCTTGAGTCAAGTGGGAGCACTGCAAGGCGATGTAGCAGGGTAGAGCTGCAGCATGGACCATTCCACAAAATTTGCATGGAAGTAGGAGGGAACTGGTAGAATTTGAAGAGCCAAAGCCCCTTTCATTTCCTGTAGTGAGTAAGAGGCAGAGCGGGGAAACTAACATCATCAATATTGGGACACAAGCAAAGTTTAAAAGAGATTTCAGAGATATACCATGGAACTCTGGGGACTTTGCAAGGACGTCTCTGCCATTGCTATCTGATGATGGCAGCATTTCTGGTAACCATTCATCTGTTTGTTTTCTTTCAGCGAAACAGCAGTGTTATACCAAATGGAAAAATACCTTCAGAAAACCCAGTACAAGATTTTGCTTTGAAGGAAAAAGGTAAACAGACTGTTAGACCAGCTTCATTAACTGCATTTTACCAACTACATTGTTGGTAAAAAAAAAAAAAAAAAAAAAAAAAAAAAAGCATCAGTGAAAAACTTCATGGCATGCAAAGATGAGGCTGGTATTAAAAAGGGACTTCTGCTAATAACCTGAGTTGGGCAGGTCTGCTCCATACTTCAAAATGTAGTGTCTGAATGATTTAGCAGTTGTTTTTCTAGACAGCTGGATGATAAATCAAATTTTAATCAGCCCTCTCACTCATGCTTTTTAAATGTCGTGTTTACATTTTGAAAACTAAAAGATGCAGGAGCTGTGATGTAGATGAAATTTCAGCTTCCTTTTGAACAAGCTGCAGAGAGCAACTTTTGCTAATGTCTTTCTTTTTGACCAGAGCAGGATATGTCCGCCCATGACACCACATCATATAAAATTCAGTAGTTTGATGGCATTCTAATCTGAAATAGGGTCCATTTGTTTGAAAGGAGTCTGGATCAGAGTTGAAAGCCAAGCAAGCATGAGAGAGTAACTTTGAAAGGAACACAGTCAGAGGCCAGTTTCAACACTGGCTCATCCTTCATGCTTATCCACTAAACCTAATAGGAGTCTACTTTGAAGCTGACTACCCTAGGGAGCATCCCCAGCAAAAGAAGGAAGGAAAAAAAACAAAATCTGACATCTTGGTTGCGCATATAAAGCCCCCAAAACTTTGATCTGGCACTTTAGCCATCTTTTGGCCTTCTGTCAATAATAACAAGACATGATGAAGACTGATAGGTCAAATTATAATGATATATTATTATTTATATCATGTGACTATCATTTACATATATATCTAATACATCATATATTGTGTGTATCACATATATATGATAAAATTATCTATATGTTTCACTTGAGAACTGAAATGTGATTTAAAAGCTGCTGAACTAACACTTATTCCTGGTCTTTCCTCTGCTTATGCAGGCAACCCCTTGATCTCAAAGAGAACTGAAGTAAAGCAGAGAGAGATTTCTTTTCTCCCATAGCTCCAAGCAAAGATTTTTTCCTTATATATGCTCTTTAAATCATTTTCTGAACTTTTTTCTTTTTTTTTTTGACTGTCAGAGGCAATGCATGCTGGCTGAGTGACTATAATGCTCTAGACTATCTTTGCTTGGGAAGAGCTTTCCAAATGCTTTTAAGTAGGTCATCCAACGCTCTCTCCTTACAGCACATTCTTCACAGAAATCTCTTCATCCTCTACCTTAAAAAAAAGTTTCTTTGGAGGACAGTGTTAAGAAGTGGTTTGGCAGCAGACAGAAACACTCTTCACTTCTTTATCCGAACTATAGTAAAATGAATTCTCCCTCAGTAGAAGCTTATATATGCAGCAATGACCTCACCAGGTTGGAAATCAGTCAGGATACTAACACCAGCCTCTGTCTAATGATGAAAACGCAGTAACTGGTTGTTGTAAGGGGCCACAGTTGACAAGACCTGAGCATTTAAGAGGAAAACAGATAGCGGCACAGTGGTCTCATGTCATGTATTTGCTCATTTCAGTGCCAGGAAAGCAAAGTCTCTCAGCCAAGAGTGTATCTGGAATGCACCATCTCTACCATAATACCAGCCACTAATGCAAGGCTGAAACCTGTGCTGGGTTTCTTAATCTAATTGGTGTCTAAGCTGCAAACTTACATACAAGCTCTCTTTTGCCCTTATCCAGATCCTTGCTAATGATATATCTTAGATAACTATCTTAGCATCAAAAGAGCTAACATTTTATATCAAAACTGGTAGAAATGTCTAACCAAATTGGACTGACTTTTTTTTTTTCTTCCAGATTTGGAGTTTTCTGAGCCAGAAGACAGTAACGATTATGAAACTTTGCACCTCGGCAAAGGAGTTGATTTCCTGGCTGATGTAACCAAGCAAAATTTCACAGATACACCTAGTGGTAAGACAATCAACTACATATGGATTTTTTTTCTCAAATATAAAACAATTTATTAGCAATGATGCTGCTTTAGCTTGTATTTGGGGGGGGGTATTTGATTTGTTCTCTTAAAAATGTTATTTGCTTAATATTGTTGTTAACACATGAAAAGTTTGGGATATTTAAAGGTACGGAGAGCATCAACTTTGCAGCTGATAATACTGACAGCAGTTGTGAGCATGACGGCATAATCCAGACCTAAAAGCACTAATTATTTCTAGCAACAGAAAACATTATCTTAGACTTGTCCTACTTCACAAGACCAGCCAATACCAGTCCTTTGGAACTGATTTCTACTAGCATTTAAATCAACTTTGCTGTGTGATACATTTCATACTTCTTCTTTCATGTGGAATTTTTCATCTTAAATTCACGACTCCCTCAGATCCTTACAAGGCTGTGTGCTGGATCATTTTAGAGATACTACAAAACTCACAGTAGTCACAGAAAAGGGAAGGTTTGCAGCATTTCTGGGCACTTACTGTATTTGACTTCTGGTCCTGAATGGCTCCAAAATATCAGATTGAAAATATATTGATATATATAAAAGAAATAATATGGCATGATTTCAAAGGTTTTAAATTTTAATATTTCTCTTTAGTCCTCTTCTGTTTGAACTCTCAGTGTGCCACTGTATGGGTAACATGCTGCATGTAGGGAGGATAAATACTTGTGTCAGAGCTCTTGGCAATCATGCTGATACACCTTTTCACTGCATCATCACAAATTCCCTGTTTGAGTTTATATAAAGGCATCCAGAAATCGATCCAGAAAAAAGTGGGTGGCGAGATGTAGACCTAGACTGTTTTTAAATTTTCTTTTACTGTTTAAACACTATAGATTTGGTGTTTATATTAAAAAGCTGATGTTAGTTACTTTTGACTGTTCTGTGGCCTGCTTTGGCTCCCTCACACACATCTTGTACATGTACGGATTTGAGCACTTTAAGCTTTTTTTATTATTATGGTTTTTTTTTTCTTTTTTTGTAGGTTTGATTTGAATGTTCTGCAATTCTTTTATGTTTTGCTTTATTTTGTTTGAGGGACGGGTTGATTTGTTCTTGTATTGATTTTATTCATTGTCTGGAGACATCCCAACCATAACTGCAGGTTATATCCAATTTTTCTCTTTAAAGGAAATCCAAGCTGACTAGCAATAACTAAGCCAGTGAGAGCAATCTGTGTGTGTATAATAATATATCTGCCAACAGGTTTCTTCACTATAGCCCTTCTCCTTATACATCTTATTGTATTACCAAGAAATTACTTTAATTAATTGAATTTGTTACTCATGAACTTTTTGTAGGAATTGATAACCCAGTATTTTCAGCTGATGATGGTCAAAGTGTCTACATGAAGTTCTCACCATGGTTATCTAGTGAAGATACTGTGGTACCATCACAAAGGGCCAGAGTGCAGATCCCATATTCTCCAAACAACTTCAGACGGCTCACTCCGTTCCGGCTCAGCAATAAATCAATAGATTCCTTCTTGCAAGCAGATGGCCCAGAGGACCGACCCAGATCTTTTCTCCCAGAATCAACACATATGTAATATTTTAAAACAGATTATCATCATCTTTATTTTTAATCAGTCTTCCTGTCTACCTTGACTACTGATAAGAAGTTTATTTTTCTATTTCTTTTCTCCCAGAGTGTTTCTTTTCTTCTTGATTTATTTTTTTTCTACAACTAAACGTCTTCTATTTTCCTCCTGTTTGAACAGCTAAACATTTTTCTATTTTCCTCCTATAGAAATGCTGCCCAGCTGTAAATATTTGGGGTGAAATGACTAGTTATTTTTACAACAGCTAAGGATCTGGCTCTTTGTTTTGGCTTGAACACTTTAAATGCTAAGCAAAAAATATTCCAAACACCAGAATGTTGTGTACCTGTTTTCAGAAGGATCCAGGTTTCTTGATTAGCCAGTTCTAGATGATAAAATTCCTATCTGAATTGCCTAACATGAGGCAATTCTGATTCAACCCTCTTAAAAAGTGGTTGTTACTCTTTCAAGTAACATTGTCAAGACTGTCTTCAGGCCTAAGCAAACTAGGTAATTACCAAGGACAGGAGACTAATAAGAATAGCAAATCAGTCTCAGCCAATGCTGGCTATCTTACTTATGCCGAAGCTCTGGAAAGACAGTCTGGTTGCTGATGCCAAAGGACATGGTTTGCCTGTAACAGTTTGGGTGTCATTTAACCCATCAGATGTGCAATAGGAACAGAAGGCCTAGACCAACAATGGGCTGAGCTGAGCCACTCACTCTTAGCATCACCATATTGTGATTTTGCCTCTGTTGCTGAGAAGCCTTGCACCAGTTCTTAAGATCTGGCCAGGTTCTTCTTTATCCTGGGCGTAGCCAGTGAAAATGCTCCCACTGTGCAGGACAACTGTTGAATGACACTGCTGATTACACCATTAAGCTGCATAAGAGAGGGTTAAAAATGAAGCAAGTTTTGCACTAAAAAGCATCAGGGTTCCCTTACACAGGTGGAGATAACTACACAACAGCCAAAACCAGAGAAAAGCAGAATTCCAGTTTTGGTTAGAGCCCAGCCATTTGTCTTATCCTTAAACTGTGATTTTTTTCTTGAAAAAACAGAGAAACGTTCATCTTTTTCATGCAGTAAATAACCTTATGCCTCTAATGTGTTAGAGGCTTAAAAATAAATTGACTCTGGGTTTAAATGAATATCTTGGTGGCCCTTTAATTCTTGTTCTGTGACATTTTTCCACACCATAAAAATCAGCCTTCATTTCTATAATCAACATAGTGCTGTAAATGAGGTGGCTCAGGTCACAGTTCAGCCATCATAATTGAACGGAGCATAGGGCACTGCAGGGATTATGCAATGAAATCCAATCCTCAGTTTCATCGGGAATTAGCTTCTGGGGAATCTGTGATCGCAAGTGTATGACCTAGTATGCTCTGTGCATCAACAAACACAGGAATGTGGTAAATTGAGAGTACTTCTGCAGGTAGCTGATGAACCTTTGTTCAGACAAAGATCTCAGGATGAGAGTGACTGCTACCCAATTTTGATTTGAGAAGAATTTCATAATCTTTTGAAAAGAAATGGAAAATAAAGTTCCATTTTGCTTCTGTTCTGGCTTCTGTCCCTACAGAAGATGTGCTGGTTCAAGATTAATTCCAGGTAGCACATTACTTTCTTCACTTGAGTGTGCTGCAGCGCTGTGGTTGGTTCTAGTACTCAGGTCTCTATTAGTGCATCTTCTGATTATTTTTAAATGGTGTTTTAAAATAATTCACAATCTTTTAATTAATCCAACCTGTAAATTCCAATATTCTGATTAAAAACTCAACACTGAACAGCATTCCAAAATGGAAACTTGTCCCTGACATTTATCCACATTGAAAATCTCTTCATGTTTTTTTCCATTGAAAATATTGTCATAAAATACTGGCTTATTACTCACTGAACTATTTCTTGCTAACCTTTGTTCCTTTCCTCCATTCTATTGCCTTGATTATACCTGACTTTATTATTTAGAATTGCTATGCATTAGTTCTTGTGCAAGTATATTTGATATATCAAAGTCATTGGGCTTTGACTGTGTTTCTTAAGAGGCATTTTGGGAAACTAGATTGCCTGAGCTAACAAGCTCAGAGCTAAATTACTCTCAGAAACAGTCCTCTGAACTATCTCCTATAATAAAATGTCCCAATAGGAGAATGACATTGGAATTTCGGTTAAATGGTTTTAAAAACAGTATAGATTGGAAACTAAATGTGAAGTTTGCCTACACAACATAAAGCGTACAGAAAACTGAGCATGGGCTCCAGTCAAGAAGAAATTGATAGTCTGCTGATACTCTCTGTTCATTGATTAAAAGAGCACAATTTCAAAAGTGTCTGAAAGATTTCCTCGCTGAGCCTCACGACTAAATGGTTCAAAAGCAAAGATACACCTTAATGATGA
Organism: Apteryx mantelli; assembly: GCF_036417845.1. Lineage (NCBI taxonomy): Eukaryota > Metazoa > Chordata > Aves > Apterygiformes > Apterygidae > Apteryx > Apteryx mantelli. The sequence continues at coordinate 93,156,043 of NC_089979.1, read as the reverse complement.
GGTGATGGCTCCATCTCCTAAATATTTGTAACATGCAATGTTCATCAGTGGACTCAATTCCACCTGATATTTAGCCAGGATAAAAAGTTTGATAAACTTGGTTGAGGTTGTACAATATGGCCATTAGGACAGAGCACAGTTCCCCAGCTCAAAAACAGTCTTAAACCACTCACTTTCATAAGGTTTTCAGCAAAATTACCCAATTCAAAGGATTCCCAGAAAATTAGTATTTAAAATAAAATCAAGCTTGCACTGGTATAGAAAGTCTGTGTCTACATATGTTTCTATTTAATTTTGCCCTCTAGGTGAGATGGACCATGATGTTGAAATGACAGAATACTCCTCTTCAGATGACAAATTGCCTCCTTATACATCTGACCAACCAAACCAAACAAAAAGTGTTTCAGAAACTCCCCTCCACTTCTTTCCATCTTGTCTTCAGATGCCTTGGACACAAGCCTATTCTTCCTTGGAAAATAGAGGGAATATATCTCTTTCTACTGTCTCTGAGTATGTAACTTCTTGTGACCCAGATGTACCTGATCTCTACTGGGAAGCAGATACAGATATGAATAACAAAGAAACAATAAACTCAGGTTATTGTTCTGAAGTTAGCTATGAGCCAGAGAATTCACAGGAGGAGAGTTCTCTCTCTGTGCCTGAAGGGCTGGAAGACTCTTATATTAAGGAGCCCCAAGAGAAGATAATGTTGCTTGATGTACAAGCAAACTACAGATCTGCTGCAGCCAGGCGTGTACAAAGCCGACGTTCATTTCACAGGCCAAAACCATTGCAACACCCTAAGCTTCAGAAGCTAGCATCACTTCCAGCATCTTGTCATGTCCCTCCACATTCACTGGAACAAGAGGAAACACAGCTGTGAACCAGGACTTACTTGAAAGGAGAAGATGAGAGAGAAAAAGTTGAATATAGGGCTTCTGTAAAAATAGAGAGCAACCTGTTGGTTTGCTTTCCATCAGAATGGTTTCTGATGAAAAAGGAAGTGGGGTCTCATGATGTCAGAAGCACTGGGGCTTTCTATTGCACTTATATTTTTAAGTCCTCATTCATGCTGAAAGGGTGCATGGTGAAGGGAAAATATGTCTCCTTGCTATTTTTTCATGTTGACTGTTACAAAAATCAATCTTATTTTTAGAGGGCTAAAGCAGGAAGCTTTTCAAAAGGTAAATGTTTGGAGGTTTTTTACATAGAAATGATTTATTATGCCATATATTCCCAGTAAATACATTTAAAGAAATAGGCTGCATTTGCTGTATCAGTAATGGAATTCAGGATTCGTGATGTATGAAATTCATATAGGAGGAGCCAATGGTGAGCCTTTTGCCTGCTAAGTCCATTCTGATTGGAGTGGATCAGTGCCTTTTTTTTAATTGCAAGCTAAAGAAAAATTATTTTCCTGCTCTTGAATATTAGTGTCACTGTGTACCTGTGGGATATTGACTTTGTTGGAACCTCTGGGGATTAGGGGAGAGGAAAGTCCTGGCCTCTTGAAGTTTAGTCAAGGACTCCAGGATGGCCAGTGTTTGACCTTTATTTCCCCTATTTAGTGGCACTGGAATAAAAGAACATTCAGAATTAGTAGAGAATTTTACTTTGTGTGGTCACAAGCATCTCATTTTATATTCTTAACTAAGCTGCTCAATTTTAAATAGCTCACGCAGAAGTGTAAATACTTGTCATTTGTCCTGCTGCTTGTGTGTCTTCCAAATATTCTGTTAGATCATCTTGTTAATTTATGTACAACCTTCTTGCAACAACTGATCAGCATAATGGCCTCGCAGATGCTATTCCATCTTCTACCACATGGTTTAAGTGCCACAATGACTCAGGATGTTGATGTTTCAAAGTACTGTACAGAGATAGTTTGGCTACTGCATATGTATACGCTTGTTTGTGTCAGGAAATTGCATTTTTATTTTCCACTTTTCTGTTAAATGAAAATAGTTAGGATTGCACTATTATATATGAATCTGATCTAGTTTCTGTGAAGCCAGCTGGAGACAGCAGTGAAACCTGACTCAGATGAAGACTTAACAAAAGTAAATGCTCCGAGATCTTTCATGGATGTATAATGCTCCCTGCTGGACTGCTTCAGGCATAGTCCTATGGCCTAGCTCTTTTTTGCCTTGAGTGGCTCCAGTCCTGAAACTTTGGCTTGCAATCTTCAGTGATATAAATTGCTAAGGTTCTGTGATATTAATAGATGAGTGCTTAGCTGCTTCTGTGAGCCTAATGTGTACCTTATTTCTATTTGAGAACCATGTAAACCATTTGTAAATGAGCTAAACCAACTTCAGGGAGGTATCTGAATTGTTTAACACTGGTCCAGTAGAGGCTTTCTTTGGTAAAAATTTACCTTACCTATAGGAATTAGCGGGTACTTCACTCTCCACCCATCCCTAATTTTGAAAGGGATCTGGGTAAGTCTGTGTCAGATGTCCAATTTGAGATTCACCCAGGCACCCCAAAAGAATGGAGCACTGTATGAACATTCTGACTCAAAGCTTTTTCCTATCTTTGTCCTCTTTGCAAAAGTGCCCATTAGGCTAGTACAAGTTGCAGAAATGTGATGGCAAATGTCTGATAGCTTAGCTAGCTACATAACCTATGCCTTTAGAGACTAGATTCAGAGTACTGATTCTTTTGATATCAACACGCAGGCAGCTGCCTGTCTGCAACCATCTTGGATACTGATTCAAATCAGTATCCCCAAATGTAAGGTTCCATCACCCAGTACTGAACCCAGAGCTAGTCTTGTTAATGAGGGCCAGGAGACATAATTTTGTAATTCAATAATGTAAATACCATTTTTTGTGAACTGGATAAACACGAGCATATTATTTTGGTGAAGGAGAGTATTTTTAATGTTGTTTCAGATATTAAAATTGGAACAAGTATTGGAATTTCAGTCATTGGCACCGACATACAACAGGACCCTTACTGATCCCAGATATTAGCACAAGGAAAGTGCAATGTGCCAAAATCTCATCTCCAGTCTCATAGCATAATGCCTAAGTACTAACACCAAAGTTGACAAGATGCTGGCTAGGTGTTGGCTTTGAACTAAAAGCTTTCATTTCTTATTGCTGTTGTACAGAGGTCATTGCTGTCTTGCATTCTGAAGAAGAACCACACTGTGGGCTGCATTTTCTGTGTGCTTGTTAGAGCATTCATAATCTATTTGTGTACAGGCTACCTCAATAAAACATCTGCAAGTCCTCATCAGCAGGTGGGAATTTTTGCCAGATAGGTGTTGCACACATAAGTGTATGCACTTTTGAAAAATCTCAGGTTATGAGATTTTCATGTTCTTGTATGTTGAAGTTATAAACACGAGAGGATCAGTAGACACCATAGTGTTTACAAATACAGCAGTCTCTGGGAGGGGTCAGGATTCTGTATGTTTTGGAGAAGGCTTTGGGCTGGTAGGAGTTTCTTCAAAACAGAGAGGAACACTAAGCCATTCTTAATAACTGAAAAATGGAAAGGCACTGTATACAAGGGACTTAACTCTCCATTTATTGTCAAAGGCCTTAGGCCTTGTCCATATTATAAAGGGCTCTGTCACCATAGTCGTACAGGTGAAGCACAGATTGGCCAATTCTGATAGTGAAGAGACCTTTCCCTGGAATAGCTTATATCATTTCTGAAGCTCTTATGCCTCTAGAAGATGTTTTCTACTATAGTTGTCTCTACATTACGGCTTTGGTTGGCACAGTTTGTAAATTTGAAATGTGATGAAAAAAGTTTCAAGCCCCTAATTTGCACATTGGGATAGTGTTGGGAAAACAGGTAGATCTCAACTAGTACGTAGTAGGTTATAATCACTTATTTTTTTCCAGAACAATTACTCCTACCAGGAGTCTACCAGGGTATATAAGAAGAGTAGGTCATAAGTTTATCATCTTTCTCACAGTTTTTACTCCATGCTATTTTTCTATGATCTTTTGAGTTTCAGTACATGTCCTGTGGGTGCAAGTTTTTGATTTCTTCTTCAGCAGACTTAAATCAGTCAGCCACCACTAATTTCATCACAGCTACACAGATTTAGAGCTGCTGAGAAGATGGCTGTGTGCTTCAGCTTCTTTTTACTGTGTGAGGGAACAATGAATGAGATTGGAAAGATCCATTTGTAAATCAGGTCACCTCCAGTGAGGCTGGTTCAGTTCTTGCTGAGCTACGCTGGCTGAAAAGTCTGTCTAGAATTTATTTGTGACATGCTCTGTCAAAGAAAGACAAGTTTTGTGGTTTGTGGGGAATTCCACAATTGCTATTTATTGAACATGTAACTATGGGCTACCTTGTTGTACAAAGATGGAATGCAGAAATGTGTGATGTCTTTCTACATTTTGCTCCACAGGTGGGATGCTTTTTAACAATGTTTATTATGCTGCTCTATGGCCTAAAAATGTTAAAAATAACAAGTGTGTCACCTGCATTCAGATGAATTCTGTCTCTCTGAGCTGTGAAGCTACTTATTTGGAATTGTTTTACAAATATATGGTCTAGTCAGAGATTTATGTAACAAAAATTGTAAAATAATCATGTGCCTTAAATTGTCACTCTTTAGAGAGCTGCTGTTTGGAGATTTTTTTGTGTGCAATTTCCAAGCAGTGTCAACTTCCTCCGTATATTTTTAAACAAGTCAAGTTGTTCTGCTAATATGTCTTTAAAAAAATGTTTTAATAGTATATCATGATGAGAAGTTTGGCAATAAATTGTATCACTTTGGTGGAATCATTCTGCTTTGGCAAGACTCATTGATTTGGCACATTTAGAGATGACTTCTCATACAAGACTTCTGAGAAAATGGACTGTTTGAATTTCTGTCCCTGAATCAAATAATTAAAAATAAGTGGCAATAATGTAATGCTGATCATTCATGTCATTTATAAAACTCAAACCACTAAAAGCAGCAACAAAAGCTGTAGAAGATATCCCAAGTCTCACACTGACCACTGTGATACTTTTGGTATAGTCCTAACTCCATCCAATTCAGTGACAGAATTCCCATTGACTTTATAAAGCCAATAGTTCAACCCTTAGAACACATGGAAATCCATTTTTTTTCAAGATATGCATACTAATGTTGTCATTATAACAACACAAGTTATTCTGTATATGTTATGATATATAACATAGCATTATAATATCAGTCTTTTGATGAAAAGATTCAAGCTACCTTTTGGGGTTTTGTTTTACTTTGCAATGTTTTTTTGAAGATTTGGCAGCAGCAATAGCTTGATTCAGATTTTAGTAGCCCCTAATGCAGGCCAGCTTCATTTCTCACACAGAAACCAAGGAAATTTAATCTAAACTGTCTTGAACTGGATGAACCAATTTTCCCTGAAGGCTCTGTGTACTCAGTGAAAATTACTGTTTCTATTGTCATCCTGCTTGTTAGGATGTTTCCATGCCTGATACTGCTTTCTACAAGTATCCCAGCACTACAAGGAAGGTGTGGGGTGAAAAAAATAATGAATAATAACAGTCGTAATATTATGAAATAAACATTTAATGGAGTTAAATTAGAATTATCTTCCAAATTTAGATCTGAAGAGATTGAAAAGGATAGCATAGATGACCCGACCATATGCTAGCAAATACAATTCTGCAGCTGCAAAGGTATATAAAGATGTTTTCATGGTCTGTCCATGCAATAGCCAATCTGCTAGTAGGTCATCAAATCGGGGGGGGGGGTGTCATCCCTTGACACTCTTGTTGATATGTTAAGCATAGACAAGCAATGAACAGCCATTTCTGTTGGAAAAATTAAGCTTGCAAATCAGTATCCAAAGCCACTGGTAGATTCTGATAGGTCAAGTTTAACAGCTTCAGAGTTTAATGGCCCAAGAGGTCTTATTAGCTAATTACATCACACTGGAATAGATCAAGGGCTTTTGACAAATGACTTGCATAACGCAACTGGCACAGAGAAGCGATGGTGAGGATGACTGAAATCTATGTCGTCCATTGTATCAAAACACAAACAGTTACCAAATTGTGGTCAGCTCTGTAGACTCAAGCTAGTTCAATAGTGAATAGTCCAAGAGGTTTTGGATAGCACTACTCGGTATGAACTTTAAGCCCTGATAACAACCATGAGGAGATTATAACTAGGCTTCAGATCATAGCTGTTTTTCATTTTTTTAACCCAGTCTTGGATTAAATGCACTCCACAAAAAGCCTATATGCTTCCCCTTTTATGCCTCTTCAGGCTTTCTTCACCCTGTGGAGCATCCCAAAGCTCTGTATCTCTGAGAACTGAGGATCTGGGCTGTGTGAGGAGTTCATATTTCTTCGAGGAAAAAAAGAAGAACCGAAGAAGTGTTTCTTTGTGTTAAACTTAATTTGCATGGGATTTATTCTAACTGGCCAACTTAGCTCCAGCCACTTTATTGAAGCTGAGAGTGACTCCACTCGCTTCAACAAGAAATAGCTATAACAATGTCTCTCCTTCTGTTCTTTCCTCCATTCCAGTCTGTAAGGGAAATAACTTAAATAGTTATTGTTTAAGTGAACCAATTATTGATAGGAAAAGAATGCTGAGATTTCAGAAATGAGAAAGATGAGATTTCTGCTTGGTTCTGCCAGTGACAGTAATAGCTGTTCAGTTGTTTTCTGTAAAAGTATATTCTAGATCTAACTTTTGCTTACATGAAAGCTACCAGACTGTAGATGCAAGCCTCCTCCCACCAGACTAGATGGAGGTCCTGTTTTGTGAAAGATGGTTTATTCTGAAAGCTGATACTGTCAATGTTAACTAGGGGTTAGGATGAGCACAAGGCTTTCATTGTTCCGTGTAGTCTTACCTTTCAATTTTTGTTGTATAAATATTACATAACAGAATATTAGGCATATGCTGTAATGGGATTGGGTAAAATTTCTCTTTCCAAGCTGGAACAAATTTTTTTTCCATCTGTTTTCGAAGTCAGATTGCTAGACCATGGTGTCCTGCATAGCATAGCTGATGAAATTTAACTCAGCCTCCTCTATGTCAAGCCAAATAACGCATGTTTGTGGACTCCAGAAAAGGGCACATACAAGGACCCTCCAAAATTAATATTACTTCCTTATTTCTACTCACTGTATTTCCTCAGACACCAAAAAGTCAATTTATCCCAGTGCACCATAGCAGTTTACTGTGAGCTCAGGTTTCATTGCTCACTAGCTCCAAAAAAAGTGACTGTACTTTCACATTACAGCTGCAGATCCCAGTCCTGGAATATAAACTATCCTTGTGCTTGTGAGGAGCTTCACTGACTCCTCACTGGCTTTTGGGATGAGCCAATCCAAGGACCTGCCATCCTGGTTCACTTCTAAGAGTGGGACTTTAGTCCTTTTTCAATGAGAATTTTTTTTTCCTGGAGGAAGCAATTCTTACTTCAGAATTCAGTCAAACTAGAGTTAGTGCACACTGAGCCAAACCAACTAAAGACACATTCTATATTTCTGAGGTATACAGCAGGAAAACCAACAATTCTTTAGAAGAAAGCTTCAGAGAAGGTTACAATACAAATGCTATCTGTCTGCATCCCAAATGTTTAGCCTAAGATTCGTGCTATTCTGATGAGCTAAATAATGTTTCTGTTAAGAGCTGCCACATTCAGTAGCCTGATGGAGGCAACTGCTGCACGTCCTTGTCCCCAGGTCCAACCATTAGTGACACTGAGCATGTATTCCTAATAGGCGGACACACAAATACACATATGCAATACACATATACACATGCACATGGACAGCCCATAAATCAACACAAAGAGAAAACACAGCACTCACAAACACAAACAGCACCAGCAGCCTCATCCTTTCCCCCTCTCTATCTGATCAGGATGAAGGTTTCTTAGAGGGAAATATGTACATATACACAATGTGGATCCCTCCAGTATCTGACTTTAGACAGTCTATCCAGTAACTGTCCTGAACCCCCTGGCTTTCCAGATACTTTGCACGCCCACATGCACATTGGCACCCAGATGCATGCACTATGGATCCCCCAGTAAGTGGCTTCCAACACTCAGGCTACCCAGTAGCTGGCCCTGAATCTTGTGTCTCCGCAGTTTCTGGCACCTGGGCATACAGACTCCTGAAGCAATGCAAATGGGTCTCGTAGGTGACTCCCAGATCTTACAGTCTCCCCAGTAGTTGGCTTGACCTCCTGGTGCCTCCAATAGCCAACTTTTTCAGTTGCCTCACACACAGAGATACAAACACAAGCAAATGGGTCTCTCAGTCAACTCCCAGCCCCTATGATCTCTCCAGTAGCTGGCTTGAACATCCTGGTACCTCCAGTAGCCAATTCACAGACCTCTGGTCTCTCCAGTATCCACCCCAGACTTATGGCTGCTTCGATACCTGGCTCTTAAGCCACTTATTCTACACTTCAGGTAGTCCAGCTTGATTTTCACTAGCAATCACACACTGGCATACACACCCACCCAGTATGCATGCAGTCTCTCCAGTTGCTGGTATCACAAACTGGTATCCTTATGACCCGTGGTCTGACTCCAGTGGCATCAGGCACTTTGACCTCCTTATACACACATATATACAGAATAGAAAGCCCTTCACCCGGGGAAATGGAAATGGAGTTTAATGAGAAGATGGGATACACTGGTGATTGGGCACACAGCCAACTGTTCACACACCACCAGTTCCTTTTATCCGCTTATCCTTCTATTTCTCCGTGCTTGTTCCTCCCCAAACCACCCTGAGCCCTCCCTTTCCTTTCCTTTGGTTCCTCTCCAAAATATCCCATAATAAGTCTTTCACAATCCCAACCCAGCACCCTATAATGAGTCCCATATACCGCTGTAGGCACTAGCTCCCCTCAGTCTGGAAGGTGATCTAGAGAGCCTTTCCAGGTTGATTCATGTTGATAGGTTTCACCCCACAGACAATGTCACAAGATCACCTTCTTGTGACAGCCCTGGAAGGAGCCAGATCAGGGTGCTCCAGTTTCTCGAATCAGAGTTTCCTGCCTATGTGCTCCTTTGTGAGTGTGGAGGCGAGGTTTTTATCAAATAATCTAACAATATCAGTTTCATCGTAAATATGGGGAAAAGGGTGTTTTAAGATTATAAATACTTTCAGCCTTTACTTATTAAGGGCTAAATAAATATAATAAAAATATATATTTAGTCTACCAAACTAAACACACATCATATCCTGCAAATGCTTGAGCAGTGCAGAGGTGCTCACAAAGCCCACCCTTGCCAAACTGGCCTGCATAACAACAGCTGATAGGATAGGGATGTGGGTGGAAACAGCACGGATGAATGGAGCACTCAAAACTGTCTGAGGGGCTGTTTGCCCAAAACTGATAATGTTTACAAAATGACATTTATACTTTAGTTAATTAGCCAGTCTAGATAAGTGTTTCAGCAGCACAAGTTATCACATCTTTCCAGCAAAGTCCCACTTTCTTGGAAATGCTTAAAAGCCATATCAAACTGACATGACAGGTAAAGTCCACTGGACAGTGCCTAGAGTTCTTGGGTTAACAGGGCTATTCGGGCATTCTGCAATGGTACATTTTACACAGGTAAGCATGATGTCAAACACCCTTGTCTAAACTCACATAGCAAAATGCCTTTAGGCAAAGGCATTTCTTACTTGGGAACTGTAGGGTCTATCCCCACCAGTATTTTATAGTCTTTGATAAAACCTGAGTCTTGTTTCCCTCTTGTGCTAAGCATGGACAGTACACATGGTAGCATCAAGCCTGGTACTGCAACTCACCTGAAGAACAGTCCAGGGAGCACTGGTAGGAACAAACACAGAAACATAATTTTATAATGGAACAGAATTGAAACGTGACTTCAGAATAGCTGGTCATGACAAGCCAGAGACAAAGTGAAGGTAAAAGCTCTGAAAGCAGCATAGTGTACCTCAGCTTGAGTACAAGACCTCCCACAAGCATAGTTGAACAGACATAGTAACACTGTGAGAAAACCATATTCAGTTAATTGCCTTTTAAAGACCATGTCATCAACAGTGCTATGAAACAGAAATTTTCATGGACAGACTACATGTATATCTGAATCTGTGTAGACTGGAGAACCAATGAATATTATAGCACTTGAGACCCCCAAAATAGAAAAAACAGGTGCTATAGTCTCCATTTGTAGCCAGGGACACTATCAGAGGACCATCCACCAAACATGTGAATAATCTCCTCTGTCTCTCTTGATTACAGAGATATCTACAGCTACTCTACATCTAACCTGGTGACCTGCAATTAGCTGAGCTGAATATAGGCCCTGATGAGTATAAAAGATGGTAGCACTCATAGAATTGTGCTGTGGTCCAAGCTCATACTGCCCACATAACAAAGCAGAGTTAAACTCAAAGGAAGTTTATGATGATGCCATTACTTTCTCTTTCCAGAACTACTGATTGGCTCTGGCATCAGAAATCCAAGGGAAAAGACCCAGAGTTGGATCTGATTCTTAGGTGGTATAAATATACCTACCAAACATCTGACCCTTACTAGAGAGAGATCTAAATAGATCTCAGGGAACACTTAATTGGTGCATTGGTACTGGGGAAAAAATCATAATCCTTTAATACTGGCAAGTTATATATTTCCCATTGCCCTGTATGAAAAGGGCAAGGAGCTGATTTTATTCTAAATGAAATCAGCAATAAGAAGCAAATCTTAAGACTGGGCTCATTGTTAGAACATAATTTAATAACTGAATTTAACTTGACTCTTAAACTGAGGGACAAATTCTAAAATATTTTTTATTTTAGTCTGTTAAATAGATCTGAAGGAAAAAATCCTGCCATCCACTAAAATGCAGTAATACAAGACCAATCAGCACCTGCAGAATGGTCATTTTAAAGAGCTTCACGTACAGCTCTTATTACTATCTACTAAAACAACTCAAGCCATAGAGCATACTCAGGTCTAAACTTGCTGCAAAGGAGAGCAGACTCCAGTTCAAAGAAACCAGTGGGGAGCAGGAAAAGGAGAGAGTATAAACTCTCATTGCTAGAACTGGCACCATTTATTTATTTAGAATGAGGTTGTCAAAAACATGATCAGTAGAGTAAAGTCCTATATTAACTCTACTAGCCCACTTCTCTAGATGTAGTACCTAGAATGACATTCAGGTACAAGAAAAAATGCAAACAGACATTGAGTTAAATGACCTACTTCAGAAAATGTAAACATTTATTCTCACTGGCCTTTCCAGGCTATAATTTCATAAAAATTTTCATTTTCATAAAAAATGACTGACTATAGAAGATTTCATACTAGGCTTTGAGGGACTAAATTTAAGCTGTATTGGATCATTGGGGAAAATAAGACCTAGAAATTTCAACACTGCTGTGGATAAGTCCTATTTTTCATACCCAAGGGTGAATATATAAAGACTCTGAAAAAATTTTCAGATTATCTAGCATAGGCAGTTATGTATAGCTAAAAGTATGTCTCCCTGCTAAATAAAGCCATGCTAGGGCATGAACTGGAGCACTGAACCTCTGATCATCACCACTGCATAATTCTTATTTTATTATTAGGTTCTTTTCCAGAGAAATCCAATTAGCTTTGTCTGAGACAAAACCTTAGTGCAGTTTAAGGGATTATTTGCCCCAGGGACCACTGCCACAGGCAGTGTGGATGACAGTGCTATGTTGCTCTGCAGAGTCCTCAACAGTATTCCAGCAGACCTTGTGCTTTCACATCTCTCTGCATACTACATGCTGCCCCCCACCCCCATCACCTCTACAAACATAATTCCTAGCAGCCTCTGAACTAGGTTTTTCATCAGTCAGGGGTATATCAATGAGTGTGAATGCTTGGATGGAGCTGTACAAGTTCAGATCTCTTTCCTGCTGTCAAGAGATTGGCAAAGGTGGTGGCCAAAAGAGCCTCTCAGGCTGGTGCTCAACATTTAGATTTCTGGCATCTGTCTCAGGCATGACCTAGCATTCCTGCAGAAAAAGTCCCACTTATCTGATAAAATGCAGATTGGCAGAACCCCTGGCTCCACAGGAAGAGGGAGGCTGGCAAACTGATCAGAGAAAGAGTCAGAGTCAGCCTGGCATGTACATGAGCAGTGAAGAGAGCACAGCAGGATCAGCTACAGCTTAAGACGTTGCACCAAACATGGTGGGCAGTACGCTATTGCAGTGAGTGCTAATCAAAATCCACCTGCAAACACAGAATTCAGGAACCCTTTTGTAGAGCTTTTCTGCAAGTCCACACACTATGCAGAAGCAAAGAATGGAGAGTAATTTATACAGCGTGCTGAAGAGGTTTGAGGATGAATAGATGCAAAGGCATGTGATATAGTCCCCAAGCTGGAGATGTCTCTAAATAATACTCAGTATGCACTCTGCTTTGTAATGTGAAGGGAGAAAGACAGGGGAAAATTTTAGGTATGTGCATCCAGGTGAATGTGTGCTATACTGCCTCTAGACCAGGAATTACTCCCAAATGCTGTTTCATTTAGCAGTGTAAATATAGCCTAAGATATTATTCCTTCCTCTGATCAGCAAAGATACCTTGGCTGAGCTGGATCCCATTAGTAGAAAAATGACGAGCCTGAAGGTCATCTGTCAACACGCCATTGCGTTATTTCATTGGGGCCGTCATAGCTCAAGCTGTTCAGAACATGTTGTGAAACCCAATTCTTCACATTTCAAGAGAGGAATATTGCACAGGCCTGGCACAGGCCCCCTAAGAATGCACTGTGATGAAATGCATGGTGACTGATGTGTGGGATAGGGTGACTTATAATAATAGATAAAGTCTTTACTGCTGAACAGGCCCTCATTTCTGTTCCTTTCCACTGCTGCAAAGGTCCAGAGCAAAATGGTGATGCTTACAGTGGCCAGGACCACAAGTCTGTTTTGGAACTAACCTAGTAGTAACACCTTGGGTCTTTAGGTGCAAAAAAGCAGAATACAAGCATTTCAATTTTGAGATGCTGATCTTCCAAATGATTCATTCTGATTTCATATGTGTTGTTCCTCATGAAATACTAACAGGCACCAGTATAATCTGGTGCTATTTTATTGATGCGGCTTACTCTTAGCATCAATTTGACCCCCGAAGGTTGTAAACAATAAAATAAAAATTATCAACAAATGCATAATTAAAAAAAATGCAGAGTTTGGTTTGAAAATTGTTAAGAAACTTCCATTCCCCTCTGGACAAAACTGGAAAGTTTTGAAAAAGATCCAGAATATTTCCAGAAAGACAGCTATGGCAGAGCAGGCCTCTCAGTTAAGAGAAGAAAGCCAGCAGATCAAAGAAGATCACACCAGGAAACAAGTTAATATCTCCAGTAAGCGTTACTTTTTTCAAAGGTTGACAAACTGTTTTTCAAAGAGTACATATGCCATTGGAAAGAAAGCCCTTTAAGAAAAGAGGATTTAATGTTTAAAGAAATTTCAATAAGAAAATAAAATACAATAAAAGTACTCAACTATAATGTTAACATCAAAGTTGTTTAATTTCAAAATTAAAAATCCCTAACTTTAAAATCAAAAATACTTGAATTCAGATCCTTAAGTCTGAGCAGAAAACGCAACAAAAATCCTTAACTCTCTGTTTACCAACTATGCTCTATCTGTGCTCTTACAGAGGATCTTAGATATCCAGACAAACATCATGTATTTGCCACAGATCCTGAAATGACCTTAGAGGAATTTTTTCAAAGCCTCTCCTTCCTTTCTCAGGCCACATAAATCAGATGTTCTGTCCACATAATATTGATTGTTCCAGTGGTATTCTGCTGGTCCAGGGCACCCTCTTGCCAATTTTCAAGTGGATATATTTGTAACATGGTGACTAGTTGGCATTTTGTCAAGCTATTTTCAGAACACCTTCTGTACTGTTTCTGGAACTGACAAGCCCCAAAGATGTTTCCATGTTTCATGTAGTTCTCACAGATATGATCACAAAATTTCTGAATCTGCTGTTTTTGAAATCTGCTTCTAGAAGTTCATATTTTGCATGTGATTATAATGAAGATCTCCATTTAACCTTAATGATCCTGTACACTATCTTTTGCTCTGGAATACTAAAGCACTAAAGCCAGTTTCAACAGGCCTACCTTTTCAAATTGGTAGGAAGTGGAGGAATATGAAACTGTACACTTCACTATGCAACTCCAGGTGTCAGCTAATAAACTGCCTGTTTCCCTGTCACCCTTTCCATCCTCTGTCGCGTGCATAAGTTGTGGGAGGAAAAGGACAAAGAATGTGTAAAGTCAAGTCAGCACAGGTGAGAGATGTTGGAGAGAGGTGAGAAAATCATAATACACTCCAGGTGAAGTCAGCAGCAATAAATTCCTTCCAGAGTAGTGAAGAAGCAAAGAATGAAAGAGCAAGAAGCATATCGCTAAATCATAACGTTTTCCCTCCTGCTGGTTTTGTACCACCTGTACACTACCTCTTGCCCAGTATCGTTCTTCAGATGAAAACTCCCATCCAAGGATTTTTCATCAAGTAAACTTTAACATTTGCTAAAAGCCTTGGTAGCATTAAAGAACGGCTGATAAAAGCAGTCTTAACAGTCTTCTAGGGTTTATAAGCAATGAATTTTAAGTACAATGTAAGAATTAAAATTTGGCTTACAGAAGACATTTCCTTAAACACAAAGTCTCATTTGATAGGAGGAAAACCTTCTCTTTCTAAATGAATAATAAATAAAATAAATAAATACTAAATAAATAAACTTTATCAGCTGCTAGTAGTTCTCATGCTCAGGCCTCCAACCATCTTGGTGGCCTTCTGCTGGATTCTCTCCAGTTTCTCAAAAATTTTCATATACTGGGGTGGTCCAAAAACTGGACAAGTAGATGCAGCCTCACAAGTGCTGAGTAAGGGCTGAGTCATAGAAAATAGGTTTAGAAGAAATATTTTTAGAGGGGACTATACTAATTAATGTAGTTTACTATGGTTGATCTGGTAGACCTACTCATCCCTTAGGTTTCATACACATTTTTACTAGTGATCTACTGATTTCATACTCTTCTTCCTTTTGCTACATATCTGATACATTAGTTTTAACAAGTTACATGCACAGTGTAGCATATAAGGCTGCATGAGGCTGTGAAACAGAAATACTAAATGAAGGTTTAAGAAATGACAGAATTAAATACATTGCTTTGCCTGTTAGGTAATCACACACAGCTAGATAACCCAACTGCTCATAATGCATATTGATTTGAGCTGTGCACTAACAGTCAGAAAAAACTGACCTTTTTTTGACTTTGATGATGGCCCAAAATAGCCACCATCTCTGGAACTTTCTTTGGGGAATATCTCAGGTCTTCCATCTGGACTGGACAGGTAGAAACTGTCTGTAGGGGAAAAAAAAAAAAAGTCTTTCAGATTTGCATGAGGAAGCTAACAGAAAGATTTTATATATAATTGCATATTTAAATTGGATAGGAAAGTGTTTCTAAAGGTAGCCTCACTGGAAAGACAATGAAGGGAATTAGTGAGCTAACAAGGACAGCTGAGCTCTGTGCAGATGACATAAAGCTCCTATTTTTCAGGGATTTATAATTATCCATGTTTCAATTACTCTGACTTTTCCTAAACTCAGAATAAGAAATGCCCCCATGTGGCATGCTGAGAGATTACAGTTTCCCAAACAATCTTGTTCCAAGGCACTCTTATACTGCTGTCCTACTCCTTGTCACCCTGGCCCTTGCACCTTGTTTTCCTGTCAAATATTGTGGTTCTGCACGTTTTAGCTGTTTAGATTGCAAACATATTGTTACATTTTAGGATTGGTTTTGCTCAGAGGTGTAACAGAAACACGCATGAAAAGCAAAGGGCGGAATCTGACTAATGTGGTATTAACTTTTCCTGTGCACTAAACTGGCACAAAGAGCAAAGCAATAAATAGTATACAAATAGAAAATCTGCACTGCTATAACAGTGTAAGCTAATCACAAGACTTTCAATAAAAGTAAAATCTGGATGCCAAATGTTCACCCCAGCTGTAAGGTGCTCTGTGGAAGTGAGGCAGGACCTCTCTTAAAGAACAAGTGTTCCAGAATGTGTATTTCAAGTTGCTTGATTCAGGTGAGTTGACGCTTTCCTTTTCCTGGTAGAACTGACCTTCATTCACTATTGGCTCTTCACCCAAATTCCTGGTCATTGATCAGATCATTTGTCATATCCACGAGAGACTGTTATATCATCCTGCAGTTTTTTTTTATGTTAAAGATCTTGGGTATATCCCAATACTCTGTTCAAAGAGCTTTATTTAGTATGTTAAGGTGTAATTGATATTAATTGATATTTCAGCAGACAGGGTGCTCTGTCATTCTCTTTCTATGGCAGGGCACTAGCCCAGTCATAATCAATTTGTCAAGTCCTCCCAAGATGAGAGTTAGCTAAGGAAAAAGAAATGATGTGGAGAACAGGCAGCTGATTTTGAGGGACAACCAATGAAAAAAGGGGAGAAGTGTGAGGGTCAGAGGTTAAAAAATGGATTGAGAAGGCACCAGAGGCAGGGGGGCACTGAACAGAGCACATCTACAGCAGTACCTGCTTCTGGAAGGCATTCAGAGAACTAGAGGATGGTGCCCAGTATTGCTCTGCCTGGAGACGTCAGCAGCTGAGGGAGCAGGCACACAAAACCACTGTAACTGAGATCTCCTGTGTTGATCCTCCTCCTGGTGGCTGGCTTGGCCAATGCCAGGAGGTGGCTGACAGGTAAGTCCTGTGACTTAGGGGGACCTTGGACAGGGAGGGTATGAGTGAATGAAAACTACAAGGGGACAAGTGCAGTCAATTCACTTCTCTGTGAATTGTTTCACTCTAAGGTACAGGCAAGCCAATTGGCAACCATTGTGCAGCTGGCTAGTTCACCCTTCCCTGGGCTATGTCATGACTGGAAAAACTAGACATGACTCAGAGGTCAATTTGAGTCTTTGTGACAGGGTCAGAAGATTACTATGCTGGAGTCTAGAAATTCCCTAAAAAACTTTTGGTGCAAGAGTAGTCTGTAGATGTGTATGGGGTACTCTGCTTGTAATTTCAGTACTAGACAACCTTTTGTTTACAGACACCACAATGAGAGTGTGCTCTATAGTGCTAAAGAGCACTACATTGAAGAATTAAAACAATATATCATCCATGAACACAGAAAGGTAAGGAAGGAATAAGCAGGCTAGGACTTCCCTGAATGGAAACTAGATGGCTGCCAAGAGAGATGACAGAGGTGTATAAGATCACGAGCATCATGGAATGGATGGATAGGTAAAAACTCTTCACTCTTTCTTCTAGTACAAGCTCTCAGAAGCATCAGATAAAGCTGGCAGGTGGCAAATTTAATACAAACCAAACGAAAAACTTTTTCATTCAGTGTGAAATGGAGCTGTTAACCACGTTGCCCCAGGATGTGGCAAATGTTTACTATCAGAGTAAATTCAGGGTTAAGTGAAAAAGTTCACAGAGGGGAAATCTATCCAGGGCTATTTAAAACAGAAGAACATCACTTCCATTTTAGAGACTGCCCTAGCTAGAAATTGTTCGAAACTGTTCTGGAGAAGTGAAAAAGCAAAATAATTGTATTCTTCACTTCACTTTCACTTTCTCAGAAATGTTCTGTATGCCCCAAGTACTAAAATGTGGTCAATATTTAAAACTGATCATTTGCCAAGCTTTTTTTCCCTTTCACCAGCAGAGAATGTATAACATACCTTAAAATGTTTTGTTTAAGGTGAAGGAAAGCTTGCATAATAAAATGTATTTTTGCAACATGTTTTCCTTATGTGGATGGCCTCAGCCCTGTATGTACATACAGAAGAGGCTAGGAATGGTGGTTTCTCTGTGCTAGCATGCTTCAAGTATCAGAGTTTATAATTTCTGTCTTGTACATCCAGTGGCAGGGCCTATAGAGCTTTCCAAATGACATTTGTTTTCATGTAATTCAAATACTGTCACTTCAGGTGGTTGCTGGAACAAGTGGTAGGTCCTGAACCTATAATCAGAGGACATAAGTAGCATCTATACAGTACTTAATCTCATACATAGTAAATATTGTATCTGGCAAGTGCTGTGAACTTTCATTTGATCAAGGACTTCTCCCCTGATTATTCTGGTGACATCATGCAACTATATGTCTTTGTGGAACGCAGAACTAGAGTGTAACTATTTTTCTTGTTCCGTATACAGGCTCTAACCATCTGAAACCTAAAAAACAGATACAAAATGATTTACAAGGAAGTGCATGGTTTGAACTTGGACAGCACCTGCAGCTTCAGCAAAATCCTGTCTCGCACCTGCTCATACCAGAATCATCATCTTTGATATTTGGAATATGTAAATCAACTACAAAGCCTCTATGCCAGCACCTCTATAAGGACCCCAAGAGCCTATAGCTGCCATAAAACATTGCTCTACTATGAAACATGGATTTGTGTCCAAAGAACGCTTCTTTGAATGCCACAATAGGATCATCTTTTATCATTGTTACAAAAATCTAACTGAACAGGAACTCCAAGCTATTTAAATTCCTTCTATCTGCTTGGGTAAAGTCAGTATTTCCAAATAAAGCATCAGTGTGATTTGTGGAGTCCTGGCATAGCTGTCATGTGGAACTAGCAGCTGTAAAGAGGGGTCAGCAGTGACGGTTTCTTTCACACGGAACCGTGATTTTGTGAGGCTTGAGTCACTTTGCATTGGCCTTAACTAGACAAACACCCGGGTGGGAGTTGCTTCTCCTCTGGGCTAAGTAAAAGGAGAGAACAGGTACGTCTCACACCAGCAGCTCTCACACCCGAAGCCCGGATCTGGTCACATATTAGTAAACGGTTTCGCCTTTTAGGTCTCGTACGACGTAGGTCCGCTGCTCTCGGCGGGCCCGTTTGAACCGCCGTGCCGGGCTGCCGGGGCCGCGGCGGGCGCGGGGCCGCGCCGCCCCCGCCCCCGGGCACCCTCCCCCCGAGGCCGTTGCCACCGCCTCTGCCCGCCGCCGGGGGGGGGAGGGGCCAGGCGCTCTGCCGCCGTTGGCGCGATAGGGCTGCGCCCACCTGCCTGCCGCGGGAGCGCAGCTGCTGTGTGGGGCCCGCCGCGGGCTGCGGAGCGCCCTTTGTCCGCTGGCCCGGGCCGGCCAGCTGCTGCGGGACTCGCTCGTCTCCGTCCTCGCCGGGTGCAGCGAGCCGGGTAAGTCCGCGCTGCCCCCGCCCAGCCTCTCCCTGCTCGCCCGGCGGATCTCCTGGGTACTGGGAGAGGGGGCAGGTGGGGGCGGGCGTCAGCAACAGCTTGTTTCCAGAGCGAGCTTGTGTGCCGGCTGCTTCGGGACTCGCAGTCCCCGTTAGAGCAGAGGCCGCCGGGCCCCGGGGCGCCATGTCCTTGAGGAAGCGGCGGTAGCTGTTTGCTCAGTCCGGGATCTGCGGGGGCTTCTCAGAGGTTGGGTCTTGCTTCAGCCGGGCTGCCTGTAACCTCCCCGGCCCAGGCGGGCGCCTTCGCCCGGATCGCTGCGCGGCCGCGACCTCGCGCTCTCGACTCCTCCTGTTTTTACTTGCCTATAGCAGGGAATATTAGTGGATTTTTTTTGTTTGTTTTGTTTTCTTTTCCTGTGCTCTAAATGCTTGGTGCGGAAATGGACCCCAGCTGCAAACCGTGATTTCTTCATGACATGACTTGCAATCTTTATTCTGCCTTTATTTTGGAAAACAAAGTTTTTGCCATCCTAGAAACCCCTGAACCACATACTTTGGGGAATTAGCATCTTGCTCTCTACAAACCTCCTAAACCATCCACTGTTAGCTAATACCACTAACTCCCCCCCTTCTCATATTTCACATACAGATGAAAGGCTGTTAGCTCTCCTGTTCAACGTTCTCTGAATATCAAGAAATCAAAGCATGCCACATCTTGTTTTTTGTATATTCCCCAACCTAGCTATTTTCTTTAAATCTCTTTTCCTTGTGGGCAGAAGACCCAGTCTTTTTGCATCTCATGCCCACAGGTTTGAGTAAATCAGAGCTTCCTCTTTTGAAGTTGCAGACCACACACTTTCATCCAGTAAAAGCAGAAAATAGACTTCTAAGCAGCAGGCTAGGATGTTAATCATTTACCCAGCTCTCAGTAAGACACTTTGTGCTGCCACACAAGACTCTTGTGCACTGCAGGAATTCCTGCTCTCCATGAAGCTCCTGTGTTCATTCTGCAGCTCCTTCTGCACTCTCCTTGTCTTGCAGAGACTTAGGAGCAGTGAAGCTTTACCACTCACATCTCTTTTTCATCCTGTCTTCTGAAGTAATGCAATCATTAGGATTCTCACTTTTTTCCCTCTTCCACATCCTTTCTCATTCAGATTTTTCTATGTGGACTTTTAAAAGACTTTTTCCAGGTACCAAGTAATAAGGAATGCTCTGTAAGTGATTGCCTTCATTCAGATTTTCTAGGTTTTAAATACCTTTTATTTTTACTGACTTGGAGAGATCCTATAGAAATACACGTGTTATTTTAAAATAACTTTTAACTTCAATCTGTCAAATTACAGTTGAGATTAAAGATCTAGCGTATATGGATTAATTCCATGGACCAAGCAAAAAAGGCATGAATTTATGGATTCTGTGTTGCAAAACCACGTAGAACTACTTTCTGCCCATTTTATTGTGCCATTCCATAACAAATCCACTGCTAAAAAACAGACAGAATTCCTAGAGAAACTGGAAAATTGATGAACTCTGGGCAGGAGCCCTTGTCCTTCAGTTTCTAAAATGCAGCTTTGGTCAACCTAAAAAGAAAGAATGGAAGAGGCAAACAAACCCCTATACTCTCTAGTCTGTGATTTTCCATCAGCAGGCACACTTCTCATCCATGCTGTGTCTGTAACAGTTAAAACTCGAGGAAATTATGAAATTAAAGGGAAATTTTAATTTTGCTTTGTGTACAACCTATATGTATACATTCCATTTCCAGCTAGTTATTAATGTGAAATGTGGAAGGCTAGAAGATTTTACATGCTTGTCATCATTCAGTGTTCTTTAATGTTCTTCTTTTTAAAATTAGCATGAGAAAACAGAATCATACATAATTGTCTGTTATATTGTTTTGCCTTTAGAGTAAATCTAGCTGTTTTAGCTTAAACCAATCTTGCCAGCCTGCTATAAAAAACTTAAAACCAACAACAACAACCCTAAATTTGTTGTTCTTGCGTGTGGGAGAGGGAAGGGCAGGCAGAGGACAATTTTTACTTCTTGTGTGAATCAGCCACAAAGAAATTCTGAATAGAGGCTCATGGAATATCTTTCCTGCGATTATTTTCTTTATCCTCTTATCTTGGAAAGTTCAACTTCCTGTTGCTGAAAAGGGGTTCTGCTTGATTTGAAGGTGTGCTTAGAGATTTGCTATTTCTATGAAGCTTAGTAGGGAGCATATATGCCAGTCACATGCACTCAGAATGTGCCAGAGCCCTTTTTAGATATATAAAAATAAAATGTTAGCAATGACTACTGAATTCTTTTCCCAGTATTAGCATTTTTTAGCTCTTTTGGGATAAATGCTGTTCCTTTTCATGTGTCTAATCTGATTTCAGAGTTCTGTTCTTCTGTGGCAACTGATGATGGTGAGAAATACCTGTATCTAAGGGAATAGACACAGAAGTAAAGGGAGTAAAATGGAAGGCATGGCTTACTGCTAGGATTTAAGACAGACCTTTGCTGGTTCTTCCACTATCCAGTGGGTACTACTTTCTCAGGCAGTTGGTGACGTCAAAGACGTATGGCTTCTGCTTTCCTGCCTTGCAGCAGAAATGTATATCCCTGCATATTAAATAAAACCCTTGAGTGGTTTAAGAGAAAACAGAAAGCTAGTGTATACCCACCTAAGTTTGAGGCTGTGGACATGTTATGATAGTGATGTAAAACTCAACAGTATTTTTACATGTAATTTAAAATATTTATTCTACCTATATTAATGACAGTGGCTTAGATTAGCCACCTATAGGCTCTGAAGCAATCCATTTCCCACCTGAATGGAAGGGGATGCAGCTGCCTCCATGACAGTCTTGTCTATCTCCGTTGAGACTCCCTGGAGGCTCTCTGTACTAAGTAGGAGTCTGACAACTGATGGAACAGAGTGTTAAGGATGAATGGGTGGAAGATGTGGAAGAACATGCAGAGAATATGCATGTTATTTCCCCTCCAGTGTTGCAAAGAACTGTATGGGAAAACAAGCTATTCTGTGAACCGCAGAACCACACAAATTCACAAGAAACCAGGCTCTATTTGTGGTTAGATAGTCATGAATGGTGTTCTTCTCTGTGAGCTCTTAGGGGTTCTTCCTCTTCTGCCTAATCACTACTTTTCACAAGATGTGAAAAAACATAATTATCTTAATGCTCTCAAATTTACCTGTAGTCAGCCAAAGGGTTCAAAAATTGTGGAAGGACAGACCAAGGGAAGTGCTCAGGATGATCTCTGTGCTTAGAAAACCTGGCTAATAATAGTATGGCCTTTGATTCTGTTCCTGGGTGTAGTATCAGATGTGGAGGAAAGAGGGGAAGCTTGTCTGTAGCATGACTTTAATTTGGGTGCCATGTCTGAGAGTCAGAAGAAGAAGGAGTTGGAATGTGGAGATCCTTGTGTGGGATCACAGGATTGTATTGTGGATTGCGGGAGAGCTGTTGAGTTGGAGATGGCTTTGGTGATCTGAACAGGCTGTGAGGTTTACTTCAGGAGTTCCAGAGTTCCTCTAGCAGGCCTTCTGGTTGCCGCTTTTCTGCTCTCCATCATCCCATCTGGGAAGCCAGAAGCATTATCAGGATGAGAGTATTCATTAGTGAAGTGCCTGCTGGCATGAGCAAAAGCAATTTTGCACCGCCACGTCTGGATGCAATTCAAGATCACTAGCTATGATATAAAGGGGTTTGCGAATTTTCATACTGATTTGATCTGCAGACTTGCCTGTTCTTGTTTCTTCTTGGTACCATTGTCCACCATCTGTTACAGACCTTGTACCAAACTCTGCATGGGAATAGCACCATCGAATTCAGCGTCTTTATTACAAGACAGACCTCTGTGAGCACTGTAATGGGTGGCATTGTGGCTCTGATGCACTTTTTACTTCGGACTCCTTCCTCACCTCACATCTTTGGAATGATGCTTTATCTTTGGAAGTGAAGAGCTTGCAGATGTCCATTCACTTATACAATTGTTTTCCTTGTCCAAGACTAGACTATGTCATGTAGGAGCAGTAAAATGGCCTTGGTTCCCATGCTGCTTATGCTTCTCCTTGGCATTTGGTGCTGTTTATGCAAATGTGAAAGATAAAGTCACCAAGCAGTTAGTTTGAACTGATACTTTTATTTGCTTTTGGGAAACATAATATACCAGTAATTTTATCTACTGTGTTTCCAACTCAGAGGAAGTGTTCTTCATTACTGCCACCCTAAAGACTATTTGATAGAAAAAGAAAGATGTTTCTACATTCTGAAATTCAATGATTTCACATTTTTATACCTAAGGATTTATACTCTTGTCTGGTAGCATAAGTCTGAATAAAATGACTGTCTTTCTTCACTGTTTCCTTGAGGAGTGAAGGCATTTTAACATAAAGATATTTATGCTGTTCTTTATGAGTAGTAGCTGATGTTTTAACTCTGACATTAAATCAGCTAGGTAAAGGAGTGCTGTAGAAACTGTGTTCAGTCAATGGAACAGCTAAGAGGGGTAGCAGTAGGGTGCAAATAGTCCTTGCACTTAATTAGGAGGATCTGCTGAAAAGAGGTAGCTACGCTTTCCTTGCAATGGAGATGCACAAGAGAGATCTGGAGAAGTGGGTAAACTAACTATTAACTTTAACATATTTTTCATGATATTTGTATTTAGTTCAAGTTGTCTATCAATTTTTTTAGAAGATGGTTTAGAACATCATAGTAGCTTTCTTGAAAACCTCAGTTCTTGTAAAAAGTCAGTAAATTTGCATTTCCAGAAGGAGCAACAACAACCAATATCAGTATAAAATCCTGTTAAGAAATCTAGAGACTGAAGGAGCATGCAAAATCTCTACATGTGTATTATTTTCACTGCATTTAATTTTTCGCATCTAAACTGTTGGTTTCAGGCCTAATATTGTAGTGACTTAAAATAAGTGTGGCTGGCTCTCATTGATCTCTGTGGATTGAACATGTGACTGATGTCTGATGCCTTTGGTAGATGTTGCCACTCCTAAGCCAAGGATGTTTCTTTCACTTGATCAGTTCTTGAAACTTCTCAGGCTCATTCGTTTACCTAAAATAGAGTCAGTTTGTCTGTAATATTCTAAGCTAGTCAGAGCAGGAATTTAGTGGATTAGATAATCCGACCCTGGGCTGGCAAAATCCACCAAGGGAGTTGGATGGCTGGAGGAGGCAGCAAGTTTTGCTCTCTGATCTAACTTTCTTCACCACAAACCGTCATATGAAAGAATGTAAGCTCTCCTTTCAGAACCTTGCTATAAAAACATGTTTGGGAATGTAACCGTAGATAATTGTCATAAATTAAACTGAATACTTATAACACCTATTAACACTGCAATTAAAATCCTTGGCTCTGATTTAGCACTTTTTTGTTCATGGTGTTGTACTAGTTATTACTACTTCACCAAAAGTGGTGGACAGCTCAGGGACCAAGAGACTTGTTTGGTGTCCCCCAGGAAGACACATCTGAGACTTGAAACCAGGTGTCTCAAATCCTGCGAGTTAGTCCCTGTCCATTCTTCCTCTTTAATTAGTCCTGGAGATTTTTGGGATTCTCTTCTTTTGAACTGTAGCTCTGTATTCTAACTATGATTTAAAAACTTGTCAGGAGACTTTCAGCAACACTTTAAAAAAAGCAATGGTTTGCCCATGTATATATAACAGAAAAGGGCTATTAACAAATTATGTAGAGAAGAGTCAGGAGTTTCAAATGAAGTACTGGGGATCAAATGCACAGGACATAATGAGAGTATGGTATCTTTGTCTTAACCTGCTAACTGTTTTGGTCCCTCTCTTCACCTTTCATCATCCTTTTTTCTAGATGCTACGTTTGTAAAGCTTCTATTTATTCTTGTGTGATGCCACAACACTGACAATAAAAGGAAGCTCAAACTAAAGGCCCAATGATAAAAACATTTAAAAACACAAGTGCTTGAAGCTTTCTTTAGCTGAGAAAGTGATTTTATTTCACAGAATCAAGTTTAAGTGAAAAAACAAAACCTTCTTATTTTGTGTGCCAGGCAGCCTGTGCTGGTGGGAGCAACAGCCCCTATCACTAGCAAGCAAGGATTTTGTTTGTGTTTGACCTAACAGGAATCACAGAATCACAGAATCGCTGAGGTTGGAAGGGACCTCTGGAGATCATCTAGTCCAACCCCCCTGCTCAAGCAGGGTCACCTAGAGCACATTGCACAGGATTGCATCCAGGCGCGTTTTGAATATTTCCAGAGGAACAGAGTTAAAGCCAGTGCTGAGTGCATTTGAAAACCTTGTTCATAATGATTTCATTCATCTTGCAATAAAAGAGAAAGAACAAGTGAGTGTATCCTCACAAATTTCACAACCTATTAGGAATGTTTTCAAATAAGTGTATAAACCTCTTAGACAACCTAAAGTTTCTGGACGGCTTCTGTTCTCTTATATCTTATCTGTGGTCACAAGCTGCTGTGGATCATGTTTGTCCATCTGGGTTGTTTTTCTTCATTCTGATGCTTTTGAAATGAAAAACTGCCAGTTTTGCCTGATGTTGTTTCTGGAAGGATCCTTTGAGGAGGAAACTTTACTGTTAGCATAAGTAACTAGAAAAGAAGACCTATATGGGAAGGAAGAAGGTATAAGGAGTAGAGAGAACAGGAAGAATGGGGACTACTGAAGAATGATACTGGCTCAACTATTTTCCACGTTGAATTCAATGTTGACTTCTGAGCAGAGCATGTTTCTTTGTAGTCCACACTCATGGGAACCTGAGACAGAGGGAAGGAAAGTGCAGATGAACCCAGAAAATAAATCTGAGTCCTCCTGCTTTCTCTTTCTCCTCCTTTCTTCCCATCCCCAGTTAAAAACAGAAAAAAACAGACTTCCTTCCTTATCAGCATCTGGAACAAAAATAACTTTAGTTGACTTTAACATCATGTATGCAACATGTACGTGTGTGTGAGAGAGATTTTACTGAGGAAAGCTAGGGCTTTGCTCTGAGCAGATTTTGTGATGATCAGCTCTGGCATATTAATTAGACTGAGCTGACAATGATCCTCACCTGTACAGGGATCCAGAAAGGGAGGATTGCTGTGATACATGGGATAGTTTGAGACAAGGAAGAAAGAGGCTGGTAGGATAGAGTCAGGGTGGGTTGGGGGAAGGCTGAAGTATCTGCATTTGGTAGAAGTGACTGTCTGCTAAGAAAACATAGAGTGAAACTAAGTTTATGCTTTCTCCCATTGCAGGACATGTACTGCCTTTCAGAGAAATGTGTGAGAGGAGAGCCAGGAAAGCTGTGACTAGACAGTGCTGTGAGTGCACAGGTACATTAATCATTCCTGATCTCTTTCAGCTTGGTACGTGCAGGAACAAGAGCACCTTAATAAATTATCTTCTTCTAATGTGAGTAGAAAGAGTTGCTTCTCCTTCCATCTCTGAAACATTGAAGGGTAGATGTAAGTGTTGGATCTGCTGCCCCAAGAGGTCTGTTCTGTAGGCAGTCTCTTCTTGAATGTGTGTGGGGTCAGTGTGACTGTCTCATTTGTTGTGTAAAGTGAAGTTTTCACACAAGTGAAGTTTCCTGATCTAAAACCAGGCTGACACTGAATGTGTGAAGTTCAACAAGCTAAATTCAATATTTACACATACCCAGTTGAGGGAAATGGTGGGTATAATCAGAAACTGCAAATACAAACAATAGCCAAGATAGATCTGAAGACTCCAGAGATATTTGGTTTCATATGGGGTTTGATCATCCAGCTTTGTCCATCTCTCGTGTTCCTTGCTCTCTTTAGTCTATTCCCTTTATTGCCTGCCTCCTTCCCCAAATCATATGCTATTAGGATTTTTTTTCCCTTTTTACGTTAAGATCTTTTCCCGGTGCCTAAAAGCTTTCCACTTTCTCTTTGCTTTTAACAGTGTTACAGTCATGTGGGAGAGAAGAACGAGCTGCTTCTGGCTACTGGCCCCAGAATTCTGCACTATGTGGAAAAGCCATTAGTAATTCTTACTATTAGAACAGTGCTTAATACCCAGACAATTTGCTATTTTTGCTCAGTGCTGTACAACTACATGATGAGAGAGAGATCCCTGTCCCAAACAGTTTCTGTTCTGAGGGGAGACTAAATGGGAAGGTAGACATTAAAGCTTCAAGCTAAATGAAACCATCCTAAATTATCAAGTGCCAATGTGAAACGTTGGGTAGAAAATGCTCTGCTGAAGCCTTTCAGTTTGAGGAACTGCAGTCTGATTTGCAATTATGATTGGAGTTTGGCACTGACACCATTTCCGTGCATCTTCTCAAGTCTGAGAAGTCAAACATTCTAGATCCCTCCTGAATTTAAGGATGCTTCTCCCCACAAACCACCAGCGGTAGAAGCTGTCACTCAGTTGGTAAACCTTATTGCAAACCATGATTCTGCCAAGTTTGTCTGCGTGAACTTATTCATACTGTTTTTCGAGATTTTTTTTCCCCCCCTCTGAAGCTGGATATTCACTGTTAAAAGTCTTCAAGTGCTGTTGAAACTGAAGATGACTTCATTTAGTTTGAAGCAAACAATTGCGTTTAATAACTGCTGTTCCGTAAGATACACCGTTGGCTGTGTGAACGCTTAACCATCATCTTCTCTGTATTTTTGCAAGATACAGCAAGCATATCAGGAATTACTTTTTAACCGTACACCTCTAAATGCTACCATTTCATAATTTTGTACTAAAACACACAGATAATGGACCTTCCTGTTTAGTTAAGGTACTATGGCCTCTAATTACTCACCTGGAGTTCTAATCTGTAAGAGTTGCTAAGTAGCTGGTGAAGTTGTTTATTATGATAATAAAAGAGCTGTCAGTTTAACTGTGCTGCTTTATGGTAGTTATGCTGAATGGACCACACATTCGGATGAAGGGTCATTAGAAGGAGAGCTTGAAAGTTAGTGAATACCTTTAAAAGTGATATTTCTGGTAGATAATATTAGAAGTATACCCTGGGGGGTGGGGAGGGGGTATCAGAATGGGTCTAGTTTAACTGCTAAGAAAAGTAAGACTGTGATTCTTGAGTGGTCCTGAACAGAAATTTGGGGTGGTAGGGGGTCTAGTCACCAGAAAACTTTCCTGCTGCTTTATTTTCTGTTAAGACTTATACAGCAGCGTGTGAAAGCAAATTAGTCTCTGAAAATATAGAAAGTGTATATATATATCTTTTGGTATTTTGACAAAAATTGCTTAAGATTGCTGTTGAATGACCTGGGAAGTTCACTTTTCAGAAGGGTTGCTCTCCCTCTTTTTTAAGTTAGCCCCTTAAAAAAATTATTTTTCCATAACTTATTTGTGTTCTTTAAGGCATAGTCCTGCTGCAGCTGTGATCTGCATAATTCCCCTCTTAGCGTAAAATTTGTTCTGAATGGAATCGGAGGATTTGCTGTTATGAAGAAATCTCCTGGTTTCTCAGAGTAGGATCCTTATGAAAAGGTGCTCACTGAAGAGACTGAGAAACCAACTTGGTCACTTGACTGTGATTTTTGGATTTAGTAAATATGAACATTGTGCCGCTCTATTTGCATGGTAGCTGTATTCTTTGGGAGGTTTTATTTTACATCCTTTCTTCTATCCAGATGATTGGATCTTCCTACATGTTGATTATGATTAAATTATGCTTCATAATAACTCTTAGTTTTCTTAACATGTTTCTATATGTTTTGCAGTTTGAAGACTGATTTATTAAATTTTTAGTCAGACTTAAAATACACTAACTTTATTAAAACCAAAAAGATTTTCTAATTAACATTATGCTATATATCTATATATATATAAAACCCCAAAATATTACATAATAATATGTCTTATATAATATATCATGTTTTTATATAGAAATGGTTATATTATCTCTACATAAAGAGTTGCATGCATCACAGAGATGTCTAGGCAATGCAGCAAGGACAAAGAGTCAGGGTTTGAGCCTGACTGGATAATATTTTTTGCCTATTCCTTGCATACAATGAATTCCTATGTAACAACTATAAGTCGACATTTATCTTGGGAGAAAAAGGTGAGCTGACAGTTCTGTCATCTTCCTTCTCTTCCCTGTGTACCTTGTGCTAATGTTAGTCAGCAGCTCTTTGGCTCAGCATCCAAATAGAAGTCAGAGGATTGCATTGTTTATGTTTGAAAAGTAAATGTAGAAAACTGGAGGGACTTTGTTCCAGAAACTTATATTGTACATGCCTTCTGTTTGTACTTTGTTGTGTCTAGATGCATTGGCCTGGATTTATCCTTTTGGAAACTTTCATATTGCTCTTGTGATGGCTGTGTGTCACTTATTTCTCAGATGGAGTAGACTCTGCTGGCTCTGCCTTCTGAGGTGAAGATTCTTTGTGAAGTTTAAGTTACTGTGTTTTGTCCTCTGCCTCCAGACATTTTTTCCACCTGTAGCTTTGGTCACATTCCACTTGACCTATAGTGATTGTTTTGAGGTCCAGGTATCAGGATACCAGAAAAACCCTATCCCTCTGCTAATCCATTTGTAGAGAAACCCGTCTGCAGCTAGGCTTTTCGCAAAACCTTAACAGCCAATGGAGCAGACTTCAGTGGTGACGTGCATATTCTTAGGCAAGGAATTCGTGTGGATTGGATTATATTGGTTGAGGAAGTTTGCACTGGGGTTAGCTGTGGAAGAAATGGAGGCAATTCCCAGGCTGGAATTCTTCTTTGTGAAGAATTTATAGGAGATCTGTCTGAAGTAGAAACAGCTATTGGAAAGATTGTGAGTTAAACTGACAAAATGAACTCTAATAAATCACAAGGACAGGATGGTATTCACTCAGGGAATCAAGAGAATTTGAGGATGAAATACTTCTGAGGATGAAACACCATTGTCTGTAGAGTGTTATCTCTCATTTAAAACTGCCTTGGTAACTGAGAACTGGAAAGTGACAACTGGGACTTTCAGAAAAGTTTGTACAGGAAGCTGGATAAAAACAGACTTGTACACCTGCTCTCTGTACTGGGCAAATTAGTGGAAACCATAGGAAGTAATAGAATTGTAATTGACACCAGGACAAATATATCAATTTAAGAAGGGTCAGTATTGCTTTTTTAAAGGGAAATCCTGCCTTGCAAACCTTTCATGTGTTGACCACTTCAAGAACACCATCTAAATTAGGATGATCCAGTTGATACATGATCAGGAAAGCTGAGCAGCCATGGGATAAGAGAGAAGGTCTTTGCATGGATAAATAAAAGGCTAAAAAAAGAAACCAAAGTTTGGAAAAAAATGGTAAGCTCTTGCAATCTCCATTGAAGGTCATCAGTAGAGTTCTCTGGGGACCTATGTTTTTCAGCACAGACGACCTAGAAGGGGCAGTGAGCAGTGGGATGACCAAGTCTGATGCTGTTACAGAGTTGCTGGAATAATGAAGACAAAAGCCGATTGCAAGGAATTATTCGTAGACCTTATGAAAGTGAGTGATTGAGTAATGAAATGGTAGCTGAAATTTGGCATATCCTCCTCAGTTTGAACTTTGTGTGAAATGACAGGCTTGAAGCTCAACGAGAGCAATATCTTGTGATCATATTATACACCCATGAGAATATCAGCTCAATAATGGTCAAAAAAATTAAATATTAGGAATTTCTAGGGAAGGAATAGAGAATAAAAAAGAAAACATCTTTTTACTGCTGTAGAAATAGATGGTTTTTCCACTTCACATGCTCTGTGCATTTCTGGTCACCTCATCTCCAAAGGGCTATATGAGAATTTGAAAAGAAAAAAGAAGGAATATTAAAGATATTCAGACTCATGGGGCAACGTCAATACATGGAATGACTGTCAGGGTAGGACTCTGGCATGAAAAAGATTTCATGGAAGTGTATGACAGTTGTAAAGTCATGACTGGCTTGGTAGATAGTGTTCATCACTGTCTTTTCCACTACAAAAGCCAAAGGGCATTGAATGAAGCTAGAAGAAGTGGCTTCAAAACTGACACAAGAACGTAAGTCTTCCTGCAGTGGCTCATGAGCCTATGGAATTTTTGCTAGAGGATATTGTGTTTGATAAATGTTTAATGAGTTCGGGGGCAGCTTGGAGAAGTACTTGGAATTTCACTGAGAGTATTAGATAGAGAAATTGCCTCAGCATCAGGAAAACTTTTGAGCTGAAAATAGTAGAAAGCCAAGGTCCTGAAGTATCATTATATGCTTTTCCTACTTTGGCTGGGCATCTGTTTATGGACAGATAGGATTTGGGGCTAAATGGACCCTTGGTCTAACCCACTATAGATGCTCTTAAGACATGTACAGAAAATATTCCTATGTAAATATTAGCAAATATAAATATGTAAATATGAATTTTAACAAATAGAGAAGACTTTCTGTCAAACATCCTTAGAATATTTTATTTTTTTAAAATATCCTAATCCTAGGTGGTAATTTACCATTTTCATTGAATTTCAGGTCCTCCCACACTGGTGAATTAACTTGCTTGCTTAGTGAGGAGAAAGAGAGATTAAAATAAAAAAAAAGGTTTTCTTACAGAAGAAGACTTGAAAACATGCTATCAGTACCTTCCTATTAACATTCTTTTTATTTTAGAACTTTTCTGTATTGTTCTGATTTGATGATTGTCGACTTGATCTTATGTTCTTTTGGCAGTCAAAATATATTAATAAGCGCCTTTGTGGGACCACAGATCTCAGACCAGTCATTCTTGGAAAGGCTGGTGGAGCTCTTGCTACATTTGTAGAGCTTTCATGGATGTGTGCTGCTAACTCTGATTAATTCTGGCTACTAAATTGTAGTAAATGTAGCCTAAAAGTAGGTGTCCCCTTTCCACATAAGCAGCTCTGTAGTTTCCACAGTCATTCTGTGTTACTAAGGTGATAGTCTGTCCCCATCTCTAGTTCATAATGCTTCATATTCTGAATATGTGTGGGAAAACCTGTTGCACTATCCTTAGGGGGCACAAGAACTCCTTCCACCTCCTGCACATTTTGCAAATGGCCAGACATCTGTGAGTGGTAATTACTGGAGAGCCAAACATCTGTGAGTGATAGTTATTGGAGACTCCTGCTTGTGGAGGGATGGAGTTACCTATCTGCTGACTTGACCTGATGTCTCAGGGTGTTTGCTGCTTGACAGGGGCCAGAATCTGGGATGTTGCAGAGAGACTAAGACTTGTTGGCCCTCAAACTATTACCCCTAGATGCTCTTCCATTAGCTCACTGACAATAGTGCTGGGGTAACATGGAGCATTTTAAGAGTAAATGCAGAGTTCTGGGGGTGAGGGTGAAGGGCAGATGACCCAGGTCTTGTCTTCTCAATCCTTCCATTGATGGGGGAAAGGTGCAAGTAATAATGGACTCATCCATGTCAGCATCCAGGGGTCAATATCTGGCTGTGTGGCTGATGTCGCAGGCAAGGTTTTGGCTTCAGTCACCTTCTCTGAGGAGCAAGGGTTACTGAGCTGGAATGGGATAGATATGACAGTTGGGCAAGAGCATGGTTGCAAACAAGGTTGCTAACCTAGTGAGGAGGGCTTTAAACTTGGTATGCAGGGGGAGGGTTACCATAATTTGAAGAGAAGTGAGGGCACAAGGGGCACAGCAGATTTGCCTAGGGGACAGCATAACGGGGGAGGCTCTCACACTTTTCCTGTAAATGCAGTGCTACCTGAAGCCCATCTCAAATGCCTGTACACAAATGCACATAGCACGGGGAACAATCAGGAGGAATTAGAAGTCTGTGTACAGCCGCAGAACTACCACTTCATTGGGATTACAGAGACATAGTGGGATAGCTTTCCTGACTGGGGTGCTGCAATGGATAGATATAGGCTTTCCACGAAAGACAGAGTGGGAAGGCAAGGAGGAGAGGCTGCGCTCTGTGCAGAGAAATATAAGGAGCTCTGTCTTGGGGCAGGTGATGAACCAGTAGAAAGCTTGCGGGTAAGGAGCAGAGGGCAGGCTAGCACAGGTGATGTAGTAGGTACATGAGGCCTTCTTTAGGCAGCTGGAGAAAGCCTCGCAATTATAGGTCCTGGTACTCATGGTGCTTTAACTACTCTGAAGTCTACAAAATGCGTGGGTGCAAGCAATCCAGGAGATTTCTGTATGTTTTAAAGACAATTCCTTGATGCAGATGAACTGACTAGGGGAAATGATCTGTTGGACCTGCTACCCACAAACATGGAAAAAATGGTTGAAGATGTGAAGGCCGAGAGCAGCCTTAGCTGCATTGACCATGAGACTGAGAGGAATGAGCAAGACAAAGAACAAAATTACAACCCTTGACTTTAGAAGAGCAGATTTTGCCTTGTTTAAAGATCTGCTTGGCAGGATCCCATGGAAAACTGCCCTGGAGGGTAAAGGGACCCAGGAGAGCTGGTTGATCTTCCTGGACAGCCTCCTTAGAGCACAAGAACAGTCCATTTCAATGTGCAGAAAGTTGAGCAACCATGGTAGAAGACCAGCATGGATGAAGATGGAGATTCTGACTGAGCTCAAACACAAAAAGGAAGTACACAGAAGGTGGAAGCAGGGACGGGCTAATTGGGAGGAATACAAAGATATTGCCCGTGCATGCAGGAATGGAGTTAGGAAAGGTCAGCCTGAGCTGAAACTAGCAGGGGAGGTGACGGACAACAAGAAAGATAAGTAGCAAAAGGAGAGTATGGGACCATTGCTCAGTGGGACAAGGACCTAGTGGGAAGGGACATGGAAAAAGCTGAGATACTCAGTGCCTTTTTTGCCTCAGTTTTCACTGATAAGGCTTGCCCTCAGGGCTCCCAGGTCCCTGAGCCTACTAGCAGAATGTGTTGGAGTGAAGCAGTACCCATGGTAAAGGAAGAATGAGTTAGGGATCACTTAGCTCCCTTGGATATGCCCAAGTCCATGTGACTGGATGGGTTGCATCCAAGGGTACTGAAGGAGCTAGCAAATGTCACTGTGAGGTGCCTCTCTATTATCTTCTAAAGGTATGGTGATTGGGGAGGTTCCTGATGACGGGAAAAAGGGAGCTATCACACACACCTGAAAGAAAGGCAAGAAGGAGGATCCAGGTAGCTACTGTCCAATATAACCTCAGCCCCTGGAAAGGTGTTGTGGGCAGAACAGTCTTGACGTGGGGAGCTTTTACTAAATTTAATTTATTGCTAGTTATCACAAACTTTTAATCACTGATTCAGGTATTGACAATTACAAAACAAACACTTAAGTAAACACTTTTCCTTCCCCCTTTCCCAGGCTCAACTTAAACCAAACACCTATCCCCCTTTTCCTAGTCTCAACTTGTCTCGTTTCCACTGCAGGTTGCACTCACTCTGTCTCTCGGTGAGGCAATGGGCAACGCAGGAGGTTGGAGTCATGCGCGTAATGGTTTCTTTCTGCTGCTCTGTGCTTCTTACTGGGTTTTCTCTGCTCCTTTGTGCTTCTCAGTGTCACTGCTCAAGCATAGTTTCTCCACAGGCTGCAATCTCTTCAGGGGTGTACCTGCCCCAGTGTGGGTTGCCCATGGACTGCAGTCCCTTCAGGGGACTCCCTCCCTTTGGCATGGACCACGTCTTTCCAAGAGCATGTTTCCAGTCCCATATCTCCTCAGCAGTCTTTCCATTTGCATGTTTCCAAATGCATCTCTTCTGCATGTCTCCCCAAGAGTGTCTCCTCAAGTTTCTCCAAACATGTCTCTTCTCCAAGTGACTCCTGTTCTTTCTTAAATATGTTTAAGCAGAGGTTCCATGTGCTGCTCTGATTGACTGAAACTTTGAAGTTTGATGGATTGTTTACATTAGTTTCAGAGATGGCTGGAATTAGTTGTGATTGGCACATAGTGCTTTCATGACCTATTCACACATAGATCATCCCTGCAGCCCCCTGCTACATAAACCCTGCAATTTATGCCCAGTACAGAAGGTTATGGAGCAAATCCCCTTGGAAGCCATTTTTAAAGACATGAAGGTCAAGAAGGTGATTGGGAGCAGCCAACATAGATTCACCATGCCTGACTAACCTCATTGCTTTCTTGATGAAGTAACTGGCACTGTTGACAAAGGCTGGGGAGTGGATGTAGTATACCTTGACCTTAGCAAGGCCTTGGACCCAGTCTCCCATAATCTCCTTATCACTAAATTGGTGAAATATGGTCTGGACAAGTGGACAATAATGTAGGAGCTGTGATCAGTGGTGCAAAGCCCAGTTGATGGCCAGTATCTAGTGGCATCCCTCAGGAATTGGTATTGGGACCAGTACTGTTTAATGTCTTCAGTAACAGCCTGGATGACAGGATGGAGTGCAGGTTTGTGGATGACACCAAACTGGGGGAAGTGGTAAGTACACTGGAGGACAGTGCTGCTATTCCAAGGGACCTAGACAGGCAGGAGAAATGGGATGACAGGAACCTCCTGGAGTTCAGCAGAAGCACATGTGAAGCACATGTGAAGTCTTGCATCTGGGATGGAATAACCCTGTGCAACAGGCTGTGGAATGACTGTCTAGCAAGCAGCTCTGCCAAAAAGGATCTGGGGCTGTGGTGGACATCAGGTTGAATGCGAGTCAGCAGCGTGCCCTTGCAGCAAGGAAGGCCAACTTAGTAAATGTGTAGCCAGCAGGCCCAGGGAAGTGATCCTTCCCCTCTATTCAGCACTTGTGAGACTGCATCTGGAGTCTGTATCCAGTTTTGGGCTCCCTAGTACAAGAAGGATACTGGAACAAGTCCAGCCAAGGCTACCAAGATGGTCAGGGGGCTGAAGCACATGACATATGAGGAGAGCCTGAGAGAACAGGATCTGTTAAGCCTGGAGAAGAGAAGGCTAAGGGGAGACCTTATTGCTGTCTACAACTACTTGATCAGGGGATACAGAGAAGTAGGGCCAGACTCTTCTTAGATGTGCACATCAATAGGATGAGAGGCAACAGACACAAGCTGGAACATGGGAAGTTCCAATTAGATGTTGGGAAAAATTGTTTTATACTGAGGGTGGTCAAATACTGGAACAAGTTGCTGAGAGAAGCTGTGGAATCTCTGTCCCTGGAGGTGCTCAAGACTCAACTGTGCAAGTCCTTGAGCAACTTCCCCACTACTTCCCACAAGGGAGGAGGTTATGCACAGATGGGAGCCAGCAGATGTAGGGAGAGACTACTGTGTTTTGGCATCAGAGTTAGCTTATCTTGGATCAAAATTGATACGAAAGAGTTGCTTTTAACTGTAGTTTATCCTAGGGTCAATTTTTCATCTTACTCATATGACTGATATCATTGACTTACACTTTAAGTATTATATTGAATTGATTTCTGACACTGATGACTTTAAGAGACTGTTGTGTAAATGACTTGAGCTGTATAACCTATTAAAATTTTATATACAGGGAAATCTACCGCTATTGGGATAGCATGTCATTTCCAAGAGTCGTGACTTGCTTACTAAGTATGAGTTAACCATATGGTGAATAATCCACATCCAAGTGTATATCTAAAATGGGGGACATTCTGTATGTTGGGAGAGAATTCTGTGGGACAAGTATGGGGTTCTGTTGTATTACTGCTTTATTTTGAGACTTTCCTTTACTAGTGAAATAAATACTGTTATGAATCTTTGCTTACTGACAGGTTCATTAGAAAGCTGATTGTACCATATCTGGGGTACTGTCTTTATTCATCTTTTAAGAAAGAAAAAGCTTTTTTATTTAGGAAATTCCTGGTTAGATAGAAGGAAGAGAGTTATGAATAACTGAATTCTGCTGAGAACAGCATTGTTTCAACCAGGAATAATGTAGTGCATGATAGTTCAGGGAGTGCATAAACAAGTAAAGTATAAGGGATGTAGAAGTTTTGTGTATTACTTGTATTTGAATGGTTTCTTTAGCGTGTCTGCTGAATATGTAAGTATTTAAATAACACTCCATGAAGAACTGGACTGTGTGCCCACCTAAAAGAAAGGCTAAATAAATTTTACTCCACATCTATGAAGTGCTACTTAGCTTTTTATTTTTTAAGGTAAAATAGTAATTATATATATTAAAAATCAGCCAGTGCATGCAGGTTTTGGGGTGAAATCTGCTTTCAGAGGACACTTGCACAGAACTAGAAGTTAAAATAGAAGTATATTAGATAGTCTGTATTGGTTTGGTGCATATCCTTTTAATAAGAACACAACTGTATGTTTTTCTGTTTTTCATGGGACCAGACCTTCTAAAGCTGAATGCCAATAAAAACACCTTGTTGGAAGCTTATTGTTACAAGAGGAGAGTGTGAGATGTGAAGAGAATGCTGTAAATCTGGTAGCTAAATTTGTTGCAGTGAAAAACATATCTGGTAGAAAACAGTTCTTTAGAGTTGGAAGGAGGCAGAATAAGCAAAACTAAATCCAGGAATCCTCTTTCCTGTGCTTGATTCAAACAGAAAAAAGTTATGACTGGAACATGTACCTCAGACTAGAAATAAAGCAATTTGCTCTTTTCTCCACTTACCTGAACCATGACTTGGCCTGGAATCTTTCCTGGAAAGAGTAAGTTACCCCAAGGTGAAATGCTTGCAGTATGTTCAAACAAAACCTGATAGTGTTTGCTAATGCTTGCAGTGCTGCATGTTTAATCATAACATAACTGAATGATTTACTTGCTGTATGTGTGACTGCTGTAAGGTAACGTTTTAAGTGTGGTGGTTTCAGAATGTACTATCTTAATGGGTAGGTGAAAGCAGCATTACAGGCTTGCATGTTTTTTCCCCCTTTCCAGAAAGCATTATTTGATCAAGTGGCAACAATTTATCTGCTAATATGGTTAATTTCTTTAAAAACATGAATGCGGCTTAGGAGTAAGCCACAAATGGAATGAGAGCATTGGTCTGAAAACTGCTGTTTTCATTTCTTATTTCTTATTTCATTTCTCATTTCTTATTTTGAGTTCCAGCAGAATAAATTACTCATATTTTATTTTTCTAATGAGGATGTCCTTTTATTTTCATTTCTGACCACAAGAATCCCATGAAGAAATGACAAAGTGATGGTAGAGTTTAACCCTTCAGAAGTGTCAGTAAACAGGAATGCTTTGTGGCTGTGGTTCTACCCTTCAGGCACCAGTCAT
Source organism: Apteryx mantelli (assembly GCF_036417845.1). Taxonomy (NCBI): domain Eukaryota; kingdom Metazoa; phylum Chordata; class Aves; order Apterygiformes; family Apterygidae; genus Apteryx; species Apteryx mantelli. The sequence goes on along the minus strand of NC_089979.1, from coordinate 93,117,809 downwards.
GTTGCATCTTTCTAAACTCTTTTCATTATTTACAAGGAAGTACTATCTGACATATTAAAACAAACACTCTTTTGTTATTCAGAGTGAATCTGTATAACGTGACTAGCAACAGAGTGGTGGCTGGCACGTTGTCCTTGGGAATCTGAACCCACAGCTATGGGGAAGAAGCAAGAGAGAAGCTGCTCCTGAGGCAGGAACTGCTGAGTCTTGTTAGAACCCAGCTGCATGCCCATCGAGCCAGGGAACAGTAGGGCTCTGGGAGTGAGTTGCAATCACCTGCAGGTGACAGTACCACTCCCCTTATCACTTTAAAATGTGTGTGTTGGGACCTTGGCCAGAGGAAGACTTGGGAAATTTGGCTGCATCTGTGTGAAAGCAGGCAGTGTGCAAGGTGGCGAGACAGACTTGTAAGTTCAGTGCCTGACATATCAGGCAAAACAGTAGTTTATCTTTGAATATCTTGAGAGAATAAAAACTCCTCTACCTCTGTAAGAAAGCGTATGTTTGAGTGGTGTCTTGTCATACTGCAGTGAATCCTTCCCTTCCACATACTGTTATTTGGGTTTTTTTTAAGTCATTAGCTGAAAGAATAAGTAGTCTAGAATTCAGCTTGTCTTTGTAAGGATATAAGATTTGAAATAGAGAAGGCTTATAAGCCTGTTCATTGATATCAGCAAAGTTAAGATTCTTGTATGTTTTTGATGGTGGAGAGTCACTTCTAGGATGCGAGTGCTTACCATCTCTTCATTAGGAGGCAGGCAGCATTTTATTTGCAAGAAGGGGAGTTTAAAAGTGTAAGCTATAGACAAGAATGGACATAAAAATAGGTGCTAGTAAAGCTAGAATTTGTTTTTTCATCACTTCCATTAACTGACGGAAGCTGCTACTTTTGTGTTCATCTCTTGCATGTAAAAATCTTTAATGTCAGTTGTATCTTTCTGAGAAAACCTATACCAACAGACCTGTGAAAGTCACTTACGAATTTAGAGTTCAGGAGTGTTGGGATTGAAAATGTTCTTTAAACTGGGCACTTTTGTTTAAAAACCTCAGTAACTGCATGGTATTTGCATATGTAAACTTCTAAAGAGTCTGTTAAGCTCAGTTATTTTGACTCAGTAGGATAGTAAGCTTCTGTTGCTGCCAAGTGATTTCTGAGCGTAAAATATCTCAGGAGCAAGCTCTAGGCAGAGAACTGCTTTAGGAGGTTGAATAGCTCCCATGAAGTGAGTCACATGAAGTGAGTCACATTTTTAAAGCTAATTGCTGGAGGTTTGAAGTAATGACTTGGGGGGGGGGGGGAATGATCCCTTTGCTGTCAAAAAGGCTGCTCTTATAGCATATATGTTCTTAATAGCATATCATCTGTGCTCTGAAAACACCTGAGGAGTTTTCAGATAGCTTATTAGAGAAAGCATGTTGGTTGATTTCAGTGACAAGAGCACAAATTAGGAAATGAATCAAATATATTCAGAATACCTTTCCTTTCTGTTCTATTCTGTGCCATTCCAGTTCTGTTCCTGAAATGAAAATATTCACAGGAATGAGAGCTGAAAGTACTACAATATTGCCCCAATGCAGTAGTGACAGCTTCTTTCTGAATGTGTAAGTAAACGTGCTTATTTTATACTTTAATAAACACAGTCTGAGAACTGCAGAGATAAACTATAGCTGTAGTTCCTTGGTTCTAGTTTAATTCTCTGCAGAAATTTAACGAATCTGACGGAGCTGAATAGAGAGGTAGTAATTGCTCTCCTGCTTTGTTTTCTAAGTCTGTATGAATGTGCTCTGAACTACCAGTCAGGTAAGGCATGCTGTGTTCAACCAGACTTCTTAGCTTGGCTGTAGCCTTTCTAGAGCTGATAGCAGGACAGCAAGCAGCAATGAGAAAGTGGCTATGGCAGTGGAGTGAGTGGTGAGGAGGCACCAGCAAGTGCCTGGTGGTGGTAGGAGATGTTTTTGAGGGTTATAAAGGGGCAGTAATGAGTCTTGCTTCAGGACAGTTGTCAACCATTGTCTGCAACAATGTGAAAACTTATACCGCCTTCTTACACCAACTTCTGACATCAGCTGATAACAATTTGCTGTGCAGATAATTACTCCCTATTCTGTGGAGCTTCCTTGAAGCTTCTTCATTTGTAATATGGAAACTTTCCCAATGTGAGCTGACATAATAAGGGATTGAAATCATCAATTAATTTCATGTAGTTTAACATGACCACCTGATAGAATACCTTTCAGAGAATCCTAACTATTGTGTTCTTCATATCTTCCTGCTTTTTCACTCTAGAGAGAGCATGGAAATTTCTCAGAAATCAATATTGAACCTTTTCATTATTTTTTTCTTCTACATCAGAAATATATAATGTTGTCAAAGCAGTGTTAGTGTAAACGTATTACAAAAGTTCAATATTTCAGAATAATGGCTGCACACATTTTTCAGGTTAGAGGTATTTCCTGTATATGGTGCATTTTTTCCCCCTGAGATGCTGCTCTTTTTTCCCCTGAACTCTACTCAAGAAGAGTTCTGAATTTTGAGAATAAATTGCAATAAGAGCACATGACATTATATGCTCTCTTCAGCTGATATTCTCCAGAGCAAAACTAAGTGTGGTATCTTTGGGTGACAGAGATGTCTATGACCATGTAGAGTACTGAAAAAGTACACATCAAGAAACTAGAGAAACAAGGACTGGCATATGTGTATGGTTAGTTTTTTGTATGTTATATTTGAAGTATTTCAAACCACTCTAAAACACAGAGGTTATTTAATAATCTGACCTAAAATTCTTACATAAGGGAGTAGGTCTTGGGGGATTTTGAGGCATAAAACCTTAGAAATGTATGCCTTGAGCAAAGGTGGCATGAGGCCTGCCTGGATGAACAAGGTGCTGACTAAACTCAAACATGAAAAGGACATGTACAAGAGGTAGAAGCAGGGTCAGGTGACCTGGGGGGAACATAAGCACACTGTCAGAGTGTGCAGGGATGTTGTTTCAGTTTCAGAGCCCATCTGGAGTTGAATCTGGTGAGGGACATGATGGACAACAAGAAGGGCTTCTACAAGTATTTCAGGAACAATAGGAAGACTAGGGGAAATGTGGACCTACTGCTGAATGGGGCAGGGGAGCAGGTGACGGAGGACATGGAAAAGGCCAAGGTACTTAATGCCTTATTTGTCTTATTTTTTAATGGTAAGATTTGCCTTCAGGAATCCCAGGCCCCTGAAACCAGTCTGGAGTAATGAAGACTTACCCTCGGTAGGCAGGGATCAAGTTGGGGAACGTTTGAGCAACTGAACACAAGTCTGTGGGACCTGATGGGATCCATCCATGAGGGCTGAGGGAGTTGGCTGATGTCATTGTGATACCATTTTCTATTATCTTTGGAAGATCATGGTGATCAGGAGAGGTTCCTGAGTGGAAGAAAGCAAGGGTCACTCCTACCTCAAGGAAGGACAAGAAGGAGGATCTGGGGATCTGCAGGCTAGTCCCATTCACCATGATCCCTGAGAAGGTAATGCGGCAAATTGTCCTGGAAGCCATTTTCAAACATAGTAAGGACAAGAATGTGATTGGGAGTAGTAAGCATGGATTTACAAAGGGGAACCTGTGCTTAACCAATCTGATAGGCTTCTATGATGAAATGACTAGCTTGGTGGACCAGGGGAGAGCAGTGGATGTTTATCTTGACTTGAGCAGGGCTTTCAACACTGTCTTTTATAACATCCCCATAGACAAACTTATGAAGTATAGATAAGATAAATGGATGGTGGGGTGGACTGGCTGAACTTCTGGGCTAAGAGGGTTGTAACCAGTGGCCCGAAGTCCATCAGGAGGCCAGTCAGTAGTGCTGCACACCAGGGTGATGCTGCCTCTAATACCATTTAGTATCTTTGTTAATTACTTGGATGATAGGACAGAGTGAACCTTCAGTAAGTTTGCAGACAATACAAAATTGGGAAGAGCGGTTGATATATCAGATGGTAGTGCTGCCATTCAGAAGGACCTCAAGAGGCTGGAGAAATGGGCTGACGGAAATCTCCTGAAGATCAGCAAAGGGAGCTGGATCACAGAATCATTGAGATTTGGAAAGAACCTCTGGATTTGGGCCTGCATCTTGTGCAAGCCCCTGCTCAAAGCAGATCTAATTAGATCAGGTTTTGAATATATCCAAGAATGGAGACTCCACAATCTCTCTGGGCAACCCTTTCCAGCGTTTGACTACCCTCACAGTAAAAATGTTTTTTTCTGATGTTGAAGTGGACGATTGGAAATACATACATTCTAAGAAGGAGGACTGGAAATATATATATCATTATATTATTATTCATGGTCACCATGGGTAAAAATACACAGCAAACTTTTAAAATATACAGAGTTTGATGGAAAGATTAATATACATCTGATGTAATCGTACTGAATTTGTGGAAAGGGAAAGGATTCCAAATGAAAATCCTATGGCCTTTGGAAATATTTATATTAATGCTAAAATATAGGTATAATTGGTTATTGTGGGAAACATCTGGAGAGAAGATCCACGTGCAGCATGGAATGATAAGGGAATTTGTTAAAAACTGTCTATTCCATGCTGCTGCTGAGCCCAAATACTATTTTTAAGATGAGACCAACTAGGATTTGAGTTCTAAATAGTGTTTGGTCATAACCAAATAAGCCAAGCCAGAGGGGACAACTATAATACGGTGTATAAGCATAGTGCATAAAATTTCCTGAACTTATGTTCTGGTTCAGACAAAAATTGTCTTTAGAAAGATGTTGAGGTTGATTTAAAACTTGTTAGTGTTAGCCATCATTGTTTTGGGAAAATTGTTCCTGTGACTACTAACTCTTACTGCGTTAATTCCTTTAAAGTCTTTTCTTTATGATCTGACCTTGTCTAGCCTCAGCTTCCAACTTTTGGTTAGAATTGTGCTTCCTAGGTCAAAGAACCCATTATAATAACTTATTATAAGTTTATTCCTCGTATATTTTTAGATTGCTATGAAGTCCTCTCTTATCAAAGGTAAGACTAGGCTCCTGGAATCTGTCATTATAAGGTATGTTCCCAACGCTCTTGCCCAAACCTGTGATTGCCTGGAAATTTTCACAAGAGCTATTATATTGGTCTTTATGCAAAAATATATTGTGCAAATAATTCCATTTTGCCTAATCTAAGCTTGCCCTGTAACTTGTAGTTCAATAGGTTATTACTCACTGTGGCCTTGAAAGGTTGCATGGTGAGCCTGAGTTGGATGCATGTCTGTAATAGCTAAATTCAGCTTCTAGCTGAAAAATGTAAAATCTAATTAGCTTTATCTTCACCTAACAAAGGAAAATATTTTAACTAATACATAGCCAAATTGGTGATATGTGGACTTGGTAAGTGGACAATAGTGACTCTAAGGAACTATAAGGGCTGCTGCACTGAAAGAGTTATGGTGAATAGTACAAAGTTCAACTTGCTCCCAGTTGCTAGTGATGTCCCTCAAGGGCTGATACTCGGGCCGGTGCTACTTAATATCTTTATTAACAGCCTGGACATTGAGACAGAGTGTACATTCAGCAAGTGCACAAATAATAGCAAACCAGCAGTGTGGTTGATACACTGGAGGGCAGGGCTGCTATTCAGAGGAACCTTGACAGGCTGGGAAATGCGCTGGCAGGAAGGGACCTCGTGTAATTCAATACAGGCAAGTGCAGAGTTCTGCATCTGGGATGAAATAACCCCATGCAACAGTACAGACTAGGCACTGACTAGGTAGAAGGCAGCTTTGAAGAAAAAGACCTGGGGGTTCTGGTGAGCAAGAAGTTGAATGTGAGTCATCTCCTGCAGCAGAGAAGGTCAGCCATGTATTGATTGGGTTGTATTAGCAAGAGAGTAGCCATCAGGTTGAGGGAAGTGGTTCTTCCCCTCTGTTTGGCACTTTTGAGACTACACCTGGAGTACTGTGTCCAGTTTTGGGCTCCCCAGTAAAGAAAGAAGTTGGCAAACTGGAGTGAGACCATGGTGGACCACCAAGACTATTAGGCCCTGGTGCACATGATGCATGAGGAGAGGCTAAGAGAATTGGGTTTGTTCTATCTTAAGAAGAAAAGGTGGAAAGGGAGCAGTTACTACTATCTACAGCGACCTGACAGGAGAGTGTAGAGAAGATGAAGCCAAATTCTTTTCAGAGCTGCACTGTGATAGGATAAGATGCAATAGTCGCAAGTTGGAACGTGGAAAATTCTGATTAAATATAAGGACTTTTTTTTTCCACGGTAAGGTAGATCAAATATTGGAACACACTGCCCAGAGCGGTTGGGGTCTATCCATCCTTAGAGATTATGCAGAACTTGATGGGCCAAGGCCCTGAGCAGCCTGATCTAATTGGCCTTGCTTTGAGCAGGGTGTTGGACGGGAGACTTCCAAATGTTCTTTCCAACCTCAGTTATTCTGTGATTTTGTGATTAACTGGAAAACTGGTGTAAATGAGACATTAAGTATCATAAATACTATTTGAATTCAACACTAAGGCAGCTGAAATGCAAGAGGAAGATTCTGGAGCTCATGTGATGAAGTCCCGCATGGAATGTATTGTGGCATAAAGAACTTGTGATCCTGTGTTGCAGCTATGACTGAGAGCAGGAGATCTTTCTTTGAGGCCAAAATTCTAATTCTTGGATCAAAAATTATTATATTATTAGGTGAACCTGTGTCTATTTTCATAGGTAGGAGTTTATAACCCACACATGACAGGGAACATCAGTACCTCCTTCAGAAAGGTTATGCCTGCCATCCAGAAGGATTGACACAGTTGTATGGGATGTCAGTGTCACCAAAGCTGTTAAAAGGAGAGTGCTTCCATCTGATCTCCAGAATCCTGTGCCTTAAAGAGGCTGTCCATAAGCTGATAGAGGACAGGTATAAGCAGAAGCAGCTGTTTTTGTCACAGGCCTTTCTCAGTGCATGTTTGTAATGGAGCACGCTTTGGAAAAAATAGACTGCATTATGTACAGAGAAGCTCCTAAGCTACGGAGAGTTGAAAACTGATGCTGCTTAAGGTGTTAGCTGCCCCTCAGGCTACTGATCACCAGTTGTCTGAGAGAGCCTGCAGGAATGTGTGGCCTTATTGCAGATGGGCTGTATGACATAGAGCAAGAATGAGACTAGGCAGCTATTCTTCTTATGGAAAGAAGAGTAAGGAGGGGAAAAAGATTAATTCAAAGCCTTTTGTCATTCAGCTCATTTAACCTTTTCAGCAAAAAGTCATAATAGAATGGGAAATCAGAGAACACGGATTGAGTCATTTATCAAACAGCCAAATGCGCTGTGGTGCTTCCCAGTGGGGGGACAGGCTGCTGGGTCTTGTGGGTCACACTGGATAACATTTGCTTTACTGAGTGCATTGTGTGTAGATTCAGTATCAGTTTTCTGTTGCTACAGGTAATCCTGAGCAATTATAGGCTCTTCTACAGGTGAGATGCTAATGCATAAAACATTTTTAAATGTTTCAGATCAGAATTCGTATTGTAACAGGGTGGCATACAGTGAAAAGGGAGAAACATTTGGTCTTTGAGGAAAAGTGCTGCATTTTTTGTTGATGTGAACTCAAGATTGATCCCATCTAGGATGTTGTTACAGCTTTTTGACAGGTGGGGATTTTTTTGGTTAGGCTTTTTTTTTTATTATTTTTTTCTTTTGGTCCCCTGTATAGGAAAATACCTACAAAGAGAGAGCCTTGCTGAAAAAGTACTTAAACTAAACTTACCCTCATCAAGTCTGTTTCGCTAAATATTTATAAAATACTTGCTTACCACTATAGATCTAAGCTCACAGGCATCTGCTCAATGGCTTGCACAGAGCTCAGCCATTCTGCTTGGAATAGCGTAAAATGGTGTAAGGTCTGTAGACTGGCAGGGTCACAACCATTGAACCCATGAACTCAAAGGATTTGGGAAATGGGGTAATATCTTACTCAGTAATGTAAAAATCCTTCCCTATTAATTCCTGCTGTCTTGTCTGTTGTTTCTTTGGTGGTATGCACTCCTGGGATCCCCCACTAAGCACTTCTCAAACAATGCAGGCAGTTTATTCTTGTTGAAATTGCTGATTACCATCTCAGGGAATGGAGTCACAATTGCTGACAATTGTCACAGATCTTTTTTGAGAACAAAACAACAAATGTTTACCAAGGAAGAAGTCTCTTGACTTTAACAGCCTTCCTATTCTCAGGGAATCTCTGAGTTTTTCTTTGGGCACAGGGTGTCAAGGAACTTGGGCATCAGATTTCCTGTGCTATCCTGAACCATCCCATGGTGGCAATGAAGCTGCAGTAGCAGTGCCAGTTAGTGCTGGACCACTTTGCTGCTGCTGCTGCCTCCCAGGCTGTTGACCAAGTGATGGCATTGCTATGGCTGCAGTCCATTTCTCCTGGAGGAGGGGTCACTACTGCAGGGATGGTTTTTACAGACAGGAATTATCAGAGAGTCAGTTTGGGCAGGCAGAAAATCTGCTGTAAACCCAGTCTTTTAATTTTCCTCTTATATAATGTGTCTGTACAGCTGGTGGAGGGTTACTGAGGATAGCACGGGGTTACAATAATTATATCAATTGTATATGGATATACTATTGTACATTTATATTGTGTATTAATTGAATATAATTGTGATTGTACTAACGATGCCTTGCCCTGTTACTGTTTATTTGCTGACCCTGTTAATTCTAGGGGAGAAAATGAAATCCTGGCTGCAGGTGGTGGTGGGCTGTTTGGTAAAGCTTAACTCAGGAAGGAAGTTAATATGAGTTAATAAGATAGCTTAACGATTGTGTGTCTGTTCCATGGATAGGTGATGGGAAGACCATCTTATTCACCTGTACAAAACTATCCAGACCTTCATAATATCACAGGCACAGTGTTGAAGCGACTCTTTACATGGCTCCCAATGATGGTGCAGAGCGTGGATCTATGCTTTTTTACAAGTTTTTGACTGAAACAAGCTCCTATTGTTAGTCCTTTATAATCTGCCAGAGGAATACACTTGATATCACTTATAAATGCTTAAAAAGACTTGGATCTTGCTGATTAAGAACCCTAATAACAAGTCTGTGATTTATTGAATACATAAATTATATCTGATAACGTAAGAACTCTGTTTTTAGTAGAGTACAGCCTTGGGGGAAGAGAATGCAAAATAGACTTGTGTTTACCTTTAAAAGTGTCACTGTCATCTCAGAAAGACAGAAGTTCTTGTCAACCTCCCTTTTGCTTTTTGCTGAAATGTATTAAAATGATCTGGCTGTTTACATTATATCGCATCTTTAGCACCAAGTGGTAGATGCTGTTAGTGTGAATGGTAGTATTTTACTCATTCTTCTGTTAGTTCTTTATGGAAGGTCAGACTATGAAATGTGGACTAGATTTATTATCAGGTAGCTATTTTTGGTGTGTTCTAAGGATAAACAATTATGTATTATATCTTTGGTTCTGGTACATTCTCTTCATCTAAATAAAGTGCCAGAGGTATGCTTTTGCCAACAGGAATACCCTCTGCATTCCTTAAATATCTTTGGGGTAGTTAAAGCCATACAGGTTTAAATATCACAGAATTAAAAAAATATATATATGTCAAACTAAGCTCTTCCTGAAGTCAGTTTTTAATCATTACCACTGTTCCATATCCTGTTTCTGTAAGTCTCTTTCCATTAGGAATAAATATGTTTTGTCTTTTTGATAACTTTTTTGAGTTGTCAGAGCAGTTACAAGTATGTTTTAAAAGCAAAACTGGAAAATGTGAAGCAAAAGAATTTTCATTACACGTGAAAACTTTTTCTTTGTGAGAAGAGAAAGCACAAAGACAAAGCTGTGTACCTAGACCAAATTCTAAAGCTCCATATGTTAAGTGACCTGTGAACTGAAGGTTAGTTCTGCTTCAAACCATCAATACCATAGGGAAGACATTCAAAGCAAAAACTCTTAGAGAGAAATTACTGGGGCATTAGTGTTCTGAGAAAGTTCTTTGTCGCGCGAAAGGGAGGGATGGAAGGCCCTTCCTTATCTTTATAATTTACGTTTGCCTGCCAGAGCCCCCCTGTTTGAGGACTTTCCCTGGGTCAGTTTCACAAAGTAAAAAGAATAAGATTTTATTAAAGTGACAGATACAGCAGGTTTGGAATTGCCGTTGATAAATGCACTTGCTGCTACAATTTTTTTTTTCTATGAGCTCAAACTAACAATTAAGCGCTTTCAATAATAATATATTTTCCCGGGTAATGTTCAACGTTTGTCGGAGGCGCAAGTCTTACCAAGAGGCGTCCCTGTTTGGGGGAGGGAGAAGGAGGCTCGCTCGTCAGCAATCTCCGGTGAACAGGTCGGGGGTTCAATTTTCTTCCCTTCCAAAAGCTTTAGTGAGCTGTCCTCTGTTTTATAGTTGCTGAAGGTGGGATGTGGAAGTGCGGCAGACATACTTCATTGGCCAGATTGCCATTTGCACAGTTGTTGGGGGTATGCCCCCCTTATTTACATATCATTATGCAGCAAAGGGCATGATTTTTAATATGGTAAGCAGGGATAATGAGGCTAGGGGTACTATAGGTCAACAGTTAGTCTGTGAGCAGCAATTATTTTTTGGGATGCAACCCTTTGTGGTCAGGGGTGGACCGTGATACCTCCATATTGCTCCCACCTCTGCCGTGCAGCTGGAACAAACTGTCTGGCCTTCACCAGCTAGTTCGATACTCATGTTGCAAAAGGGTGGTGTGCTTTGGCTGCCACGTACTGTTTTTCCCGTGTGCCCCCTTATCTTTCTCCCTGAATTCTCTCTTGTTCCCTCATTCTTCAGAGAAGCTGACCATTTATACTGTTGGGCCTGAAAAAACAATTTAGAAAATATTTTATAAATTCAAAAAATCTGTCACTTCAGAATAAAGCTGATGCAACTAATACTTTTGGTTAAATATACATTCAATTCAAAATGTGTTTTAAACAGGCTAGTGTAATTTCTCCACACAGCAGTGGTCAGTAATCAGTACGGTTAGAAAAAAATGAGGAAACTATATATATTTCCCAGCACAGACCAGGCTAATGAAAGCATTCAAGACAGAACTTCTTGCTCTTGCTTCCTGGAAATATTTCTGTAGGCATTTTAAAAAGAGGACTTATATTGGTCTCTGGATCATGACTTATCTAGCTACCCTGCATTTCCACATTAGGTTAAGTTCTTTATGTGAAGAACTATCTTCTTTAACTTTTTTTATATATAAAAAGAGACAGTGATTCCAGCTAACATTTAAGCTAAAGGAGCATCATCATTAATTAATTGTCAATGTTTGATGCAAGCCTATTGCTATAAAATACAGTCCTGTTCCTCAAAATATTTGCTGCTGGATATGTTGTGTTTTCTGACTACTTATGCTAGAATACACTACTTTCAGTTGTAAGCGGTTGCAGTATCAGATCCTTTAATTTATTGGGGATTATTAGCATATCTGAATTTTAAACAATTATTACACACAAATCATGGTGCGGTGTGGGAGTGGGGCAGTAAAGGTGAAGTTAACTTAGGTCTTATCTACTCTGGGGTTAAAAAGAGCATGCTGGATTCCACTAAATGCCTTTGACCTACATTTCTTTTTTATAAGCAAAGTTATGACAGATATGCTGAAAAGCGTTGTGGTTCTGTATTCCAACGGTGTTGGTGAATAATTTTCTGGAAAGGTGTGTATGGTGGGTTTTGAACCCCAGTGGTGTCACAAAGTAATTCGTTTTATGGATGGAAAAAGTACATGTCCCTGAAGGAATTAGTGTGGCATTATGGTAGGTGATTGGCCAAAAAATTCAGGTAGTAGCACTGTGAGAGAGAATGTTAATTGCTCAGCCCAAAAAGACACTTAACAGAGAGCAGTTCTCCCCAGTGATGTCATTCGGCTCCGGAAAAGCTGAAGAATACACCTAAGGTTGTAAAAGACTGCCGTGCAACTTTTGCTCATTTTTGTGATCTCTGTGGATTGCATAAACGTGCTAAGTTCTTGAAAGAACAAAACAAGAACAGACACAAAAAGGCATGTAAGCTTGAGTTACTATGCCTGCTCTGTTTTGTTTTCTGACTTCCACGTATTCCTTTAAAGCTTACCTTGCTATCTGCACAACTTTGTCTTCTCCTTGCCTTTATTTAGCATTCTGTGTCAGCTCTTGAACTGAAACAGTTCACTGAAAGTGAAACAGAACAGTTTATTCTACTCCCTTTTATTGCTGTGGACAGTTGTTCTGTGCGATTTTAATGGAAAATTTGATTTTTTTTTTTATTTTGTTTGGTACTTGGGTCTTTTCTATGATGATTCTTTTCTATGTTAACTAAGATTTATTCTATGATTTGTCTCCACTTGGTTGTGGACAGAGTCACTTGGCTTTGTAATTTAAAAGGACATTATGTCAAAGATTAATCATAAAAGTAACTTTAAAATACAATGTGGTAGAGTGTCCCAAAGAGTTAAATGCTATCCTCAGTTAAATCCTAAACTATCTTAAGCTTTTTCCCCCAATCACTTCTAGATCTCTGAAATGCTTGGTGGTTGGCTCCAAGGGTATCCAGTGCCATATAATAGTCATCATTGTAAAGGGGACAATTTCACATGCCTATTGCATGTTCAAGCAGTTAGTGTCCCGTTTTCAGTTTGGTGTAGCCTGTAGCTAGCAGTGTCCCCCAGGGGTCAGTACTGGGTCCAGTCTTGTTCAACTTCTTCATCAATGACCTGGATGAAGGCACAGAGTGCACCCTCAGCAAGTTTGCTGACGATACAAAACTGGGAGGAGTGGCTGATACACCAGAGGGCTGTGCTGCCATTCAAAGAGACTTGGACAGGCTGGAGAGGTGGGCAGAGAGGAACCTCATGAAGTTCAACAAAGGCAAGTGCAGGGTCCTGCACCTGGGGAGGAATAACCCCAGGCACCAGTACAGGTTGGGGGTTGAGCTGCTGGAAAGCAGCTCTGCCGAGAAGGACCTGGGAGTGCTGGTGGACACCAAGTTAAGCATGAGGCAGCAATGTGCCCTTGTGGCCAAGAAGGCCAGGGGTATCCTGGGGTGCATCAGGAAGAGTGTTGCCAGCAGGTCGAGGGAGGTGATTCTCCCCCTCTACTCAGCCCTGCTGAGGCCACATCTGGAGTACTGTGTCCAGTTCTGGGCTCCCCAGTACAAGAGGGATGTGGCACTACTGGAGCAAGTCCAGCGAAGGGCCACAAAGATGATTAGGGGACTGGAGCATCTCTCTTATGAGGAAAGGCTGAGAGAGCTTGGCCTGTTTAGCTTGGAGAAGAGAAGGCTGAGAGGAGATCTTATCAACGTGTACAAGTATCTGAAGGGAGGGTGTCGAGAGGATGGGACCAGACTCTTTTCAGTGGTGCCCAGTGACAGGACGCGAGGCAACGGGCACAAACTGAAACACAGACACTTCCATCTGAACATGAGGAAAAACTTTTTCACTGTGAGGGTGACAGAGCACTGCAACAGGTTGCCCCGAGAGGTGGTGGAGTCTCCTTCTCTGGAGATATTCAAAACGCGCCTGGATGCAATCCTGTGCAATGTGCTCTAGGTGACCCTGCTTGAGCAGGGGGGTTGGACTAGATGATCTCCAGAGGTCCCTTCCAACCTCAGTGATTCTGTGATTCTGTGTATTTCTCTTGGATCATGAAAAGAGGTTTGGGTGATTCTGAAGTAAGGGCATGTTTAATACAAATGGCATGTTAAAAGGTCTCAGTAACAAATTCCTACCCAGCTGGACCAAATGTAGCAGCATGCCTGAAACAGCGTTTGTAAGGTTGCTGACGATAGAACTTCTTGCAGACAGAAACAGAGAACTCTATAAAGTAAGGACTTTCCTTTAAAGCTTAATGTATAAATCCTCTTGCAAACCAGGTACCCTTAAAGCAGTTAAAATAAAGGTGAATTTTCTTGCTAGTGGTATAATTTTATTTAGAGTCATTATTCTTCCCCTTATAATAGTCTTTTCTGATTAAAGACTAAGAGGAACACCCAATTTTCAAGTATTTCTGATTGATTTTTAGCTAAATATGCTCCCACTAAAACAGTCCCTCCAGTGAACATTTTCTTGTATATAACAAAAGTATTGCTAACCCCCTTTTATTAAGGGGGACGAGGATGATTTCAGGTTCTCTGTTTTCTGGTGGTGTTCTGTCCACTGCATTTTGAAAATAACCTTTTGCAGATAGCAGAGAGCAGCAATTTGTGACTCATTCAGGAGCGTTAAAGTGCGAGTCCTGAGCAAAGAGGTTATTTTTTCTCCTCTGCGACAAAGCAGGTGAGCGTGGGGGAGCATACCGTCTCCTGGGAGCGAATGCCTCGCAGCAGTTTGTGTAATCTCTTCTTTATCTGAGGCAAAGGCCAAAAGGGCAGAGCATTGGGCTGTGCACCCACGGGGGGGGGGGCTTGAAGAAAAAGTTTGGGAGTTTCCAGATGATCCTCCATTTGGAAAAAAAAAAAAAAAAAGATTTTGTTCCAGAAACAGTTTTAGTCAGTAATTTCCGCACAGAATTACTTAAAAGTAACTAGAAATGGAAATGAAAATGATGAAACTGTCACTTTAATAGTTTATGAACGTGTCTGAAATGAGTCGTGTTATTATGAGAATGATGAAAAAATGTATTTTTGTTGAAGCTGGGATTCTGTTGTGATGGCTAGTGTGCTGGTGTATGGTGGATAGTCGGGTCACACCTTAGAGAAATACATAGTCTAAGATTTTTACTGAAAACGAATGCTGTAATGATTTGACTCGGGGCATATTTGCTTAGGATTGCTTGTGATACTGCCTTTGAGCAGGTTGTCTGCAAACTACACCCTCCTTGCAGGAGTTTACAGTCCCATTTTCTTTTAGCACAGTACCCATAATTTCAGCCGAGTGGCTTACAATATCAGAGGAGGATTTTGAAGCAATATGCTGCATACTTAGTGCATAATATATTAACTAGTAAAGTCTTTGGGTAATGGAGAAAATGTGTAAACTGCTGACAGCCTGATTTAGCAGGCTTACAACAAAAGGTTTCTCAACAGCAGTAAGGACTGCCATGGAGACCGACTGTTAGTGAGCCTATCAGCTGCCTGCAGCCTCTCGCCTTGCTAGCCCGCTCTGAAGCTGTTTTTTTTGTTTTTGTTTTTGTTTTTTTTTTAGCTTTACTACCTGTCTTATTTTTGAGTATATGACTAGAGGATAAAGTTTATGAATTAGTTGCTAAGCGCCTTCTTGCAAGTTTTGTAAGTTTCTGGGGTGAGCGTTGGAGACGCTGCTCTTGCAGGCAGGAAAACATCTGCATTTCAGGTCCCCACTGCTTTGTTTTCTTTTCCCTTTGGCTGTTTCGGAGTGCAGGCGGGAGGCATGGCGGGTGGTGGGAGCAGCTCTTGTTGCTTCCCGAGGGGCTGCGGGGGGCGGAGGTGCTGTGCTCAGGGCCGGCCGAGGAAGTTGCATCAGCAGCGCCGCGAGCCGGGGGGAGCCGCGGCGCGCCTGGGCGCGGGGCCTCCCCGTTCTCACGCTTCAGCCAGCGGGCCGCGGGCGATGGAGAACGTGTCCTGAGAACATTTGCAGGTCGTAAAATCGCACAGCAAGAGGTGGCCTAAGATGGAAGCGATGTCAAGTGAAGTTAGTGGAATGACACGGGTGCTGGTACTTTGCGTTGTCTTGACAAAATGGATTTTACGGAATCTTTTTTTGCACTGAAATCAGAGTAGAGGAAGCCTCGGCATGAATCCCCACTCTCCAGCACTGAAGGCGAGGGGCGATAGTTACCTGAGCATAAAGGTAGGTTGGATGCAAGTGCAACCAGGGAGGGAGTAGCTGGTGGGGGGCTGTAAAAAGATCTTCAGAAAATCTTGTGTTTATGGATGCCAGTAATGATTTTATGATTATTCTAACCAGGTAATCAAGATGTTGAGGGAGCGCTGCAGTAAATTCTGCATTTTACATCTGTTTTTTTATTTCTCATCATGAGAAATAAACGAAATAAATATAGGTGAAACTTCCACAGTTTTCAAGAGTAACTTGGTCCCTGTGGCGAAGTTATGAGGGAAAGGGCAACACACTGTCCCGATTTCTGTCTTTTTGATATCATGATTATAAATTGTTACTCAGCTTTAAAACTGAGCACATTCAACAGGCTGTGTCTCACTGTGGAAAAAGTAGGATTTGGCACCCTTGGAGTATAGCCAAAGACTTTATAAAATAAACTTCCTGTTTGGCTTAAAGAACAGGTATGGTTTAGTGAAAGAGGACAAATTTTTCAGTGTCTGATAAGTGGGAGAAGATCCCCTTGTGTTTAAGTATTCAGTATTAGTTGTAAGTTTTTGAGAAAGTTTTGGATTTGTAGACATTCCAGTGGGTGAAGATCTCTTATTAACAATATTTTACATTTATACCAAATTTGAAATAAAAGTACATGGAGACATTTATAGTTACAGGTAGGAAAAAAGCATATGATTCCCCCCCCCCCCCATAAAGTTTATGCGTTAGGTTTGCAAGCAAAATAATGCCTGAAAACTATTTGAAAGGAAAATAAAATGCTTTTAGTATCCAAAAATGTTGCAATTAAAAAGGAAGTTTTAAAGAATGGACAAATTCATTGATATTTCAGGAGGGTTTTGTATGGCCCCTTCACTTCAAGGTACCTGCATTTGGGAAAATCAGTTGATCTTGTAACTTCTGAAGGAACAGACTGTGGGTATGGAGGCTTCTGTTTTATTCTAGAGGTCCTTTCCTTGATTGTCCACATCTAGCCCCAAGCCCTGCTTTGAAAAAACTCGTTACAAAGGTTGATGGACTGTGCAAAAGATAATGATTATGCTGGTCTTTTTGTGTGCTGATCACTTCAGCCAGACTAATTGGACCAATGGATATTTTTGGAGAATGTTATTGTTTTATGTTATTGTTTTAGGATAAAAATGAAAATTTTTTGGCAGGGTAAAATAGATCTTGTTTAACTATCAATCTGCCTGTATCATGCTGGAATATTATTACAGGTTTTTTTTTTTTTTCCCCAAGCGAATGAGAAGTATGCATACTTTTCCAATACGTGTGGATTGCTTTAAATTTTTTTCTCTCCCTTTGCTTTGCTGTTTGGCTAACGGTTTTCTGCATTGGTGCTGAGGAACCCTGTATGATGTCAGATTGAGGAACAGTGATCTAGACTGAGGTGGCAGTGCAGAAAAAGACCCTTTCTGAGTGAGTCTGCAAATTGCAGGGCAAAAAATTTGGTGCTCTCATGAAACCTGCATTTAGACCATTTGATCCAACATTATGTGTTTCAAAATGTGAGCTTATATTTCAGGGTTCTTCTATAGGTTTTACCTTCTGTTGAAAACCATTTGATAATCTTAGTAGTTTTTCCGAGAAGGTAGAATTAAATGGATAATTCTTGTAGGGAGGCCTTGCCACTGTGTATTCCACAGGGTTGTGTGTCTCCCCCCTAGCCCCAGCCTGAGTTGAGATCTGTAATTGTTAACAAGCCTGGCAGGTTGGAAAAGAGATTTGGAGTCTCTTTGGCTGCTTCTGGAGACCAGGCTTATCTCAGTGGGACTAAAACTATTACCATTTGTGGTCTGTGTGCGGTGACATAGTATGTAATGATGTCATATGCTGTGATGATGTTCTCAAGCCATGCTGCAATATCTGTTCTGTTTCTTGGGAGTCTCAAACAAGATTTGTGTGTGACCATCCAACACCATGGGCTCAGCATGCTGGATGTGCTAGAAATACGTTTCATATCACCAGTCCTAGGTGTGTCTCTACTGTAGGTTGTCTGCTTAGGAAAACGATCCATGTTTTCCTTATTGAATGTTATTAAAAAAGAAAACAAAAAACTTTTGTTGTGTTCTTGATAAAAACAATTAAATCTAGCAGCTGATTCTCCTTGATCTGTCCATAACTTCAGAACTGGTCTGCAACTTCAGAAACTGGTTCACATTCCTTGACATTCAAGGGGTATTTCAAGACCCATGTCTCTTACTTAGATGTGAAGAGTATTAGGAGTTATAAACTTGTAATGTTTCCCAGAAAACTCATATTGTACTTATCTTCATAAATATATTTTTAAAAAATCATGTGTTTTAAATCTCAAATGAGAGGAAAAATAATGGATATTTTAACACATAAATAGTATCAGGAAAGTTGTATTCAAGTATTTAACGTTTGTATTGTTTATCATGCAGAAGAAAGCCATTTCCAGGTGTTTCCTTTAAAAGCAGCATCTGGTAAAAATAACCTTTTTTAAATTGACTTGTTGTTTTGCTGACAACATAACATAGCTGCAATGATCTGCCTCACTCCCTTTTTAAGTGAGTGGGAGTACAGCTTCTTTAGCAAGTTAGTGGCAAGAGCTGGTGCCCATAAACACTCCCTAGCAGCCCAAATCCAGAGTGTTTGCTTTGGACAAAACCCAAGAAATGGATGATAATCTGAAAGTTTTAAAGTTGTTTTTGTCTCTTGCAAATCTTTTCTCCATTTGCTTTTGGACTTACTGCCACTTCTGGAACTGGGAAGTTTGTGAGTCTTTGAAAACCATCTGCTGCTGCTCTCCCTCATCCTTGGAACAAGGAATGACCTGAGTTTTTCTAGCTAAATTAGTTGAGGGGAATTGGCCACTGCAGGAGATTATTCCATGGCTGTCTTGTTGCCCAGTCTAGCTCACAATACACAGCTCATTCTGCAGGTTCCTGCACAAAAGTCAGAGACAGAAAACTTTGTACCCAAGGAGGAGCTATGGTTTCTATCCTTTGCTTTGCTTTATTCACATTTTCAGGAAAAAACTCTTTCTGTCCTTCTACCATCCTCTCTTGCTCAGTGTCCCTGGACTGGTATTCTTTACTTCCAATTCAGGTATGATCCAAAAGGAGGTAGGATACAGAAGTGCACATTCTGTCCATAAGCTTAAAACAGGAGAGATGGTGGTCAAAATCACATGTTACTAAGACTCTTGTCCTTAATTCTTTAAAGAGTTACAGCCTGTTCTTCCCCCTGGCTTCCCTTGGTCACAGAAGACTGAAGTCAGGTAGCCTTGGAATGGGAGTTGAGAAACAGCCAGACTGTACTGCCTTCTGCAGGGATGGGGGCGAAGTGCAGCCCTGAGTACTGGAGACTGAAAAAATTAAGCCTGAAGTTGGGGCTTGCTCTAAAAAGCAGCCCCTAGAATTGTCGGCATTCAGAGGTCGTGCCAAAATACACATCGTCCCTGGGAAGTTCAGGTTGTAGCGGGAAAAATTACAATTTCTCCCCATATTCTGTTCCTTATTTTCAAAGTTAGATGTGATGCCATGTTTTGGCTTGTGTTTTGGAAACTGGGTGCTTATGTAATCTGTCTCGTGGTGAGGATAAAGGGGCTAGTTCCCTTCTGGTGGGCAGTAGGATTCCTTGCCGGGCTGGGAGCTGCATGTTGTCAGCCCAGTCTGAAGTGTGGTCTTGCTTGGGGACTCTGACTTCAGAGCTTGCGCAGAGAACTGGTGGCTGAAAGCTGCAGCCAGCTTTCCGTACCTTCTTTTTTTATATAAAAAAATAGCCTTATTCAGTAACCTATTTTGCTTGCAAACATCTTAGTGTCATCCAAGCCTGCTTGGAGCAACCAGCGTTATCTGTAACTATACTGCATGTAGCTGTCCCCCTCTAGTGTTAGCGTGAATTACAGCAGGGCCGTTAAGATTTACAGGGTAGAGGACAGGATCTAGTTCCTACTGAAATAACTTGGTGTAGAAGAAAAGAAGGATGCCGCTGCACTTCCAGGAAAGTAGATTTTATGGGGTACAACGACATGTGTGCATGTCTCTTGTGGAAAGCTCTTGGGCAAGTTAGTGATGAGCAACATTGTAAAAATAATCAGTGAGCTGCTTAGTGGAGGGTCAAGGCAAATGAAGGTGCAATATATGAAAAAATATAAAAAAAATCAAAGCTTCAGAGCCTCAGGTCAGCTGTTTGGGTCTCTTTAGTTGTAAAGTCCTCTCCACACCCCTGTGGTTACTGGCTAATCTGTGCCTGGATCAGCATCAGAGCATGCTGACTCTTCCAGAGATTGCTTCTCTTCACTGATTTATAAAACCACTATGTGAGGAGATTGAGTTGAGTTGGGGGTGCTTCCAGAACCACAGACAAGTTTGAACTGACCAAGATAATTGTAGTTGAAGTGAATAGCGTGAATTATTTGGAGCCCTGTTGTGTTGTTGTGCAAACTCAAGTTTCTGCATTTCTTCCTTTTATTTTTTTTTAAGGAAGAAGAGTATTTTTTCCTCATCTGAAATGGAATGTACTTTTTCTTGTGCCATTCCATAAATGTAGGTTATATTTTGATGTAAAAGTAGCTCTTAATAATAAGAATTACTGAGTATATAGTTGTATAGTAGATAGATAGATAGGTAAATAAGATCTTGGAGATATCCATCAAATTATTAATATAAAAATCTTGATTATTTAAAATTTGGCATTTTAATACTGTATTTATTACTGAAACCCAAGATCAGGTTACTAATGAGACTTATGAACACTGGATATTGCATGTATTTATTGTAGTTTTTCATAGCACAGCATGGAAGCCTATAACATTGAAGAAAATGTACATGTTATACTCACAAAAGTATTGCCACATTATTTTGTTGATGAATGATTTTTAGCATCCCTTATATTTGCAATATATTACATCCCTGTAATATTGAATGCATGTAGGACTCAGATTTAAAACGTTCATTGCTGATATCTGTTATTTCAAGAAAGGTGTAGTACTTATTGAGGAGTTGGTAACGCATTTCTTGTTTACAGAGCAGTTTATGGTAATAAATAAGATTTATCTTGAGGGAGAGATCTGCAGATTTTAATACGCTGGTTTTCCTCAACATTATCAGGTCTTGAAATTTAGCTAA
This sequence comes from Apteryx mantelli, assembly GCF_036417845.1. Classification (NCBI taxonomy): domain Eukaryota; kingdom Metazoa; phylum Chordata; class Aves; order Apterygiformes; family Apterygidae; genus Apteryx; species Apteryx mantelli. The sequence goes on along the minus strand of NC_089979.1, from coordinate 93,096,936 downwards.
AGACTGCATGAGAACAACATAGTCCTGATTTTTTTTATTAAACTCAGACAATACCTAAAACAAGTGTGTGAATCTGGTGTGGCTAATTTGCAATGTTCATAATGTTCATATTCTGTGTTTTATCAATTTTCTGTTTTCTTTTTAATTCGTTGAGTTGATTGGTTCCTTTTGGTGGGACAGAGATGCTGGTTAAAAAGAAATGGGTAATTATTAGCTTGGTAAGACAATAAATAACCTGAAAAGTAACATACAATTATGGGGCTTGGTAAACTAGGTATTTTACTTAGTGACAGGATGTAAGGCAGCTACTGTCAGACTTGATTTGGTCTGCTTTTGTTTTTATCCAGCTCCATTGTTTTTGTTGCGAACTTGAGATGTGCAGTTGGCTTGGAACATGAACCTTCCTGCCTTCTTCTGCCTTCTCCCCTCTGTCTTCGTGACAAAAGAAATTTTGAAGTAGCAGCAGTAGAAGTTTGTTAAATAAGAAAATAAAATGCATAATTTTGTGAGGTGATGCATGCTCCTTACTGTGACTGGTATCAACAGCTGTGACTATTGTGTATCATCTTCCTGATGCTTCAAGCCCCACCAGCAAGGCCTTCTCTACTTACTGGAAGCCTTAGGATGTACCCAGACATCATGTCATTAATGCCTTAAGTATATCTTTGTTTCCTCAGAACAACTGTGCAAAGGTGCTTGCCAGCACTGAGCGATACTCCCTACTTCTTAAGAAGTAGGGAATTCAACCGTACAGATTTGCAGGTTGGGGCTGTCATGCCCTGACTCAGCAAAAATGTGCAATGTGAATACTTGTTTTTGTTTCTTCAGGCTAGAAGCTGTGCTTAACTGTCTTAGTACTGCAGCCTTGTAAAACTTGGGGGTATGACTTCCTGATTGCTGGTGAGCTCATGCAACAGCTCACTGCTCCTGCAAGGGGGGATCCTGCTCTTGCGCACTCTTGCCATTTACCTTGTCTACTCACAGACCAATTTAATTCTCAAAAGCCATGGCAAACAACTCGTCAAGAAAACAAACCTCTCCCATCCCTCCCAAACTTGGGTAGTTCCCAGTGAACTGCATCTGGGGAGTGTACGTGTGTTACTTTAGGAATAGCCAGCTCAGTGGACAGCTGCTTGGACAACTGGGCTTTCCACTGATCTTTTCCTAGGAGAAAATGCTTGTAACCATCTTCAGTTAAAAAAAGGTTTTGTATTTTCTTAATCTTGAACTAATTTGAATTGGCTGAATTTAGTATTTGTGTGTACTGCTAAATGAGGCTGTGATAGAGGAGATGACAGCGAGATTTTATCTAATGAAAGATTAATTAATGGACTGCCAGCCAGGTGTGAGCGCTGCGTTTCTGGAATGCTCTGGTACCAGGAGGGTTCTGTCACCGAACCGTGTTTTAGCAAGAGAATGGGAGGGGGAGGAAGAAGAAAGGTGTCTGACCTTTATATATATATGAAGATATATATATATATATCTCATATTGGAAAATTAAGTCAATTGGCAGTATGCCAAGATAAATCTTCCTCCCCTTAGTTCTGAAAAGTGTATTTAATGTGTATTTCTTCAGCAGTCTTGTCAGTTAGTTGAAACATAGCATTATTTGGGCCTTTTTATAAGACATTGCCTTCTTGCTTGTAGATTTGTTAGGAACTTTAATCTGCCAGCTTGTTTTCATGCCCAGAAATAGCCTTTGAGGTTTGGTGGGTTTCATAAGATTGTGCTGGGGAGTATCTGAAGTCCTGTAAACCTGTAGGTTTTCTGGATAAACTCATTTTATTGCTTAGAAAGTTTGGATTGGGGGGGGTGAATAGATTCGTAGCTGAGCACTTCAGATGAACTGAATAAAACTATGGAGTTGTAAAATCACTGGGACTGAGGCATGGGAAGGGAACAGATGCTGACTTGGTAGGGTAAAGAGGATCTGCCGCTGGCAGGGAAGTAAGGTTCAGGAGTGCATCACTGCCTGACGGTGGGTGGGAGCAGTGCTGGATGAGGAAATGCATATTTGCTATCCCAGATGCTTCCCCTCCATTCTTCCTGCTCTTTCTCATGGATTTTGTTGTCTGTCCTTATCCCGCAGCAGGAATGCCCTCCTAATCATGTTTTGCCTCTGTAAGTCTGTCAGTTCCGCTTCCACTGCACTTGTGCGAAATGTGGAGTGCAGGCTAGCATTCATGCACTCGCACAGTGGCATCTGTGAAGGGCAAAGGGAGAGTGGCTTCAGGTACTCATTCTGGGACTTCAAAGTAAGAAATTTTAAATTTGTGCCATGGCTCCAGTTTTAAAAGCAAGATGCAATGCAACCACTGGCTTCCTTATGAGTCTACTTAATGAATGTTCTCATGGTAGCACAGTAGGTCCTAGTTTGAATGATTTCATTTTACGATGATCATAATAATCGTTATAATATCCTAATGTTCATCATGAGATCATTTGGAAAAAAAAATAGTTCCATGAGCCCTGGCCTACAGAGAGATGTTTTCTGAATCTGAGCACTGGGCGAAAGTGGGTGAAGACAGTGTTCCAGGTGCAGCAGCCAGCAGTGGAACTTGCATGTGAGAATGGACATGTGATGCGGGAGCCTCAGGGATGAGAGGTGTTTGGATCTTAAATATGGACAAATCCCTTTGTTTTCATGTAATCACCCATGACAATGGGACCCTGTTACCAAAGCATAACAGCCCTTGGCAAACACATCTGCTCCTCTTGTTGGCACTCTGCAACCTTTCTTATATCCGCTTGAGATCAAAGTTGCTCGGGAGGAGGGAGGCTGTAAATGGCACGCTAACAAAATTCCTTGCTAACTAATTGTTGTCCTAATCATAGCTAACTGTTATCCTGATTATTGCTCTTAAATTAGCTTAATAAATCTGTTCCCATATAATGGGAACATTTTAATCGGATATTAAGATAGCAGGTTGTATATTCAATGTGATCTCTGCTCAGGGTGTGTTTGTGTACTTTTTGATATGATTTGTCTGACAGTAGGGTATGAGTACATACGTGTTTCTGTAATCACAGCTATGTAGATGGCATCTTTCCTACTTTATCATATTTAATGTATATGTCTGAGAAACAGAATTCATGCAAGTCTTTTTTTCCTTCTTCTTTTGTTTTGCTTTCCCATGTACAGTTAGACAAATAAACCTTGCAAGCCTTTGCCCTCTGATGTTGGGGTGAAAAATAGGTCAGTGTAATGTATTGTAACATAAGCACAAAAAGAATGCCTGTGTTGTGTAGAGCTGAAAGGAAAGGTTGAGCTTGAAACTTGGACACATTAAGTGGATTGTTTTTCTCCTCTCTGCAGAATGCACTCGGCATTAGGTATTGCATATATGCAATCCACAATTCTTCACCTGCTATTTTAAATGTTCACCACAGTCAAGAGCATCCTAGCACATCGTGGCTGCTGTCTTCTACTTCAGCTTTGAGTGCATTTCTTTTTTTTTTTTTTTTTCATGCTTCAGTAGCAGTTTAGATGAATGCCATGTATTGTAATTGACTGATGCTTTTGCTTGCTTATGGCCAGAGCACCATGACCTGTCCATGCCAAGAGAAAGTTTTATCTTGTTTAGTCTGAAGTATTACTTCTGGGGACTACTACTACTACCACTACCTAATTCTTCAGATGAAGACTGAAGTCTATATAACATATGTAACACTTGGATAGCTGTTGCATATATGCTTAGTGAAGCTATTTGCTATCAAACCGCTACTCTGCTTATCCCCAGGGCGTAATGTCTAGGTGATGAAGATGCGTGAAATGAAAGATGAGCCTCAGACTGTATACCTTCATACTCTGATGGGCCTGAGATTTGATCGTGTGAAATGCTGAGAAACTTTTACGAGGTTGCTTGAGGGTATTTTGTTTCTTGACTTGAGGTGGAAATGATACTAAAAAGTAAGAGAATCATTCCTGTGCTTGATTTTCTCCCTTTGGAGATTCTTTGTATTGTATTTTTAACTAGTTATATTGAGTCTTTTTGACATAGCATATCAAGTCACTTTGTCTGCATATCTAATTATTTGGGTATGCAAATACAGGCTTAGATATAGCATAGTGCTGCTTTTTGATCCCTGTATTAAACAAACCAAGAGATGGGAGTGTGATAGAGCAGTCATTCATATTGACGTTTGAGACCTCAATGAAAAAGGCTTTTTCTTTGTGAGAGATGGTGTTAATTCTTGCTAAAGGCATTGTTACTCTGTTAGGGATTCATGCTTCAAAGCATCTTCTGTCTCCAGCAAATTCACAAACCTCTCTGGAGATAAGTGCCTATCTTGAGACTAGCTTCATTTTCAAATGGTTTGAAAAACAGTTTTATGTGCCTCTTTCGTTCTCTGTGTAGGCATCACTCTAGCATGGTTATGTACCTGTAAAGCGATACTTTTATTAAATTGGTATAAAAGCAAGTCTTTCAGGAGGAATTTTTTGAGTAACTAATTTGCATAGCTGTTTGCATGGCCAGTCCAATTGAGAAAATAACTTATGCAATGTAAATGGTTATAAAACAGCTTATCTTTTACTGCTTTGACTTTTTCCTATACAACATCTTTCTTGTGTCATTTCAGACTGTCTCAATTTTTACAAAGGAGAAATATATTCTTTAGGAGCCTTTCATCTGGAAAGTTCCTAACTTGCTTTCCGGTAGGCAGTCTCTCTCTTGTTTTCCACATTCTTTCTGATTCCTGACTTATCTGGGTATGGCCTAAGAGACCTCCGTTCCAACTGTATGCTTTGCCATGTTATTTATGAAATACATACACTTGTTCAGGGTGGTCCAGCTGGCTTCCCTCCTTTGCATTAGTGGAGCTGTCACCACCAGCTTTGTGTGAGAGGAGAGCAGTTTGGAAGCAAACCTCTTGTTGTGTCTGTCCAGGTTCTTGGCATTTAGTCAGGGGGTGCTCTTTAGTTTGTTCCTTGTGTGGGAAGATGTCTGTGATATCAGGCTGTTTTTACCCAACTGCACTGTATTGCAAAGGTATGAGAACTTGAATACCCAAAATCCACTTAGGTAATATAACCCAGCCCTACACTGAGTTAATATTTTTGCATGGCATTGATTTTTATTAAGGAGCCATACTGTGAAAGCCAGATGTAGGAGCAGCTTAGTGTCACTTATTTAATCTTTAACTTCTTTCCTGCATGTGAGGTAATGAGATTTTCATTCTAACTATTAAGATAACCATGAGTATCCAGTTGAATGTAGCCAGCTCAAATCTGAGTCTGGCTTTAGCAGCTTGGTATAACCATACTCCTCACTTGCAGATGTTTGTAAGTGCTTTCACAAAAACAGACAGTAGTAGTATATGTGTTTGATTTCTTTGCTAAATAACTTGAAATTGTTCATTAAGAAACTTAAAAAGAAAATGAGGGCACTTTGCAAAGGTCCTTTGACATAGCGGATTTCTACCATCGCTTGCCTCCTCTCCAGAGTCTTCTCACCTTGAATGGGTTTGGTACTTCAAAGGAAGGGAATGATTATCTTCCTCCAATTAGAGTAAGCCAGTCACTCTGCTTAAAGAAAAACATAATAAAATCTGAAAACCAAAGAAATGGAACAATCACCCTTTCAGTCACTTGGGTAGGCTACATTATATCACTGGATCAAGTGATTTTGTGGCATCCTGACATGACATAGGTAATACCAAGACCTATGTTATTAGCCAATGAATGCAGATCTAGTCAGGCAAATAAGGCAGCATGGTGTGGAGGAATGGTTAGGCCAAAAGGGCCATGATCTGTTAAAAGTGAGCAATCCCGCCTACGATTACATAGAATAAGGCTCAGCGTGTGGGCAAGCTGCTGTCCTTGAAGTCTCCTCTAAACAGGAACATCGCCGGTGTTGACATCAAGAAAAGGGGAGGCAGCACACAGCTCTGACCGCAAAGCTAGTAACACAAGCAGTCGCCCGACACCAATCCTGTCGAGGCACATTGCACGTATGCAGGGGGCCTTAACCAATAGCAGCATTGTTACTAACGCAAGCTTCTGCTCATTGTCTATATATACTCTGTAAAAGCTTGAATAAAGGGAGAACGACCATACTCATATTGAGACTCATCGTTACTCCGGGCCCGTCCCCCCACTCCGACAGCATGGCACTACAAGTTGTAGTAGGCAATTTTTCAGTCTTGCTCAGCGCTGCATGGTTTATGAATAAGTTATGTTCTAATACTTGCATCTGGCTGAAGGACTGAACGTGTACAACCTGCCTTTTGAGCTACTGGAAATAAATTTCGTAAAGCTTTTTTTTTTTTCCCCTCCCCCTTCTGTGCAGTGACAATAGCTACTCTAATGCAGAATTTGGCATGTATTGTACACAGATGACTGTAGCTGAGGAAGGCTTATTCCAGCCATGTCTGCTTCAAGCATATCTGAACAGGGTTTGAAAGGGTGGAGAGCTGGCGCTCCCTAGAGCGGCGTGTAGGCAGAACCTCCTGGCTCATAGGATTCCTTTGTGCTAAATGTGTTTGGATGGATGACTCTAAGGTGTATTTAAGTGGCTAGTAAATGTGCCTCCGTCACAGCCTAGTCCAGGTCTGTTCTCTGGGAGGATGCCAGCCTCTGGCTTCTGATGCTGGATTACCTCGGACTCTAAACCCCCTTGATTCTGCATCTCTGGAGCCCACTCCAGTATGCAGGCCAAGTCAGTGAAATAACTTAATCTAGAATCATTCTGAATTGCTTAAACTTGCTCCTTTTCCCCTGCTGTCTACTCCTCTCTCCCTACCCTTGCTGCCCCACAAACATGTTTTCTTCCAGATTCTGCCTCCTTCTATCCCTTTGGTTTATAAATGCGTACTTCAAGGACATGGAAGTAAAATGAGAGGGAGTAAAAAAGTTTATCAAAGCAGTTTCCTAACTACAAACTTTTTTTTTTTTTCCCCTCTAAACAGTATGAGAACTAAAGACAGCACACTGTCTGGCACTTGTCAGTGGTGACCTCAGCATTTCTGTGATTCCTGGATTTGTTCCAAGTTCTCAGGCTGGGGAAGTCTTTTCCTTCTTCTTGATCCATTTGCTTTATTTCTGGTAGAGGGTTGCTCCTATATAGTGAACTTTTTTTTTTTTTTTTTAAGTTTAATGTTGCTGCCTCTGTGTGTGGGCTCCTAAAGGAAAGCTTCTCAGTTATGACCTTCACTCCCTTTGTTCCCTGAAGTCTCCAAGCACAGACTGTGATTTGTTACCTGTAGATAGCTTACTGCTCAGTAAATTCAGGTGTTTCAGCAAACCTGGCACCTGAAAAATAAATGCAAATGCCAAACTGAGGTGATAGCAAGCTTCTGAATCAAGTCCTGCTTTTTGGCTGAGAGGTAGGAAGGAAGAAGGAAGAGAGTGGCAAAACAGATTAAACTTTGCTTACCTCCTCATCAGTGCTGTGACACAGTGCTGTGCTTGTTGTATGTGGCCTAGTCTTCTGCTGTCATGTATGTGTGACTCTGGGACTTTCCAGTTTTCTTCCCCACTCCCTGCAGTCATCCTCAAAATCTGATTCCTTTTGTCATCTCCTGTATGCTCTTTCACATCTCTTTTCTTGATAGAGTTTCTTTCTGCCTTTCTCCAAAGGGTCCCTCTCCTTTAGGGAAACAGGACTAGCAGATACTTTCTGTTCTTCTGCACAACTCTTTGGAGCTTTCACGTGTTTCGTCTTCTCCCATTCTAACTATGGTCATACGCATATAATTTATTGGAAGTTTTAAGCCAAAAGAACACAACTCAATAGAATATTTGGGATGTTGTGTCTAGCTAAATTTTTCTTCCTTTAGGCAGAGAGCTGCAAGTAGCAGGGAAGATCTCCTAAAAATATGGGAATTTGCAGCTCTCGTCATACACCATTTTTTCAATATGACTTAAGACTGAATTCTACTATTTTCTTTCCCATCCTATTTCCACCACAGTGCTAGTGTAACTTTATGCAGCAAGAATGGTTATTGGGCTTTGGCTGCTGAAATTACAAAATGGTAGTTAGGACTCTTCTTCAGGAAGAAAAAAAGATCATGCCGCAGATTCATGCATCAATAAATCTCTCTTCTGGATATTTTTGAAATTCAAAATGACTGCAACCATAAAAGAAAAATGACATCGTTTTACACTGTTGAAACCAAGAATGAGAAACTTCAAGGTGATACAAGTAGGTTTTGGAGAAAGTAGAAATTCAGGTTGTTAGCATAGAATAGCTTAGAAGGGAAAGTGTTTACTGGAGTCTCTTCAGAATCCGTGAGTACTATTTACTGTGCATGCTGTGAAAACGTGTGGGGAATGATTTTGCAGCACGTAAATTCAGGTGAGGCAACAGAATGTACAGGAAAACAATTGTTTAATAAAAGCTTAATATTTTAGCATTTCATAATATGAATAAATAATTCCAATTGCATGAAAATGGCTTAAGCAGTAGTGAGCTGCATTACAGTTTTGACAGAATTGCACAACGTATTAAAACACAGCAGTTTGGACAGTTACATAAAAGTTAACCAGAACACTTCTGTTACAAGCTACTGTGCAACTTGGACAAGAGAAACTCCTCATGGGTTGTGAGTGTATGCAGTATATAAAAATAAGGTGGAATAGTGCGTGGAGAATTCTGACTTTCAATTTTCTGAGAAAATTCTCCAGTGACTGTTTTAATGCTTTTATTACAGGACTCTAAATCCCTTGACGCTTACATTCAGAACACACTCTCTGCGTTGTACCCACCTTTTGAGGCCACAGCTGCCACTGTCCTCTGGCAGCTCTTCAACATAGTGGAAAAGCTGTATCAAGGAGATGGCCTCAGATGCCTAATTGAGTTCCTTGTTCCTGCTAAGAGAGCCTTACAGTGCATTCAGCGAGAAACATGTGTAAGTATACCTACTCTTGCAAAGCACTGGCCTCCTTTCTTCCTGAGTTGAAGAAAAAGATAAAGTGGAATTTAAAAAAGAAAAAGTGAAATTAAAAATGTAACTACAGGGCTATTTAGATCTGGCAAACACAGCTTTTCATGTCTAGGGATCAAGCCACATTATAAACGTACCAAAGAAACAGTGAAAAAGAAGTATATACTAACTTTTAAAAACTGTTGACCTCTCCAACAAGAAACTCGCAGCTACATTTAAAAAAAACATTCACTGCAAAACTCTGGAAACATCCAGGAAAATGTGGCTTTGTTTTTACTTGTTTTATTTTAAATATTCAAGTGTTTTTTTTAAATCATCCCACTGCAGTCATTGATGCAAAACTAATGCCAAAGTAAAACTTGGGGTAATTAAAAACTAACTGAAGGAAAATGCTATAAAAAATCCACAAGCCTGCGAGATGCTATTTTTAAAGGGCAAATATACTTCAATGGTACAAAACATGCAAACAAACAAATATTATAGTTGTGTTTTCCAAACTAAGAGCTAGAATTCTAGTTTGTGAGGTGTCTTCAGAATGAGTTGGCTATAACTTACAAACCAGAACTGCCTGGGTTTGTTCCTGGGAGGACAATACCCTGTTTCAAGAAGGGATCTGTTTCATTAGCTCAAGGAAACTTCCTAGAAGAACTACATTGCCTGAAGTTCCTTCTGTTTCTGAAACTGGTTCTCGGGGACTGCAGGTCCCATGAATGCTGCAGGCTGGGAAAGATGAGCATGCTAGCTTAAGGAAGAAGCAGAGGATACATCCAGGAAGCATGGTTTGCTTTTTGTGTGGGAAGTTTAATTCCTTTCGCCCCATCTCCTGATTTCATTTTTGTGTTGTTTAGTCCCTTACAGCTGTTTTGATGTTTGATATTAAAAGAAGCCTTTAAAGAATCTGATTCTCTTTTCTTCCCAGTTTCAGCTGCTAAACTGAAGTCCAGCTACAAGTCTGACATCAACCCATATTTTATGTTTCCCTTCCCCCAGTGTGTTTTTGCATGCCAATGAATCTATATCTGGCCTCCTCTTTATTGCATGGTGATTTAGAGACTTCACTTTAGGTACATGGTTTAAAACTGCTTTTTGCTGTTATCTGTGATTTACCTGTTCTGTCTACACTTCATTAACATAGTGTTCTCCTTCAGCAAACATGTATTGCTGGGAACATAGCAAGCTGAGACAGGTCTACTTTAAGTTTACTAGGCTGCATTTATATCTGGCTAGCATTGGGACTTCGCAGGGCAAGAATCATCTACCTGGTGCAACTCATTAAGCCCTTTGTTCCAGGGCTGAGTTCCGAGAACAGCATTTTGCCTGAGAGCAGTGGCTGCTGGGATGCTCAGAGGGAGAAAGGAGGCAATACAGCTTATCAAAAAGAAAAAAATATTACAGTGAAATGTGAAAATTGCAGTCAAACTGAAGGTTTGGGCTGCTCAACAGAACATGAGTGCTTCTGAGTAATTATTTTTAGCTGAGTTTTAAAATGTGCAGATAGCTGCTGAAACAGTGTGGCTCATTAATTCCTCAGGGATGTTAAGGAGATTGGAACATCTCCTCAGGGAGAGCGGAAACTGGCAGAGCAAATTTTGAAGAGGAAATTCCTGAAACAGCCAAAGACAGAAAGCCCTTCCATAAGTTGAAGCTTTACTCTGCCAATTATTTTGTAGAGCCAACCCTTGCAAAAACAGAGCATGTCTGGACACTAGCTAGAGAGTAACATCTATTCAATCTAGTTAGGTTTCTCTTGTACTCAGCTGGCTCATTCAGACATAGATCTGGGATTTCTGATTTTGCAATAGAAATAGCGCCAAGCTGCTGAGTCTGTAAGAGAGCTAAATGAAAGCCCATCGTTTGGGATAGGTGTATGTGTATGTACATGGTACAACTGCATCTGAAGGGATATGAAGCCTTCCATGGAGGAAGGAATTGAATCATCAGTCTTCCTAATAATTTCTTAGCTAGTTAACTGGAAGGGCTCCAGAATGGAAAGGACAGCTTAATGGATAGCTTATGTGTTTGGTTGTCTTACATTTCTTCTCAGTGTATGCCTTTTTTATTTCATCATTCAGTTTTATTATACAGACTGACTTTCATTTGACACATATCTGAGGGCCTTTAGTGTTTCCAAACTAAAAGCTTTAAGGTTAACTCTTAAGGCTGTAGGTATGCTTTAATATCATAAGTGCATATGGCCTTTGAAGAATACAAGCATATATATTAGAGATACAACAAGTTCAAGGTTAGGTCCAGATACTTGAAATGATGATCCTAACTAATATTGCCATGTTACCTGAACTCTGCATTTGTAGGGATCCCTGTCTGTTGGCAGAAGTTTGATAACCAGTGTGCTAAACTAGCTAGTTAAAGAATTGCTGAGGTGGAATGGGAAGACTTCATCCAGTCTTCTAGAAAAACTCTGCACCACTAAACTTAAATTCCTGGACAAGTGGGATCATAGGATCTACTACTGTAAGATTCTCAGCTTCACCAGATTTCTGTTATTATTTAGTGGCTATTGAAGTGCAAGGAGTTAACAGAAATCTGTAAGCTCCCTTTTTTCCCCTCCTTCAGTTGGTATATGACTAGGAGTTCCTGTGGCCAGCAGTGAACTGAATTTGTTACAGATAGATAACGTCATTCATCTGTATTATTTTTCTTGGGAAATCATTCTGTGGGCAGGATTAAGGTAAACTTGGCTACCAAATTTCAATTCCTTATTTTTTATCTAGATAATTTTTTATTTTGAATATTATAGATTTGACATTGTTTAAATATAGCCTTCAAGAAAATTACTTAAATTCATCTTTACTTTGACCTGCTTTCAGTTTAAAAGTTTCCTTGCCCAAAGACCGTAAGAACATTACAAAGTAATGGCAGAGCTCTACAGGAGAAGAGGCTTGTTCCCATTATAAGAATGGGGAAGGAAGGGAAGGGTTACCAGCTGGTACTGAAGTCTCTGTCCAGTGACTTTCAGAAAAAATCTGTGAGGGGTGGCATCATGGAAGGAGAACGGGGCAACACAGCAGAGGAGGAAGTATTTTCTGTTCTTCTGCTGCCTTGATCCCATTGATCCTGCTGCTCTGCTTGCTAAATCCAGACATTTCTGTGGAAAAATAAGTCATATCCTTGTTCCTCTGTTCTTTCTTGAAGCTTAACAGGAAATAACAGCTTCTACATGGAGTACGCCTGTGTTTGTGTGAGAGGTGGTCTTCAGCACACCTTATGGGAACTGGACCTTCAGTGGGATTTGCAACACCTAATAGCCCTCCCGGTGTTATTTGAGGGCTCAGTCCTCATGGTAGATGAGGAGGCAATCCTGCCTTCAGTTCTGCTTTACAGTAGGACACATTGCCTGAAAAAAAAAACTGGCTGAAGTCTGCTCTTTCAAAGGACTGCCTGTCTGTTCGTCAGAGCTTTCTCTGCTTTTAGGTAAAAGGTAAGGAGGCTTGAGGCAGTTTTTGGAAAGCATAATGTCTTTTCCTCCCGATAGTTTTCCTGGTCCCTTTGCATCTTTGTAACTAGTCTTTTTCTCACTTTCTTAAATAACACTTTGTTGCTCCTTATTTCATGTGATCTGCGTCTGGCTTTGCCACCTCCCATTCCAGTGTTTGTTTCTGAAAGGTTCTTTTCACTCTGAAGGTGTAATCCAGCTGACTTCCTCTGTGTTGCCAGTGGATTGGTACCTATAGAAAAGTATTGTTGTCCTGATGTCACCATAGCTGGAAGCTGCCGTCTCTCTTGAATGGTGATAAATGTTATCAGGAGTTTGAATGAAATTATTACATCTTACAATGTATTTTACCATGTCATTATTTCTACTGAGCATGTCTGATGTTCTTTTTTCACCTGATATTTCTGATACCCAGGAAGTATTTTTACTGATTTCTATTTTGTAGCATAACTGTTTTCTGTGGTTTCACAGTGTTGTTTAATTTTTATCTCTGAAGTTGAAATTACTGTGTATATTTTTAAGCAAAGATGAAAGCTGACAGAAACTGTTCAGAAAGACTGACAACATTAAAGGAGTAATTTTTCCATTTGAAAATGTACTGTATGACTGTCACAGTGATGATAGATCCGTAAAACTTCACCACTGGTTTCAGTGAAAAAGAAGAGCAAAAGTGATGTTATTTCTTTCAGGGGCAGACTCCTGGAGACCCCACAGCCAATGTCTTGAGATACTTACTCACTTTAGGAGTTTACTGATTTTGATTCAGAGCTAGATGATGTTCACGTCTGTTTACAAGAGGTATATTTGTACCTGGAAAAAGTAATCCCTGCATCCTTAAGGGTGAGGATGCTAATTTGTAAGCATCTTTTGGCAATAAGTGGTTCATGGCCAGTTTTACTAAATCAGATCTTTCCAAAGTAGATCTGATACCTTAAAGTTGTGGATTAAGGCTAAGCCCATTTTCTCTATACCAGTGTGATTGATGATGCTTATTTTTCATGATAGCCTGCAACATAATTCATAAATTTTCTTCAGTTTCAGCCACACTGTGGTAACAACACAGTATGACAACATCTGATAAGGGTCTCCATGGGCACCCCACTATCCATCATTTTATCAAATTACTGCAAGGGGAAGCTGAGTGTAAGTTTACAGCTTTTAGATTACTCCAACTCAACAGCTTGTGCATAGCCTCTTGTCCAACATGAAATGCAAAGTATTCAGTAGTTATCTTAGCGTTGTTGTGTGCAAAAGTGATTAACGTAGAGCAGTTGATATGCCGTAAGCCATGCTCCTATGTTGTTGTAATTTTAACTCTGGCTTTTTCCAAAGCTGTTTAGAATCTCAAGCAGTACTTATCTACTCTGATTCTCCAAATACAAGTGACATTAGTCTAAATCTCTGTGTCATCTTGTTGTGTTTATCATGGAAATATGGATGCTGTTGAACTCGGTCCAAATGGCAGCCTGTGAAAACCACATCTCCCAAGAGGATGCTGAGCTTGCACAGGCATATGTTTGGGATTTAACAACAAATATCTGCTGGAATCCAGCTGACAGCTACCAAAAACAAATATTTGGATTCATCAGTCTCTTTCAGAATTTCTCACCTTATAGGCAGTGAAAAGTTTTCTCCCCCCCTCCCCCCTTCCCCCCCTCTCCCCCTCCCCCCCTCCCCTCTCAGAAACAAAACAAAACAAAAATTAGGACTAACTTACAGGTCAAATAAAGAAAAGTACTGGCAACATAGTAATGAAGTCATTTGTCACAAAAAAATGTAAAACATAAACCAATATAAGAACTAGTTGCTTACTGACTCCAGTAGACAATTGGAAACTACTATTGAACATCTTCCCCAGTCTCTAAAGGAGAACTAAACCGTGTTTGTAATTATTGCCTTTTTGCTGTTTATCTAGAGAAACTGGAAACTAAATTCATGCAGATGCATGTACTTCTCATTACCATGCAGTTGCGGTTCAGTAGTCCTAGTGCCTGCTCAGTTACACATCTCTTCCCATTTGAGAATAATGAGAGCACCCATGGGACAAAAAGTTTGGCAGGTTCAAGTCTTAACTGGAGATCTGAACATTGGTGAGCTACCTTCGGTATGAGCAGTGACAAAGGCAAACTACAGAGATGTTCTAAAAGTTTGTAGACAAAGCCTTACACTTCTGCGATTTTTTTTTTTCTAAACTAAGATTTTTTTTTTTTTTATCCCATGCTTAACTTGCAGCATCCTTGCAGTGAAATAATTTTTTTCATAAATCAGTGTCTGTTCCTTGCCAAAACCAGCTGAATCTAACTGAAATTTTCATGGCTCCACATGCTCCCTTTAAAGTCTACAGTATTTTCTACTTCTCCCAGTAAGAACAATCAAATTCTAAGTTGGATAAAGGGAGGGATAGGTGTGAGAAATTTGCCTGTGTCTATACTGCATGAACTGGAAATTTCTCAGGAAAACAGCTATTCAAGAAATGCCTTGAAGATTTACAGTATTCAGACTGCAGTTTACAAGGGGCTGAAGGATTTATGTTCCAGTGTTTGTCTAACATACAGAATCTCTTTGGGATTCAGAATAAGGGTTTAGTGATTAATTAGCTGTGACTGCAGAATGGATGGTTTCATTGCCCTGTAACAAGCCAGCAGTTCTATGTTGCCTTACTGACAGGTATTTCAACCATCCGAATGCCTCCTTCCTCACACTTTGCCTCAAGTCTTCTCCTCCTGCAAAAGTGAATCATATGTCCTGCAATTGCTGGTGTAAAAACACTGTAATCTGTTTAGTATAACTAGCTGGAAGAAAAATCTTTTTTTCCCAAGCTGGAGTAGTTTAACACTAGACAGGGAAAAGCTCTCAAGGAGATACTGTAAGGAATAACATTGTATTAGCTCTTGGGAAGCAAGTTAAATAATGCAGTTGATGTTTTTCTGCTTCAGAGACTAGTAGCCCTGTCAGTTTTCTTCTTTGGAGCTGTGAGTAGCAGCAATCCCGATTCTGGTGTAGAATCAGTGTTATATTCTACCCCTGCTGGGTATGGGTGGAATGATATAATTTGTAAAGGTACCCTGTCTGAAAAATATTTGTCTATACATATGAGTCTTATCTATGAAGAGAAGGTTGATCCCTTACCTGCTTTGCTCCTTCTTAGATTGACTTACTTGAGTGTTGATCAAAAAAATTCAACAAGGAAACTTGCAGTTTTTCGCATCCTGCTGTGGGTCTGGTAGTTAATGGTCCTATACATAAATGTCGAACACTAAAAGCATTAACATTCTTTGGTGTTTGTGATGTTTCTATGGACCAGCATTGGATGTAGATGGGAGAGAAGAAACATGGGCAAAGATTTTTGGAAGATGGTTTATAATGCTAATGACTTCCATATTTCCTAAGCGAAACAAATGATTTAGCAACAGCTTTTAGATCTGAGAAAGGAGATGGCAAATTATCATTTGATTTTCTGAAATATATTAGGAGACAGTTGGAAGGTAGGTATTGTATGGGAGGCGTTAGGTTTTTTCTCAGGTCCCTATTTGGTTTTCATTTAGAATTTTAAAGAAATGCAGCAGTGCTGTAGTTGAATTCTGAATGGTAAAAGTTTTATACTTAAACACCTTTACATCTGTCACCTTTTCACATTAAAGTTTAGTTGCTCTTTATTGATAAATGACCGTTGTATTTGCTTATATTTCTTACATGTATCATAAGAGGTTGGTACTTTGTGCTCAGAAAGGTTCTGCTGGAGTCAAAACCAGAAATAGTAGTTTGCAAGATTGCAGTCAGCAGCTGGCAAGAGATCATTAGAGATTCTAGTAGATTGGGGGGGGGGGAGGAGGTGTTTTATAGTTTCCCACTAGACCTGTCCTAGCTTTTTTGGATATAAGTTTTTACACTGCAGTTCTGGGTATAAACATCTGAGAGTCTCTTGTACCAAGACCTGTTTTTCTTAGTATCCAATTAAAAGTAGGCAAGGAACACTGAGCTATTTTTTCTCTAGGTTTTCCTTCTGCAACCGTATCAGATGGGACAACATACCAGAATTTAACAAACTTGAACTGAGGGTTATGAATTTGTAAGAGCCAACAGGAACAGTGTTTTATAAATGATAATGTACTTTTTTCAAAGATGTTTCAAATATGAATGCCTCTATTGTGCAACAGAAATCTCTTCCCTAGAGCAAAAGTAAACTTTGTGGTTGTCCATTACCTATCAAGGTGAATGGACTGACTTTAACTCAATGGTTTTGTGTTTATTGAGGCAGGTGAGAGACAGACAGGCCCAGGGGATCTTTTCTGTCTCAGGTCTGGACAGGTACTTTCCTCTCCAAATCATATATCATCTTTTTTTTCTGAGCAAATGTTTTGTTACTGTAGTGAAAAAATGCCAGTTATTTGTTTTGTTGAAGACTAGAATGCTTATGGAGATAACAAATCATACTGTTATTCAAAAATGGGGAGAGTTAAACTATGCATCAGTTTTCTATGTCTTCCCCCTTTTCCATCCCCAAATAAAACAGTTAAAAGCTACTTGGGAAAATGGCTAATAAAAGTTGCTTTTGTTTCCTGTTTGTTGAAAAAAAATAGCTCACTTTCCTTTTTTTGTTTTCTTTTTTTCATTCATGGCTCTTTGTCTGTAAGAGAGTCCCATTCAAAATGAGAAAGGGCCCCCTGCCCAGTCCTTGCTTAGATGTAGATAACTCTGTAAGTGCAAGGCACCTGCGAATCCTGCTCTTAGGATAATGCGGCTGTGTTAATAGAAGAACTTCTGACTGACAAATAAAAAACATTAATCTTCTGTTACTTCTAGTGTGTGCTTGCAATTATTGTCAAATATACACAGACTCTAAACGTTTGCATTGTTGCATTGTATTGTTAGTATTTATCTGTGGAAGTGTTTTACATCATATGTTTCTAGAGTGAATGGGAAAAGTCTTGACTGAAAGAACAGTGGCTTTTATCAGTCCAAGATTTTACTCATCCTTTTTCTAGCTGGTGTACTGGAAATCTCATTTTGTGTACCTTTCTCATGTTTCTGGAGGAAATTACAACAATTTTTGTGATTACTTTGTTTTTACAATGAATTCTCCATTCTTTCTATATGAATTCTTCATTCAAGCTAGTATTATATTTCTTGAGTAATGCAGGAACATATTTTAAAATGAATTTAATTAGGGAGTATGTCTAGACAAGCAGCTGTTTCCTATTTAATAAAAGCAATTTATCAAGCTTGTCCTTTAAATTATTTTTTTCCCCAGGAATAGTGAAAAAAGTGAAAACTCCATGCCTAGCCTCAATTCTAGGAATAATGTTTTATTTTATGCCCTCTGGTCCAGTGCACTGCAAAGTCAGTGTAGTTTGAAAGAAGCTTGAAAATCATTGTTATTAAAACCTGCATTGAATAGTTGTCTTTCTTCTGACCATAACTTTGGTTTAAGTTCAGTAATTTGTTTAAAATATTGTTAAATGAGAAACTAGAAGAAGAAAGTTTTTCTGGGAGCAAGGGTTTGCCTTTTTAAAGAGATTGTAAGCGTTCGCTTTAGCAAAACCAACAGAACAGCTAACGAAAGGCTGTAACCTAAACTTCCTGTAAATCTAAGCCTTAGATAAACTTTTGGGTTTGAAACGAGACATTTAAATCATCTGATATTTGAACTGCTTCCTTTTCAAGTTTCAGTTACACATTTTTACTGTAGCACTTTTAAAACATTACTTTGTAAGCATTTTCGTTGTTCACGCTCCTGGAAGAGTCATGCATTTTCAATGCATTTCTCTTCTCTGCCTAGTAATGTGCAGGTTCTTGTGAGGTCTGGCAGAAGAGTTACAGCACAGGCAGTGGGGTCAGACTGCGTTGAAACCTGGGCATTTTTTGTGGGACACAAAGCACAGTCAGTGAATGGGATGCACAAACACAACAGAGCAGAAGGGTAGTCTGTGTCTTTCTGAAGACAGAGAGGAAATACGTCCCCTTTGAATACCGGATCTTGAAGTCCTGACTAGGTTTGAACTCTTGATTCCCCTCTCCATCCAGTCTGTGTCCTCCCCCGGGGAATATTTGGTTAACTTCTCAAACCATTTAACGAGTTGTTTAAGTTAGAAGCAGATTATGTTTTCAAGTTTGTGTGTGTCTTGGCAAAAATAAGCTTTTTTATATAAATAGACTTCTTAAGTTCTCTTCTTGATCTTAAAGTATACACTGAGGCCTTCCTGGGAAAAAATACTTTTCAAATAAGATTGGATTTGGTACTGTCTTCACAGCTGTTCAGAAAACTTATACTTGCCTGCTTTTTCTGGCTTTGCCAAAGGGATGTAGTTGGACAGTGACATTATTGACAAAACTGTGGGTTTTTGTTTTTTATCTGTAATATCTGATGCCTTGCAAAATTCCAGTTCCTAGAATAATGTGAATACAAAAGTAAGAAATGGCTTTTTTCTTTGCTTTCCTGGTTGCATAAAAATAGTAGGAAAATCAAATCTCAGAAACCCAGGTTTTTAGCATCACGTGTTTTTTTTCAGTTAGTCTCCTGGTTTTGAGACTTGATATTGTTTTGGAAGGCTTAATCTGACTGTTTAAAATGTAATGCTTAATAATATAAAATTGTAAGCATCTCCTTTCTGACCTGTGCTGCAGCTGGAAAGCTAGGGTAAAGGTTGAGTTAAAGAAACAATTTCCCCTTCAGCAAATGTGAGAGAGTAGTACAGAGGTGGTTCTTACATTTCAGCAGAGCTACTTTATGTTTCTGTCAGACATAATCTTGACTAGACTCTCTACTGCCATGCCATAAGGTTCAAAACCTTGATGGTGTTGCAAGGAAATGGCTAACTGAAACAGAGTTGAACTCCATTTGCTTTTCAGAAATAGCAGAATGCTCTCATTAAAGGGCAGATTTTTCCTTCTTATGTTTTTTTCTTTTTTTCCTGCTTACAGGCTAAATACATTGGCCTCATCTTCTATCATGAAGGTTGGCCATTGTGCATCCATGAAAAAGTGGTGATACAGTTAGCATCTCTCCACAGAGTTCGCCTGAAACCAGGGGATTTTTACTTACAAGTAGTACCTGCAGGGAAGCAGCTGGCCAAGCTAGTTTTAAAATGCCTCTCCAGATGTGGACAAGGAATGGAAGAAGTTGCTATACCTAAAACGATGTATAGCTGCATTTTTACGGTGACATTCTTGGAAAAGTTGAATTGTGAAAGAGAGAATTTTCCCCTGAAGAGCTGCTTACTGACGACTGGCTCAGCCGTATATAGAACCCCATGGAAGAACATAATTAATCCCATCTTTGTTCCCACAACTGAAACCATCCTGTGTAATTACTCTGGTAATCTCTTTGATCGGCTGATTAGTAATCATACTGATGTTAGAGCCCTGACCCAGACCATGGAAAGTAACAGCTCATGTGACAGTTCCACTTCCAATGATACAGGCTCCACTGTGATAGAAGCCACCGGCACAAAGCACCACAGCAGCCTTGATAGTGCTGTGCCGAGTTCAGCTCCTGCCTCAGAAAACAGCCTTGCATTAGAGTACTGTAAGGCTCCTGATGAGAAAATCAAAGATGACTCTGTCAGTCTTGGTGTATGCTCAGAGGCTTGGTCCAGCACAAAAGACAGAGCTGTTGGGCCTGAAAAGGACCTTGATGAGGCATTATCGCCCCTTGTGGAAAAAAAGTGTCACGTGAAGAGCATAACTTTTGATATGGATTTGAGCAGGTCATGTCCAACAGGGCAGCAGTGCAGGGATTCTTCGTGTTTTGAGGCAAGACGTTTATTTAGGAAGTCGTACATAGAAGCGCTGCAAAACCCCATGAACGTCAGTTTTAGCTCAGAGGAGTCATTTGTGGAAGAGGAGGCTTCAGAGCACATAATGAACTCATGTACTGTGAATGAAGGCAAAACTTGGGAGAAACAGGCTGAAAAGGGAGACTTCCTCTCTGGTGGGCTCATACCAAAGGACGAAGTGAAAGAAGGCATAAGCCTTGCTGATTCTCCCGTGGCTTTTAAAAAATTGCTTGTACCTCCTGAAACTCTGTCAATAGTAGACTGCAAGGCTGGGCTGAGACACTCCCAGTCTCTGGACAGGGCATGCAGAAGTCCACATGTTGCAGATCAGAGACCTGATAAGTTCTTGCATGATGTGCCAGATGGAAACCCTAAAAAGTTGTTAAATGGATGCGTTTCAAGGACAGAAAAATTGGATTCTGGCTCATTTTACACTACTGTGAGAAGCCACAAGCACAGCAAAGGGGAGGAAGGTAAAAAAAAAAAAAAAAAAAAAAAAACCTTTAGATTTCATTCTTTTTTCGTAGCATTCTCATATGGTTTTAGCAGAATAATTAGCCTTTGTGTCTAGATAGTTTCCTTTTTTGGGGTCTAAACTTAAGAGTTTAACTTGGTTTGCTGTAATTGATGTTTCTTTTCTTATCTGTTCTGTCAGTGCTCTATTTATTTTCTGTTAAAATGTTTTTACACAAAGAGCTTTTTAAAATGCTTTGCATATACTGTTTTGGAATAAAAAAAACTGTTGGGATAGATCACCTGAAAATCTTGGTAAGTATATATGGACATATGTGGAGAGATGACATCTTGCTTTGCCCATGCTCCAAGCCAGCTGCGAACTGGAAACTCATGGTTCAGTTAGTGTGTCAGTGAGCCTCAATGTGCTCTGCACATTGGCGAGACCTGGTGTTCTTGTGTATATTCATCTTGTATTCAAACACAGCAATCTAATGACTGTGGCTGTATGCCAGGCTGCCTCAGATCACAGGAAGAAAATATTTGTGTTGCCTGTGAAACATAAGCTGGACAAATTCTAATATCTCATCCTTGTTTATTCCATTGTAGTTCCTTTTTTGAGCTATGGGTTTTTTGGGGTTTTTTTGGTTGTGTTTGTTTTTAACTCATTTTGAGCGTCATGGGCCTCGCTGGGTGCAGAATGCAATCAATAGTGTTTGTGCATGACAAAGGCCTAGAACGTGTCTTCATGGGCTGCATATTTAAAGCAGGGACAACTGACTTCTGTATGTTTTGTGGGTGTGCTTTTGTCCTCAGCCGTGTTTTTCATGGCTTTAGACCAATATTGTCACACTTGTGCAATGCTTTATTTGTCTTAGTTGATCTTGCCAGTGTGTGTGCACCTCTTCCAGGCCATGACATATAAACAGAAATACCATAAATACCAGACAAAATTGCCTTGTGGCTTGGTTCTTGATTCTAGGCTACAAACTAACTAACCCTGACCTCAGTACTGGAAATAATATAACATCTCTAGTTACTTAATATGTTGTTTGAATTGCTGGTTTGAATTGTTGTTTGAATTGCTACCCCAATATCTGCTGGAGTGATGACACAGCAGGGCACAAGCAATGCAGGAGGTTCCTGGAGAGCACTGATGACAACTTCCTGATACAGGTGATAGAGGAGCCAACAAGGAGAGGTGTTCTGCTGGACCTTGTACTTACAAACAAGGAAGGGGTAGTTGAGGATGTGAACCTTGGCTGCAGTGACCATGAGATTGTGGAGTTCAGGATCCTGCTAGGAGGGAGCAGGGCAAAAAGCAGGATCACAACCCTGAGCTTCAAGAGAGCAGACTTTGGCCTCTTCAGGGACCTGCTTTAAAGAATCCCATGGTATAGGGTCCTAGAAGGAAGAAGAGTCCAAGAAAGCTCGTTGATATTCAAAGATCACCTCCTCTGAGCTCAAGAGTAGTCCATCCCAATGAGCAAAAAGTCAAGCAAAGGAGGCAGGAAACCTGCATGGATGAGCAAGGCGCTCCTGACAAAACTCAAACAGAAGAAGGAAGTGTACAGAAGGTGGAAGCAGGGACAGGTAACCTAGGAGGAATACAGAGACATTGTCTGAATATGCGGGGTTGGGTATAAGAAGGCCAAGGCCCATCTGGAGTTTAATCTGGCAAGGGATGTCAAGGACAACAAGAAGGGCTTCTTTAAATACATCAGTAACAAAAGAAAGACTAGGGGAAATGTGGGCCTGCTGCTGAATAAGGCAGAGGCCCTGGTGACAAAGGACACAGAAAAGGCAGGGGTACTGAATGTCGCCTTTGGCTCAGTCTTTACTGGTAAAATTGGCCCTCAGGAATCCCAGGCCCTGGAGACCGTGGAGAAAGTCTGGAGAAAGGAAGACTTGCCCTTGATAAAGGAGGTCCAAGTTAGGGATCACTTGAGCAAACTGGACATACACAAGTCCATGGGCCCTGATGGGGTACACCCACTAGTGTCATTGCAAAGTCACTCTCAGTCATCTTGAAAAAGTCATGGTGATCGGGATTGATGCCTGAGGACTGGAAGAAAGCAAATGTAACTCCAGCCTTCAAAAAGGG
Organism: Apteryx mantelli; assembly: GCF_036417845.1. Lineage (NCBI taxonomy): Eukaryota > Metazoa > Chordata > Aves > Apterygiformes > Apterygidae > Apteryx > Apteryx mantelli. The sequence continues at coordinate 93,074,264 of NC_089979.1, read as the reverse complement.
CAAGGAGGAGGACCCTGGGAACTACAGGCCAGTCAGCCTCATCTCAATCCCTGGAAACGTGATGGAGCACCTCATTCTGGATGCCATTTCCAAGCACATGAAGGACAAGAAGGTGTAGTCAGCCTGGATTCACCAAGGGGAAATCATGCTTAACCAACCTGATAGCCTTCTACAATGGGATGACTAGCTGGGTAGATGAGGCGAGAGCAGTGGATGTTGTCTACTTTGACATCAGCAAGGCTTTTGACACTGTCTCCCATAACATCCTCATAGGCAAGCTCAGGAAGTGTGGGCTAGATGCGTGGACAGTGAGGTGGATTGAGAACTGGCTGAAAGGCAGAGGTCAGAGGGCTGTGGTCAGTGAGGCAACGTCTAGTTGGAGGCCGGTAACTAGCAGTGTCCCCCAGGGGTCAGTACTGGGTACAGTATTGTTCAATTTATTCATCAATGTCCTGGATTGGACTGGGAGGAGTGGCTGATACAGCAGAGGCCTGTGCTGCCATTCAGAGGGACCTCAACAAGCTGGAGAAATGGGCAGAGAGGAACCTCATGCAGAATCCTGCACCAAGGGAGGAATAATCCCTGTACCAATACAGGCTGGGAGCTGACTTGCTGGAAAGCAGCTCTGCAGAGAAGGATTTGGGAGTCCTGGTGGACAACTAGTAGACCATGAGCCAGCAATGTGCCCTTGTGACAGAGAAAGCCAGTGGTATCCTGGGCTGCATTAGGGAGAGTGTTGCAAGCAGGTTGAGGGAGGTGATCCTCCCCCTCTACTCAGCCCTGGTGAGGCCACATCTGGAGTACTGTGTCCAGTTCTGGGCTCTCCAGTATAAGAGAGACATGAAGCTACTGGAGTGAGTCCAGAGAAGGGCCACTAAGATGATGAAGGGACTGGAGCCTCTCTCTTATGAGGAAAGGCTGAGAGAGCTGGGCCTGTTTAGCCTGGAGAAGAGAAGGCTGGGGGGGGGGATCTTGTCGATGTGTGTAAGTATCTGAAGGAAGGGTGTAAAGAGGATGGAGCCAGATTCTTCTCAGCAGTGCCCAGTGACAGAACGAGAGGCAATGGGCACAAACTGGAACGCAGGAAGTTCTGTCTGAACATAAGGAAAAACTTCTTTACTATGAGGAGGGTAACAGCACTAGAACAGGTTGCCCAGAGAGGTTGTGAAGTCACCATCCTGGGAGATACTCAAAAGCCATCTGGACAGGGTCCCATGCAACATGCTCTAGGTGACCCTGCTTGATCGGGGGGGTTGGACTAGATGATTTCCGGAGGTCCCTGCCAGCCTCAACCATTCTGTGATTCTGTGATCCCTGACTTGATCCTTGTCCACTGCTGGTAGTTCAAACTCTTTCACTAAGCACAGAGGCGTGAGAAACTTTGGTGAAGACTAAGACAAAGAAGACATTGAATAATTCAGACTTATGTGTGTCTACTGTCACTAAATCACCCACCCCATTCAGCAATTTTCCTTGTTCTGCCTTTTACTACTGATGTAGCAATAGGAGCTTTTATTGCCCTTAATATGGCTTGTAAGTCACAACTCTGGGCTTTGACTTTGCTAACACCATCCCTAATTGCCAGGGCAGTGTTTCTAAATTCCTCTTTTGTAGCTTGTCCCTGCTTTCACCTCCTATCTACTGCCTTTTTGCATTGGAGCTCTATCCTGAGCTCCCTGCTTAGTCAAGCTGGTCTCCTGTTACATTTACTTGTTTTCCTGAGTATTGGGTTAGACTGCTCTTGCACTTTGAGGATGCTGTCTTTAAAGACCTGCCAGCTTTCTTTAGCTCCTTTGACCTTCACAGCTGCTTCCCATGGGATCCCACCTGCCAGTTTCCTGAATACACCAAAATCTGCTGTCCACTTCATCCAGTTTCATGACACAAAGTTACATTTGTAAGCCTTGTGTAATGAAGGACCCAGAGGTGGGCATGGAGTGCAAACAGTTATGTAATCATGATTAGTCTGTATATTGTGATGCAGAAGGAAGATCACAGGAAGATCAAATGAGGCTGCAGACTTCTCATGATACTTTAATTCCAAGCTTTCAAGTGCTCAATTTGCAGCCTGAACACTCTTTTAAAATAAGATTATAATCTGTATGTGTCTTTCTTTTTTGCTTGCAGCTGGACATATTCTACACATCTTTTGTTATTGAGGAGCAGTCTCCCACTGCTTAGGGGAAAAAAAAAATAACCAGTTCTTTCATTTGTCCAGGCTTTTATCAGCACTTGACAGTAACCAATTCAAAAAACAGTTTCCGGGGAGTTGAGGGTAACACAGCTATATATGCATCTCCTGTTCTGTTCCATCGTGAGCATGACCTACTCTCTGCAAATACTGGAAGCCTTTGTGACAGACTACCGAAACAGTTACTTGAGATCAATCAAGAGTTACTGCAGTCTGGAGTCATTTCTCTATGTGGTATGTATTACAGAAGTGACAATATACTTGATGATAGATGAAACATACACAAAACATAAATGTGTAGTTTTTTCAGCTTCATAATACCAAAGATAAATTAAGAATAGGTTACCAACTGGTATAAAACTATAGTTTTGCTGAATAGAGCCAACCTCATTTATAGCAGTCCATCAGAATTAATTGGAGGAGCAGCAGAATTTTGTGGGTTTTGTTTTGATCATCTAAGAATGGTTGTCTCAGCTTTTGACTGCAACGCTCATAAAAATTGTTTTAAGCAGAAACACTTTTTAGTGTTTTTAAATGAGCTTTGCTAGTTTTCAGAAATGTGTGTGCAAAAACTTTCCTCTAAATCTCATGTTCATAGCTAAACCTTTTGTAAGCCTTGCCTTTGCTTCTCTTTGTCTAGGAAGCCGAGACAGAAATGGCAGAGCAGTGATACAAGTCTGCACAAGACATGCCATCTGGTTAAATGAACATTGCACAAGTACAGCAGTTGCTCGACTTCTGATGTACCTATACAGCATCCCCAGGTATGAAGTGAGCAAACCCGCTGGGCTTTGGTTTTATTTTTTTATGGTAACACAGATGTTAGGGCTGCAGAGACCCTGCTATTATGGAAAGCTCCTAACTGCTTCCTCATCCCAGAGAGCACTAAAATTCTTTGTGAGCATCACGCACTGGTAGGAACAAGAGGCCAAGAGGTCTTAATTTCTTAGCTTGTTTTACTCTTAACTGTAATGTTTAATACTTGCTTTGTGTGATAAATGATCACTTTGTGGTTGGACAGATGTTTGCTGTTTTATAAAATTACTATTTTGTTATTATTCACTGCTTTTAAATAAGGTATAGTAATTGAAAGCTTGTTGTGTCTGACATACTCCTATATGCCTCTGGTTTAGAAATAGCTTCCAATTGTACTGTCAAGTACCTGTGCAGTTGCATCACCTTTAAATGCAAGTGGCTGTTTTCAGATACTAAATTGTTAATTGTTAAGGTAATCTTACAATCTCTTGCAATGTTCTTAGAGTTAGTGCTTGTACAGTGTGCCTTCTGGTGGCTAGTTAGAGGTGACGCAAACAAAAGAATTCTCTGCTACAGTGTGCTAGTGTAATCTTTGCTCAAATGCCAGATGCGTGTATATTTGAACCTAAAGACTCAGTGATCTAGCTTGGGCTAAAGTGGTTAATCTAGTAACAATGTTATTTTCAGTTTTAGCTTTGCTTTAATTTTTTGTTTGCTGTGTAACAGGAAGCATAAAGAAAATAATTTGAGTTTGTGTCCTTTAAACATTACCTTGATTGTAGAACCATGAAATAAAACCCCACTGATCCATTCTGTAACTGCAATCAATTTGATTTGTGCACATAAAACTGGGTTTATGTGTTAGAGATTGCCTTAAGATTGCTTTGCATATTTGATCCTTCAGGTTTAGTACTGGTTATTCTTTCCAAGAGATAAATATACACAGTAGAGTAGTGTCCCAGGAAAGCTTTTAATGATGTCTCACTGTTTGTAGAAGGTAACTATGGGTTTCCCACTTCCGCTGTTTCTTCTGCAATATAACTTCTTTAATAACTTATGTAGTCTGTCTTATTACAGGTCTACAGTTGACATACAAGCATTTTTATTGGTTTTAATAAGAATAATTGTGGAGTGGTGTTTTATTCCCTTCCCCAGCTATCTTTTCCTGTCTAAAGATATAGAATGCAAAAATCCATATGGATAACCTGGCAACTCATATTCCTTGGTTTACCCCACATTGAACACCCATTGACATACTGAATTCTCTCACTGAGTTCAGCTGTCTCTTGTAATATATACATGCTGGCCTAAACTTTGCAAACCTGGAGGCTGGTATAAATTCTACCTTTTGTCCATTTCTCAGCTATCATAGAAGTTACGAATCGTGGGAAAGTAAGAATGTCAAGTGTCAAGAAAACAACATAAATGTCACTTAGCCTAGGAAAAGTTAGAAAGACAGTGAGAATCACAGGAGCACTCTAAGAGAACAGAAAGAGGGTAGTACCTCTTCACATTCTGTACTGAAACTTCTTACTATTTGGTTTTGTCCTCCTTATTTTAAGCAAAGACATATTAAAGCCTAAGTAGGAGTCATCAAGAATTGAGTAGGGGGAGGTTGTGATAGGCGTCTGTAAATGACAGTCATTTTATTTAATGATTTACCTCCCTCTCCCTTAACCCCTCTGCTCCCCACCCTGAGCTCCTTAAGTAAACAGCCTTGTGGCTTTCTAGGATGGGAACTGACAGACAGAAGAAGAATGCTTATTGATTGTACATTCCACTTTCCTGTGCAGAGTTGCAAAATAGGTGGTTATCCCATGAGAAGGACGTTTACAGTATCTCTTTGAATATTTTAACTTTTGGAAAACATGGTGCACATCATGTTCTCCCATGAAGAAACATTTACTCATCTTACTTCATCATTTTTGAATCACCAAAGAGGGAGTAACTGCTGAAATAAAGTTACTTGTAGAGATTCTGAGCCTATTAGAATTGATATAAATGTTTTAAATAAAAAACAAACTGCACTTGTTAAAATACCCCAAATGGACTTATTCTTCAGTTCCCTTGTCCCACTCCATTTCTCTGAATTTTTACTCTAGAATTGTTGTTTATGCTGTAATCACAATGATATCAACATTTTTGTTTGTCAAAACATGAGTTTCAGTAAATGGCTGTATCTCAATGAATGACTGTTTCTCATTTGCTATTTTATGTAATTATAGTTGTTCAAAAATGAGAAATGTATCGTTTCCTCTTAAAAAAAAAAAATTACAAAAACAAGTGTGCTATTCTTCCAGGTAAACATTTTTAAAACTTTTAATGAAAACTTTTGTATTTGAAGAGTTCTCTTTCTCCACACCACACTTCATAAAGAAATTTGTGATATACATTTTTAGTATGAGTATATGGCTAAAGATTGTTTTTAATAGACCTTTTTTATTTTCTTCTACGGAGGTAAATGCAAACCTACTTTTGTAGCTTCATTCGTTTGCACTTTTGCTTTGGAATTTCATTTACATATCCAAAAAAACCTAAGGGGAGTTGGATGAGGTGCAAAATATAGGAAAAGTGGCAACTCTGTGTTAATCTGTGGTTTACAAAGAAACTAGCAGTGCTTTTAAGGGGAAACATTGTCCTAATCTTGGACATTTGAACAAACTGATATTTAGTCACTGAGTTTTAGCAAGTAAGATTTGTAAAGAGTTTTCAGAAGTCCATGTAGATTAAGAAAAAGATTATGGCACGGGCTTCAAAGAACACAATGAAAATATGAGCCTTGATTCATGTAAGTTGCCTTATACAGATCAAGGGAGAATATTTCTAGTTTCAATTTACTTTTGTCCCCTGATGGTGCCAGGCCTTGGCATAAGACACTTAAGGCATCCTGAACGCAAATAGGCCTGGGAAGAGGTTTGGGGACCCTTGGGGCCATCTCCCTCCCCCAGTCACTGCAGTTTTATCTTCAGAATAACATTTGTAGTCTAGCATTCAAGAATCTGGTTTTTTTGTTTTTTTATGGGATTTAAGCTCCCAAGTGCTATATCAAATTCCTTTTAAAATCACAGTCATGGAGACTAGGATTTTGACTTACAAACTTGAAAAGTCACCATAGGTATATTTAGATCTGCAACTCTGTATCTGATTTTACCCATGAAAAATTTTACCTTCAGATCTATAATTTCCTTTGAATCTCAGAGATTTTTGCAGAACTTTATCAAAATGAATGTATACTCAAGTAATGAACTTCAGCTAAGGAGAGTATTTAAATTTCAGTAACTTACTTGAACTGTCAGTAACTACAATGCAACGCCTTAGTCTTTCAGACAGTCAGCACAAACTAGTTACTCTTTTATTCGTAAGTCCAGATCATTTTGCTTATCTGCCTGCAGTGACCTGAACATAGAAAAAAACCTCTGTATATAGAACAATTTTTTTCATAGCAGAAGAGACCTTAGCCACCCTTAAAGTCAGCCCTCTTTCTAGGTCAACAAAGGCTTTCCCTCAGAAAGGACATCCAAGTGTGTCTGGGGAATCACAATGAAAAATTAGCAGTAGGGCTCCATTCTAGAAAGAATGGATGGGTAGACACCTCCACAGCAAGCATCATACATAGCTCTGGGACAAGACTACTTAAAGCAGGATTAATCTTCTCTAATTCCAAATACTTTAGCAAAACTAGCCACCTGTGCTTCTCTCCTTCCACTGACTGTAGGAGGAGCCTATCTAAAGAGTGATTGTGCTTTTGTCTTAAACACCTACTGTAGGCTTCTTACAGAGTCTGTCTTATTTTCTCTCTCTCTTACTCTTCCTCTCCTCCTCTCCCAGTTATATACAGAGTCTAGATGACCGGCTGGAACTAGACACCTAATCTCTAGATGCCTGTAGCTAGGTGATTGAAGTCCTACCCTCAGAGTCTCTGCAGTTAGTTCCTCATTTATAAAATGTGTTTAATAGCACTTACCATCCCTGAGACCTTGTAACAATGATGTTAATGGCAAAGACTGTAGAAGAGATGTGAAGGGTAAAGCTTCAGGGACCATGGACACCTGGGCATGTATCAGAGAATCAGGAAGCAGTATTTTAGGAACTCCTCGCAAATACTTGTTCTCCTGGCAGTGTGGTTTTGGGAGAATCAGTGGTCCTTCTCCTAAGACTGTCATGCCCATAACAGCTTTCCAGGACAGTGTGGTTTCTCCTACTCTGAGCAAAAGTTAAGACATATCTTAAGATTAACCCATGTGTTGTAAGTGAACCCATCCTCAGTCCATTTGTTCTGGTAAAGGCCTAGAAGCCTTCAGCATAGAACTTCCTCACTAAAAAAAGATGGCTTAAAAACACACCTGTCTTTCTGTTGCTAGGAAGGAGGTACGTGATTTGGGAGTAGTTTTTCTAGTGGATGCACGGAAGTTCCAGCCTAATTCTTCTCTTTTCCAAGCATTAACAGCAATGCAGGTGAGTAGTGCTTGGGAGAGGCATCCTGTCTAAGTGCAGAATGAAATGCTAGGATTTTTAAAACATGCCGTGATACATATTGCAGTTCTGTTGGGAATAGGAGCTTTCTTACACTGGTTGCTGTTCTGCAGAGTAAGGACTCACAAGGATGAGGTGAAAAAGTTAAAGCAGAAATAGTTTTGAAAATAAGATTAAAGAAGAAGTTACTTGAGAGAGGTTTATTTTTCTCTGAACAGAAATTAAGTGAAATTTGAACCAATCTATCATGCTTAAGTCCACATTTCTCAAACATTGCATAGAAATGGATCAGCATCCTGGGAAGATAGTTCTGCAGATCGACTTACTGTTGGTTTCATCTTATACTTTTTTAGATTTTAGCTTGCTGCTTGGATTGAAACGTATATAAAAGTAAGGTGTACACAGAATGTGCTGAGAACTGAAGCAAATGTTTCCTCTGCCCTTGATGGAATGGCTTTCTTTAGCACAGGTAGCAGCTTTGATTTAGAAGAAAGGCATTCTAAAGTATTTTGAATTAATAAATAGTATTTCGTTTTAGAACAAACAGCTGTAGTAAAACTTAAATTAATTTCTATAAATTAGCAGTAATTTTAGTAGGAATTGTGCTAGCATTGTGGAATTTACCCAGACCTTTAGTACTGGCTGAGTGGTAGACTGAAGAGTCCAAGATGCTTCAGGTGAAGATGTTCCCTTTTTGGTTGCATTCTGAGGAACAGCTGGACAGAGAAGCTTCTTTCTGTAGCACCTTAGAAAAGGAAAGAGATTATGAAGTTTGTAGCAACAATTTTTTTCTAACTGCATTTGTCTTCCTTTCCAGAATACAATTTCTCATTCAATTCACAGTGTCCTAGTATTGACTGATAAGGAATGTTCTTTTAGACCTGACTGGGACATAGCAATTCAGGTAAGATAAGACATTGCTCAGAGTTGTCAAAAGGTATTTGTAAGTATAAAATTTCATATGAAAAATTCTTCTATCAAAAGTGACTTCAAGGTTGTTTGATCATGTTGTTTAGAAGAAATCAGTCTTCTGGGTTCATTTTTAGGGATCATTTTTTCTGTGTCTCAGTGCATACTACTTAGTTCCATGTGTGCAGCAGGAAGCAGCAAGGGTGGGCTGGAAGGAGAGCCAGGAGAGATGAGTATGGCAGTAACACAGGCAGTGCCGGGGACCAGTCCCACAGGACCCAGCGAGGCAATCAAGGGGTTTGTTGTCAGAGCCCTTACAGAGTGGCATAAGCCTACTCTAGCTTTAAGGATGTTTCCCAGTGTAAATTCAGTCTTCGATACATATGGGGGTCATATTACTTACTGTAGTGTGCTTCCTAGGTATTCACATACTTCGAATGCTTGTCCAAATGCAAATGGTCTTTTGTAACTAGATTGCATAAAACCAATATCCCGAAGTAGGTAACGGGAGTATTGGAACAGTTTTGCTGATTTAGTCCTCTCAATAACACAGTATCTACATATTTGTATCTGTGGTATCACAATTATTCAGTAAATGATTTAGTGTCAAAATGGCTAGATGTTTGAAATAAAAATGATGGATTTTAGAGCATGGATGCATTTATGTAAGCTAGTATCAATCAGAAAAGAAATTTGTTCTTCTGGATTTTTTTATGCTATGTTAAAACATAACATAAACACCTCCTTTTTTTTTTTTTTAGGAGAAGGATGTTTTACCAAAGAAAAAGGTTTTACTGAATAAAAAAAAAAAAGTCCTTTATCACTGTCCTGTAGCATAGACTGCTCCATAAGATTGGTCATTTGATATATAATTTTCCTGCCTCTGAATGTATTCCAGATATTACAAAAAGCAAAATATAATTCTTCAAATGAGGTGAATTTCTTGGGACTAGATTCTTAGCTTCTGTAAATCAGCGGTGTTCAGTGACTTTCATTTCTTGATGATGGAATGTTGCACATGCAGAAGAAAAGGGAGACTTTGAGACCACACACACACACACACACACACACACACACACACACACACACATATTTAGTAATTTGCTTTAGCTAAGTAACTGGATCTCTCAAGAGACCATAAATCCTGGGGGAGGGAAATTAAGTGTTTTTGCCTAACAGTTGAATTTAAGTTTTGTAAAGCTTGATTTATTTATTTATTTATTTTGAGAAGTATGAAATTCTCACATCACTGAAAGCTTTGAATAAGCTCATCGACTACACACAGTTGACTGCAGAATTTGATGGAACATTTCAGTATAACCACAGTGACTGGATATGTTTCCGAAGGGTAGGATATACTTTGGAGTTCTTGCTATGTGTTCTCTCCTTTTCAGGTTTTTTTCATTGAATTTGATAACTGTTGTTGCTCATTTAAAACAAAAAAAAGTCTACCTGTAGTTACTGAGTTCTGGTCAGACTGATAGTTTTCCATTTTCTCCTTTCATTCTGTCATGTGCTCTCTGGCTATATTAAACCCTAGCTGTTTCAGTGAGGTGCAATAATTGTATGTTGTGTACTGTGCAATGATTTCAGTATTGGAAGAGAGATCCATGCCATTTCTTTTCTAATCTTAAGAGATTCTGTTTAACTAGACATGCCCGATGTTTGGTCTAACCCAAATCTGAATAACTAGCATGAGATTCTTAGCTAGCGTAGTTTATCCTAGCTTTGAGTCTGATTCTGCAGTTCTCTCCAGGTGTGCAGTGCTCTTTCTTTTCTGCAGAGATTGGTGGACCTGTCCTAACTTGTTAGTTAAAACTCTGATTTCTAAAGCATGGCCTACCATAAATGCATGTGAAGTTGTACCAAAACGCAAGTGCCTGAAGTTGAAATTGTTTCTATCCTCTTCTTGCCTCGGCATGGCCTTTTTTGATGTAACACTAAAAGGATCATATCAATTTAATTATCCGGGTTTCAAACCATTAGAAGAACCAAAACTGTGCAGATTAGCATCTGCTGTGAATAACACACAAATAATTTTGTGACTGTCCGTTGTGTTTTTAAATTCATGACACCAAAGCAGTTGTTTTAGACTCTTTCTGAAGTTCTACCTATTGTCTTGTTTTGTCAATGCAGAAACTGGAACCCTTTATTACAAACTGCAAAGAGGCCATTGTCTTTCTGCAAAGTGCAATCAGCTCACTGACAGCCAACAGAACTCTCAACAATGCTCAAGTAAGTTTTGGTGGAAAGGACAAGTGCAAACTTCTCCATTGTCAATAAGGAAACTTACTTTTGAAAAAAAAACTCTATAATATAGCAGCCTAAATGCTTTATTTTGACTGAAACTACAGTGCAGCAAACTGAACTTATAGCCATAAAAGGAATTTTACAGTTTTAGACTGGATAATCAAACATGATCATACTTGCCCAAATTTCAGTGTTACTGAATGTTTTGCACTGCAGTCACTGGACCAGAAATAGCTCACTAGTGCTATTTATCATGTCAGACCACATCTCTAACATGGCCATTCTAGCTGAATATATATGGTCAGGAGAACTTTGGCCAGAAATGTGTGTAAGCACAGCCCTCCCTAGATTAATGTGTTTTAGATATGTTTGATCAAAAATTACAGATAAAGTTTAGGCAAAAATCCCAAGTGTGGAATAAGCACTAGCAAAATTCTGGTATTTTAGTTTTATTTTTGAATACGTATGAGCTAGACAGTGTTCACTTTCTGGGTTTCTCGGATGACACTGATAGTATTTTTCTTCTGCATAGGATGTATGTGACTTAATCAATAAACACAAGACAATGATGAAGCTTGTTTTGGAAGATGCCTTGTTAGTAACACTAAGACTAGAAGGTGGAACAGTCATTGCAAGGCTTAGGAAGGAGATCTGCCACACAGAAGACTATCGGTAAGTACAGACTTTGCAAAAGGTGCTGCCGTGAATCACAGAATCGCTGAATAGGTGAGCTTTGAAGGGACCTCTAGAGATTGTCTGGTTGAACCCCCACCCTGCTCAAGCACGGTCAGCAAGAGCAGGTTGCCCAGGACCAGTCTAGTAAAGTTTTCAATATCTCCACAACCTCTCTGGGCAACCTATACCAGCGTTCAACCATCCTCACAGTGACAGAGAATTATAGTAATAGAAGAAGTGAAAACAGTTGTTTACTTCTTTTGTAAGGTAAGATTGTCTTTTGGTCAGTCCCTTTCCTGCATAGCTGGCTCAGCTTTATTTTTGAAGAAGCTCTGGGGTCCTCCAGAATTCAGCCGTAGCTCATACCTTAAATAAAGAACTATTAAAGTTCTGATTCAGCAAATTCTATAACTTTTAAGTGTATGGATTTCAAGTTTCATTAGAGCAGAGTTTGAATTGATTTCTAGGCTGATGCAATCATTCTCAAGTGGAGGCAACTTTATATATGCAGCAGCTCAGAAGGTCTTCTGAGCCATGCATCCTTGGTCAGCCAGAAGGAGAGACACTTAATATTCTGGACATTTTTGAAAAGTGTGACCATCATGTTTGTGATTTTGAGTAAGGTACATTTGCATTTGACAAGTTGAATAAAAATTTTTGAATAAATTTTTGTAGTTGGTGGCTTGTTTGCAGTGGCATTCTTCAACAAAATAGGGGATTGGTGTCTTCTGAAAGATGCATTTCTTCTGATATTGTCTTTGTCAGAAACGTTATGTTGATCTTTCCTCCCCATCTAATAGAGATGCCATGGAGATTGTAACAAGACTTTATAATCAAGTGGATGAAGAAGTCCATAGGCTGGTACTCTTATCTAATAAATGCCTCCAGCAGCTGGAGAATCTTGGGGAAGCAAGAAAATTTGAAGAAGGCTGTGACCAGGTCAGTACTAGTTTTTGAGAATTAGGTTAAACAAGTTACAGTTTTAAGCTTCTATTTCTTTATTTATAGAGCTGGATTTATCTAATACGATGTGTATCATTGTTTATATATTGGTGCTGTTCAAAGCATGCATGGGCAATGTGTGCGTAGTGCTATTAACATTAGCAGTTTATGAGTGTGCAAAACAAATTATAGTCATCAGTATTTCAAGCAGACCAAACTGAGCTGTAATATAAGCCAGTAGAATTTCTTAAGGTAGATGTATATGAAGTATTTGAACTTGTTATAATGAACAGAGTAATTTCTACACACTATGTGTAGGGAATATCTGATTGATTGGGAAAACCAGGTTTGTTTGGTATTTTTATGCAGATAAAACAGTGGTTTGAAAATGAGCGAGAGAAATATCTTGGCTGTTTAGATCAAGAGGGACTTTCACTAGAAAAGGTGAGAAAGCTGCAAGAAGATTTCCAAGGTTTCATTGACAAGACAAAGGTAGGTAACATGCTAATGCAGAACACTTCCTTTGCGTTTTCACAGATGTATAAAAAAAATGTACTGAAATAGCTAGCCTTGAAGCGAAGAAGGAAGTATGTTTAGTTCCCTAATGGGTGGAAAAATGCTAACTTTCACTGGCAGCATGCCGATCTTATTTCCCAGTCTATACTGGGCAATGGAGATTGGTCGAAGTGCCTCTATGAAGTTCAGACTGAACTGGTACAATCACATAGCTTGGTTGCAGCAGCAAGAAGAGATACAGATTCCCACCCCAAAAGCAGTATTTCCGCTGTATCAGTGTAGCATGTGGCACACATGCAGGTATCTGTATAATCTTGTATTATTTTGTTAAGTGATGTATAACCTTATTAAGCGAATTCATATAACATTATACCTTGTTTCTGGGAAAAAGATTCTAGTTTGTATGTTGTTGTATTTAACCAATCATATAGCTTAGAAGGAGGAAGATGATGGGCAAGGGAATGTATCAAAAGGGGAATTTGTCCACAAAGGAATATATCAAAACATGACCAATCAGATAGCCAGTCATGTACAAAGCAGATCCAGTACAGGTAAAAGTTGCCAGCCCAGGTGACTCAACTGAGGACAGTTCTGTGAGAAGGTTTGCAGAAGGGTCTGCTGCCAGCCCTCCTCAGACAGTGACTGGTTGACCCGTCCAAGAGCTTTTGATCAAGGTGTACCTCATTTCAAATATCCTGATAAAGCTCACTTAGCAACACATTTCTGCGGTCATTTCTGTAACACACGTTGCACCTGAGCTGAGAAACTCCAATTTCTATCATGCTTAGTTCATGCTCTACTGCTACAGTTCAAGGGCTAGCTCAGAGACTGCTCGCTGAAGTCCTTTTCATGGCATAATCTGCGCCAGAGATCTGGGAAGGCCACTGTCTTTATACATTTGCAAAAACAAAACAAAACAAACTCGTCTGTTAAAGGAAAGTAAGATAGAGGGAAGGCTGTGCATATAGCTGAATACATGAAGTGTCATGTAGATTCTCTGATTTGCAAAGCATAATAAGCAGTCTAAGAGGTTAGCTAAACTAGGAATAGGATATTCAGGTTTGTTCTAGGACAGTGGGACTGACTCAGTGGAGTTACCGGGGAAAAAACCCTTCCAGCCTCATTAGACTGTAGACGCCTTCCCCTGGGACTAAAGAACTCTTGCCATTTACTATAATAATATGGGCCAGCATATGGGGGAGGCTATTGTGCCATGCGCTAGGTCACATTAAGCAAAAGCTGTGTGGCATGCAACTAGTTGTTACATAGGAAGGGAAGCAAAGTTACAAAGGGAGACTTAGGTACTCACTGACTTTTGGTGGGTAGAAAAGTTCACTGTTTGAAATTCTTACTTCAGATAAAGATACTTCCAGGAGAATAGTTGTGTTAACTAAAAAATGAATTTCACTGGATATTATTTTAAAGATGAATTACTGCTGCAGCTTTCCCTGCTATTTGTACACTCATTTCAATTTTCTGTAATTTTTATTCTGTTCCATTATGATATTCACTTTCCTTCCACACCCTCCCAAATCCAAATTGAAAAAAAGGCAGAACACTGTGTAAAAACAGATAAATGCAAAATCAGAAGGTTCAGGAAGACTGATGCTATATTTTTCAGTTTTCATGTGTATTACAACTGATGCAGTAAGATTTGTTAATGTGGTATGCAGTTAATGATAAACAAAATTATTCATAGTAAAGGAAGTAGTATATTATATAGCGTATCTATTTTTCTCTTCATCCCCCAACAGCAATATTATGAGAAAGGACTGCAGCTGATGCAAGAAAATCATTCATTAAACATGGAAGAAAAAGTTCAAATCTTCAAGAAATATCTGAATAACATTTTCATTCAGACAGAGAAGAGGAAGACTGAGCTGACAAAGCTGGTCAATTTGTATGAGTTTTATGAGATGGTAAAAGAAATATTTTTGCATCTGTGCCCTAAGCTAGACCTTATCAATTATAAGAGTGATCAGGCAATGACAACAGACACACTGTTGTCACTTGGCAGTCTATGCAGTCCCCTGAAGGATTAAAACTAGAGGAAGAATTTGGGCAAGTAAACAGGGCATTTAGCTGCTATCATGCAACAGCAAAGATCAGATAATCTGGAGTTCCTGTTATAGAATCCCAAAGAATCAATTGTAAAACAAGCAGGAATTGTATTAAGAATAACGCAAAATTCTCAGCTTAACCAGTTTTCAGCTAGTACGTGTTGAATTAGACAAGCTTTGATGGGCTACACATAGGATCTGTTCTCCCTTTGCAAGTACATAAGCAGGTCTTTGAGAAATCTGTTGAGTGTGCTGTTTGTCATGTTCTATCTGAATATATAATCTCAATGCATGTATGCTTTCGTAGACAGAGTTTTTGACCATTCAGTCTTGAATCTGAAATAAAATCATATCATAATCTTTCTGTTTAAATGAATCATTCTTTTCTAGTTTCTGTAATATAGAAGAGAAGTGTACACATAGCATGATGGTGCACATGTTGGGGATTTTATAAGCTTAGCAGATCTCAGACAGAAAGACTACGTGGACTTTTATGTCATTCTCTTCCTGACTCTCTGTTCTCTCTCCACATCTCTGCTACTGAGATCAGATGTAACACAGTTCAGTTCTTTTCTAAATAAAAAATAGTTTTACCCTTTACTATGCTTTCTTAATGTGATTTGGGGTTCCTGACAAACGTTTATTCTTTCTCCTTTTTGGATTTATCTAAGGGGTAGAATATTCCCATGTAATAGAAGGGAATCTCTCAGCACTTAAATTGTGCCAAGATCTGTTCAGAGAGTTTTTTCTGAAGTGATTTGAAATCCTTAAACAGGAAATAGTGTATATATACAGAATTTTACTGCTTAAACTGTACTTTTTGCTTCTAATCCAGGCGCAAGAGTGGATGTTACATTGCAATGAGTGTCTTGCACATTTAACTGCGGAGGCCAGATATTCTCCATCTGTGATTCAGTGTCTGCAAACCTATCATCAGGAAGGTACAAAAGTTTCTGCAGAAAACTTTAAAAAAATGAGTGAGATGGTTTTGGCTCTGGGTAGCAAACAAGAACTAAAGCAATGGCATGTTTTGTGTCTGAAATGTCAGCAAACAAGGCATCATTTAGCAGAATTTCTCTCTGAAGCCCTCAAAGATTCCAGTAGGGAGTATTTTCACAAAGTTCTCAAGGAACCTGCTATGAAGATAAATGATGGGTTTGGTGTTGGAGGTAGGAAGCCATTAAGCCAGTCCCCTAGTTACTCTTCTAACAACGATGACAATATTTGGGTGGACAAAACTAAGCCTGTACACAGGACTCAGCCATTAGAAGCACCATCTTTTTTAGGCCTTGGGACTGTAAAGCAGAATATGGAAGCAACCGTGGAAATATCTGCATCTCCGCTACAGTGGGTTGCTCCACTTCCACGTGAACTTGAAAAAAGAAACTGGAATTCAGAGGACATAGACAGCGTTTCCAGCACACGCTCGGCTTCGTTCTGTTCTGAGCCAGTCCACTCACCACCTGCCTACCACAAGAAGCAGCCACACAAAAAGATCATGAAGAAAACGCAAAGCTTTGAACTTAGTCAGCGTGAAAGCAACTACAGTGAATTTCACCACCATGGGTACACAGGAGTGCATATCAAAGGGCTTGAGGTAGCCAGTAATAATGCTAATGAAAAAAAATATGTGCGGTGTTTGAATAGTAGAAGTCCTTTGATAAGTAGAAACCGAAGTTTATCCTCCCCCTCAAGGATCCATCATATGGAAGAAGAGGATAAGAAAAGAGGTGGAAGGTGAGAAATGATTACACCACAGTCTCTATTAAGTGAGGAGAAAAAGTAAAATGCTTTTTGAAAAGTAAAGGTCAAAAGAGATGACAGAAATGGAAGTGCCCATAGTTCTAAAGGAATGTTTTTGTGTCATTTTAGTTCTCTAAGTTAGATTTGTTGAGGGGACAATAGAGATGACAAGTTTTTGTTTGTTTTGTTTTTTTTAAGTAAGGGAAAATTCTTATTGAAATCAAGTAAGAGCTGAGTATAAACAGTGAGGAATTCAAGATTTAAACTGTAGCCCTCCCAAGTTTTATAGACATGCTTCAATTTTTACTCCTTGGGAGTAGTCTCATGATTTCATCTGGACTATTGTTTATGTCTAAAGATAAACACTCATGCCACTCTTTGAAGGCTAGTGATCATAGCTTAGTATAAATGGTGGTGTTTCTGGTTTGTTTGCTTGTTTTTTTCAATATTGCTATGTCTAATTTTTGTGGGTTTTAGTATTTCTTTGCAACAGGAGAAAACTCTTAATCTGGTATACAAAAGCTGGATGTTGAAATTTTTCAAACTTAGATTTATTTCCCAATCTGAGTCAAGTAAGGAAAAAGTCTATAAAAAAAATTAGAAGTTAAAAAATAACTTCTTTATTTGATATTGCTAGAAATAACAAAAATAAAGATTGGCTCTTAATTTTTTTTTTTCATTTTGATACTGTTCTGTAAGGAAATATTCAGTCTGTTGATGTCATTTACTAAAGTGTTGTATATCCAAAATATTTAGGAAATCTGAGTGATGTAATGTGTGTGGGGGAGGTGAAATTCAATTGGCAATTTCAATCTGAAGTTCTCTCCTCACTCCTCTCCGCCTTTTTATCTGCTAACAGACTTGAACGTTATCAGGATTTTTTTTATTATTTTCTGGGGAAAAAGTCTCCCTCTATGAGATATTGTAGCTTGACAGGTTAACCAATTGACCAGTGATGTCTCTGAAGAAGGATGATTAAATCAATAATAATAAACAAAAGTGTGCATATATCTATACAATCTAGCACCAAAAATGAAAGCTGTTAAAAATGTAGGTCTGCTTTCTTTTTCAGAAAATATTTCTATTAATCCCTGCTGAATTAGTAATTCAGTAATTGTCCCTTGATTCACACAGGCTATGCCAAAGGGGAGTCTCCTTGAAGTAAAATTCATCATCATTTCAGTGTTCTTATTGAGCAAAACTACATATTGTGTAGTTTGTAACAGTATCTGAACAAAAGTTTATTTTATTTATGGTGGTTGTCTGTTATAGTTTTCCAGGACCACAGTTCAGCAAACTACCAGCAAGCCAATCCTATTTTAGATTCAGTCAAATCTTCAGGTAACTTTAATGATCTTAAAGTTTAGCACATGCTTAACTGTTTTGCTAGACAGAATGCATTTAATCATATATTCCAATGTTTTCTTAAATTCTGGTCTCTGTGCTTCTGGAAAGCACAAGTTATTAGTTTGTGCAGGACTGGGTGTCTTCTGTTTTTTATATGGAAGTCAATGATTTAGAAGGAGTTTGTGTGTCTTCTTTTCTTTAATAAATCAGTGCATGCTACTTTTAATAATGATGGAACACAGCAACCTCACTTAATATGCATGACTATTCATTTTTTTGTAATTTAATTGTACCATTTTTTCATAAAGATGCTGTTTTACTTTATTCTCCTGTAAAATAAACTTTAAGATGGATCCAATTTTCATGTTAGACTTTACAAAATCTCTGAGTTGTTACCAGATCAGTAGCATTACTTGTCCTGTGTAATTACCATTCCTGCAAACATAAAGAACTGTGCTTAGCTGTTTGCAAATGTAGCTGTCTGTTTTAAAATCTCATCTACCTGGATCAGAGAGTAAAACAACAAAAGCCCCAGGCTTTTGAAGTTTTTATGTCAGTTTGACAAGGCTATGCCTTTTTCTGTAAATATGCAGCTGAGACTGCTGCTAGCTATAACCACTCTTAAGAAACAGGTTAACAAAATTTCTAATTTACTTGTATATGTAAGGATTAATGTACATGTGAAAATTACTTCTTTTTAAGTGAAACATATTTCCAAATGCCTCCATAATTGATGCTTTTATTTCACAATAAAAAGTCTCATGTCTTTTCCTTTATCATTTTCAAATGTATGTTTAGACAGAGCAGAAGGTGGTAATTGTGTTGTGGAATAAGAGTTCAAGCATAAATGTATTCAGCATTTCCTGCTCTTGAAATAATCTACATGTAGAGAAGCCATAATTGTCTGTGGGGAAAGACCTTTGTGTTGGATGCGTAGGTGTTGGTTTAGATAGTTGGTTTAGCATGAAATTATAATGCAGTAATTTTTATGTGAAGACTGATTTTAAGTCTTAGGCTAGCCTAAGTTACAATAAAGTTTTCATTGTCCGTGTAATTTAGTAGAAGCAAAATTGAAGATTGCCTTAGATCTATCAAAATCAGTAACTTCCTCTGTAGTTTTTTAAACTTGTATTACAGGATTCTCTTTGAAGTGTAGCTTAATTTCCTTTTGCTTCCTTTATATGCTCTTTTGTGCCAGGGAATCAAGGGAGAGGGAAGCAAGATGTAGCCTGTTTAAATGACTCTAACAGAATTAGAGGTACAGCAACGTCTTTCAGTGTTAACTTTAGATATCGACATGTGCATGCTGTGTGTCAGCAGGGAGTTGAGCCCGTAGGTTCTAGTTTCATATGTATTTTGCTTACTGGATCTCTCTGGACAAAAGCAAGATAGGCACACTGGCAATTTTTTCCAAGCTCAAGTGATCAAGGAAAAGCAAATAACCTGAGACTTTTTAAAAGGTATGTTTGGTTTTGGTTTAGGGTTTTTTTAGGGTTTTTTACTCCCTTGTGAATATCCTGAGCTTTTGGGATTGCAGTTCCAGCTTTTCCTCCATGTCTAGAAAAATCCTTTTTCAAAATCCTCAGGCTCTCATGAAGGCAGGAGAGCACAGGGCTTCTGTGCACCTCTGTATCCTTCTCTTAAAGGAGGTGTCCCGCAATGTGGGGAGGTGCTCAATGACCATTGCGTGGGAATTACGTGCAGGGTATGCATGTCGTGTCCCAGGGGTGATTTGCCCTTATGATGATTTCTGGGTTGAATTGGCTTAAATGGCTTTCTTGAAATTACGAGGGAAACGTTTATGCTAAAGCAGAGGAGGGAAAAGCCTATTCAGCCGTCCCACCATAAATAAACTTTGGCGTTGCCCCATTTTTCAGCTGTTAGTAATACATTACTGCTCAGAGATGTTGTACAGCATGCTTTCCTCTTTCATATTGTTTTCACTCAAATGATGAGCCACTTGCTGCTCAAATGCAGGAGCATTCAAACAGGCAGGAACTAAGGGCCATAGGGCAGAGTTCCATCCACAGATAAAAAGCATAGTGGAAATGTAAGATAG
Source organism: Apteryx mantelli (assembly GCF_036417845.1). Lineage (NCBI taxonomy): Eukaryota > Metazoa > Chordata > Aves > Apterygiformes > Apterygidae > Apteryx > Apteryx mantelli. The sequence continues at coordinate 93,054,343 of NC_089979.1, read as the reverse complement.
TACAAGGAACTAGCATTTACAGCTAGAACCCCAGTTTGATCCCCAGAAATGTTCTGATTGTTGGGTGTGGGATTTTGTTTTTTGGTGTCTTGCTGAGGCCGTAGCCCCAAAAATAAGATCCAAATTCAGATTCTAAATGAAAAGTTCAGAGAGTGAAGTCTCAGATTCATTTCTAGAGCTACTGAAAAAGATATTTCCCCTTTTGAACAAAAAATACCGATTAAATTGATAGTTGATCTCTTTAAGGCTTAGATTTGTAAATGAAATACATTAACAATATATATATTTCTGTCTTTGCTTGCTTGTCTCAACCATGTATTAAAACTGCAGTAAATATTCTGTAGTTGGGAAAAATAGAGGTTTAGTCAGCAGCAATTTTTGCTATAATTAATATCTTTATAGTTTTTTATTCTCTTTATAATTTAATACAATTTAATAACTTAATGTAATTTTATAATTTATTCTCTTTAAAACATGTTTCTGTATTATTAACTATCCAAAAAAGACTTTCTAAACTGCTGTATATTTTAATCATTGAAGAATTGTTATTATGAGGAAAGAAGAAACCCTACAAAAGTACTAAAATATTTTCTCTCTGGTTTGTATAACCAGGGATTTAGAATAGTTTCAGTTTTCAGCAACTGAAGTCCATGAGGTTAAAGAAGTTTTATTGGAAATGAGTTTAATTTTATTTATTTTTATTTCTTGACTTCATTTTCCAAGGAAAATATAAAATCTCCATGAAATGTGGTTTTGTTTCAGTTTTGTCAAATATCTGTATACACCAAAAATCACACCCTCCTTTCCACCACCACCTCTCCTTTTGCTTGTTTCCTTGCTTCGCTTTCTCCTACACACTCTTTAGCCAAGCATTGTTTTGCTGGAAGTGGTAAGTCATATCTTTGCTTGAGAAAGATCATGTCCTTTAATCTTAAGAACAACTTTCTCAGGGAATTCACAGCCTGTCAGAGGACATGTTGTTTAAGAAAAATCATGAGAATTCAACTGCAGGTTAGTTTATCATCCCAGAAATTTTGCTCTGTTTCCAGTTTTAAATGGAAGAATGAAAAAAATGAAGAAACCTTTGCACATGCAATAATGGAGTCTTTGACATGACAAAGTACCTTCAGCATGGCTCAAACGTTTTTGCTTTCTTCCTTTTTCTGATAACTGGTTTTCGCGGGACCAGCTCCAGTCCTCTGTTTTGTCCATGAAAAACAGCTGCGTTTAGGAAGATCATGAAGTTGTAATTGAAATCAGAAGTAACCCAAGACAAGAGATCTCTTACGTGGCTGAGCAGCCAATACAAGGGTGCTTTTTTCTTCAAAAGTGGGTAGAGATGAATAAAAAGTGCAAGCAAAACCAGTAATCAATGGATTACACCTTGTAATAACCTGTCAGTGTTTAAGTAGTTGTTTCTGTCTTGCAGCAATAAAGTACAACATATAATGGATGAGATGATCACAACAGAAAGGGAGTATGTTAGATCCTTAGGATATATCATCAACAACTATTTTCCAGAAATGGAAAGAACTGACTTACCTCAGGATTTGCGCGGGAAGAGGAACACTATCTTTGGGAACCTGGAGAAGCTCTATGATTTCCATTGCCAATACTTCCTAAAAGAGCTGGAGCGCTGCCGAGATTTCCCACTGTGTGTCAGCCACTGCTTTCTCAAACATGTAAGTCTTGTTCTCAAAGGAGGATACGTCCTTCAAGCCTGACATTCTGAGTTAACTTCAAACTCTGTTGGATTGGCTGAATTACATTTCTCAAGCTGTGCCATGACAAATGAGGACTACATGTGTAAGAGTGCAGGTTCCCCCTTTCAAAAGGGAGCTAAATGCAACTCCTGACCATGTTTACTTGTTTCTAATAGGTAAAGCATCAAATTGTTGGGGATTTTCTTTTTATGCATCTGCTCTGGATGTGTGCTTAATGCAATAGATTTTTAGTAGGAAAGGTAGCGTATGTGTGGCAGGTATGATATGCATATGGATTTTATACATGTAGTTTTAAGATGGAGCTTGTACAAAGCTGGCCTTACAGCTTGCCTATGATTTTTGGATATGCGATAAATGATTCTGTCTCCAGCTTCCTTTTGGCTTAACTGTTATGCACAAACATTTTTCAGTAAATGAAAAGTGATTCAAAGGCGCTTAGAGAAAGTAAAATCAGGTATTAAACATTTTGCTGTTTGAAATATCATGTCACTCTTCTTTCTTATGTACAATCTTGATTTTGGCTTACTCTGGAGCAAAAGGTGAATTAGGAGAATTATAACCTTATTTTAAGCAGGTACAGAACTTGAATAGGAATTGCAGTCATACTTGAACCAGAACCAGGCATGCAAAGGAACATGGATTAGTTGAAGTGCTGGTCCTTCTCATATCTGTGTCTGCCCAGTGGCAGCTATACAGAGGAGTGAAATGGCCAAGAATTTGGTGATTTGTATCAGGATGCTTCCTGCCTTGCTGAAATGCTGGCCTCAAAATGTTGAACACTCTCTCCTACCCTCACGTCTCATCCCCAAATTTTTTTTTCTTTTTTTGGAGAAAGTGGATAGTTATTGCTGAATCTGCAGAAATTGGCACTAAACTCCCATAAAAGCTTTTTATTTTTCTGAAGTCACAAGTTCCTATTTATTTCATGTTTACCATGCAATGATACAATTTGTAGCAGCTTCTGAAATGCCTGGAGCAATTAGGGTGTTATGGCTTAAGCAACTAAAAGAGCAAGGCCCTCTGACAAAGAAGATGGAGTTGTGGTTATTGTTTGCATCCCCTGTTGAGCATCATGTTTGGTTTGATTGGAGTCTCTCATTGTGTTTTCCTTTTGATGGCAAACAGTGCACCATCTTTTGCCCTTTCCACACCCCATATCTCTTTCTAATCATCTAGTATTAGTGTGTAAGACTTGCGATAAGCCCAAGGTTTTCCCCATATAGTAATAAGCATAGCAGAGAATTCTCCATCAGAGGTTTGGCTGTGACCCAGTTTTGGTGAACACTGAGTTTAAGTGAATGTTTCAACTGACAATGCGTGAGTTGCTATGATGTGGTTATTGTCCATCCAGCTTAATTTTTGGCCAGTTCAGATTTTTCCTCTTAGGTATACACTCCATTGCCTTCTCCAGTACTTCTGGAGTACTACACTGTTTCATGATGTCTGAGAAAGTTAATAGGTTTCTGCTGACTGGAATTAGTGGGGAATGCATCAGTTTTGGTGAGGTTCTTAACAAGGAGGCTTCTGAAAGCTGAGGTGAACTCTGACTGCTTTGCATATTCCCTGAATCTTTTTGCAGATTTATTTGCTTGGGTTTTTTTAACTGGAAAAAATCTAATGACAGAAAGGAACTGACTAACAATATCTTCTCCACATTTTTAGGAAGAACAATTTGGCATGTATGCTTTATATAGCAAGAACAAGCCACAGTCGGATGCCTTGCTAACCAGCCATGGAAATGCATTCTTTAAAGTAATTACTGTCTAGTTTCTCACTTCGTGTAAATTGCATGATCATCACTTACTGATTTTAAAGCTGTTCAGGAAACATAGTTTAGCAGTACTTACCCATTTCTATTACTTCTGCAGAACAAGCAACAGAATCTGGGTGATAAGATGGATTTGGCCTCCTATTTGCTGAAGCCCATTCAAAGAATGAGCAAGTATGCACTTCTACTGAAGGACATGATCAAGGAGTGTATGAAGACCCAGGAGCAGGAACTCAGTGACCTGAGGGCTGCTGAGGAGATGGTGAAATTCCAGCTGCGCCATGGAAATGACCTGCTTGCTATGGATGCCATTCAAGGATGTGATGTAAGCATTTTTCAACTGTTCCTTTGCCGTTCGCTTGACTTTTCTGCTGCACTTTTTACTCTAAGGTAGCCTGTGACTAGGCAACACAGAAAGGAGTGTTGAACCACCTATGATTTGTACTGCTCTGGGGCCTGCATGACTGCAAGTCATGGGTCAAAAGCCCAGAGTGCTCAGTGCTGTACACCATAATTAAGAAAAAAGTGGTGGCAAGGAAGTCAATGCCTATCCTAAAATGCTTCTGCTTGCAGGACGTGTAGCAGAGCCCCAAGACAGGCTGCACGACTCGAATTGCATGTGAGCATGATGAAGGGACACCTGAACTTTTCAATAATCTGATCAGATCTGAAAGCAGTTCTAGCACATTCACATTACTCTATTTTAATCAGCAGTGCAAATGCAGCTGTGCTGGATCAATATCCGGAGCAATGTGTCCCCACAGTGTTATGCCACGTTTACTTGTAACTCAGCTTATTTTCATCTCTGAGGTAGACATACTATCTTCTCCTCCTTCCTTGCACTTGGTGAAATCAATACCACATTCTCTGTCAAAACATTGTCATTTTCTCTCAACAGGTCAATTTGAAAGAGCAAGGGCAACTACGATGTCAGGAAGAGTTTATTGTTTGCTGTGGAAGGAAGAAATATTTGAGGCATGTCTTCCTCTTTGAAGATCTTATCTTATTTAGCAAGACAAAAAAGATTGATGGGGGATATGACATCTATATGTACAAACAGTCATTCAAGGTAAATTAAATCTGTTGTCTTGTTAGGCAAATGTGTATAATGTGCCATGCTCCTTTCTCAGGAGCCTGCCACGAACAGGACTGTGTTTTCCTTAGCAGTATTGAGTGAAGGGAGTTAGCATCCTGCTGTAAATTGCATTACAAGTCATTTTTTGTTATTATTGTTCTAGGGAAAAAATAAAGAAGCTGTTCTTTCAAAGTTTGGAGAAGCCCTGAGTAATCAAAATATGCATATTCTGTTACCTATTTTATGTTGTAAATGTATAAAACACACAAAATGTTCAAGTGTCTTATTATTTGCACAGCAAGGAGTGTTTGGGAATATACAAAGTCCTAATCTGCAGTCACTTGGATTAAGAATACAGTCATGTCCACTGTTTGTGGATCCTGGTTTGCCAACAGTCTTACAGATATGCATAACTAAGTGCAGGCTTAAACTGCTGTAGTGAATTGGGGCTGTAACTGGAGTTTATCTTGCAAGTGTTATGCCAGCTGATATGTCTTCAACTGGAAGAAGTAGAATTGTGACTCAGATACCACATCCTGTGTTACAGACTCAGTTTAACTAACTGACTGCAATTCTCTGATCATTAAAGGATGCATGCTGTCTTCTAGTAGCAGCATTGCTGTGTTTTCACACTCTTTAGGAGGAGATCATACGTAAGGCAAACTGCTGATACTTGCGAAAGCAAGTCAGCTGGAAGCACTCACAGCTTCATTGCCAAGAAATCAAGACAAGCAGGTTTTTCAATTGAAATGAATGACATAAGGAAATTAGTCTGTTCTATTTGTCATAAACATTGAATTGTTTTTATCTTTCAGACTGCTGAGATTGGAATGACGGAAAATGTTGGAGATAGTGGTCTGAGGTTTGAAATTTGGTTTCGAAGCAGAAGAAGACCCCAGGATACATACATCCTTCAAGCAAACTCAGCAGAAATTAAAATTGCATGGACTGAAATCATAGGAAGGATTCTTTGGAGACAGGCTCTGAGCAATCGAGGTATGCAAAATGTGTAAAGGTGTTTCAGCAGGTAACTTCTTGTTCTAGGTAGGCAGACTAACCTCTCACAGGGTGAAATAGATCTTATATATCTTAAGCCAACAGCAATCTTCAGATTAAACAAGGCACACTGGAAAACAGCTACAGTAAATGGCATTCAAAAATAGTTACGGCTCAATACAGTTTTCTCCTGAAGTTTCAGAAATTTTAGTAGGACCCTTTACTTAAGTTACATAAGTATGGGGGATATTTTATTTTAAAATGCCATGCTTAAATATGTAAAGGTGTTTACTTTCAGATACCTGTGTAAAGTAAAAGGTTGGTTTTAGTATTGCCATAGCCAGTAATGATGCTTGTTAAAGGTAAGCTGCAGGACTAGAAATTGGACTGTTATCTTTTATTTGGTTCTATGTAATTTGATCAAGACTTCTTTTGGAGAGATGTTCAGACTGGCAAAAGTTAGGAAAGCACCTGAACTTTAGAAATATCTTATCATGTGAGGGCTTGTTCTTTCCTGATTATTGACAGTCTCACATATGAAAGGTAGACACTTCCTCCTGTTAACTGAAGGGCAGAGATTTTAAATGTTTATCAAATTTGAGATTGAGGTTAGGCAAGATAATCATATTGATTTAATACTCCTTTGTATGGAAAGGAAAAGGGAGCCTCCTGGCCCAACAGCTGCTTCTTCACTCTCCTGCCACCTTCCTTGCTTCAGTTTTGGTGCTTATCTGACCCCACAGTGTACCACCAGTTCCTTGATTTAATAGACCAGTTTTCTGTTATCTTAGGCATGTCATGAAATGCCACCATGATTTTAGAAATAAGAATCCTCTCAGTTTCTTCATTCTCAATTCTGTCTGTTCTGCAGTCTTTTAGAAAAAGATGAGGCAGAATCAGAACTTCAAAAATTCACTCTTTCCTCTTCCATCACCTCAGACACAAAACCTTTCGTTAGGAAAATGGGAAACAAAATGCTGCTTTAGTTTTAGGCCTCCTTTATAAGCATTAAGAAAGAGTATAATTTCCATTCTTTTCTGGAAAGAAACTGTTTATCAGCAGTTAAATACTTCACTTAGAAAATCAGAAAAGAATGCTGAGAAACGATCTTAAGGAGCTGAACCTGTGTGACAAATGCTTCCGTGAAAATAATCCAGGGCAATATTTAATTTGTATGAGTTGTCTAGCCTTGTCAGCACAGTATGTCCTCAGAAACGTTCCACACAGAGCGGGATCTGATTTTTGTGATCCTTGTGAGGCATGGTTCGGTCTTTTTTTTTTTTTTTTTTTTTTTTTTTTTAATGAATGAATGAACGAACGAACGAACAAATTGTTATTTTGAGGAAGACACAAACCAAAAAGAATGTCCTTTTATGATCACTTAGGAATCTTTTAAGGTCACATTCCTCATAGCAATACAGGGGATAGAAAAGCTGGCAGTGTCTCCACTCCCCAGGTAGAGATACATCAGTGGAGGGATCTTTCTGGTTTAACACCTTCTGTGCTGAAAGTCATCAGGTCAGTCTTTTTCTGATGCACAGCTCAAGTCTCTAAACAGATCTCCCCTCTGATCTCCCTGTGATTTCCAGAGGGAGTTCTAGGAGCCCTTCATGTTCCCCTGCCTCCCACTCCAAATTGTCTACTTGCCTAAGACTGGTACTGTTCTTCTCCAGTTCTCCCACACTTCACAGTGTATATACATGCTGGATGCATCTGCTTGACAACTTTTCCACCATTTTCAGAAACTGCAATTGCCTACTGGCTCACTGGTCTTGCAGCTTTTCATTGACCCTGCACATTTGACTGTGCCATCTCTTCCTTGGCTCTGCCTTCAGCAGAAAGTGCATTGTTACTTACTTCTGGCAGGGATTTCAGAAAAGATTGCATTTACCTTGCTCCAGGCAGGAATCGAGGGCAAATAAACACCATCTTCTCTTGCCCTCTTTTTGGCAGCACCAAAATGTTTCTTTGGTTTAGTTGAGAGGCTTGTTGGCATGCATGTCTCTCAGTTTTCCGTAGAGGACCTCTTGTGTCGTGCCCAAGAGATATCACTACCTCTTGGTAGTTGTTCTAATGCAAATACTGAAATATAAGTCTTGTTAGTACAAGCCTAACTCTTGGTTATTACTTTTGTTCAGTTAAAGGTGGTGATTTCTGCTTTGAAGTTCAAATTAGCTGATTGGTGAAACATAATGTCTTGAACACTGAGTAAGCTATAATGGTAAAATCATTATATTGTTTCCCTTTAAGAGAAGTCTTTAGCTTGTTAAGAGATGACAAAGCAAGTTTGTATTACGAGTGAAGTAACTGGGAAAGATGCAATTGTGTTGGTATGTATGGGCCTGAGAGGGGGCGAGAAGGGGAGAGCAGCATCCCTGAATTCTCTTTTATAATCCTGAAGAAAATAACACAAAAAGCAGTGAGGTTCAGGAACACTTGGTCTTGCTATTTTCTACTTAATAAATGTCTGGAAGGGAGTCATTCAGTTGGTAACTACAGGAAGCACCTGATAGATGAAGATATCCTATTTCTTCAGTAAATCTTCAAAGAGCTGCCAAATATTTATGCATGTACAACTTCCATTTTAGAACTCCGAATACAAGAGATGGTATCCATGGGAATAGGCAATAAACCTTTCATGGATATCAAACCCAGCGAAGCAGCCATAAGCGACCGAGCAATTGACTACCTCATGAAGGGAACAGGTATGATGCCATACAGACACTTTGTTTTTCTGCATCTGGGTCTGGTCAGAAGACAACTTTGAATAGTTATTTCATATCCTTTCTTTCTTTTCCAAGAAAGTTGAGAATAGGGTATATCACTGCATTTCTTCTTCCCTTGTCAGAAGAGTAGCAAGATAGTCCTGGAACTGAAAAGAACTTATCTCAGTTTATTAAGATTGCTTTGAGCAGTAGGTGATATTTGGTCAAACGTAATTCTCAGTGTTGCTCCTGATCTTGTTTTCAAGATAACATTCCCTTCACTTTTTCCATAATGACCAAAATGTCTTGTTTTTACAGAGTCAAGATCTCGAGTGTCAATAGCAGTGTCCTCATTTGACCATTCCACACCATTCAAGAGACCGCATTCTACTATCTCTAGTAGCAGCACATCATCTTCCAGCAGCCAGTCATCTTCATCTATTCTAGGTTCACTGAACCTGCATGTCTGCTCCAGCCTATCTCATTCAGGCTTGCTAGGGCTACCCTTCTACCACTGGTCATGTGATATTAGAAGCTGCGTTGAGGAAGATGAACTGGAGCAGGAAACGGGAAGCCAGCCTTCAATGAGTAAGTGGATTTCAGCCTTTTGCTGAAAAGGATATTTTTCACGTGGTAGATCTGAACAGATTGCTGCATATATCCGTCAAGGGACGCATTTGGGGACACTGAATAGCACAGCTATGTGTTAATGAATTATGATTTCTGATTTTAAGGTATATCATTGCTCCAATTAACTATATATCATGTAGCAGTAGCAACAAAGACAGCTCCTGGTGCACTCCAGAGGCCTCACTGTTGCTCAGACATGGGCAGAGTTGCTGCCATGATCCTCATGTCACTCCTGAGGCACCATGTCGCTCCTGCTTTCAAAAACCATCACTATCCTCCATATTTGGCTTTTGCAGTACATGCATTGTAACGACAGTGTTTCATCGGTGTTCTGTGGTGTTGAATGAGTAAATAATGCAAGTCCAAATACTTTGTCTTTTATGGTATTGACCTCCAGTCAGATTGTGTTTGGAGGTTTATGTTCAGTTTGGGACAGTAAGGGTCTTAAGATTTTGGAAACTGGGAGTTTACTTTCCTGTGTTGTGTTGAAGTAGTTTGTGCTAATTTACGATGCATTTCCTTTTCATTACACATATTTATTTATTTATTTGTGCTCTTTTTTCTGCTTATAGTCACAGAGAGTTCAGAATCATCTCAGTGCACCTCAGGTGAAAGTGTGAGTGGTTTTAGCATTTCTGCCCATTCTGAGTCCCATCTTCCTACAGAGACATTTTTGGATGAAGGTGTTAAAAGTGCTAGTTCCAAATACTCCTCACAGTGCATGTCTCCTGTTCTCCTTGAGAAGAATCCCAGATCAAAGTACAACAGCCAGTATGTTACAGCTGTAAGTACTGTGTTGTTGGCAAAAAGCCAGTCTTTCTTTAAGTATTTTATGCTTCTACTGTTGATAGATTTAAAACCCCTCTTTCAGAGTTAGTTTTGAAGAAATTGGAAATTTTAGTCCAGCTAAGACAGTCAAATGTTTGGGGGGTTTTTTTCTGTCTACCTGAACTTACTTAAAACAATTTACTGATACAAATTTCTACCTTCAGTTACCTTTGTGCTTTGAGTGACTTCCTTGAGTACAAGATACGTTGCTTGAGTAACAAAACATAATATATCTTACGTTAATTCTTGGTGTAATTCATTACATGAGTGCTAACATTTATCTTTTTAAGTTATTTTATTGGCCCTATTCTGCCACCCTGTTTTTTTTTTTTTTTTCCTGGGAACGGTCATATACTTCAGTTAGACTTCTCATGACAGAAGTGTGTGGCCAGTGTGAGGATGGCAGAGTCTGAGCTCATGAGTTTGGTTTAAACAGTTGAGACAACATAACAGGAATAAAGCATCTTGGTGCTGACTGCAGTTTAGCAGAGGTGTTGAGATAGTGCATCTCCTGGCTAAAACGAAGTTGTCTGACAGCACTGCACTCTGTGTGCTACTAGACAGACTTTTCAAAGAAGGAGAATTTATGAAAGTGTCCAGTTACAAGAGACATGAATACATAGGAGCGCATGACTACACAGAACAGCAGTGCTGATTAAAACCCTGAATGCCAAATGGGCAGTCGCTTCTTAACAGCTGCTACAGCTTGTCGTCAGGAAGAGAGCAGTGCTGGATTTATTCTCTGTTCGACCAGCTCCTCCTAGAACCTGGAACTTGAGCCAAGGCATTTCTGCCTGTGGAGCTACATGTACCATTCAAATAGCCTTTGTGTGCAAGTAAAGAATATCTGGACCACCGGTATATTTAGAGTTACAAAAGAGAGCAAAATGGGACACCGTCCAATGGGATGTGCACCCAAACGGGCCAAAGCTTAAATGTCACTTGGTTCCAAGGAGATTCTCAGTTAATCAGAACACAACAAACACTCCAATGTTAACGCAAGTACCAGTGGTTTTAACAAGACAGTTCATAATGGATGTTAATTAAAATGCTGAAACAAATAGGAAGTCAAAGACTGAATGCTGCTAAAGTGAGTGCTAGTCAGTCAGAGCAATTAACTCTTTAAAGTTAATTCCCTAATGCATGAATTCTAACGTAAGGCACAGGCCTATTTAGTCTGTAATAAAAATCTATGTTACCACAAGGACTTTGGTGGCAGTATAATCCCATTTTATATCCCCACAGTTTTGGGTCCCCTGAAGCTTGCAAGTCTCTGTGAGGATAAATAAAGTATATGATGTGATGATATAATATGACTCCTGGATCCTACAAGCCTATGAATTTAGAGTCAAAACGGACATCAGCCCTCTGACTACAGTTTGATACATCTGTGTATACTAGCATTTCTCTGCATGTGTCTGGCTAGATAGCCAGAAATACAATCCTGCCAACCTCAGCTTTGGAATTTCTGAATAACTGAGTGCACTGCAGTCACAAGATAGTACATGTTTGCATGCATGTAAATGTGACTCTGGCCAAGGTCTGCATTTCTAAACCATTCAAGGAAGTAGGCAAAGTAAAAGAAATCATTACTATTACAAAGAATAATACTATTTTATAAGGGAATAGGAAGGCACAGTGTTAAGACAGTTTCTCTTTATTAGTCATATGTGTAGGTAGAATAGTATTGCTATTCCCAGCTTGTAAGATTTGTTTTTTATTAAAAGCTTCAGTAGATCTCTGTTGCACATACCTGGCAGTAGAAGGAGTGGAGCCCTTCATTTTGGATTAGACGAGGGCTAATGTGCCAGCCAACATGGATCCAAGGCAGAGATACTCTATTCAAGTAGTCCTCTGTGCAGTCTGTACCCAGAGATTGCTCTATGGGATCCTTCTTCATTCCAGGCATCAGCAGTGACGCATGTAAACTAACTTTCCTGGCCAGCCAGCCAGCGGTGAAATCACAACCACTGCGTTTGAGTTACTGCAGCCGAAGCGTGGCATACATTGTGTGTGTTAGTTCACAGCAGTCCTGTAAGTTTGGGGTGGCAGTGGTGTAGAGCTTGGCGTTGACTTTTACATACACTGAGGTTTATGTGTTTCCTCAAAGTGCCTCTGCTTTTTGGCTGAGATGTTTTTATCTCTCTGCTTCTCCTACTATGTTAAAGGAGCATGTTTCTGAAAATGGGGAAATTTCCTGGTCAAGAGACTTTCTGTCCTGAGGTACCAATTACACTCCTCCGGTGGCACCAGAGGATGCCACAGCCCTGTGGCTGCGAGGAAGGGAGTGCTTAGAAATGCTTTTATAACCGCTCCATGAGCAAGGGAAGGTTATATGATGCATGCCTACACCAAAAAAGATTCTTGTGAGCTTTTTCTACATTAATGTGCTCAGGTCATTCCCATTAAGCAGTCATGTTGCCTTTAAGTATATTGCCCTCCCTTTGCCATCAGAACGAAGCCTCTCAGGTACTGCGTCTTAGCAGTAGTTTGACTGAAGGCATAAATGACTAAGTAACTCTTTTTCTCTGTTAGTGCTAGAATGATGGAGGAATCATAATAGTAAGGAAAAGTCTGCTGGCTGCCATGTTAATTTTAAAATAACCAAATGAATTGTGACATGGGAGAATTTCCTAAAGCTGTCATGTATGCTTTAACAATATTGGAAAAGCTTTTTAAACATTAACTGAGTCATCTCTGTAAAATTTTTGGTAAGGTGTAGTCTGGTGGAAAGCTTGTGTGTACCCTTGTGAAAGTCACTTATTTCACTGAATGCCCAGTATTTCTTGGACCACTGTCACTCTCACACAGCAGCTTGTTTTAGGAGCTGCTTATAAGAATGACATGAAATGATGTCATAGCATGGATTATACCACCTCTCCGATATAAAGCAGAGCAGGGCATTTTTACCTGTGCTCTGTTGTGCGCGCATATTAGTTATGTACAGACAGATCTTTAAAGTACTTCATTTTAAGTAAAGATGTTTGTACTGAAGGCATAATCAAGCAGAAAAAGTGCAAGTGCACTTCTGACTTAATAGTCTGTTGGACTAGATCAGACTGAAGCTGGAGAAGTTTGCCAGGCTCGGGTGATGTGGAAGGCTGGGTTGTCCAGGTGGGAGGTGTGCTTGCCGTTGAGGGGCAAATAACACCTCTGCCACTGCTCTGCTGCATCCCTCCCACTTCCCAGGCCTGTCAGCAGCCCTTCTGTCAGGGTTCTGCGCTACCTGCCAAGAGCATCCAGAGGAGCTGTTCAGTTGTGGGAGCTGACACAGAATTCAGGATAAGGTCATCTTTCTGGTTGTAGGGCCCAAAAATGACAACTCTAGGTGGTATCTCATGTAGGATGGGCTACAGCCACTGTCTGTGTCTGTGCAAAGGTAGTTGCCTGCTGAGAGAGAGAATCCATGGCATTTTCTTGCATAGGCAGGGAAATGCATTGATCATTTAAGGCTTAAACTGTTTTTAAAGTATTAAGAAATTTAAACTGAACTGGAAAACGTCCTCACTCAAAACATAAATTTTTGTCAAAAAAAAAAAAGAGGTTTTGAAATGGCACTGTTTTAAAATGGTTTTATTGTGGGAATTTTAAAACACTGTCATACCATTTCACTCAACGTAATTATCTGAATGTTTCCTTCCTGAGAACCACATAATCTTGTTCAAAAGCTGGCTTTTCAACATGTGAGGAATCTCATTAATTCTTGAAATGAATTTTGATGGTCATTTCTGTAACACTTCAAATAAAATATAGGTGATAAGTGTCAAGGCAAATTTTCCAGAAAATGTTGATAGCATCAGAGTTTTTTGGGCAGAAAAATTCCAAAAATATCAGTTTGTCATGCCATCCTTTCCCTAAACTCTCTGTAAAGCTGTTGATCTCAGTATCTTCTATAGTGACTCTAGAATGAACTTCATTCATTATTTGTTAAATAGTTTTATAATCCTTTCTTCTCCTCCTTTCATTTTTAATGGATCAGCCCTTTCTATTTTTTTCCATCAACTATGCCAGACCTGCACCTTAAACCCGAACCTCTGAATTCTGTTTTTGCATGACTATGCCAATGAATGTTGAATATAAACCCTATAAAATAGCAAGATTTGTACAAAAGTAATGAATTACCTATATTCTCTCCTGCCCCCATCTCGCATTGATCTAACCCAGGAGTGCTTCCATAGCAACTGATAGACATATTCCTTCTGTAATGGATTGTAAAAGTGAAATTCTTCTCTTCAGAGTTGAATCCATTTCAGTGAGAGTTTCTTGATACATTTAGAATGACAGTTCTGAGATTCTCAGTGCTAGTGTAACCCAAAGTAACTTGAAAACCACCTATTTTGTCATGAAATACTTTCATTTCAAATTCACGGTTTTTATAGGTTAGAAACATATTAGAGTCCACTTGATGAACACTTTTTAACTCTGTTATGATGTATTTTGTAGTAACTGAAAAATTGTTTTATTCTGTTTAAAATGAATTTAATATTTATTGCCACATTTGAGTACAAAATCAGTACACCTTGAATGCTAGATTATCATGAACACTAGTTAAAATTTTTTAAGTGATTTGCCATGTATTTTTAAATATTAAATAAGATACTAAATGCTTAATATAATAATTGTTTTGACAGCTCTGATTCACATGACAATGAAGACTTTTTTCAAGTGGTGCTGACCCTCCTTTTCCTACTTCTGCTTTGCTGTGAAAAAGCCCTGCCACACTTCACCGATTTAATTATTTTGAAGTGAATCCATTGTGGAGTATTTTATCAACAGCAAAAGAAACCCTAAATATTTTTAAATGACCAAAGAAGGGACATCTTTATTATTGTCTGTCATTCTGAGGAAGCTTTTTATTTTTGCAGAGGTTTTTTTTGTTTTTATCAGCTTAATTTTGCCTTCAAATAGATGAAAGGCATCACTGATTTTAATAAAAAGACTCTAAGATGAAATAGATAGAACTTGTCTAGGTGTTAAGCATTTTTTCTCTATTTTAACCTCCAGTTCATATATAGCAGATGATGGTGTAGATTTGCTATATTTTGTGCAATTTTGTAAATGTTGAAAACAGCATTAAATAACTGATTTCTATATAAAAAGAAAAATGTACAAATTGCTTGACATTTTTGTAAATATAGTTTTATTGCCTTTCAAAATTTAAATGGCCAGATATTAAGATAAGTGCACAATTTATGATTTACTTACCTAGTGTCTTCTAATCATTCTAAAAGTTCAAGATAAACTGCTGTAGTATAACCTGGATTGTTATTAGAATAAGGCAACATTTATAGAGGTAAAAAACTGAAATAAATATTTGTAACCGTTTTTATATATGAAAACATGATTGCTCATTTGCTTGGGAAGACAGTTTGACTTTTTACTTCAAACTTTTTCGTAATTCTTTTTTAAATGAAACAATAAATGAAATACTTCTTACTCTTACATTTGTTATTATTGTTATGGAAAATGAGGCTCGCCGGCCTCCATAACAGGGTCTGACCCTAGGTTCCTGCTGAGGCAGAAGTTCGAAGTCAGATTGGAGAGAAATAAAATTTAATGATACACGTGCGGTAATTACAGCTCGAGCTGGGTGCCTCCAAAGAGGGACCCCGAACAAAGAAATCCCTGGGCGATTATACCCTTACAATCTAAATTCCCCACCCCTTAAGCGATAGTTTGGACCAATAGTAACAGTTAGGTCTCGGTTCTTCCCCTTCTTCCTTGGGCCCCTTCATTGTCTCTAGGCAGGCTGCTTCTTATCTTCAAGGTTGGCTACTCCTGCTGTCCATGTAACTTCTTTATCTCTCCAGCTTGAACTGGCTCTGGGGCCCCCTTTTACTTATCTAAGTAAAAGTTCACAGCCTGAGGCCTAAGGCTTCAGCAAATTTAGCTACTAATGCTAAGCAAGTTATGCTAAGCAATTAATTCTAGACAGCTTCAGTTCAATATTCTCTAACAATTATCCTCTGCAACTTCATTTTTCAACTCAGCACGGTGATGTGATATCCTGATGTGTTTCTCAGCAGGAGTTTAATCTTCCATGTTGACTGTTTCCAGCAATAAGGTGAGGCATGACACAGAGCTCAGGTCAGTAAAGCTGACAAGAGCTGCTCTGTGTATGAACAAGGCCAGCTCAGGACAGAGAGGCAGTTTGTCCAGCCTGGCTGCTTATCCCAGAATCCTTGTACCAGTGGCTGCTGGGAGGTGGGAAGCCTAAAGGAGCAGAAGGTGGAGGGTGAACAGGACAGCAGCCAGGGGAAGAGAAGGAATGGAGGATGTGAGTTCGGAGCGCAAACACTTAGAAGCTATTTAACATTATTATTTTTGAGTGTTATTCTGAATGACGGAGGAAAAAAAGATGTTTACAGGATTGTCTAGCTAGTGTTCAGTCAACAGATAATGGAAGATAAACCAGTATATATACCAAAATCCCAAAGTAAGGCTGTCTGTTCCAAGTAACTCCAAGCTATGTTCTGTCCCAGCAGTTGAATGGCCCAGCAGAACGCAGGGGATGACACCATAAGGGATTTGCCCAATAGTGCTTCCCTTGATGGGGAAGTGCAAGGTTTGAGGAAAGAAGCCTAGTTTGCTTTTGCTACAGCTGGGTGTGAGAGGTCTTTCTCTTGGCCTGAAAAGTTGTTAGATTTCAAATATTTTCCCATTTTGTGTCACAATGAAACCATGATTTCTCAAGCAGTAGTAAGGAACGGCCAGCTGTTGCTCGAGACGTGACTCAGCAATAGGATGCTTGCCTGGAAACTGAGAAAGCTGAGTCTCCCATCACAGACTGGTGCCCTGGCCACCAAGGCTCTGAGCTGTTCTGGAGTCTTTTGTCTTTTCCACTGGAGCCACTGTGCTCAGGCATCCCTTACTGAGCAGAGTAGAAAATGCAAAATTGAGAGAGATTTGTAGCTCCGTGATTGTAGCACAGCAGTCTCTCTTTGTGACTGTGGTTTTGATGAGAGGTTCTATGCTAAATCTGAGAAATCTTTCCCATTGAAATCCATATGTAAATCCCCAGGAAATAATTTTGTTTGGTTCATCTTAGCAAATCCTATTTCATGAAAGAAAGTGGAATACAAATCATGTTATTTGTTTAAAAGTTGGAACCCTGAATGCCTTTTTGTATGGCATAAGGCAGATAGATAGATAGATAGATACAAAAATACTTTCATATGTATGTGCTGCCCTGATCTTACTATTCCTGATGGACAGTGATCTGTACTCAGCTGAGTTAGCTTTGTTTTAAGTAAGTATAAAGGTTTAAATGAATAAATGCTCCCTGGATAAAGCTTTCATACAAGTTACTGCTGCAGAATCACTGTCTAGCACCAAAATAGAAAGAGGATCAGCATGTGACTGCATTTTACCTTCCTGAAGCAACTACCTTTAGTAACAAACAGCAGCTGCAGATAAAAATAGAAGGTGATACACAACTAAGATCTTTAGCTAAATCCAGAAGTCTGCCTCCATGACAGCAAGGAGTCCAAAGCAACAATAAAGTCGCTCTGATTCATTAGTGCTGAAGCGTTTGTGTCAAATGCAGAGTTTGCTAGGAAGAGTCTCGGCAGTGTTGCCCATAATCTTTTTCCTCTTCTTTTCAAAGCCAGCTATTTACTGGAACAAGGGGAAGTGATTCATGACTTGGTAGAGAACTGGCCGTTTGTTGACTTTAACATGGGAAAACTTTTGGGAAGAACCGTTGACTACCAGGAAGACCTGAGCCACAGAACATGCTCGGTGTGCTTGGAAAGCTGTCTGACAGGGCTTAGAGACTATATGTGCTGAATCATCCTTCTCCCTATATGAAAAGGTTGAAAGTGGTGGATCTGACAGGTATAAAAGATGTTGAAGTTCAGTTCTGTGAGTGCAAGAAGCCAATGGGCAGGTGGGCGAGGACACAGCTGCTCTCTAAGCTCTGTTTAGAACTGCTGGTCCACCTGCAATGGATGCAGTGTAATCCAGGTGCCTTGGAAATGAGTATTGATGTGCTAATTGACTTGTTTGTTTGTTACAGAGCAGAACTATGAACTGGTAGTGCAGGCCCTATTAAGGAAGTGCTCTTGTCCACTGAAGATCCACTGTGTGGCCTTCAGAGCCGACAACCTGGCTTTGCAGAAGTTTTTCTGCATCATCAGACTCACGGATCCCTCTTTGCTGCGCAAGCTGGAAGTGGTTCACAATGTTCGCTTGGAAATAGAGCACTTGGAAATACTCTTCAACAGCATCCGCTTCCCTCTGCTGATGTCCTTGACCTTGCCAGCACGAACATTCAATGTGCGGAGACTTACAGCTGCAGATGAACTGATGCTTACTGCCATTGGAGAAAAGATGAGTGAAATGACACAGCTGACTGAACTGAGTATGGCATTTTCCATACTCACGGGAAGAATACGTAAACTGCTCAGGTAATTTGGTCTTCCTGCTTTCAGCCAGAATGTAAGGAAAAACCCTTAGCGTCATCAGCATGTTAAGAGCCCCTAAGGTTAAAGGAAGTGTATCTCAGGGTGTGTGTGGGGAAAGGTTTATATGCAACAGATGCTTCCATTGGGGAATTCTCATAAATGAAAGGGCAGCAAGCAAGGAAAGAGTATTTGTTAGAGAGAACTGGAAACCAATGTATGTCTAATGCCCTTAAAAGACTTGAACATTCATATTAGTCTTCCAGAGGCCATCTGATGAATATGATGAGAATGTTCTCAGCTAGCACACAAGAGAGGAGTACACCCAGACATCTTTGATTTGCCACATTCTTGAGCTTATAGCTCAAATAAGCCAGGGCTGGCCTTTTGTGTAAGTTCTGAGTCATATTCCAAGTGGTGCTTCTGGGTCTCTAGTGAATGTTTTCATTGTTCTGCCGTAGCTTTCTCAAAAAATAGTAAATACTAAGATTCCACAGATACTATTTTTAAATGGGCAGGAGGATATTAGACTTTGGTTTGAGACTTTGACTTCAGCTGTTTGTTGTGTGTGTTTGTCTCAAGGCAAGAGAGATCTGATACTTTTGTATACTTCAAATTGAGTTAACCTAGGAACATTCATGGTGAATATCTGGAAAAATTTGTCTATTCTCAAAGGGATAACAAGCCACTAGTGGTGAAGTTGAACTGAAAAGAGATGTTAACTGTATGCTTTTCAGAGCATTTAAAACAAAGGCAAGCAAAAGTTTCATCAAGAGGAATCATCTTGGTCTAAAATCCCTCCTGCGCAAAGAGACATTTTATTTAAATATTACAAATGGCACACATTACAAATGCAAATAAATTATGAGATTGATCCATAATTGAGCCTTGATCCAGCTAAGGGCTCTCACTGAGCTTCAGTATGTATGAAAGGAATCACTTTTGATTTTTATCTGTCAGAACTAGTTTATACTAAACTAGAATATTTGCATGTAATCTCAGGTACACTTCTTTCAACCTTTTTCTTCAGCAGCAGATCTCTCTGCAACTCCAAAACAATGCAACTTGTAAAATTCTTGGGCATTTAAAAACATACAGTAGAAACAAAACTAGGAACAAAAGCTTATGTTTTGTTAGTTTGTTTAGAATAGTGATTGGCTTTTATCTTGACATGAGTCCCTTTCCTTAATGGGAATGATCTAAATCTCCAGAATTATGTCAGCTTTTGAAAAGAATGTTTTCGTGGTAGTAATGATCTGCTACTAGTTAAGCAAGTAATGGAAACATGACAGCATGTTAACTGTTACAAAACGTACAGATACAGTTTTATTAAATGAATCCCTATGAAAACAAAACTGATTGATGGAGTCATGGAAGTAAGGAGATAATCTAGAGAACTGATTTCAGGAGCAAAATATACATGTCATTGTTTGCACTTCTTTCTGTTCCTCTGGAGAGATCAGAAAAAATAACAAATGTGGCAGATGATGGCTGCATTCATAATGTGGGCAGTTGTGTGAAATTTTGTGAACATAGTTTTCCAATGTTTTATGCCATAAGACTTGTTTCTCTTTAAATCTGCAGCCCACTGAAAACCCCACTGAAGGTGCTCGATGTTTCTAACTGCTCACTGAATCACGCTGATATGGCCTATTTAGCCAATAGCCTCCATTCAAGTCACTTGGAAGTCCTGGACCTGAGTGGGCACAATATTCCTGACCTTTATCCGTCGACATTCTTCAAGCTTCTCAGCCATTCCTCTTCAGTGCTCAGGAGTCTCATCTTGGAGGAGTGTAACATCCAAGACACTCATGTCAACATGTTGATTTTAGGCTTAAGCCCTTGTCAGAAACTACAGGAGTTTGTTTCTTGGAAACCCCCTGTCATCTGAAGCACTTAAACACCTTTTCATGTTTTTCTGTGAGCTACCAATGCTCAAAAATGTGGAGTTTCCAGTTCCAAGGGACTGCTATCCTATTGGCATCACCTACCCAATTGATGATGCCAACCTTTGCAATTTTGATCACCAAAAATATGAAAGTGTAGCAGAGGAGCTTAAACTCATCTTACTACAAGCAAACAGGGAGAGTGTGAAGGCTTCAACTCTGCTCTTTGGCAGTTACGACACAGCTGTTGAGGAGACAAACAATGAACTAGGAGCTTACTTGATGAAGTCCTTCAAAGAGACTTTAGAAAAGTTCACTAATTCTCTTAAAGAAATGAGTTGAAATTGAAACAATAGTGGTGATAAGATGCGCTGCCAAATCAGAAGCTAATTTAGTCTTTAACAAAACTGTACCTGCATTGATCGGTTTAGTTTACTCTTTAATAATTTCTGGGCTGAATTTACTTCTGTTTGAATAGCCTCATTATCTGAAGTATTTTAACTATACTGTCCTTATTGCATACCACTTACATAAGCACCACTTGATCTCAAAAGAGGAGAGTGTTTTTAACAGCTTATTATTTTACACAAAAGCATTTTGTTACCCAGTAAAACAAGATGTGGCTGAGCTTGGCTGATTTGTTTTCCTACAGTTTCCTCTGAATTTGGCCATAAGGCTTGCAGCCCTACAGAAAAGGTAGGACAGGCTTTTCTCAAGCCCTGCAGGATGTCCAAATGACTGTGTGCCCAACCTCAGCCTAGGCTCCCTAAACCAATTTTTGTTTTTGCCCTTAACCTTCAGTACGCCACTAAAGAGGTCACTTCTACAGTTTATGTTCCCAGTAGTGGATCATTTCTAACAGCCTCCATGCCCCTGTGCATCTCTTTCTTCTGCAGAGATGAGCATGATTGATAAACATCTTTTTTGCATGGGGAATTACAGAGGTTGTCTAATACATGGCAGTGGTGAGGAGTAAAGCAAACCAAATGGTTGGCTGACAGAGGGGGACACCCTCCCAGCAATACAAAGCAGCCCGTGATGACTTTGCTGAAGCTCTGGCATACTGTGTTTTACAAAGGTGTACCAGGACAGTGCTGCACAGCCATGCTTGTGGGGTCAGCAGGTAAGTCGGCCTCAGGATGTTCCCTCTGTGGAATCAGCTTTTTGTCTGGTAGAAGGTACCCTGCTGCTCTCACCTCTTTATAGCGTGTTTAGGACAGTAGTAGTTGATGCATCAATATCTAGCTTGGCCACAAGCTTGGGAAAAAAGAATCAAATGCTAATTTCAAAATTGTAGAGAAGGAGGAGGCTGGTTGCTGAATGGTTAAAAGCTCAGCTGCATAAAATGCTGCCCTTGTCTATCAGGGCTGAATATTGTCATGCTACAGAATTGCAACCAGTGCCAGGAGGCATTGATTTGGCAGGCCCCAGTGCAAGAAATGTGTGAGTGAAAGGAGTAGTTAGAGCCCCAGATTCCCCCCCCACCCCCGTGCTGTAATGTGTGCAAGGTGGCCAACAGGGTGTCAGCATGAAGTAACAGGGCCACAAAACAAATCCTGGGGTGGGGGGGTGTTGTCCTGTTGCAGGGGGAAAAAACAGGTGAATCCTTAGGTGGTGGCAGTTGTTCGTAGTGTTTCTATTCAGCTTCTCCCCTGTTAACACTGAGGACATGCCAAGACAGGTATGTTATCAAATCTTATCTAGCATCAGCTGACTTCAGATATCTGCTGGCAGCATCTGTCAACTCTACTGGAGCCCAAATTCCTTTGATATACAACTAGATTCTTGGTTATCTTCTAAGAGACCTGAAAAAAAAAGTAGGATGCTTGGGTTCACACCCAGTATGCTTCCATTAAACAGAGAATTATTTTAGCAGTTCATAAAGACTTGATCAAATAGCACTGAAAGTGAATGTTGCGGTGGGAGCTGAGGTATCATTGCAGCCTTAAAGATAGCTGTTGGAATAACAAAGGCAGTGAACTTGAAATAATATTTCATCTCATCGTATGATGGTAAGGCAGAAACTTTCTTCATGTAGATACTGGTGGTTTGCGTAGTTTTCTCTTTATCCACAAAAGAGTATGCAAATAGCTACTAACCTAGTTTACAGAAAAAAAAAAAAATGAAGGGGGTGAATACTGTGCAGTACTTTTAGGTGCCACAGTGTGCATTTAACTGAATTTTGGATGTCTTTTTAGCTTGTGTTGTTTCTTCAAATACATTTGATTAAAATTTAACTGATGGTAAAATTGAAAGTGAAAGGACACAACCCAATTATGTTTACAGAGCACTACAGAAAAAAAAAAGCTAAAAGAAATCTAAGTAGCCAAGCCAACCATTTGTCATTTACAAAAATGCCAGGATTGGATTCCATGTGGTCTTGCCTGTATTTGCACATGGAGAGCTGTGTGCTTCCCTGGCCTTGCCTGCTCTTCATCCTCCTGTCTCCTCCCTCTGACCTTACCATTCTTTCCATCTCAGACTTAACCCATGACTTTTCTGCCAGAGAGAGAGGTGGTTTGAATTTTGCTAGGCCAAGGCTCTACTGCTTTGGGGGGGGGGGGAAGCACTTCCTAGTGCAGATAGAGACCACTCTGTGCAGAGTTGCTGCAAAGCCATGTACAGTGATGCCTCCACCCTGCCAGCAGGACCAGCCTGCATCTGGCCATGTGTTAGGAGGTGAAGATCAGCTGTCTGAGAAGCATGTTGTGCTCCAACAGCCTGTCCCTGCCTCTTATAGTACACACTAAATAGATAGATTGTTCATGGTTGCCTTCTCTTTGGGAATACTTACTTAAGTGCCTAAAGAATAGTGCTACCTGTGCGGCCAGTTGTCTGCCTTCTTGCCTAAAACTAGTCCAGGTCCACCACTTTATTTCCTCCTCCTTCTGCTTCATGCTAACTACCACCTGTCTTCTGTTTTTAGTGATACACACATATATGCCTATATGGCTCTCTGGACCAGGAGGAGAAGTACATACAGGCAGTATTCCTGCCCTCAGTTTTATTGCCCAGTACCACAGTAAGGATCAGCAGCCTGTATGCCTGTTATTTCATCTATTCCCTTAGAGGCTGGAGGACAGAGCACACGTGAGCTTCACTGCAGGAATGGTGCCTCACCAGGCACAGGGTAGCAGGGAGCAGCTGTGACTAACTGAGATAGAGTTGGAGCACACAGATTCAGTGTGCAGAGAGGATTTGGATGCTGTTTCTGGGAAGCCAACTGCTTGGCAGAAACACGCTGACATGGTTGAAGTTTTGTGATCTCTTAAAAATGTGTTTTGTTAGTATCAAAGTAAAAAGCTTTATTGCATACAGTTGCATGTTAAAATTGTATCCTGTGAAGTACAGCATTTACTAAAATGCATAACATGTATGCCAGTACTTTGAATAGTATTGAATCTAAAAGGCAGAACTAAAATAAAATATTGCTAATATATGCCAACAGTATTCTACTGACAGAAAACTATATTTATCTCAGAACTTGTGTGGAGTGTCATATTCAGGGAAATTTGTTCCCTTCGAGAATGGAATCAGATTTTTTTTTTTCCCCTCTTTGAAATTCTGAGATTTAAAACTTTTGAGACAATGTGTTCCAAGTTCTGAAGAACTTCAGACCAGCTACATGCAATTACCTTTGTTGTGGTGGTAGCTGTTGCTGTATGGAAATCCTGTCCTTAACTTTCAGCTATCCTACCTTCATCTCTCTTAATTGTCTTTCTTAATTGTGGTTGTTAATGGTGGTTTTAAATATAGGTCAAACCGTATCATTTTGGCATTGCCCCAGTTTACTGCAACAAAGACATGCCAGCTCTCAGACAGCTTGCTGCATCCCTGCCCCAGCAGCACTGACTATGGCTTGGGCCTGCTCTTTTTCCCTTGTTCCATGTGTGCAGACTTGACATTCTGCTCTTAGAGCATAAGTGCTAATGCTACAACTCCCTGAGCATTTAATGTTAGTTGGCAATATTAATTGTACCTGACAAGTTATGGCTATTCGATATTATGGTTCAGGACTCAAAATGGTGTAAGATTTTAAAGCAAATCTAACTTTATTTTCTTTTTCATTTCCATCTTGGTACTTACATGTTTATGGCATGAGAAATTCTCATTTTTGAGAATTTTCCTTGAACCAATCCTATTTCCTTACTGACCTTTGTGGGTTTTTTGCTGTTTGTGCAAGTTTAAATTCTCATGTTTTCAAAAGATGAGATACAGGACAAAAGTCGAATGTTTCACAGTACTGTCTCCTTAACTTTCCAATTATTTATGCTCAAAGATACCTTTTTTAAGATTTCTAAAATGCAGCTAACCAGTAGTTGCAAGTGGTTGTAAACAAATACCAATAAAATATATATTTAATATCAGCAGTTCCTAAAAGGCTACAAAAGTAGTGAAAGTCAATTGTTACAAAGATCCTTCCCCTATGTGCAACAGAGCTTAAAGACACTCTTCATGGCTAGACAGCCACACACCACTATTTGTCAAGGATATGTTCTGTTAAAAGTGAGCTGGTTGTAATTCAGGGCAATTTTTTTTTTTTTTTCCTCCATAAGACAATGTAGTGGTGGGGTGGAGGAAGGAATGCAGGGACTTAAATACAGGTAGTCTAACTAACTATGTATGGCATGGAAGACTGAGCAGCTGAGGGAAAGTGTTTTTGGAATAGATAATTGTCCTGAAAGAGCTTCACTACTTCATCTTTGAAAGTGAAGGCAGTCTTTTTCCTGTGGGCATTCTTGCTGCCTTTCTGAAAGGTTACATTGTCATCATCATTGTTACCATCATCCTCTTCCTTAAGTGAATCAAGGTCAAACAAAGGCAAAGGATGGAAGAACAGAGTAATAATGGCAACCAGCTCAGAAGAGTTTTTAAAACAATTGGTGAAGAACCCTGAAACAATGGATGGAGATGGAACAGACAACAGGGGTATTGCCATACCACCAGCTCTGAAGTACTGTTATCTTCCTTCTGTAAGCCCAAGGACTGTGGCACTGTACACTTGCCTTTTCCTCTTTGTCCGAGACTACAGTTCCTGCTGCGTACTTTTCTGGTTAGTACAACCTTTTTAGAAATGTCCTGCTCCATGGGACAAAACATACATCAAGGATACTGTGGGGAAAAAAAGCACAGAGGCATTAAGCAGCTTAGCAAGGCCCTTTCCTGAAAGCCTTCCTTTGCCGTTATACATTATCAAGCCTTAGTGAGGAGCATCTCTGCAGGTGGCATAACTGTGCAAGCCAGAACAAGTAGGAATGAGAGGAAGAGTACTGGTGTGGCAATGCAGGTAATGCTCTCTTTAGATGAGACCATAAATGTTAGTTATAATTTTGGGAATTGAAGCTCCTGACTAGGCAAAATGCTTCATAAGCAAAGGGCCAACAGCCCCTCCCTTGTCTGCTTTAGAACTGGGTTCTGTCTCCTCCTAGTCAAGATTCAGAAGTTTGCCCTCTGGCCATCCTCCATAGCTGGAAGGAAATAAGGAAGGGTCTCAGCAAGTCTCTAAAGGTAAGGATGATCATCTGTTAGACAGAGGACCCAGCTGGGCTGCAACTATTGGAAGGGTGTGGCAGACTGCTACCTAGCAGAGACACAACTGTCCTCAGTCTGAGGAGGCCTACACAGTGGTGTGAGAGGTTTACTGAGTTCTAATATATGGGAAGTGTTGTGGATAGAAGAGTGGGAAAGGGAGCATCCTTCTGCTCTGAGAAAATGAAAGGTAAAAGAGGATGCTCACTGCAAAGAGGCAGCAAGCGTAGAAAAAGTGGGTGGTTTTGGCAGAAGGAAGAAGATGCAGGGAAATCTGGGGAGGGGGAGTGAGATAAAGGGGTAATCAACAGGAAGGACAGTAAGATGAACTGGCAGAAATTGTTGGCCAGAGAAAGGGAGAAAGATGGCTTTTTTTGGTAACAGAGAATTACAGAAAGATTTAAATTTTGGAGATGACATCTGGATGTCTCTTGTCAAACCTGTTGCTCAAAGTACAACCAACTTCCAAGTTAGATCAGCTTGCTCAGGAGCTTGTCCTGGCAGATTCCGTGCTAGTCTTGAATATGTATAGGGTTCAGAGCCTGTGTGTAATGCCAACCAGAATGTATGCTGAAACATGTTGTCAGGCTGGGAAGATGGAGAGTAATGTAAGCCAAAGGCTCCATAAGGCACACCAGAGCCTGCTGAGTGCTGCACAGGGGAGGAATGCTTCTAGCATTTGATGGAAGCCTCCTGGGGGAAAGGCAAAGAAACATGTGACCATGCCAGGGTTTAGCCAGAGATGAAAGAGCATACTGGGAGGAGAGTGATTTGTGGCAGGATGTAGGGAAAGGACAAGCTTGTGCCTGGATCCCTGGATGATGGAGTGCAGAACTGTGTGTGGAAAAGGTCTTTGGGAAGGAGTAGCCTGAAGAGTGGGGGTGATAAAGGAAGGGTAGGAATAGTGAGAAACAGGAGGAGGGTGTGGTTTTGGCAGTGTTCGGACTTTAGGGCTGGATGGCTTTTAGGAAGTAGGTGAAAGATGCTGAAGAATGAGAAGGCCCAGGAAAGAGCCCCTTGGGGAGTTGAAACAAGAGTGAATTTGGGGCATGGCAGAAAGAACAGATAGTAGGGAATGAGAGGGGGCCCTACACCAGGCACCCAGCGGAGGGCAGAGCAAGCAATGGCCCTAGATATGCAGCCTGGAAATTTGTCTGGATATGGTCCTTGGACAATTCCCTCCAGTTAGAGAAGCAGTGAATAGCAGAGTGTTGCTGTGCTCATTCCATGTGCATGGTCATGCACAACAGCATTGAACATATATAAGTTACATAACCTATTCCGAATACAAACATGCACTTTGGGCTAACTTTAAGCAGTGCAAGGGTAGCATGGAAAAGTTCAGTCCGAAAGCTTGCTGATCTCCACCAAGCTTTCTTTCCTGGAAGAATTTTCTGACATGAATAGTATCACCAACGCTTATAATATAGATAGGACTCCCAGACAGGCAGCATGTCAGCTGCTCAGAGAAGACTTAAACAGGATGTGGATAAAAATGCTGGGGAGGGGAGGAGTGCTTTGTTAGTGCTCCTGCTGCTATTACTGCTCCATTCAAAGGATTAGTAACCATTAGGAAGTTTTCATCAAAAATGAAAAAAATCTTTTGAGACATAGCAAGTTTCATCCTTATCTTGAGCATTTTAGTGCCAACAACAATGGGTGCTCAAAGTGGTTTAAAAAGTACTAATCCTGTAAGATCCAATTGCAGAGAACAAGATGCTAAAAATGTCTATTCTATGTGATGCTAAAGAAGTATATGGCAATTGCCAAAAATAATGATTAAAAAAGATCACAAGACCAGGGGGTTTGGAGAACTGTTTCATTCTTAGGGCTAAACTGGACTATGAGGCACTTTAAGCTGAGGGCTACAGGAGTTTATTTTTAGCAACTTCCTGTCAGTTTACAGCAAAGTTAAGCTACTTTAGTTTCCTCACAATCACCTACTTGAGAGCTATTGTCCTAGCCAAATAAATTGTCAATAGTTTTGACCTTCTCCAATCTGTATCCTCTAATGGAAAGAGCAGGGAGGTAGTGGAAATCCTGTTAAGCTGCATGAAATAATTCTTCAAAAAATCTTTAAATGACACTATACAATATGCCTTATAGTCCTATTTTTTGTTATATTTTTAACCATAAAGCTGAAGGTCAAAATGTAATTTAACCTTATGAAAATTGGATTCCACCAAAGGTAATGGTGAGCCATCTAGCATTCAGGTAGGAAACATCAATCTGATATCACAAAGGACAGCCTAAGAAGAGTTTGAAAGCTTTTCCATTATTAAATTAATATTCTTCTAATGATAGCACTTAAATTGTTTGATGAGAATATTAGAAACTAACTCCCCCTGCTACAGGGAGATGCTAAATTCCTCCACTGTTCCCAAGCACCTGACTTCTGCATGGGGACATTGGTTTAGCCTTGGTCACATTCGTATTGCATTTCAGGTGGAAAACAATGAACAAGGCCAGTTTTATAGTAAAGGTATCATCTATGTACCATAAGTATACCACGGGCTTGTGGGATTAAAAAATATATATATATATAGAGAGAGAGATTTCTTCAAGGAACTTCAAAGCTATACGCCAAAAGGTTGGCACATCTGTGCCCATAGCTTGGAGTACGTGTTTGTTATTGAAAGCCATGTTTTTGTGAGTGGGAAGAAGTAGGTAAAGAATGAAACTGGAAGCATCTGTTTCCTTCTTGACTTCCACCATTAACTCAGTAAACATCACCTGTCTATCAAGGTCTACTGCTTCAAGGTCTACTCCTAGAGCAATATTTTCCCAGAGTCTAGGGCCAAAAATCAAGGAAAAAGAAAAAGCCAGACAAAAACCCCCAAACACCACCAAGACCTTCTATTTAAAGAAAAAAAAATCATTGAACACCACAACCACTTCTCTAAAAACAACCAACCATCCAATTCATATGAAAAAAAGCTACGCTATGCAGACAAACCATCACACATAACAAAACTTTTTTTAGGAAAAGATTTGCAATATCCATCTCAGTAAGCCAAGGAAAGCTATTATGCAGCAAGTGTAATTCAACCAAGGAAGTGAACTACATCTTTGAAATAGCCACTGAAATGCAATGTAAGAAATTACTTCAGGACAAAACAAAAACCTCAGTGCACATATCTGAACAGAATTTGAGACCATCTTTGCAGAAACTTGCTGGGAAGTTGTAACCTAAGTTGAATTGTTTTCAGTTCTATTCCTCACAGTCTTCAAACAACCTCTAAAGTTACTAGATTAATCATAAGAAAAAGATTCTGCCTTGTGATTCAAAATATACCGAATGTGGATCCATACTGTTTGTGTAAGGAAATATGAACCTTGTGAAAAGGCATCCACATATCCACACCCCCTCTTAACAGTAACACCATCAACATCCTTGGATCCTGCACCTGTGTTTTCACTTTATATACTTACACCTGTACATAGCATGGTAAATTTGTAGGGCAGAACTTGGCAAACACTTGTTGGAAGGAGTGGTGGGTGAGCACTATGGCTAGATGAGCTTTTTTTGCCATCAAATTAGTGGAAGGCTCCAACTCCCTCTGATCAGGGGCACCCAGAGCTCCTTAGCAGCAGCTAGACCTTGCCTGAGCTTCCCAAAAGTTAAGGCCTCCTGTGGCTGTCCTTGCCCGGCTCTCCTTAGCTGTCAGCAGCAGGCACTCTAGTTCCTCAGAGTTTCCAGACACCTCCCACAATCTCCAACAAGGTTCTCAGAAAATCTAAGAGCCCAGAACTGCCATGCAAACTGCTACCTCAACTGGTGGCCGAGCTGCTCTTAGGGCCTAGGCTGAGCTGTTCAAGGAGTTCTTTCGGGAAACTACCTCCTTGACCAGAGGTGCATATCTTCTCCTTTTCATCTGGAAGCTAAGGCATACTGAGAAAGATTGAGCATGCTTTGTCATCATCATGGTGGACAAACTCCTTGGCTGAAGTCACATTTCTGCTGTGATTCGAGGCCCGATGTCAGTTTTTGTAGTGAAATGATGTGCTTGCATGGCCATCTTCAGAGGGGCCTGAACAGGCATCTGAGGGCTAGTGCCGTCATGCAGGAGTGCTTGGCAGGACATGTTCTTTTAAGCTGCTATGGTGGGTGAGCACCTTGGCGAAATGCACATTTGTCCTTCAATAGTTGCAGCACAAAGTGTGTCCATTTTTTTGGAGCAGGCATACAGGACTGCAGTGGCCCTGGCAAATGAATGCCAGGACCATGGTTGAGGGCACCCCTGGCTTGGAGCATCAAGTTGTTCTGGTAGATGACCTCCTTGGCTGGAGGTGCCATATCTTGTGATGCTCATCAAAAGTTAAGGTGTAAGTCTCAGTGGGAGAGGAATGGCAGCAGTACCGATGACATTGCACTGCAAAGAGTCGAAGTACTCTTCGACCCCCCAGCAATGGGGTTGAAGAGTACTTCAAAGCAAGCAGTTCTGCATGGTCATGGTGGACCAACACCTAGGTTGGAGTTGTGTTTCAGCTGTTATTCTAAGCATGATGTCCATTTTGGGCAGTGAGAGGAAGGAGGGAAAAAAAAAAAAAACCCACACCACCCACACTCACTGTACTGTCAATACAAGGAAACTAACAGTGTAAGAAGCCTGATGCAAATAATCTGTTATTAAAGATCATAATGTACTTCTATAATGTAATTTCTATAATGTACTTGAACAGACTGCAGAGAAGTAACCCTCACTTTTATGCACTGCAGCTAAGACATTCTCTTGAATAGTACATACAGAAGCAGGTAAGAGTCAATAAAAGTTGCCTGAGATGCACAGTTTCTTGCTCGCACTGCTGGCAAGAACTTTTCATGTTTTTTCTGTATGAATTATATTAAGTGAAAAAGTCACCTATGGGGGTTACTGGTGGTCATGGCTGTCTGCTACAGAGCCACAGGAAAAACTCTGGCTTCTGTATCACAGTTAAATAAAGTATTGTTTTCTATCATGAGAACAGATGTATCAATGAACAAAATTCAAGCTAGACAGGTTAGTACCATCAAACAGTACATTCCTTGCAGACTTTTGCACCATTCAGAGTAATAGCATACCTAATTCTGCTGCACAGATGCCTGGCAGGTGATCCCCCTACACATTCAACCCAGTGCAGCCACCTCTGTGCCAGACCATCTCCAGGACCTCACACCAAGAATTCCAGCTGATCCACTGGTCCCTGTATGCAAATGCAACTTCCGGCCAAACATCAAAAACCCAAGAAATAAAGTTAGGAACTCTTCCAGTGTCTTGTGAGCAATAGCTCCCACACTCAGGATGCTTCCTAGGTGCTCCTAGTTGGCAAAAAGGCAAGAGCAGGACTGTAAAAGTGCCCTTTCCTACAAGACACTGCACACATTCCTACTGTATTTCCATCCTAGCAACGCAGCTCCCTCTGATTAATTCATGCTCTTGAGCAAGGAATTTGCTAAGCTAGCACCCCTTCAAATCAAGTACAGCCTGCAGCTCCTGCCACTGTGCCCTAACGTTCACTGCTCTGCAATCAAGTGCCTTCGTAAGACCCAAATAATACTGTCCTCGACCTGTAAGTTCAGCCCATTACGCCGCTTCCAAGAATTGTGCTCCTTCTGCAGCCTCCAACTGCTCAGCCTTGCCTGACTGGCTCACACAGGGGTAGGAGTTCTGGTCAGAATGTCGGAACAGCCACTCCTCTGAGTGCATGGGAACGGACTCCCCAGGGACCTATGGGTGTGGATAGCAAAACAGCAACAAGAAAAAGAGCAGGTTGAAAGGAGAAAAGCTTTTTCCTGAAAGGGAGCACATAACAGTCTCCCAAAGACTGATCAGCTCCAGGCTGTTGAACGCACAAGCACCACTAAAAGCTCACAACACCAGCACACACTGCCATTGACACCGGGTTGTAAAACTCAAGCCACATCCAAGAAGGTGGGGGCTGCTCTATGCAGATGAAGACTACAGGATAGTACACATATCTGATGAGACAAAAGCTTCACTAAGGGACTTTCCAAACACCCACCTCAAAGCCACTGGTGTGCCAGTATGAACCCTGGGGTTGGCCTCCCAACTGTTGCTTAGAGGAGGTAACGATAAGCAAGCCTGTGAGTAAATGAATGACAGAACAGTTATCTGCTATTAATTACAACAGCTTGATTCTATTAATAAGAGCTTAATTAACAGATGTTCTGATAAAAATCAGCTGTGATGTCTCTGCCCCAATCTGCTCCCCTGCTCAGAGGGAATTTACATTTTCCAGTGGAGAATGCAATGCAGGCATCACAACCAAATGCATTTTTCATTTCTTGGGAGAGATCTTTTAGCATGCTCCAGTTGCACTGTTCTGTGCATCTGACCAATGTGCCATAATATCAATAAGGGCAACTGTTATCCAAGAGAAGTGACAGGTGCCACCCTCAACCCATTGCCCCCCAGCTTCCAGAGCAAGCCCACTCCTGGCAGCCATTACATGTCCCACTTTCCCCAAAAGTCCCTCCTCTCTTCCGGTCCATGGTCCATTTATCTCAACCCATGCATTCACAGGTGGCCCAGCAATGGCTGGTGGGATAAGCCACCCCTTTCAGCTTACCTTGAAGCATGTCAGACCAGGAAGTCCCTTCCAACCACAAACAGGAGCCGCTAGTTTCTGTCAGTCTTCACTTTATGGCAGAGAGCTGCCATCTTGCAAATGCCAGGATCCTCATCCTTTCACACTGCTCTGTGACTGGCTTTGACGCCATTGTGCCTCACATGTGCAGCACTGTTACTGGCTGACAGGACCAGCCACCCCCTCCTGACCACCCCAGAAAGGTGGGAGAGCAGGAAGGCCCCTCCCACAAGATACACATGGGCTGCCATTTTGTTTCACAACTGCCATTTTACAGTGGGAAGCCACCTTTTTAGACAACCTAATTACCCATGCGTTTGTATACTAGGCCCAAGGGGGGCATGCAAAAGCCCAGTTTTCCCCCCCACCCTCAAGGGCAGCAGGTGAGGAAAGGTGGCAGCCCAGCCCATGGCTTCCATGGAGCACATGTGGCAGCTGCTCCAACCTAGCAACAGACCCTGCAACAGGGGCCTCGACCCAGTCAACACCCCAGAAGGGCGATGTGGCTCTCTGCTGGTCTCGGGCTGTAGGGCATGCCTAGGGCCTCTGGTTGAGGCTGGGGCAGTGGGAGATCGTCTTCTAGCCCACAGGAGATGCGCACTTGTCGAGGAACTGTGTCACTAAGCAATGGAGCTGCAGGCAGAGATCAGCAGACTGCACAGCTTCAGGGATAAGACATATGGTGACTGGATCTTCTCTGAGACCCTGTGCCTGTTTAGTTGGGAAGTGGAGCCTCCCATGATGGCCAAGACTGGAAGCTTGTGACTTCAGGAACCAGGAGGAAGGCTTCTGCTCCACTTGAGCATTTCTGTGGCCTCATAACAAACAAGGGGCTGGGAGCTCTGTCAACTGCAACATGAGCCAGCTGAACCAGAGCCACACAGCAGCACCAGGAGAAAGCAGGCAGTAAGAGTAGTGGGCAGCTCCCTGCTGAGGTGGCTGGCAGCACCCATCCACCCACCTAACCTGTGGTCTGAGGAGGTCTGCTGCTTGGTGTGGGCATGTGTTCAGGACGCTGTGGCAAGAGTGCGAAGGATGTGTTTCAGTTAAAAACCTTTCTGAGATTACACTAGAAATAATTTTTTTTTAAGTGACTGTTCTATATGAAAATTCTGTTTATGTAAGGTGAAAAAATCCCAGTCTTTTTAGAGTAGAACCATCTTCCAATAGCCAAACATTGTGTTAAACAACATTTACAAAATTAAAAATGGAGTGACTGAAAAGGGACAGAATTCTGACAAACTGAAAATGCACCTTCAAGTAAGAGTACACCTTCACAAGTCTTTCAACAAGTTTGAACAAAAACACTTAAGAGCTCATTCATTTCGGAAAAGCCAGTTTTAACAACAGCACATACATATGGCATTTCTCAAAATAAACATCAGCTAAAACAGACTGCACTTCATTAATGAACTTGCTATTGTTTACCAACCGTTACAGCTGTATCTGCAGCCAGGTGGAGTTCCTGCATTGTGGACTCCCTATGTGCTGGACACCCTCAGGCTGCACCGGGAAACCTGTGAAACATGCTGGAACTACTCATAGCTCAAGAGAAAAACTGGTCAATCTACCATTACTGTCACCTGGAGGCTACAGGTACCAAACTTAAAGTATTTTAAAAAGGCAGAAAAATGTTATTCAAAATAACCTTGGCAAATCATGAGCTTTTACGGATTTTGCAAATGGGGAACATTTCATGCACACAATTAAATACAAGTTTAGAGTAGCTGTATATATTTCTGAATGAAATTTATTGAACCAGGTCAAATCCCAACAGAAGCAACATAGCAGCATTTTGGTAGGGGTGGAAACAAGTTTCTCCTAAATTTTTCCCTTTTAATTCAGAAGGGGAACAAAGATTCAGAAGCACATAATATAAATTGCTTACATCTCTATGTTTAAAAGTGTCATAACTACCATTTCTTGTGCTTCACCAGTTTAACAAACGTTAGTGTGTGCTACATATAAATATCCTGATCCCTCCGGCATTTACTGATTAATTACAGAAATATTTTCTACATAGATCTATCTTTCTAAAAATATAATTTAAATATAACTTTCAATAGAAAAAAAACACCAAAACACCAAAACACGTCATCAGAAGATTCAGGTTGCAGATCATTTTCAATGCACTAGAACTTTTTGTGAGGTTGCTCAAATTATGGCAAATAACTTTGCACATTCAGTTAAAAAACAGAACAAAAAAACAACACCCAGAAAACAAAAAGGTTAAGAATAAATGGTGATCACTTCACGTCCACTGCCTCGGACTAGGAGAACTCTGTCCAGACCTTCTGTCAGAACTTCCAAGAACTCCATGTCTGTAGTACCATTAAGTCAAGGAATCACAGAAAAGAAACAAAGTGGCCATTAATCACTCAAAAAACCCAACATACAATGAAAGAGCAGTTTCATGAAAGAATTTTCCTGTCCCCTTTTATGTACACAGCACAGAACCATCCCATTATCCAATCCACCTGCTTGCTCAGAAAGAAGTGAGAACTAACTTTCCTGTGGAAACCCCCAAAATATCTTGTTCCTGCCCAACTCACTTTCAGAAAAGATAAGGTAAAGAAACAAAAAAAAGCAGAGTTCAAAATTGAAGATTATCTTACATCAATTGAACTAAAAACCCACCACTATCAACACTTCCGAAAACCATATTTCTGTAAGCAAATGTTGTTTTCCCCAAAACAAAGCTATGCTTACCAACATAACCCTACCAATGGTTATCCAGACAAGTATCCAGATGGCACAATCACAAAACCAAACTCCCAGTTTCAAGAAATATGGAGCAATATAGTAGAGGATACAGTTTTCATCCCCTTTTCTGTTTTTAGGAGGTCCAGGCATATTCAGGAGAACTAGCTGTGCATGCTGTGATTTATTAAGCACTACTCCATTGAGCTTCACAGCGGTGTGCATTCTTCTCACATTTGACTGATTCCTAGGACAAAAAAAACCCAAACATTAAGTACTGCCACAATATTTATGTATTCCATCTAATGCATCTGAATGCATAAGTTTAATCTATATGCATGTACAATATGCTATTTTCATATACAATACACCAATACATATACACCAACTTTCAGTACACCAATACATATACACCAATCAAAATAAATTTACAAGAAAATGAGATGCCTAGGGATAAGAAGTCACAAGTACGTTGTTCTTTTTTGAAGATTTAATGCTGAAATTCAAGCAATTCTAATTGCTTTGCCAAAATGGACAACTCTCCCATTTGTCAGTTGTACCTTTTACACCCACACGAAAAAGCATAAATTGTTCATATCAACAGAACTGAATTCTAGTTAGAAATGCTGAGAATCTAGTTATTGCATTATATAAAAGTTAACAGCATCTGTGTAGCAAATAGCATAGGAGCTACAAAGGATCTTGTACTCCTGGGGAAACACTGAAGGATTACCATAAACCTGGTAAAGAAAACTCAGAAACAGTACAGAATTTATGAAAAAGTGATTAGTTTCCCAGCATGTCATGAGATGAAGGCAGTAAACGCTGCTGAACTGAAACTGAGCCCCCCCCTTGCATTATTACTATTAGCTAACGGTTTCATTGCTGTGTCCACAAATACCATCTTGGCTGTAAATTTGTGTGTGACAAGAGGAAATTGCTAGAACTTTATGCATTTTTTTTTTTCTTTTTAAAATCTGCCTTGGATGATTTAGCTGCTCTTCAGAGAAAGAAAACAGAACCAGCTCCCCCCATCTCCCCCAAACCCAGCTTGCTTGCAGTTCCCGAGGAAGTTATGCTGCCAGCTCTGTTATAAGGCTGGCCAAAACTGGGAGTGAGTCACGCACTGCAGTCTTGCAGCAAAAGCACAACAGCTGTGCTCAGCTGGGCTCATGTACTGCTCTGTGGCAGACAGAAGACTGGCAGGCTCATAGTGGCAGTACACAGGACATCCTCCGAGGTGCCTGAACAAGGTCTGGCATCTCTTGAGTTTCACTAACACTAATCTGAAGTACAGTGCAAGCTCCCTGCAATGCTGTCTCAGCTCAGGAAAACAAGAGAAATTTATGAGATCTCTCTTTCCAAAACAAAAATATCTAGGAGGACTAAAGTTGTGAAAAACATATACAACGCATAATTAAAAAAAAGTCACAAGCCAGTTTCGCTCCAAGAACAAAGAGACATAATGTCTCCTTTTTGTATGCTAATAGCATAGCCAACATCTACCTAAAGTTATGTTAGTTCTACACTCAGATGGTTTCACAGAAACGAGGCAAAACCAGCCTTTGAAGTGTGCTAGTTTCCGCTGTGGGAGAAAAAAAAAAAAACCCTATTGTCCGACTAGTTATATCACAGTGGGGGCTGTTTTTCCAGAACAAATATATTCACTATTTTATGTAGGCAATTAGAAAACTAAAAATTTATCTGGTACAGAAGAGCACTGTCAAGTTTTGAATTCTTACAGAAACTAAAATACACATTCTGTGACTTCCTTTGAAGGGAAAGTTGATAACATTTAGAAGAAAACATTAACAGATGGTGATAGAAAATTTTCTAGTGATACATGCCAGATCACAGTATATAAAACAAGGTACAAAACAATACACAAACTGCAAATCATGATTTAGGGAACATGCAAACAATGTATAACACCACAACAACTAGGGAACACAGCCTAAATTGCTTAAATGAAAATGAAATATAGACTTACAGATTTCCCCATTCTCTACATGGAAGAGAAACAAACATGCATGAAGTGATTTTTATGCTATCAGGCATATTTTTAATTCAGCAATTGTACAGGCATTCCATGTCTGAACTATAATTTCCACACCCTATTCATTTACAATAGTTTAAAAATAATATCTGGAATAAGTCCACAACTTGCATGATTCTAAAGAAGTGACAGAAAATATTTCCAAGACATCACAATTCAGCCAAGAACAAGACAAAGCTGCGCTCTAGCAGGGTGATCATGATGGTGCTTGGAGTTTGCAGAAGGCAAACTTTTCACAAAACACGTAGAGCAAACTCACCTTCCCCTCCCTCCCCCCTCTAAACGTACTTTCTTAAAAATCTTATGTCTGCTATTTGCAAGTCCTATCTGTTTTAGGATACATATAATTTAGATATTAAATCTTTGCTGCCATCCACAGTTTTGCTTTGGACATGTGCAGAAAATTCCTCAGCCATGCTTTGAACTCCATGCTTCCTGGATTCAGAAAAGATGTATACATGTGCGTGCGTGACTAAGGCACACAGAGAAGCAAACAAGCTGATGTCGTGGACACACAAATGTAATGACAGGACATCAGGCTTGACACAGGCAGCAGCTGCCTTCCGGCAAAATAGCGATGGCGTTTTATTGCCTTCTCTCAATTGCTCCATGGCTAAAGCACTCCTCAAGACATAGGAGGATGGAAGAGAGATGGAGCACGGACACTGATGCTGAGCACCTGGATGTGGAACTTTATTGTTGGGTTCAGTGTAATCAAAGGAACACACATGGCATACACAGAGTTTTGGCCATATGAATATGGTCCTGCTAAGGAGTATATTTAGTGACTCTTACCCACTAAGTAACTTCAGGGTGGTGGTGGTGGTGGTGGTATAAGTCCTTACAAGGACAGCATTCAAAGTGAGGTGCACAGAAAGATCATGTTTCTACTCTGCTTTAAATAACCAGAACCCCAACTAAAAAATCCGCAACCAAATAAGAACTCCCAACAACCACATGGGTACTTACGGCTTTATGTTGAAAATATCTTTAAAAGCAGACAGATTTGTTTCTTTGTTTTTATGCTTTTCAGCTACAAGCTTTTCTTTAGTCCAAGTCATTTGCACTTTTTCTGGTACAGCAGCAGCCACACTTGCTTTGACAGCTGGAGCTGAGTGGGATGCAGTGTTTCTGTCATGGATTAACTGAGCCTGGCCAGAGGGGAGAGAAAAAAGGACCCAAGGTTCAGCCAAAGAGAGCATTTGTAGATCAGAGATTATAATCTTGAAATGCAATTTCACTGCATTGACACAAAAGAAAATAGAGAAAAAGGCACCTTATTTTGTGAACAAATATCAGAGTGTTTTGACTTTGGCATGAAGTGAAACTGCTTGTATATATGTAGTTATGAGTTCATATTTGCAGGATTAGACCTGGAATAGGACATTATCTTCATAACAAACTAAAGTGAGGTTGAATCCAACCTGAGGTAAGTTTTTATTAACACCACGAGCTTATGACAATGAGCAAATTGAAAACCATTGCTCATTTTTCCTCAGGTTTTCCATCAGTTACATTGTTTATAATTTGCTCTGACACTGTTGTAAACGTTGTCATTGAAAAAGTTCATGTGCTATGGTTGGGACTTGCTCTGTGGGGTTGCTCTGGTTTGCTCGCTCCCTCTGCGATACAGACTGTTTCTGCATCCAAATGCAGATTATGTAACAAAAGTCAGTCACAGCCTTACCATGAAGCAGCCTTGCTTTCCTCTCTCCCCTTTTAATAGCAATAATTCAACAAACCACGCTTAAGAAAACAATATTATTGTTCCTAGATATATAAACACTTCTGTGTTCTCCATTCCCCACTCCCCTTGTTCCTCTTGAGGAAAGAGGAAAGGAAGGAGTATTTTGCATTCATTTTATTTTTTACTTCCCCTCTTAATACTATGCCTATAGGCTTTTTTATTTTCCAAAAAAAAAAAAGCAACACAAACACAGTACCTTAGAGTCCTTAACTGTAAGTGTATCGATATTTGCCTGGGTTTTTTGAAACCTTTAGTAGGTAGTTACAAAGTCTCTTCACAGAGATCTGTTAAAACATGAAATTAATTGATTTCCCTAGTCCATATGGGAACCTATTCATATTCATGGAGGGGGGGGGGGAGTGGTCATGTCCCTGCATATACATGATGACTCAGAAGAATGGATTTCATTCAGTCACAGACAAAAGCACAAACAAAAAACTGAAGCAGATGAGAAAACTGTTTTCCAGTTCTAAACACTAGTGTATTTCCCAGTCACTACAGTAATTGTGGCTATTTTTAACTACCTAAGGACTTCTGTATTTTTCTAAATCATTCCTCTTGTCCTAACCAAATATTGAGGATTCTCATATTCCAAGTTCATTTGGTGGTTCTTATATAGCTATCTGTGATGGTATTAATACCACCCCAAAAGACTTAAGTCAGACTTAAACAGAAGATCAGTTCACAATTTCTCCCCATAGTTACCTACCACACTTTCTCCTATTATCAGTTCTTGAATACAAGGAGCATTTTTATAACATTTTTGCCTGTTACACATAATTATTCATCAAAACTATAAATTGGAAATTACTATGCATACAGTAGCTATCATGAGAATGGGAAAAAGTTAACACACACAGCAGGTACTATGCATACTAAACAGCAGTAGCCAATGGACTAAAACATCAAACTAGCAACCACAAGGTGAATTCAGTGCTTTAGAGAAGAAAGTTCTCCATTTCTAAAAAGACAATGAGGCCAAGAGAAATTCTGGACCTATAGCACACACCTAAAAAAAATGCAAAAAACAATGAACATGCATTTTTTATTAGTGCTATTGTGGTAGCAAATTAATTACATGGAAAACACCACATTCTTCTCATACTTCCTCTAAAGGAAGGGAAACACAAAGGAATACAGCATTTCTACAATCCAGGACACACATCTTTAGCAACAAGCAACACTTGAAGTGCACGCTAAAGGCACTGATTACATTCAGCCATTTCCTTTCTAGCTCACTGTGCAGAAAAAAAAAAAGTAGTGACATTCATGGGGTAATAATAATGGCTTTTCAATAAGCAGCTAAACCTTGTTTCTGCTAGTTTAATAAATAAGTTCTAACATATCTATGCAGTCTGAGAAGCTTCAATACAGGAATTCTAAGGAAGTGCTCTGTGAAAGCATGAAATATGCTTTTAACCAAACACCTACTATTAAAACATTTTAAGAAACAGGAGAAGTATTTTTGCTTCTAACTCTTAAGAAAATAGGCACTCTCAGTCTTTCTTTTATGGAAATATTGGGTCTGAGAGAAATTGGGATGCAATTCATGTTACAGAAACATCATCTAGGACAAAAAAAATTAGAGTGAGAAAACAAATTTAGGGAATACTAAAATTAAAAGTTAAGGACTGTTTCATAACAAAATGAAAAATCAGGTTGTTATTTTGTACTTCAGTTTTCAATAGTGGCACTTCAAGTGTTACAATGAAAAAGAAATATCCAGCCAGTACTATGTCCAGCTACCACCTCCTCTGCATAATCATTAGGCAGCAGTGCCTGTACATCCTGGCCAATGGACTGTAGACTAGAGTAGCTTTTTCTTCTGATTGAGCCTCGAGACTCATCAGTGATGCTCTGAATATGGGATAAAAAGGTTACCAATGACAAAAACAGTCTACAGGGGGAAAAAAAAAAAGGCAGATCATTGTGTTAGTCAAAATAAGAATTGTCTTCATTTAATGGATGAAATCTGGCATCAAGGGTTTTTTAAGTCTAGTTTCTTTTCACAAAGATGCCATTTATTGATATATACACATCCCCAATGCATTGACATTTCTTAAAAATCTGAATTTTGGACTTCTAATTAAAACAGAAACAGGCCACTTATTTAAAAATGGAGAAAAGCCTTATTTCAGTTATGTTGCATATATGTAAAAATCAAATTCCAAATTCCATCAGAAGTTAATAATGTTTTACTGAATTCAGAGAAAAAAAGTTTACACAAAAGCCAAAACTTTTCTATTTTTTTTTCTCCCCTCCAATTCCCTTGAACAGTCAGTAACTGAGACAACCCCATGGGCTTTAGTCAAAGAGACAGGCATTTTACCAGAAGAGCCCAAGTTAGATGCTGAGCCCTGCTGGTGTTTTCTTACGGTCTTAGCATAAGGAGTTAAGATGGCTTGACTAGTCCTCCCTTTCTTCCTCTGATGAATGAAGACCAACATGCTACAGTATCCTTGGAGGGCTACATGTACCAGAAGTAGTTTTCCTGGCCTCCAGAAATGGTGGAACTAAATAGACTTGAGAAATACAGTTCTCTTCCTCCATTTGTGATGCTTTTAGAATTTCCATTTGCACTTGAGCAGAAAAGTCAAGGGTCTTCTCCTGCTTTCACTCAACTCTCACCACATTCTATCGTTGGAGTTCATACTGAGCCTTTCATCTCACAAGATACTTTTTTCCAGCGTATTCTCTATAGATAACAGGGACCAACATTACATAAACCAATTTGAAGAATCAACTCCAAATCCCAAAGCATCTTACCTCCTTTACTAGTTTGCCACTGCATTTGTGAAAGCATTAGTACTGGATATACTGTAATGGAATAATTAAGTACCATCTGCAACCACTGGACATTTATTACAGAAAGTTACTGCAATCAAACAAGCAGCCTAAGACAAGACCTTAGGCCAAAGACTTAAGAAAATATTGTTTCCAGTAAGCATATGTCTTGACTGCACACTGAAGATTTGAAGATCTAAGGAGATAGAGTGGTAAATAATCCCTTCCGAATAATCTCTAGAAGAGCAGGTAATTAATTAGATTGAGTTAAAAGAAAAAGGGTCAGTGCTTCAAATTGATCAAAAGCTTCTGCAAACAGATTTTATTTTCTTCTGCTGTATATGGTGATTATGTTACTGAAACCATTTCACAAGAATCCTACCATGGGCTGTAGGTGCAACACAGAGAAACAAACAAAAATCAAATATGACAAAAAACCACTGTCCTTCTCCTTGTCATCCCACTACTTAACATCAAAGGAGAAAATAAGTCACTAGAAGTTTTGACTTTCCAGCCAGAACGCCACCTCTTAAAAGCGGATGGACTCCCTGTTTTCCAAATCCCACTGCTCAGTCTGCCGATAGCCTCTCCAATGCAGATGCTCATGCTCCCCAAGTCTCCTCTGCTCTCAACCAACATGCACCCACTGTTTGGCCAATCTTACCTAGCAGCAGCAATCTACACAACAGCACTGTGTGTTGAGCAGCTCAACACAAGGCAGCGGTGGGAAGAACAACTGCCTTCCCACTGCTTAAACAATGTCACTGCTTGGCTCAACATTTATTAGTCAGAACTAACCAGAGAAGGAAGCCAACGACCACCAAGTAGAGCAGCGAAGTAGTGAATCAGGCTCCACAGTTTCATCTCTGCAGTGCTATTATCAAAGTAAAAGTCAAGTAAATAAATGTTCGGTGCATGAACTTCAGCGTGCAGACATTGTGCTTTGCAGGCATAGGTTATATTTACACTTGAGCAGAAGAAAATCAACCAACTTTCTCAAAAAAGAGAACAAAAATCCTCAGAGTACCCTGTGCCCCAATTTCACAAGGAAACCTAACTGTCATGGAGCAAGATCAAACAAACTTTCCTGAAAGTGCCAGAAAAGTACATAGAAAGGTGTGCAGGTGTTGAGGATTCCTCAGGACAGGGGAACGTCTATGAGGGGGACAGCAAGAGAATGCTGCTCAAAGAAAATTCCTCATCTTCACGAGGGTTTGAACTTGGCTTGAAGAGGGACAAGCACATAAGTGAGATTAAAACACTAATCTTGTAAAAAGGTGGTATCAGGAAAGAACAAAATTACAACCACCACTAAAGAGGAATTGGGAGTTGGAACACAAAGGTCATCTTCAAACGTTTGGAGACAGGTAGACAGACATCCAGAGAAAGATAACAAAAGCAATAACAGTTTGCACTGGTGATACCAGGGAAAATAAAGTTTTAGATATTATCATAGAACTGGTAGGGGTCTAGGCTGGCACAGCTCTCAAAGGATGAAAAGATTAAAAAAAGATGCATAGCAAAACTAAGTGTATGTACTCAATTTGAAGTTCAGGAGGAAGTGAGAGGCATAACTAGTCAACATTTTCTGATGAAAGCAGAAAAGAACAAGGGAAATTCAAATAACCTAGTCAGAGGGAACAAGTGGATATGGCTTTCTATTTGGACAGAAAAATGTACAACAAATAAGATCCAGTGATATCAGGGCAAATTAAGTACTAGATATTTTTGCAATCAAGGACTTTATTTTACACCATGATATAAATTCAGTGGTGTTTTGGACATCTCTTTTAGATTTCATCTTGCCTGATATGAAGGAACAAGTCAAAGCTGTAAAAGTGATGGTTACATTCAGATAAAAGTGATTAATAAAAACATTAAGAACTATGATTCAAAGAAAGAAAGAATGGAATGAGAGCTTCCAAACAACACTCTTGAAGAGCGTTCCAACCAACTCAGAGCAGAGAAATAAATTTCAGTGGAGAACAACAAATTCTATCCTGTGGACTACAGAACCTTATAGCAACCTTGCGCTACTTAAAGGATTTATGAGGCAACTAAGCCTTTTATACTAATTAAAAAAAAAAAAAAAAAAAATCACTGTAGAGTGACTAGTTACCTAACTTCACTGGAAAACTGCAAGTGCATTCAAAAATTCAGGAAAAGAGTGAAAGATTAAGAACAATTAAGTAAGCAAGGACAGGAAAGTTGGCTCTTAGTGAAGATATCAAGTATACTAAGATCAAAAGACAACTACCTTGACACAGACAAGAAAGGAAGGAGGACATAGAGCAGAACTCTATTATAGCAGTACTGGACATCTTTAGGAACCTCAAATCCTACAAAATGGAAAAATACTAAGTAA
Organism: Apteryx mantelli; assembly: GCF_036417845.1. Lineage (NCBI taxonomy): Eukaryota > Metazoa > Chordata > Aves > Apterygiformes > Apterygidae > Apteryx > Apteryx mantelli. Next base: position 93,010,560 of record NC_089979.1, on the reverse strand, counting down.
GCAGGGATAAAACCAAAAGGAATTGCACAGGTATGTAGGATTAAACATCAGAAAGACTTAGGCATAAAATGACTTACAACTATCAGTAGACAAAAGCAATAAGAAAAAGTCCTACAACAATTTAATGAATGAACAGTTAAACACAGTACAGATCTCTTATTTAGCAGGAGATAGAAATCACTACTGATGAAAAAAGCTAAAGCATCCAATACCTTTTGCATCACTACTCAGTAAGGCTTGATTATAACTGGATAGTTAACAGAATAGATGAGGGGAGAGAAACACATGCCAAAAGAGAAAAAAGATTATATTAAAAAGTTACAGATATTCAGGAAAATGCAGCTGCATGAAGCTTATCACTATAATCTGCAAAGCAATAGCTGGAAAAAAAAAAGTTGTACAATTAGCAATAGGTTTGGAGGTTTTTTTGGTTTTTTGTTTTTTAAAGCACTGGGGACTAGTAGGGGTGGGACAACAGCAAACATAGGCATGCCTATCTGGAAAAAGATGGGCTCACAGGATTATAGACCAGTCAGCCTAATTTTGGCACCAGAAACAACTACTAATCAATACATAAAACACTCAAAACAGTAATAAGCCAGTGCGAGCTGAACAAGACTAAACCACAAACAAATCTAATTGGCCAAGCTGATGAATTCTAAACATTAGCTACCAATATGTCTTGAGTTTGGAAGTGCTATTTTCCACACTGACGCTCAAATCTTTTGTTAGTAAATGCTTGTACTATCTTAAAACCAGAATAACTAAGCATATGTCCCACATACATAAGGAAAATTTTTCACATTGTTTTAATCTAGTAAGTCAAAAATGATGTAGAGAAAATAGCATAGAACGCTGTTTTTAAAGATTTTTTTATTGGTTAGAAATTTAGAAGCTACAGCCAAGAATTATTATTTTCTGATTTTTCACAAAACACCTTACCAATGTGAAGTCCCTACCTCTCTTTCCCTTTCGTTCTTTGATAGCTGCATCTGTTTTAACATCTGAGATCGCTGCTCCATCACAAGCGTCTTCTCATATGTGAATGCAGAAATATCATTTTCAAACTGCAAAAGTGATTAGCATTAGAAACATTAGAAGTCTTTTGACTAAACAAGAATAACATTTGGACAGTGTCCTGCATTCATTCACAGTCTGCATTCATTTATGGCACCAAAGCGATCCCAAGCCTATATTTGTCTGATTATTTCAGCCTTTTTAAGTCTTCATCTTCAAACAGCATTCTGCTACTACACCAACATTGATGCGATATCAGCTAAACTCAAGGTACTTGGAACAGACTTTTCTTTGGTCTGTTCCAAACCAGATGCAGAAATGGGAAAGGGACAAAGGCCTTCATCTAAACCATCTGCATTGCTGGCTCCTGTGCATGTGTGCGCTTGTGTCTTTAAAAACAGTCTAGAGTGACAAAATAACACATTGTCCTTTCACCAATAGGAAAGGTTCACCAATAAAAGCATTTATGAAGAAATTCCTGCTTATATTCTCACCTAAATAGTAAAAGCTAAAATACAGTGGTAGCCAGCTATAGCAAAGTCATCTGTGTTGTCAATGACGCTTAGTTTCTCTGTCCTTTGGAAGATTCTCAGGGTTAGATACAGTCTGCATAAGCATCAACTGTGCTTCCTAAATTAACTTCTTCCTTAAAACCCAACTGAGCCTAGACCTCTCTTGTGGCACTCCGCCTATCTTTTTCTTTCACCTGCACATGCCATGGCTTTCAGACATATATGTAAGTGATTCTTCAAACAATCTTTTGCTTTATGGCTGATTAGCACGATAAACCTTTGAGAAGTCAGTTGGCTCATAAGCTCTTTGAGTTCCTGGAAGGAACAAAACCTCAGTCTCTTCATCCCACTTTGGAACGAGCTTCAAAAAGATGCTTAGTCTTACTTCGGATATCATGCTAGTCACCTTGTGAGAGCCAGAAAGGAAGTTTTCCCTTCATTACCAAACGGGCCTGGATAGACTACCACTTTATCCCTCTTTTCAGCAGTTTAGGCCAGTTAACAAAAAAGTTGTAAAATTCACTTTGTACCCCTATTCTAGATGGAATAAATTCATCCAAGAGGATTTCATTCACTTGGAATTATAACTGAAGAATTCACTAATGTATTACTTAATAAGCCTGTGGCTTGATTATACAGCATTACTAGCACTGTCTTTCCTTATTTCTAGAGGAAATCATATGGCATATAATTCTATCCTAAAAAATTTAAGCAAAACCAAGTAAATAAGATCTTCCAAGCAGGAGAAAGATAACTCTACATACATAATTTTAGACTCATAAGGCTAGTCTTTTAATATGAACTGAAGGAAAATTTGGGAAATAGTATTCACTCACCTGTTTGTATGCAATCTTATAGGCTACTCCAAAGGATCCTTCTATGCATTACACAACATATGCAGCCTTCCCAAGCTGCTGAATGGATAACTATAAAAATGGTACTGTAGAAGGCATCTTTCTACATCCTTCGCTTTATCTGAGACAGCAGAATCTGTGGCTATGTTTTCCTGCTGTTCAGTGTAAAAGGGAGTGGCAACGCCAAGATATGTGACATAGTTAATTCAGGAAGAAAAAAGCCTGAATTTTTAGCAGGCAGGCACTGAAATGAAAAATGATTATCTAGTAATCCCTGGCATCCAGCATGAGGAAGGGCCAGAACTGAACATGTCCCCCTTTCCAACTGCAGTCTGAACATCTCTCTCTAGAATAAGGAATCCCTAAGCCCACATGGGAATATCTATATGGACTAGTCCTCATAGATAAAGTAGGATTAATACCCGAATATTATTCAAAACTACCCAACATACCATTAAATCTACTACCACATACACTAGCATTGTGACACAGTTGAGATAACATTGCTCTTAAAACCTTTTCTTTTTCTTGGTGTGTACATGGGGAAACTACATTTATCCTTTTTGAAACTAATAGTGTTAGTCCAAATATAAAACTGAAGATTGTAGCCTGATCTAGTTTTCCAAGTTTAGTCTCAGTTAAAAAAACAAAAAATGCAGTAACGTACCATTTCAACAACTTCCACTTCAGCATTCAGTCGAAGGTGATACAAGAACATCTGTAGATCCTTCTTCATTTGAATGCTATTATCATCCATTTGAGCTACAGTGAAGATACGCATTTTACATTTTCTCCAAACCTATGAAAGAGATTATTTAGCAACTTATAACACGATCGCTGTTCACCATACGTAACTATCAACATGATAAGTATTTTGAACTATTAGTTCAAGTAAATGAAATCCCAGCCATTTTCTGTTGTCCTTGCCTTGTGCTGTCGAAGAAGAAAAGGCAACAACATCAGCATGCCACCATCATGAACAATCCACCATACATCTATGTTTCCATCAGTAAAACGTTCTTGATTTGTCGGAAACAAGTCAATGTTTTTAGCAACCAACAGAGCTTGCTGAGCTGCTGTTGTTTCTCGTACAGTGTCTGCAACAGAAAACAAGACATTAGATGAAGAGCTTCTGGTTTTCATTCAGTTTTTGTTTGTTAAAAAATAGTAATAAAAAGTTTAAAAACTCAAATCCTCCCAGATTCTGCCTTGGTGAAAGAGGGCATCTTGGGTTTAATGACTAACCTGCTTAGGAAAACAAGAGAAGTAACAGTTAAAGATGCTTTTTAAACAAACAGGAACATAAAATTAAATGACAAAAAGTAAGATGGTAGGAAGTAGAGGGAAGCTAAGAACAATAAGAAAAATAGTGTGGCCTGTACAGATTAGAAATAGAAGATTGCTCAACAATTACATAATCCCAGTATTCGGGGCAGTGGGGAGAGAAGAGAGAATATTATGCACAGTAGACAGAACAGTCTTGTTCTGCATCTGTAAAAAAAAAAAAAAAAAAAAAAAAAAAAGACAAGCGACATTTCAATTGTGTATGAGGGTGGATGAAGAGATCCTAATTAAACTGTTAGGGATAAAGACTTAGAAATCACAGATATAAGTGGTTTATACCTACAACACTTCTCTGAAAAGATGACCAGCTCATTAATACTTATTTGCAATAATCTTGGAATACTCAAAAGCTTAGAATGAAATTATTATTCCAAAGTTTTTCAGACAAAGTCAAGTGAAAGATAGGATAACCTCAGCAATTACCTGCAACCAACTATGTTGGGGGGGGGGGGCGGGAAATGGAGAGAAAAGCAATTAAATACTATAACAAGCTACCAAAAAAATGATTTTGACTCTTCAAAAGATTTGGGGCAGGGAGGGAACCACACCCTCATCAGGAATGGATGTCTTTCTGAAAGATACGTTTTAGTGCAACATAAGATTATGGCGCCCAGTACAAGGAGAACAGAACAACTGATGTTACCAGCTTCATATTGTTTAGCTTGTAATAGCTGCAGGTTTATAGAAAATGATCACAATATTTGGAAGCAAAACTAACAAAAACAGATGGTGGCTTAATTTTGTTTTCTGCAGGATGAGAGAATAGTTAAGATTAACTGAAGTGGCCCAAAACCGGGTCAAAACTGCAGAACTGAAGTCCGAGAAAAGAGTAATCGCCCATGTAGATGCCTTGACAAGAAACACTCCAGATGTTAAGAGACCTGGCAGGTTAGAGAGTCACAAAAAAAAAAAAAAGAGAGAGACCAGGCTGAGAAAATCCACTCCTTATGAAATCAGACAAAGTGAGGCAAGAAGTGGGGGGAAAAAAAAAAACTAAAATGGATGTTCAGCATCACATATACCCAACACAGCAAATACATTGGTTACACAGCTGTCTTACAATTGCATAAGTCAATATATACATACCAACAAAATTCTTCCAAGAGAAATAGTTTTCTGTCTGCTTCCATGACTGTGGCCATGCCATCAGGACTGTATTGTGCTTCATTCCGCCTAGACCAGCTGATTGAATCAAATGGGATATTCCATCTCTGCAACTTGGAGATACCACAATCTGGCAAAATCCTTTAGTCTTTTCTATTCCCATTAATGCTTTAACATTCTGTTAGAAAGGAAGATTACACATGGACAAATACAGTCAACACTGATAATAAGTATCACAGGGAACAGCAGCACTAAATTAAAAACATTAAATACAATGTGCAACCAACATCAAGAAACCACTCTAATTCCAGAGGCACAGACATAATTCTTTGATAACTGTAAAAAACAAAAACAAAAAACCCACACAACCCACAGAGTGTGTTTTTAATCACATCAGATATGCAGTCCTTTATTCCCAAAGGAGAATGAACAAGATATGAATAAGATCACATTGACAAAGATGAAGAAAGCAGCACTGCTTCAGGGAAGGCACAGATAAAGCATTGCTGACTGATAAAGCACCACCTGTTTGTAATGACAATATTTGCTGAAAGAGTTGGTCCTTCACTCTTCCCTCCCCTTCCAATTCCAAAGAGGGGTGCCAAGAACTTTTGAAGGCTTGCGAAAGCTCCTAAAAGAATTTTGATACTAATAGGCTAATTCTCTATTAACTCCATTGCATTGAAAAATAAGATTTGCAGATGTTCATTAGAATCATTGGCTGAATAATGATAGGAGGAACGTCTTCATTGAATACTGACAAACACAAGAGATACTTGTTTATGTGTTTGTTTTATTACAATAATTTAAAAGCATCATTCAAAAGGAGAAAGTATTTAAGGGCAATAGGGAACATCAGTTTGGGCATTTCCCACTTTTTGATTGCATGACTTCAAAATGTGTCTCCCTCTGAACTTCTAAATATCTATTTTCTAAAAATAACTTAGAATTTTGGTGCTTTCCTCCAACCCTGATACCATGCTGACCTCCCACATGACTCATCAAAAAGGATGGGATTTTTAGACTCAAACTAACCTTCAACTACAGAGAAAACAGTAGTAATGCATTCTTATTTTCTTTGAGCTGAAACAGCCTGTAAAGTGGACAGAATCACCAAGTTTGTTCATCGGCTTCATAGCTGTGTCAAAAAGGAAGAGGACATCGAGGACTGAAGCATGATCAATTCTATGAGTTTTGCCAGTTTCTGGAGGTGCAGCTCATTCTGCCCACAACCTTCTGGGACAAGTTATTCCTAAACTGGTGGCCTCTTGTGCCTGTTCTCCTCTTACCAGGCCTCGTAATTTCTGGCCCCCTTTTTATGCCCAGATTCACACCTGCAAAAACTCGTAACTCTGCCACACTGCACTAAAGGTCTTGCCAGCAACTAAAAGCCAGGCAAGGAGAACGCCGCCAAGCAAAGCAAGACAATTCTTTGGTCTCAGCTCCAGTGTCTGACAGCACAAAGAAGTGCAACTTCAAGTCCCATCAAAATCCTGCAAGGGCAGATTGACTGGCTTGGTTTCACATCAACAATTCTGTTCAATAAGAGGAAGGAGGGGTGGGGGAGGGGAAATCAGAATTTGGTAGCAAAGTTAACTGAGTATGCAGACAGTATCTTCAAGGCCATATCAGTTGGCTAAACAGACCTTTTTTTTCTTTCTTTCTTTTTAAAGATGGGAGAAACCTTGATTTCCCACAGGTCTCCTTTTGGAAGCACCATTTTCTAGTTGAAATTTTCCAAAACCAGCCAGCCCTTCAGACAATCTTAAGTCCAGCTTTATCTCTGTTTTAAAAGCAATGGTTTCCTTGATCTTGATACCAGAAGGACTGACTTTCTGGAGAATACAGGGATTAGATCTCCCTTAAATTTATTCTTATTCCATCTCTCAGAGCTGTGGCTGACTTCTAGTAGAGCTAACTAGAGGTCACATTTCAAACCCTCAGGTGTAAACAGTTTCTGATTAAAGGTTTTCTCTGCTTTATTTGCTGACCTGCTGATCATGTTCTTGCTTTTGTTTTCCAGCCACACAAGCTGTTGACACTAATAGCTCAACAATGATTATTTTAACACTATATTACCATGAGACTTTTTCACCATGTTTTCAAGCTAACTGCTCTTCTGGAGCCTTTATCTTGTGAAATTGGTTAGGCCACCTAAGCTTCATACTTTGCTATCCTAACCACCACAAAGGACAAGTCTGAGTACCAAGAGAGAGGAAAACAGTAAAAGAGAAAAGGAGGTAAAGGGCAGTTAGCTTTGGTGATTCAATTCTTCACATCTCCAACGCTCATCTATTTTAAATATGCCAGGCCTGAATAAGTCACAGGGGAGTCTTTACAAAGAATTTAAGCAGCCTTGGATCAAAATAGTAAACATTTCAACCAATACTCATGTCAACAATCTTGAGCACACTAACCATTTATGGAAGATATAACTGCAATCAAAGCTTTCTTTTAGAATAAAGTTATACTAGTTTTCTACAGGCAATAGATTTTTCAACAGTATTCAAAATACAGTAAACGTGGTATTTTCTACCAAAGTTTCACCACTCTGTAAAGCTAGAAGTAGGAGACCTTGCAAAGATCAGCAAGTTTAATTCTCTATAATGGAGTTACCCCTATACTGGAGTAAATGAAAAAGTCATTTAGGACAGAACGAAAAGGGAAACTTGTTTTACACTGAAAGCCCAAGTTCTGAGTTCAAACACTTTCAGGGGCTTCCCACAAGCACACTACTAATTCAGTTGTGTTTGCTATACAGTTAGGTGTCATCTTAAGTTACATGACATCTTACTAGTTTTTTATACTTCATTCTACCTTCTCTGGCTATATGGGGGCAAGTTGGAAGAAAAACAAATTTGAGAATCTCAAGAGAAAGAATGCTTTTTATAGTTAAGGCAACAGATTAGGATTCAGGGAAAGACAGCTCCTAACCCTGGCTCTGGTACACATTTCTACGGCAATGCAGAAAACAATATTAAGTACATATCCAGAGAATGAATTCATGTCAAACACATCAGGATTTATTAAATTAACAAATTGCCTTATAAAGAACACTTATTACAAAACAAAACAAGAAACTATTGCTCAGCTTTTTGAAGATTAATGTGACTGTGAGCACAGGGCCCTCAATACTGAAAGTTTAAGAAACATCAACGTGTTTCATGCTACCGGAAACTTTCATAAAAATTTTTGCTGTAGCACAGCAGCCTGTTTTATAGATATAAGTATAATCCTTGATTGTGTTGATAGTCAAAATGTGTGTCTTATTCCATGCTTTACAGCAGTCTATTCTATTTCAAAATATCAGGTATCCAGATTTAACATTTAAATATCAATGAAAATTACAGGCATTTCTAAGCTGTAAGCTTTTACATACCTCTTCAGCTTTCTGGGTTTCTGCACATTTATCCAAGTAGCTTCCCTGAAGTACAGATCCCACAATAGTTAACCCTTTACCAGCCTTCAACTGAGAGGTGAAAGAAAGCAATCTAGGATGCTTCACCAACTGTTCAGAATCCAGATTTAACAAGACCAAGACTTGAGGTCTGGAGGAAAAAAAGAAGAGAAAAATCCCCCACACATATACAGGCAAGTATAAATATGTAGACACAGAAGCAGGAAAACTGAAAAGTTAAAACACATAACAACACACATTAAATACTTGATTCAATGGCAAAGGCTCTCAAGAGGTCATCTAGTACAACCTGCTGCTTGAAGCAGGATAAACACTGAATTCAGGCCAGGTTGTCTAGGGCTTTGTCCAATTGGATCACAGAACCCTCCAAGGACAGATTCTACAACCTCTCCCAATGCTTAATTATCCTCATGACAGTTTTTTCCCTTTTATCACTTTGCTTCATTCTCCCACCATGCACTACTGTAAGAAGTCTCCTTCTGTCTTCTCAGTAACCTCCTTTTAGGTACTGGAGGTTTATTAGCTAGTTTATAATCAGTTTTTATGTTCCCCTTAAGCCGTCTCTTCTCAAAGCTGAAAAGCCTAGCTCCCTCAGCCTCTCCTTAAAGGAGATGTGCTCCAGCGTATCTGGAAATGTCCCCAACCATCTTTGAGGTGCTCTGCCAAATTCGCTCCGGTTTATTGATGCCTATCCTGTACTGGGGTGCCGGATGTGTTCTAATGAGTGCTGAATGAAGAGGAATTATTACTTCCTTCAATATACTGCCTACACTCCTGTTGATAGAGGCCAGCACGCCGGTAGCCTTTGCCACTGTCAGGGCACACTGCTGTCTTATGTTTGGCTTAGTATCCACCAGGAACCACAGGTCCTTTTCATCAGAGCTGCCTCCCAGCCTGTACCATTGCAGTGGATTAGTGTGTTCCAGGTACTGGACTTTGCATTTGTCCTTCTTATTTTCATAAGGATAGTGAGACTCTCGTAACTGCTATTGTGAATCTAAAAATCTATAAATAATCAAAATTAAAGTTCTTCTCCATTTTAGAAAACTGTCATCACCACCTGCCTTCAAGTTTCAGTTTATTTGCCTGTAGAAGTCTGACACAATCCTAGCAAATTTGCTAACTGAGCTTAACTAACATCACAGTAAAATAATAAAATAGCAACAGCATGCCCAGGTTACAATGTTATTTTAATGGTAAAGCTCACCTTAGCTATTAACTCTTCTAGCAGTATTCCTAATAGATTTACATATTTCTATAATGGTGTGAACTTGAAAGACATAGGACTCTTACCTCCAGTTCTTGGTGTGAGGCTGACCATCTTCAACACGAAGCAAAGCATAGCGAGCTGCATTCAAAGACAGGCCTCGGATCCCATCACCCCATTCTTTTTCCGCTCTTGGGGGTGCAGGAAAAGAGATCCCATTAACAGGTGTAGTTTGTTTATACAAATTAAGTACATTTTCTTATGTGAGGGATAAAGATTATCAACAACAAACTTCTTTATGTGAAAAAGACAAAAAACCTCATCTTAGATTTAAACCATGAATGAAGGCTGATTTGAAACAGTTTCAGTTCCTTTCAAGAGATCTGCTCATTTAGTACTAATATTATGTTCTACTTTATTCATATTTCATAATTTTTCTGTAGTCATGACAGTTACTTGAACAAATGAAATTTGACTTTCTATGGATTTGTGTCCTGTGTTTTCCTCCCTCACCATTATACCATTCTCTACTTTCTTTCCTTGCCAACTCCTCCCCAAGCACCCTCAAAGCTTTACACCTTCCCTCCTGACTGCTATGAATCTCTCTACACTTTCCACTCCTCTTTCTCCCAGTACAAAGTTATGCTGTATACTATGTGGCCAATCAGATATAATAGAGAATGGCCGAACTCATGTTGTAGGGGTTTTTTTTTGTTTCTTTTTTCTCCTCTCTCTTCTAGAGAATGTTACTTTAGGTTGGTCTCCCCCACCTCTCCCTCCATCCTCGGTCTCCCCTGTCTCTCCCTCCATCCCCCTCCGCATTCCGGTCTCCCCTTCCTTCCCAACCCATCTCTCATTTCCCCACATGAATTTTGACTGAACTTTGTTACCTCTAGCCCTCTTTCAGACTTTGGATGAAATAAGCCAAGCTGTATTCCAAAGTTATTAAAGAATAAGGTGGATGTTAAAAAACAGCCACTGACAGATAGTCATGTTTAATTGTCCAAATATTAAAATAAAAATTGAGATTCTTATGGAGAAAGCATCTTTTACAGTTTTACGTCTTTTTTTGCGCTTAGCCAAGTCAGCCCCTGCACTCAAAGTAAGGAGATGAGAAGTCGAGATTCTGCAAAAAAGAATCTCTTTTACAGGGTAGATGTGATGGCCAAGTTCCAACATTCATAGCATGTGCACAATTATATGCACATCCAAATTCTTATGTGTATTCCTATATACATACACAGAACTGTATCATGTGATTAGACTTCCTCACTAAAACAGGCAAGAGAATTTCCCTGCACTGAAGCCAGTAACTGGAGCTGTATTAGAAAATACAATCCAGGAAAGCATCTAGTCTGCAGATGGAGATATTAAATGATGGTGAATCCACAGTGTGGAGTAGTTTATGCCACATTAGTTAAGTTACAGCTTAAGCACAGAATTAAAGACCTGTGCTTAATTACTTATCTGAACAGCTTGCCTGTCTTCAATTTCCTGCTCCTAGTTCATACCATTTTTCCGACTAGAATAATTTTAGCATTGGGTATCTTTTCTAGCAAGGAAAAACATATACCCTATTAATCAAAAGTCAACCCTAGATGTTCTTTTTGATTAACTGAACATGCTAGGTCTCCTACTGAATGGCATTTCTTACAGGTGTGATTCATGTGTTATATGCATTTGACAATGGACACATACAAAGAGTATTTTGCAACTTAAAGATCATCTGGCTTGCAGAAAAAAAGATGATTTTCAGTGGGTGCTCTAGATTATTCAGTATGACTCATGCTAAAAAGTGCAAAAGTTCATGCAAAAGTGGAGTTTTAGTGCTCTGACACAAGTAAAGTTTTGTAATAGTTTCTTCCTAAAATAAAGGGGGGATGTTTCTGAACACTGAAGTACCAAAACCTTTATAGCCCAAAACTTTACACAATAACCTGTGTTCAGGTAAGATTTCCCAGCCTTATTGGTTGTTATTTTTATCAGTTCTGGCTGTCGGGGATTTTGGAACAGGACTTCCAAAGAAATCAGAAACCACAAGCATATAATCCTTAGGAATAGAGATTGGATCTTACCTTGTTTCAGACAATACTTATTTCTATTACTTCAATTGCATCTATTTTATATAAAAATGCTTTTTGCTCAATATTAAAGATATTAAATATAAAATAAATATTTGGTCTTACCCTCTATATTCTATGTATTTGTAAATACATCCTGCGATTAGCATGGCAATCAAAGCATAGTACCAAGAGCAAATGAACATCAAGGCAAGACATAAACTCATCCCCAGGAATGAAAGAGTCCTAAAAGAAACCATTTTTTTCCATTTTTTAAATATGCATGCAAATATTCTACAAAGTCACTTTCTTATTTAAGACAGCTCCCAGAAAGGCCTCTCCTACCTTCAAAGGCCATTTTTATGGCTAATCTATAAATAAAAATACATTGTTCCAACTTCAGTATGTGAAGAGTTGCATTCTGAACCCTTTTATGTGAAATAAATAATACAACTGAATTAGATATAACAGATTTACTATGTTTGCCAGTTCTGAGACTCTACCAAGTATCCTCCAAGTAGGATCAATTTCAAAACAGGTTTCCATCACTTACCATTGATTAGAATTTAAGCTTAAAATTTCTCAAACAATACACAAGATTAAACTCAACCCATGAATTATGTTTTCCACTTACATAGGAGACATACAAAAATGTAAGAACACACACAGATAATAGGATAAGAGAACACAGAGAAAGTCTTTTAAAGGCTTTTAAAAAAGAATCATAGTGCACTGAAAACAATAACAGAAGCATTTCCAGGTTAAAGTTTACATGCTTGTTTTGCCCACACTCTCAGTCAGATGGATGTAAGCCAGCTCAGAACTGGACATTTTTGTGACTACATATAGTGGCATACTACACACCAAGTTTCTTTTCACCTCATTTCTAGATCACAGCTGGCCTTCACTGTACTGAAAGAGCATAGGCAAAGTCAAGTTTTGTTTCACTCTTAATTTGCTTCTTTAGTATCATGGAAGAACTGAGCCCAAATGCATCCAGTTTTTCTTCAAAGAAATGCTATATAGTTATTCTGAGGACCTCACACTGTAACTATTTATATTTATACATACACACACATACATATATATACATGCACACACACACACACACACACATATTTTAAACATTCAATAAAACCAAAGAACTCTCAGTCTTATTTTGAGGTGGTTGAACTCTTAAGCCAATTCCCAAGTATCCACTCGTCTGCTTCAATTACCAAAGAGCAAATGCAATGCTCAAAGCTCAACATAATTTAAAACTAGTATGTGATCACATAATTAAAGAGCTAACTGATGTACAGAAAAAATCTCGTATTTAATAAACAAGCTTGTATTTTTCTATACACCAATTCCTGCACACTTGAAAGGAGGGAAAAAAAATTAACCTTCAGAAACATTTTTACCAATTCTCTTTATCTATATATAAAAGACAAATACCATTACATTTCAGCTTCATTCACCCATATTCAGGAGATCTCTTGGCTTATGAGCAATATTAAGCATCACCTTGCAAGCCCCTTCCCACCCCCACATGTGTTTTCTTATTCAAAACTATTACCAGCTCTGTGTCAAACATATGAAAGCAAATGTTGCTGTTAAAGTATTCAGTACATGAACCACCTTCTAACTCGTTCAAGTCAGAAAGGAGATTTTGCTTTGTTACTGCAATGCAATTAACTAGCCAAGGCTGCATAATTGGCTTTAACACTTCTGAATGAAAGAATATGCCCTACCAATGGTAATATTTGAAACGAGGTCTCCAGTTGGGAGTCCGTAAGAGAGTCTGCACTGCACAAGCCAGATTTACAAACATATAGCACATAAGGAAAAACCTGTCAAGAAAAAGAAATACAAAACAATTTTTCAGACAGGAAATGAACTAGACAGACTTTCATTAAAAGACTTAAATGCAATCCATAAAAGGGTGGAAACTTTCATATGGTGTCCGTATTAGCCAACAGAACACAAGATCTAGGTTAAATTAATGCTTCTAGAATATTAAACTGTCTCAAAACATGGTACTAGAATAACACCAAGTCTCAATCAAAGATTTCAGAGAAAACCTAAGAAGTGATTATCATTGAATAACGTTGACATTTATCACAAGACATCTTATTTTCAACCTAACTCAAGCCAGAACCAAATACTGAATATAGCAGTGAAATACCCGTTAACGCTCACACACATTTGTTGATAGACTGGTACTACAACAACCCTTGCTTCTTTAGGCATCACACCAGTTTCTTCACAGAAACTATTCAATAGTATCCAGTTACTACTTTTCAAAAGAGACAGTCCTGTATCCTTTAAGCTTAACCCACATTCTTCCTGGTGCATGCATGACTCTGAAGCTAACTGAAGTAAAGGCTGTCCCAATCATGAGCTCCAAAGAAAGCTATAGGACTGCAGCCAGGCAATTTCCATTTATTATCCACCAGTTTTTGTAACAAAATCTTATTTTTTTTTCCTCTATAGATTGAGGAATCTATGAGATTGAAATAAGACTGAAAAATGCATGATAAGTTTTACTCTTTTCAAAGAGCAGAAATGACACCATGGGAAAACAACTTTCATATCTAAAATCAGTTTAAAATCCAAATTGATTAAAGTTGGCTGAATGTCAGATGCTATACACTATTTCATACAGCATTAATTTTTAAGGGCCATTTAAGTATTAATGACTTTTATAAGTGTAAATTATACACTTATAAGTTTATGCCTAATTGAAATATGTTAATGCTATTTTATATTAAGCATGAACCCAAAGCATTGTTTTTTTTTCCAGATTAAAAGGACAAACCTAGCATGTATTATCTCAAAGAGAAAAATCATTACCTAGTTAATATATCATTTATCTTAAAGGAAGGTGAAATACATGCATACTTACATTGAAAGAATTGGTGCTACACTGTCCAAAGAGGCTATCAGAATTCCTATCTCACAGATACCAGCAGTGAGGAGTAGAGCCCAAGTTGGTTCTCCATTTGCTTTTCCATGACCAAATACCTAGTTCAATTCAAACAAATGGTAAAAATAGGGAAAGCTGTTCAATATACAGTTGTGAAACATCATGCAGATTGTGAACTAACTACCTGGAATCAAATATAGTCATTTATTAGAAAGGGGAGGTAAAGAATCTATAAAAAGAAAAGAGTATATATGAACTTGGAGAAAAAAATGCATTTCCAATATGAGAAGTGTTTACTTAAATAAGAAACTACTATATAACATTAAAGTGATGCTGCAATGGCTGTTCAAACAAAATCAAACAAAAAAAAAGTCCATATGCATCAGAAATTTATACTTAGTCATCTATGAAATGCTAATGCAGTTGAGGGCTTTTTTTTGGTAAGAAAAAATAAGCATCAACTGAGTAGTTATGAATGTCATATTGATGTTTGATGAGAACTTTAAAAAGCCTAGTAACCTGTGCAGAGCCCTGCCAAAAACCATTCAGCATGTGATTTCTTTTGCTGACAGCAGACTGCTTGTGCCCAAAGCCAGAGAGTGAATTTCAATCACAAGCTGTACTGAGTGAAGAGAAATGGGAAAAATCCTCACCTAGAGTTTCAGCAGTATTTACTCTCCACACAACTATAAAGACTAAATCGTCTTTCCCATTTTCCATAATTGCTTCCTTTCCAAAAGTCTCATTCATTCTCCATACCACCTCATTCATTCTCTATGCCACCTTCTCTTCCCTCAGCTTCCTCTCATCCAATAGCCTTTTATATTAAAAAGCCTTTTTTTTGGTCATGTTTAAAAGCAAAAGAACTTTACATTGAAGAAGTCATACTCTTGCACCTATATTAATCTCCTTGCATTCCCTTGACTATCCATGCAAAAGCTGTATAATGCCAAAACTAAGAACCTTGCAAGTTTTAGACTACTCTTCAAACATCCTCCATTCCTCCTTAATTTTCCCTTTCATTCTCTTCCCAAACTATATAGACTTCTGCTCTCCCTTCAAATCTATCCATCTGCCTGTAAATTGATGGAATCACACTGTCACTCACTAAATACCACCCTTTTACTTCAGGCAAAAATGAAATTTTTCGTTTCTCTCTTAATACAACCCAGCACTTAAGAGTTATGGCATTACATCTCCCCTCCCACTCAAGGGAAACTCCAGTATGATTCCCTCCCACCTCCCCAGTATAATTAGTATATTTACTTCCAATTACAGGCATAGCTGCAGTCTTGCACAGCTCTCCACTGTGAAATAGAGAAGCAGCATGTTTCTTAGTCCTGCATATCCTCATCATCTTTCCCCATCCCTGGCAGGAGATGCTCCAAAACCAAGGGAACGGTGATATAACCTGTTCTCAATTAACAAGGTGCATTGGCACCTTGTGTATGGGGAAAGCTTACACAAGTCAACCTAACCAAGGAACCAGGCCAGGCTGCTGTTTTATAATTAGTCCTCTGTTGGTGCTGGAAAGCATACCAATCCTTTTTCTTCTTTTTATTATTATTAGTTTTGCCTATTAAAGATGGATCATGGATATCTCTGGCTAGAATCTTGACAAGTTCAGCCCATTTAATTTAGGCATCAAAATTAGGATATGAACCTCCCCAAAGCATATATACAAAACCAAGAGGTGCTCCAAATCATCCTCATGACAATCTCCATACACGAAAGCCTATTCTTCTAAATTAGTTTTCAGCCCTTGTCACCTTCAGTGTCTCTGCTATCTGCAATTTCATTCCAATCCTAAGTTTGAGAAATGTCTCTTAATTCTGTTCCCAAAATATTCACAGCTACTCAGACATAGTCCAGGTGTTTATATTTGAACCTGTTCTTGATAGGTTATCATTGTGCTGTGCAACTGTCAGCTTTTCTTAGCATTTTGAGGTAGTCATTCAATAAGTTCCAAACTTCACTACAAGAGTCAGGGAACTTTAGAGAAGTCTTCAAGTTCAGAGACATAGGATGGTATTACACTGTTGCATCTTTCTTCACCTCAACTTACAAAGATGAATTCAAATTAGAACTGTAGCTCTATGACAGGAAAGGTTAAGTATTCATGGAGTTCCATAACAAGATCAAAACAACTCAGTTCAAACTGTCAACACAGCCTGGAGTCAAGAAGTTCAGCTGCCAGCTGTTTCCTAGCTTGTTCATTTCCATCTATAGGAGAATTTACAACCATCTTTATTTTCAGTTTTGAATCTCTAACTTTGATATGTAAGAATAAAGATAATTAAATTTCAAAGAAATGCACAAGTTCAGGCTTTGCCCTGCAATAACTTGATCCATTTTGTACACATCAGAACAGAGCTCCAGATCTTTCTCGCAGTTCTACAGGGATAGCAGAAATAATGCCTCATTTTTGTCAAAATGTAAAACACATCTGAAGTACTGAAAAGAGGGAGAAAAAAACAAACAGAAGAACCCACCACACACACTCACTTGAATAAATGGTACAATGCCATCTCTTGCAATGGCCTGCAACAGCCGGGGTGCACCAGTGAGGCTCTGAAGACCAGCACCACATGTAGAAAAGAATGAGCCGATTACAATAACCCATGGAGAAGGCCAGGCCAGCGTACCAACCACTAGATTTCCATTAACTGCTTCTCCAAACCTTAGGAAAGGGAAAAAAAAAAATCCACAGAAGTTATAAAAAGCAATAAGTACTAAAAGAGCTTCTAACTTCTACTATAGCATCAACATCCACATCTCTATCTTTTTGGTTAACAGCACTATGCAACAATAAACACCACATCACAGCACATGCTACAGGATTTCCCAGCAAACCAACTTATCTTTATTATGCTTTTTAAAGAAAACTTATCATAACTGCTGTCTTGTCAAGTATCTTGCCAGACTTCACAGAATTAACAGCACTAGCAAAATATTTACATATAGATTCTTCAGATCCTTGTGAATACTAGGAAGCAGGCTTCAAAGGTCTGTTGTACAAGCCTGTCATAGAGGTATACCCTGGAGATTTGCAAAAATAAAAGATTACCCTTTCCTTTTAATACAGTGACACTGACACAGGGACAAGGAAATACAGAGAAGCTGCTAGACACAGCCGTTCCAGGCTATCCACATGCCTCCAACTGTCATGCCGCCTGATGCATTGTAGAAGAATGACTATCTGGCAACCAGGAGAAGTCAGTGCTGTTTTATGAAAGCACCTTGTCCTGAGTGCCCACTTCAATGTCACTGTTTTTTAGATCACCAATTTTATGTTCATTTATGAATATTCCAGGTAAAGTATGAAAAGGTTCTGCTCTTTTTTTCTTAACTGATGTTTTCAGTTTTAAAAAGCAAGCAAACTTTTTGTGTTCATCTTAATTTTGTTAAGAAACAGCTAAAATCAGTTTAGTAAAGTCAGTGCTGTGGTAGCCTATAATTTTTTCAGATGTTTTCAGGCTTTTGAAAATAAGAGGCTCTTAACTGAGAAAATTAAATACTTCATCTTTTTTTGGACTCGCTATTGATGGTGACAAACATAGCAACCAGGTTAATACAATAGGCCAGTGTTCAAAATCTTGCGCGTGCCTAAAGCTTGGATGTACGGCTACGTACTATTTTCAGTAGATAAGGAGAGGAAAAACACCCTTCAACTTATAGGAAAGACATGCCATGCTGCTCTGATGACATACAGCTGCACCCTCATTCTTAAGTGAAATTTCAATACCTTGTGTGCAATTAAAACATGTTATAGGAAGAGCTTGAAAGCTGAAAGACTTCAAACAGTGAAAGACAAGCTATTTTTTCCCTAGGGCAGATATTAGGACACTCCCTACTGAAAAAAAAGACAGTCTGAAACAACAGACCAAAGCCCATAAATTTTACTAGTACCCTGGATTTCAGCCAGGCAAGAACTGGCAGCAGTGAAAGGGGGAGAATACAGGTGCAGTGCTCTTGCTCCAATGCGGCCTGCTCTAGAGACAGATCACCTGCATTCAGTGCTTGCAAAAAATTGTTTTTCCAGCAAATCTCCAATAAGTTATTTTGAGATATGCAAGTTTACACGAATTAGCGCAGAGCTAATACGTAATTCAGAATTCACTTTCTGTACTTTTTCAGCATCAACTTGAATCGGTATACTTACTACAAAGAAAAATAACTCAGACATTGTCACTGATGCAGCAATACCATTTTGAAGTAAAACTGATCCTCTGCCCCTCATTGCATTAATTTTGATTGGAATACAGATTTTAACTGTTTAAGGGTTTAGCTTCCACACTAGAAGATTTTTTTTGGGGGGGGGCCTCCAAAATAAATTGTCTGAGAATCCTCTCTGTCAGCTTTCAAATACCACCACAATGCAATAATCTGCCAAACTCATGCCTTAGTCAGCAGGAAAGAGAACCAGACACTGGCAGGGAAACAAGAGCAAAGCCTGCCCACACATTCCCATAGCACCCAAAGCAGCTCAGCCTCTCGACAGCCAAAGTTATCAAAGTCTGGAGATTCTATACGTGCTCATTCCCATTATATTTATAGTATGCTTATCTCTAACTTCATACTTTGTCTTGTATATCTTCAGGAAATTACATGGGTGAAAGCTAAACTGACAGGAATCTTGATCTACAAGTGATATTTTAAAACAACATCATCATCATCACCAAGGATGCAGTAGAAACAAGCCTGATGGTGTTACAGTCTTCCTGATGAGCTCTCCTGCTCATGCAGCTGCCAAAGCCCTTCCTCTGCCTTTGCTCCCCAGGAGCATGTTGCCTCTCCTGAAGGGCATACCTCCCTCTCCGCCCCACCCCACCCTGGGGGGCTTCAGAAACACTAGGCATGCTTGTCTCTCCCCGGGACATTTTATTAGGGACAATTCTGCCCAACACATGGGTAGCTCAGATTCTGCTTCTAGCTGTGAAAGGGATGCAGTCTACCAACTTGGCCGCTTCACCAACAATTTCAGTTTGAGATGAGCTTTCCCTCCAGTCTCACCTCAGAAAAAAAAATTGAGTCATTACTGAAACACAGTCACATAAAACAGAAACATATGAGCACATGAAACACATGAGAAACATGAGCATACACGCTCCAAGTTAAATACAACTTACTTATCTCTTAATATCACACCTTCTATACAGGCACCAAACAGTACTATGCAGGAGAGATCTATTGTTGAGACTGAAGGAAGATTACACTATATATGAATAAATAAGTAAACATATTTTATTATATACAGTTTTCAAATATACTCACACCTTCATCTATATACAGAGATGATATAAAATTTTTCACATAGGGAAGAAATCAAAGTTCCCACAATAACCAATTTTTTTTGTTTTTAAGTTTTTTCCTATTACAGTTTTTTAGCTAATTTTTGCTATGACAGCATTTGTTCCACGATTCATTTCCAAGATATTGGAAGTTACCAGCTCATTCACTGTGCAACAGAACATGTATTTTCTCATACAAATAAGCATTTGCTTCTTCTAGGTATTGAAAGATTAACGGTTTCTATTGCTGGTAGTTTGCTTTAAGATTGTCACTGGTTATACTGAGTGTGATAAAGCAATCTGCCAATTGAAACATGATACCAAAAATCCTCTGTGTCACTTAACTAAAACCACCAATTGTTACTTGGAATTTGAAGCATTAGTAGAAATAAATAAATAGATAAATAAATGAGACTTATTTCAGTTTAGGTTCAGCTAATACTATACCCAGGCAACTCAAATGACTTTTCAATGAAATAACTATACTGGTCTGTAGCAACATGCACAAGAGGCAGGAAAAAAAAAAAATTAAGTTACAATATAAAGGATACAAATAAAAGATGTAGTTGCAATAGCCAAAATAGTTCCAGTAGGAATAGATTTCTGAGCATCCTTAAGATCTCCAGATCTGTTTGAACCTGCCATAATACCTTAAAAAAATTGAAAAAGACCAAATTTATATGTCAAAAAAAAAATTAACTATAAGTCTGATTAAACACACAATTCCCACTGTAGCAGGCTATAGAAGTCTATCAAATTTCTACATAGATCCTCAATTTATACTTTTATTTGATTGATAAGTTTGGGTTTCCACCCCACCACAGAGTAAAAATTCAGAAGGCTCAGAAGAAAAAAAAAAAAAAAAAAAAAACAACCAAACCCACACTGACAAAAGTTATTCTGCAGTTACATTTGGAAAAAAAAAAAAAAAATCAGATTTTTTTTTAAATTGGGAAATAGATAGAATATAGCCAAGTGTTGGGGATAGATGTTATAAACTAACAGGGTTTTGGCAGTTTTAGCCAGCATGCCCAAAAGCACTAGCTTTCCACTGAAGAGACCATAAGCCATGAGATGTGCAAGCAAGCAATAAATTGAATAATAAAAATACAAGCAAAAAGAAAGGAGTACAAGAGGAACGGTCAGGAGGTTGTAGGTACACACCCCTGTTTGAATCTAACAAGATAACAAAAGTATTTTCTAGCACACACCTCAGGAGGAGTGGAGAGAAATCATACAATAATTGACTAATTCTGCCAGCTCTCCCTTTCATTCCAGTGCAAAAGTAACTTGGTCAAGCACCACATGATATATCAGTCTGTGGTAGGGTTTCATCATGAAATGTGGATAGAAAAAATTCTAAATACCTAAAAATGGGGGCAGCCTGGGAGAGAATATGAAGGAATGAGGTCCCCTCAGTATTCTATCGGGGACAGTGTTGCAACTTTGCATCAGAACCCTGTTTTGTTACTTGAGATTACAACTACTTAAACTGGGACTTTTGAAGAAAACTTCCTCAGTTTCAGTCAAATTAAACCCAAGAGAAGCAAAATACAATTAATCTCTAATCCTGACAAAAAAGTCTCTAGTGGTTTGAATTGCAAAAAAATCGTGAAAATGTAAACAAATCACAGGCAGTTCACTGCCTGAGTGCCCGAAACAGTCATGCTAGTATGCGGTTGTTCTCTCATGCATTTCAAGAGCAACATATTATAAAGATACGTAATCTTCCACTGAACTGCATCTTATTTTGAATAAGAATTTAGTAACACGTGGAGATTTCTTTTTATTTCCAAATCTAGAAAACGGTACTTGAACTGATTCCTTGTCTTAGGCCTATAACCCCTAAAACAACCAGCAGCCACCTACGTCTCTCTAGCACTACAAAGTTTTACTTACATAGGTCTCTGACACACAGACTAGGAATTTTGTGTGTCATTAGTAAATGTTAACACAAAAAAAAGAAAAACAAACACATTTCTTTCAACTATAACACATCCTCATTTACGAAAAATAGTTGTATTTACCTGTCACAGATGGAAAATAAATCCCCACAAGCATTGTGAAGTAGGTCATGATGTCTGTAAAAACATATGGGAGTCCGCCAGCTTTTGTGTCTTCTGATCCAGCAACTGATGGCTGACCTTTTTTCTCAACTATTGATCCTTTTTCTGAATAGGCACTCCACAGGTTATCTACAAGGAAAAAAAAAAAAAAAAAAAAAAAAAAAAAAGAGAGCCACTGTCATTTCCCCATTTTAAGATCTTAAGTAGTGATAATGCAATACCGCTATGAATCTGATGACCTTTTTCTTATACACAGATCTTAAAGTTTTATAACATTTTCTTATGAAACCAAGAACACAGCAACACCATCATCACCATCGATTGTAACTGATGGATGCTCCCATCGCATGCCACTGGAGATGCAGTACTATCTAGGATGTCATATGAGACACTCTTCATTAAAAATATTTAGTTATATAAGTCTAATGTATTTATAGAATGTCCACTTATACTGCCCAAACTATGGGTACATATGGGTATATCTGTACAATAGTACAATTGTATAATTATAACAGTACAAATGCATCTCTGACATGTTGGTAAAAGTCAGACCTCTTACGTTTTGTACGATACCGGCTTATAAATAGCCGATACCTAAAGCATTCAGAAAAATAAGGAAACTAACTGTATCATCTCCAAGTCCAGGCAATTTAGCATATATTTACATTCCTTGTTCTTGGTTTTAAGGAAAAGGTCAGAAAAGGAAGACTACATAGCAGTGACTTGAGTTCTTTGAGAACAATCTTAGACAACAATTCAAGACTCTGCTGTTCATGGTGAAGGTATTCCTTCTGCTGACCAAAGCAGACTAGCCAAACTCCAGACAAAAAGGAATAACCAGAGAAGAAAACAAACAAAAAACCCCCCCACACACACACAACAAAAAACCCACCACACACAACACAAACACAACACCACCCACACCAAAAAACCCACACCCACACCCCAAAAAAGAAAATCACACTCCACATCCAACAAAAGCAAACAAAAAAAGGTGGTCCAGATCCAACAACACACTAAGGATGCTGGTCTGATGAAGATGGATAGGTCAAAGAACCAGCAACTTTTAAAAGTTTACATTTGTGGAAATGTTTATTGTGCCCTTCCTTTTAAGAGGATGGTGAGAACACCCAAAGCTGATTCTTAGAATTCTAAGATAAGGCAAATCCTTACTACATGCTAGGAAACAGAGTAGATGTTCTCCCTCTCTATAAAGATAGATTTCTAACAGAAATATTACAATCGGTATGAATTAAGCATGAATGGAATTAGGCACGAAAAAGAACAATAAGAAACAACGATTGAAAGGAAAGGTAGCCATTAATTGCTACAGAACACCATATATATATTCTTCCTCTTCATTTGAATGAAATAATATTGATCTAAAGATAAGCTGAAGATTAGAGCCATTAAAGAAAGAATTAAAGAAAACAAGAGAACTGTGAAACTCTGGAATTTCACTAAAGACTTGAGGAGTGAGGTAAAATGAGACAAGATCTCCAAAATAGTATCTGCTCCCCAAAGTGTTTAAAAGGCAAGTCCAAAATCAGTTTGTCATCGCTGATCAAAAAGAGCTCTAGAGACTTAGTGAGGACTCAACAGCCAGTGTCCCTTGTATTGTGTTGCACAGAAGTGATACTGGCCAGACCACTTGGATCCACGCATCTTTAGTTGTGGTTGTGTGAGTAAAATTTTTTTTCTATTTTTTAAATAGAAAATCCCCTTTCACTTTCAAGATATCTCACCAAGCTTTGCTACCTTGATTTCCTACACTCATTTTCCAGAGGCAATAATCCAAGTGGACTTGGAAGCAAGGCTGAGGGGGTGGGCTCACTTTCCAAAAGAGTGTAGACATTTTTAGGATGGTAGGTTTCCCTTCCAGGTTCATTCATGGATTACCAAGGCTCCTCTAATATTTTAAAACATACAAACAATATCTGGTACTGCGCATCTATACTCCCAAAG
Source organism: Apteryx mantelli (assembly GCF_036417845.1). Lineage (NCBI taxonomy): Eukaryota > Metazoa > Chordata > Aves > Apterygiformes > Apterygidae > Apteryx > Apteryx mantelli. The sequence continues at coordinate 92,986,814 of NC_089979.1, read as the reverse complement.
CACAGTACCATGCTACCATGAAGCAGAAAAGCGTTGAAGAAAGCTACTTCTAGAATGGTTTCATTACTGTTAGGGCCACATTCACGGGAGATATATTCAAGCATTCAGTAAATAGTGTGAGGACTCAGCAGAGACACTCCCCAAGACACCCAGATATATCTGAATATTCACAGCCACAGACAAGGCTCAAGAAATTTAAACATGAGGAGTCGGCAGCAAAGTCCTCAGGCAAAGCTGAGGACAAGTCCCCAGTGCAGAAGAATCCTCCTTGAAGAGCCTTTTGCCAGTTGAGTTCAAACTCGCATTATGTACTCGAATGGGTGCTCACATGCAGCAAGCAGGACAGTGTTCATCCAAGAATACTGCAAGACCTGGGCAGGTAATCATGAGTTTACATGAGACTGCACTGCTACCCAGGGACTGAAGTGTGACAGATAAGGTCAGCTTTCTACAGGCGTTCCAGAGAAATAAGGAAACTAAAGTCTCACAAGTGACATCTGCACATGGCCAACTGACAGCAACAATAGCAATGAATAGAAGGATGGGTATCATCTCCAAATTCAGACAAAATTGTCATCTATTTACACTGTTTGAGAGTTCTGAGGAACTGAGGAAGTCTCAGCATCACTTCCGCAAAAGAAAGTAGTACCTCAAAAATAATCAATTATTTGAGGGAAACACAAATGAAGGAGATCTGCTTAGTTCAGTCCACCTGGATTTCCCATGCTTTTGGCAGTTTCCTTGGGTAAGGAATCTTAAGTAGCTGTGGGATAAGAGGAAAAGTTCTCACACGTATAAAAAATGATTCAAAGATGGAGAACAAGAGGTAAATGTAAAACTCAGTTTTACAATGCAGTAGAAGTCACCAGTAAACTTCTGCAAGGATCTGTACCAGGATGTATGCTTCCCAATGCAGTCACAAGCAGCCTGGAAAAAAGAGCAAGTAGCAAGATGGAAAAAGCTTCCTGGTACTATGCAGTTTTTCAAGGTTGTAGAAGCAAGAGTCAACTGCAGGAAAAACTACACTAGACTCAGGAGCGGACAAAACAAAACCGATGAAATTCACTGTAGATAAGTGATGCACATAGGAAGACATATCCCTCAAACTGAGCTTTGAGTCAACTCTCAGTGATTGCTGATGAGATCTTGGCATCGTAAAAGTGTTCCATGAAAGTCTCAGCTGATACTTGTGACATTAGGAAAGCAAAATGCATTTTTATACAGCAGTAAAAAAGTTAGAAAAACCATGTTAACCAGTGGTCAGAGGCAGATCACAATTTAATTCCAAAATTAAACTAGTACTCGGATTGAAACCCCCAGAAGCTAAACAACTGTTTAAAACTTAAATTGTAGCAAAAAATAGAAAAGTAAGTTTTTCTGAAGATGTAAAAAAAAAAAAAAAAAAAAAAAGTAGCATCAAAAATACTTTTTAAATATTCAGAAAACTAGTAGATATGCATGTGGTAAATTATGTAACACAGAACCATCAACCCTAAATCAAGTTTTTTTTGTTTGTTTTTTTTTAATAGCAAACATTCCAATGAAAAAGGATTTTGTTTTTGATTTTGAGGAAGTTCTGCATGATTTTATACGCAAATTTAGACTCACTGCAGCCTAATCTTCTTCATCCTGTGTGTTTGTATGTACGTATACACTTTATATTGGACCTTTCAAAAGGAATTACCACAGCAGTAGTATGATCCCCTACTGTCCCTATCTTCAAATAAAGTTTATATTTTTTATAATCAAACTTTTTTTTTTTTTTAAATGGTACATGGGGGAGGAGGTATCAGAACATCATTTTCACACTAGAAACACTGTTTCTATACAATACTATCCATTACATCTTCAAAATGAGTCTTATGACCCAGTGTATTGCAATTAATTTGAATTCCAAGCTCCCATAACTGTACAGAAATGGAAACAGAAGAAGATCTAAATACTTTCTAGAAAGTCTCCCGGTCAAGTGCTAGACTGGAAGGTTTGAAGAAAAAAAAAAAAGGGGGGGGGGGGACAGCAAAACAACACACACCCCACACAACACGCAATCTTTCTCCAAACCCATCACTACCTTACTGTATTATGTAAACACTTTTCTATCCCCTTTTAATAGAATGGTGGCATTTGAAAGAGTCCCTATAAACCCGCAACATTCTCCAAATCAAAGCATTTGACACTAAACTTCCAAAACTATGCAGAGGCATTACAGAAGAAAGGATGCTCCAGGCAGCACTCTCTTACACAAAACCAATAAAGAGCTGAAAAACTAATGACAGCAGGACCACCCCCACCACATTAAGAGACAGCTACAGACCAAGCTAATACTGTCCAAAAATTTTTAATCACCGAATTCTGACTTACCTATGAGAACTCCACTCGTTATTCCAGGAATCCCTTGAATTTCTGTTACATTATTGAGAGCAAAGTAGTCATCACATGTGGCATTGAGCAATGAGCTATCACAGAAGAGACGCCACAGCCTTGTAGTCTTTGTTTCATTATTGCTTTCAGTATATTTGGCACAGACATGGAAGTTGCGTTTTGACAGTGTACGGTTCCCAACAAGACAAATACTACAAGACAAAAACCATACAACAGTGGAACCTTCAACAGAACATTGCTCATTAAATCATTTTTTGTCCCTTAGACTTCTTCAGAAACCCTTTATTTAGGGTACCTATTTTATGGGCTATACAACATCTACTAAAACAGTATGTAATTTCTTGTATATTATCATTTATAAGAAATAATAGCTGTCATGTTTAAAACATTTCTGCTTTGTTCAGAGCATTAACAGCTATTTTGTCATTTATTCTTCAAAAATACAATCAATTCAAGCAGCTTAGCCACTAAATAGTGGAGACCACATGCATGCAGTTTCACAAGTCTAGACATAAAATGCTAAACAAGTGACACTAAATAACAGGAATATTTTCATGTAACAAGAGACTGACCAAAAAATTATCCAAAAGTCTGATTAAGTAAATGCATCATGAACTTTTCCAGAAAATAAACATTTTAGAAGGCCCTCAAAAGTATTAAAAACCCAGAAGAGAAGGAATAAACCAGTAGGGTTAAAAACAAAAACTAAATACACTGGATGAAGTTTAACACACCACACACACATATACCCCCCATATTTGTAGCATGAAGCAATTAATCGCTTAGAAGGGAAAGAAAACTAGAAAGCTCAGAATGCTTCGCAAAGAGCAAATGCCTGATAGCAAAGAACACGAATGACCTGGAAACCATATTTCTTTGCATAACTTTTCACTACACAACAGATGTTCAAGAGCCATCTACTCCAGACTTGCTTGATAACAAAATATTATAGAACACTTATAAAGATGAAAGAAGGAACATCAAATAAAATATTTGTGTTAGGCAGTTAAGTCAAAATACACATGTAGTACACATCTAATATTTCTGAAGGAGCTCTGTTAGGAAGCCTGTGACAAACAGTATAAGCATGCCACTTGTCACTGAAGAGGTATCTAAATCAGGCAGCATATTGACCTAATGCAACATCCCGTTTCCAACAGCTGTCAAAAGCAGCTACCTTTGGAATCGTACAGGGTCAGGGGAAGCATAAAGAAATATTTCTTCTGAACACTCTCCAAACTGCTGAGCATTTGGGGCTCAGACTTCCTTATCTGAAAACAGTGTATTTGTATCTAACATTCAATAGATTCTGCCCCCCCCATAAAGTTGCTGTTCACTTTCTGACCTTTCAACCATCAGGAACTAAAACATCTTATGGCAAGAAGTTCTACAGCTTAGCTACATATTCTACAAAGAATCAGCTACCTTCGTGTTGGCTCTGCCACCTTCTACTTCTGTTTAATTGAAAAAACCAAGAGTTGTTCACCAGCTACGTTGTTCACCAGCTACATTCTCCAAGCCACGACTCTGTAGATCTCAGTTGTGCCAGCCATCTCTCCCAGATGGGGGAGACCCTGTCTAGTTATTTTTCATAGTGGAGTTTATTACCTTAGATCATCCCTAACACCCTCCTCTGAACTTTCCCCACTACAACTATCTCTTTTGAGATTGCTGGAGGAGTGGAAAGAATCAGAACCACGCTGAAGCAACTGCATTCGCTTTGTTCTATATTCCCTTCCTAATAATTCCTATTATTAGGCTTCATTTTTTGACAAAAGATGAATAATAAACCAACATTTTCTTGGAACAATCCACTAGAGTCCCCAACTCTCATGCCCGAGTAGCAAAGTTGGCTCAGAGCCCATCACCAATCCTGTAAAGTTAGAGTTTCCTCCATTTTATAATTCAGTGAGCATCATCTATCAAGTCCATATACAGTTCTCTATAGTCACGTTTCAATATTTAGAATAACTTTGTATAATCAGCAGGTGTTGTCATCTTGCTATTTATTCTCTTTTCTATGTCACTTAAATAACATAGCACAGATTTCAGAAGCAATCCCTACAGAATCGCAATGTGGGGCGATCACAAACAGCTCATACAAACCTACACTGCACACACATTAAAAAACAAATTACACACACACCAAAACACCCTTCCACCTAAGCTGGTTTAATGCTTTACGTAAGTTTACATCATTTTTACAATAGAGTCCACAAACACTGCTTTAATGGCTCAATTTGTGAGGCAAATATCAACATCTGCAAGTGCTATGGAAACTATAACAATCATACAGTAAAAGATAAGTTGTGTTCTTCATAATAGATGGCACCTGGCAACAGTAATTCCCAAGCTCTTCCACTAATGGGTTAAGCAGTACTGTTTTGTTTTCACCCAACAGTAAAATGCACAAAAATATCCTTCCCATACTGAGAATCAGATACCGTGGTATGATAAAAAGTATTATTAGAGTCAGATGAAGAGAGGTATAGGCTAACAATGTTGAGAGGCAACATGCTATGTGTGACAACAATAAAATTAAGTTTTAGTAACAAGATGTTTTCATATAAAAGCAAGCAATTTTTAAAATGCAATACTTCTGAGTATGGAGAAACATAAGTTTCAAAAGTTTCCCTCACAATAAAGAAAGCTTGAAAGTATGTTACTTCAGTAATTATGATTCACAGCTACATAACTTTGATGTTTTTACTTTCTTCTACAGCTTTTTACTTTTTAATTCTTTAGATAAAGCAGTTACATTTATTGTCAGCAAAACCACTTTCCTGTTCTTTAAATGTGAATGGAATAAACATCACTAACCTTAACCAAAGAACATTTTCCAGAGTGTCATAGGTCTTATGAAGAATGAGACAAAAATTCAAATCAGTATTTCAGGAGAACAAAAGAAGCATGTAAGCACCTAATAACCACATGAAACCTACCACTGAAGCCTTTATGTTTTAAAATTTAGCTTAAAACATGAAATGTTTACTTATTTATTTTTTAAATAACCTGTAGTACTTAAAATGATATTTCACTTACGGAAAGTCAGGTGGGTCAAAAGCAGTCTTAATAACTCCCGCATATATGGCAATGATGGAAAGAATCACACAGGCAAGGAAGACCAGGGCAAGTTTGTTGACGTACTTGACTCCCACAAAGACTACGATGGCCATCAGAATGATAATACATGTTCCATAAACTCTCATGTTGTTCAGCATAGCCTCTGTTTCTTCACCAACCTCTTCTGCTTTAAATATAGCAGCACTAGGTGAAATGTAGGTCTGCAAGAGATAGTTTTCAGATTGCCTTATCATAGGTGTAAGAATGAGCACTATATGAAGAACCAAGCTTGTGAGAACTTCAAAATCTAAACTATTACTGTATCAGATTTATTCTTTCAAATATGGATTCACCAAATAACATGGATATTTAAGAAGAGAAGAAAGAGCACTTTATTTGCAGAAACAAATATCCTCACACAGTTCTGGCATCACAAAACAATAAAAAGTTACTTCCAAGATTTTTTCCTATTACAGAGCTATTGCCACAGATTGTTTTAAAGTACAATGAAGCTTTAATTAAATGTCCTTTTTGTTACCCTCCTCCCTATAGTTCTGTAATAAAGATTAGTTTGAAAACTAGCAGGTATGCAAAGTGAAATTCTCAGCAAAAAGTAAAGCAGAATAAAAGTGACTGGGGCAGGGGAGAGAAAGGAATGAGGATGGATCTCCTGAGAAAGTACTGTATCTTGGGAGATGCTTAAAAATAAATAACAATAAAATAAAATCCAGCCAGCTTCTTTTCTCCTAACAATTCCCACCCCACATGTAAATTCATATCCCTTCCAGGAAGAAAAATCATTAAGGACTGGAGGGGAAGAAGGACCAAGGCATGGTCTCATCAGCAAGGGCACCTTATCACACACCATAGCTATGGAAAGAAGGGGAGGGGAAAAAAAAAAAAAAAAAAAAAAAAAAAAAAAAAACATACAGGCTGGAGGCAAGCTGGGAAAGTCTGCATGGGCACCACCTGCCTGGAGTGCAGGAGCCTTGGATCAGGAAAATTGAGTGAACCTCACAGGCTTAAGAGCTGTTGCTCGAGATCATCAAGGTCAATGTGATTTGACATTTTACACAAAAAATGCTCAACTGAATCCTTTATATCCTTATACTACATCAAATCCCTAATGGGTCTTTATGTGTTATCACTCCTTCCAACTTAACTGCCCTTGAGAACCAGTACACAACAATAGCATTAATTCTTTCTAATCCGTCATGAAAACTGTGGCAACTACAAGTAGTTTCCATATCATAAGTTCAGACTCCAACAGAGGACTCTAGAGCTACTGTGTTAATACATTAAATAAAGTACGCTTCTGAAATGGCTGTGTTGAAAGTCTTGCAACGGAAATGAGCTCAAACACTCAGCTCAGAGCAGTCATATCCTTAGAATCATGTGAAGCATTTGCTCATTAATAATCCCATTAGGCAAATGAGTAGTCACAGAAAAACATAAGAAGCATTAGGTTTTCAATACTACATGTCCTTTGCTATAGTTGAACTCAAGTAACATACCCTAACCATATCAGTACTTGAAAAACATTTTATAGCGAGTTTACCTTAATCTAAAGTTGCAATAGTACAATTTCTTAGATTAGTTTGACAGAGCTTAGTCCTTTTCAACTATGGCAAGGGTCTGTTCTGAGGTCTTTTATCTGATATGAGGCCTGGGGTTGGGGGAGGGAGGGGCTTTTACTCTGAATACCATAGCTGAACCGAGTACATGTTTAATAGCAATACACAGACCAGTGTGGCTGGTAATTGGAAGGAACAGTGCACCAAATCCAATCCACAGTGTGGCATGGTGCTGCTGTTGTCACTGAAGATCAGGGACCATGAGCTAACAGAGATGAGGACCACCTCTAACTTAAGTCCTGGCATTTAAAAAAAAAAAAAAAAAAAAAAAAAAAAAAAAAAGACATGATAGTGCTTGGGTCACAGTAAGTGCCAAGAAAGATGAACTGGGGAGCTGATGAATTCTGTGGTAGCTCTTGCATATCTGCAGTCTCTGATACCATGCACAATACTGAAGAACAGTATTTGGCCCTTTCTGTATGAGGCAGAGCCACATAATTGGCCAAGGCCATACAAACTTTCTTCCACAGCATCCTTACAGGACCCTGAGATTTCGAAGTCAGTAGTCTGAAAAGGAGGAAGTGGGATAGGTTCTTAATTCCTATCTCATAGGAGATAGGCCCTTCATGTTCTCCATAACTCAGCACTGGGCAGCAGCTCTTCCCACTGCAGATTACAGTGCCAAGCACTGAAGAAGCTGAAGGAGTTCTGTACATTATTCTGGGAACTGTAGGCTGATATTGAGTCCACAGACTCTCCTCTGAAAGAAAGAGAAGTGTCCTCCCAGACCTTATGAAAGCATAGCTTAAAAGGACTTATGCCATAGTCATCCAGAGTAAGGACCTCTCCAAGAGAGATGTAAAGCTGTCTAGATGTGTTCGCTGCTTATTATGGTGTGATTGCCATTCAAACAGATTTAAAATCCCATAGTTGTGATCTCATAACTAGAACAATGAAACTGAAAACTAATTCCAGGAGAAGGAGAAAAAAAGAAAAAAGTAAAAGGAAGATCCCCTTGTAGAATAACTAAAGAATTATGCCTAGAGGCATGAAGCTTGAGACAAAAGAAACAAAATATATATTGAAAAGTTACAACAAAAAGACAAGAATAGAGCTGTTGAGAGACAAAGAACAAGTAATGCTATGAAATCTGTATCCTCCTTAAGCCTCATGAGAGAACAAGGGAAACAAGAAAAGGAAACGAAGCTTCTTGTGCTAAACAAAAGAGTGGGGGGGGGGGGGGGGAGAACACTTCAGAAGGGGAAACTGGCTCTCAACAAGGAAGCTTTAACCTTTCAAAACCAAGTCTAAGGTGACTTAAAGAAATGCCATGTCCATCTTTGCTTTGTGTGTTTGGTAAAGGAGAGGGGGAAATACAACAAAAAAGCAGCAGCATCCATGGATGCTTCTTTTACGAAGAGATTTCCTGCCATGCAACATGAACACGTGAGGATAGGCATTTAAGGAAGAAATTGATTCCCTCACGTCTATAAAATAAACTAGTTTTGGTAAGATATCTGACTTCACATCACTAAATCCAAATGGCAAATTTCTGAGGCCCTAAAAAAATGCATTGTCAACACAGATTTTAACATTGCAATCTAGTGTGACATTTCACTAAGGACTCACTATTTCTTGCACTGTGCTTTCTCATTTTTTGTACAACAGCTGACTTTCCAAGTGCTACAAATCCACAGAATTAAATCTGAACATGTCTCCAAAGTCATGCAAGGTTGATCTGAGTAATAACATTGTTTTCTGGAAAATAGTGAAATATTTTCTGTTTACTTCTCATCTTCGATTTATTCTGAATTGTAGGAGAAAGAATGAAGAAAATCTGTATGAAAGAAGCTTAGGATATATAGGAATATTCTCCTTGAACATTGGAAATCTAGTAAGCAAATGGTGCACAGCCGCACTCATGTTTCCTGGCCTACAGCATTATCATCAGCGCTCATCTGTTTTGTTCCCCCCCCCACATTATATTGTAGTCCAGTCTGAGACATACAAAAAGAACAAGTCATCGCTTTCTTTCTCCTCCTATCCCAAAAATTCCAAAACCAAACATGCCTTATCAGAATTAGTATAATTTTCTTACAACTACATCTGTACTGTAGTTGGGGTACAATGCAGTTTATGGGACCTTTAGTATTTAGAATGCAAAAAAAAGGTCACAGAAACATTGCATTTGGTACAAATTAGTAAAGACCAGTTACTGAATTATGTTGCGTCCTTTAAGTAGGACAAAGTCACATCAAGCAGTCCATTAATTTGTCTTTATATTGAAGATCACCAATTTGTTGAACTTTTTCAAGTAATCCAAAGTGGAATAAAAATATTGACATACTCAAAATATAGCAACAAAGCATTAAAAAATCACCAGCAATCTAGAATGTATTTTAGGCCAAGTGCATTGCTCTGTAGTCTCCCAAAACAGCACAAATGCATCCAATTTTAAAGAGAAAGTAGTACTTGCCAACAAAATTTCAATGGTCCCGAGAATGTACATTGCTCCTGCAAAGGTTGTACCCAAGTAGAAACAAAGTCCCACTGCTCCACCAAACTCAGGTCCTAAAGATCTTGAAATCATGTAGTAAGAGCCTCCAGCTGTGAATTTAACCACCCCCCAAAAAGACAAAAAACAAACAAAAAAATTAGTCTCCAGACCTTCAGAATAATGACAGTAGTACAGAACAAAAGTTTGAGTCATTTAATTAACCTAGTTACATAATTGAGATAACCTCAGTATGTGCGTTTCCACTGAAGGGTTCATACCAAGCCAGTATTTGGGCTCTACGCCAATGAGGCGGTTAGACTGCACATTTTAAAGTGCATCTCCCCATGGGCATTTCAAGGAAAACAGTGTTTTCGAAACAAACAGCACTTGCTTCCCAAACACCCATAACATTCATTGCATCCATCATAATTAAAGTAAAACCAACAAGAAAAGTAAATTAACACAGCTGAGTGGCTTATCTCATTTGTCCAACATCAAGTTAAGGAAATATAATAAACAGTGAGAATAAAACAAGTAAAATTAACACAAGCACACTGATACTTATCACACCAACAGGTATTGTTTCTTAATATTAGCTAAATATTTAACTGGCTAATAAAGAGTAGATTTTCACAGTTTTTCTGCATTATGCAATTAATTCTACCTATATCAAAAATGGGACTGGAAGTTGTGCTCCACTTTGCTACTTTCCTCCTCTGATTGCTATCAGAAGGCAGAAAGAGGGGGAATTTGTGAAATGCTTAAGATGAAATGGAAGATGCCTAAAATCTGTGATGTTTTCCAGAGGTAAGAAAACATGGCTAGGGTATAGTCAGGCACAACTTACGCTTAACTGTGAACAACCAGGAAAAAGCATTTGAAGGGCAACGTATTATTTTACAGCACAAGCAATGCTGCTGAGAGTAAAATGGTTCTTTGTCCTCAAACTATCTGGTAACAAAACCCACAAAGCATGACAGTTTTCAAAGAAATTGGTAAAAGGTGAAAATTTCAAGTTTCAGTTTTAAAAAAAATTTATAGGCAGTGAAGCTCTTGAAGTCTTTAGTACCAAACCCTCCTGCTGTGTTCCTCCACTGACCCCAGCTTTCACTTCCCTCTAAAGCACATGCTGTTCATTTGCCGGAAGCGCTTGCTGAGTGCACCCACATGGGCAGCCATCACCATAGGCTGGATTATATCCATTAAAAGGTTAAAGGGGGTGTTCCCTACCAATAAACCTTAGAAAGGGTCTGAAAAAAGATCTCTCCTCTGATAGAGTATACACCATCCTAACATCAAGTTTTTGATGATCACTCAGAAAAACCTAGAAAGAAAAAATACAAACAAAAACCCACCCTATTAACAGAGACCTTAAGAGGAGATATTACTTCCAGCAGGTCAGAATCTGATGCGAAGTTTCTCTAAAAGCCCAGAAGCCAATGTTTGTGTGTATTTACAACAGTGAGGGCACTACACCAAAACAAACAAAACCCAAACAAGAGCACAGTTGGGACAGCAGCAGTTCTTCAATGCAGACAGCATCCCGAAACACACATGAGAAAAGTCAAACTAATTAATTTAAAACACACACACACACACACACACACACACACAGATTCTTAGTTTACAGTTTTAAAACATTTCCATCCATGGTGTTTTTAAAGCAAGGTTGCTCATCACATAGAACCTAAATATGCTATTCTGAAATGTTCAGTAATGAAGCAAGGTCACTGGAAGACCATTAACCAACCAAAAAGCATTTAATTTATAGATGAATGCTTAACAAACCAGAAGGAACCAGGTGACAATTACCTAGTCAGGCCTTCTGTTCAACCCAAATCTTAAGGCCTTCCTGAATGAAGCAGGTTTTTCCAGCTAGATCTCTTCCAAAGGGAAGGGAAGAGAAAGGAAGTGGAATGTTGATGTCGTTTACCAAAAAGACTCCTTCTGCCCTACACCACCTACCCCCCCCCCCCCGTAAAAGTCAGTAATATAACAGATTTCCAGTTACAAATGCATTAAACATCCAAGACATTTGTATTACTAATATTTATGTTTGCTTTTTAATTTACAAAGCAACAGAATCACTGGAACTCTTCAGTGAAAGTGAGCTCCGCAGGAAAAAGTTTAATTCTATAGTGATAATGAGAAACTAATGAATGGAAGAGAGGTATAGTTCTTCACTAAACCAACAGTTCAGTCACCAACACAGAGAGAGAGGGGAAAGGGATATTTTTGATTCAAATGAACAGTGTGCATGGGCAACAGACAATAAATAGTGAGAAAAAAACAGTTAAAAAACAACCAGCTAAGTCTTCTAAAGAGATATTATGAAAAGAAAATATAGGCATAAACCCATCTGTAACAATCTTTAATTTCCAGCTTCAAGCTATTCATGATAAAATAACAAACTTCCAAAATAACTTTCCAATGAGGTAATGGGGACAAAATATATTTTGTCTCCCTAACATGCATTCCTTTTCTTTTCTGGGCATGAAACCTTTTCCACTTTCATTGCAGGCATTTTTTTTTTCCCCCAGTATGCTTTTCCTTATCTACTCACATGTTCATTTTGCCGTGAATTTTTCAAAAATTTTTTTTCTCATTTCCCACTTCCATGCATTTTCTTTTTTTTAAACAATAACCCCTTACTCAGCTGGGGAGCCTCTGTAAACGAAGATGAATTCATTAAAAAAAAGATATGTCTTCTGAAAACTTTGTTAGGTAAATTGTTCAGAGTTCATAACACTGCCTGAACTCTGGTATTTTCAATTAAGATGTTGAAAAAATGGAAAAGATTGGAAGAGCTACAAGAGCTAACTTGCTTCTAAAAAGTCAGCTTTATAATAGATCAAGTTGTTCCATTTCAATTTAGTTTATCCTGAAGAAGGTTAAAGGAGATAAGATTATCTAGAGTGCTGATATGGAAAAAAGTTTTCTGCCAGCGGACTGCCTATTATTCATGCAGAAAACAATGTAACTAGTTCCACTGTTCAGAAAAGGAATTTCAGCAAATTCTGGCAAGGAAAAAAAAAAAAAAGAAAAAAAAGAAAGAGTCATATTTGTAAGTCTGGAAAGAAATCTACTTTGCATTAAGATAAATCTCCATCTGTTCAAACATAAAATATTTTTGTCATCAGTCACCTGTTTCTATGGCCCATACTTCCCAGAAAGTCCACTTAGAAGACTACAGCTCACCTTAAGAAAGTCCCTTCTAAAAAGAGACCAAAAAGTTAGCACTTTAAACAAATCTCCAAGCATTGCTTTTTAATATCTAAGACCACAGGAATTTCATATCACAGATTTGACCATGCATCATTAACTTACATTTAAGATTAAAAATATAAAAAAAAAGTTAATTACCTGGAACTACACCATTTGTTGCTATTGCACTCATGGAAATTGCAGTTAACATAGTCTGTGTAAAGATGAAATAGAGAAAATAAATTTAACAGAGTAAGTGTTCTTTGAAAAACGGTACAGGAGAACAGTGATCAAAGGAAACTAGGAAATAAAATATCTTTGTATAAACTGTTACAGCAACCAAAATTGAAAATATCCTGGGCTAAGGGATTTCCAGATAAATCAAGCACTGTATCTTCTACTGAGGAATTTAGTTAATTTAAACATTTGAGACAGCTCTGAGCAGGGCCTTCGAACAGAGCTGGAAGAGTAGACCACTGAGGATTTTCAGTATATGTAAAATATTCACTATTCCAATTAAATAGTAGTGACAAACTGATCAAGCATCACTGTTACAGTGCATCTTCTATTAGTGGTTTCACAACCCACAAACTGAATTTATGAACATGATGATGGGACAGATTCGTAGTGCATATTTCAGTTTGTTCTGAAGTTGCAAAAAACTGAACAGGTCAGGTTGCAATATAAATCAAGAAATATATGCTAAAACCCAATTTAGTAAAACCCATAAGACAGTTTTGGTTAGTGAATAAAATAATTGAAGCTAAATCATACTGTGAACAGCTCAATGGAAATCCCATAAGGACTGGAATGACAAGTGACAGTCAGCACCAAAATTTAAATAAAGACAGACAGATGTCTTCTGAAGCCTTCCCATGACTCTCAGTTACACTAATATTTAACCATTAAGGAAAAATCTTGCTCTGCTATGCATATGAGAAAGCTGAGCAGTACCTATGGAAACAAAAGATTTGGCCGAATATTAAAGAATATGATTAACTTACACAGGCACAACACATGAACACAATGATGAAAGACTCGAGAACCCCAGCTGTCCCCACAATCCATGTTAAACGCAAGAAAAGGATGACTCCCAAGATGTTTTGCAGGCAGGGCAGGTACACACCAATGAAAGTGCCCATACGTGGAACCTGGAAACAAAAACAGAACATTAATTCCTTTACACTGAAGGATTAAGGTCTGTAAGCACTTTCTACTGTAAACCCACAAAGACTTGTCATAAGTGTTTCCCTAAAAAAAGGGTCAAGTGAAATTGGATAGTAGCTTCAGAATTTCCCGTTTCACAGATATTCATAGCTAGTTATGCAGAAAGGCTCCTGAGAGGACAGAAGACTGTGTGATAGCAAAACCTATTTCTCCCTAGGAACTAGGATGAAGCCTTCACAGGAGTAAGTTCCCCTCTTTTCATCCACTACAACGCTTCACATCCTTCTTCTGAAGTACCAGTTTAGAGGCTAGTGTCGAAGGCCAGTTACTGGCATACTCAAAATACCAAATATACTCTGCAAAAAGTCAGCCATTGTAAGCTGCCTGTAGCTGGCCCACAAAGTGACATTCAACAAGAAACATTTTCAGTTAAAAATGAGACAAAGGTTTATGACAAGTGGAAAAAAGCTGACAGTAATTTATTGTTCCAAAAGTTGCAGAAAGTGCTGCAACACAGAATATGTTAGTACTTTTTATTTGCTGTGATGAACATGGATCAAGACATATACACACAAAAGTATTCAGCCTCCCTTGTTAAAATTCCATCTTCCTTCTATAACTTATGAACATCAGGCTCAATTTAGAGACAATAGCTACACACAGTAGGTGTCCAGTTACAGAAGTTATTCTTAAATCACAGTTCAGGCTCTAGAGGGGAGATGGAAAAAAGAAAGGCAACCAATATAAATAATATGCAAACTTGGGTGCTTCATGTATTTAAATAATCCACCCAAGCATTTATATACATATAGGGACCCAAGGAATGCCACTTAAGACTTTATTCTTTGTTTTTAGTATCATGGACAATGTCTATATGCAACATCAATGCTGCTATCAGTCTGAGACAGTAATCTTTAAGAAACAGCAGGGTTATTTCAAGTGTTTATATTTGGAAGGTTAAAGCATAAACAAAGTACAAGCATAAAAGGCTACAAACACATTAGTGGTTTGTTTGTTATAGGAAATGTGACTTAATTTCAAACTGGCATTTCCGCTTAAAAAAAAAAAAAAAGAGTCTGAAACTTTGGATCACTGCATACCTGCACAATCTGACTCTCAATTCATACTTCTTATTTTTGTGCATCCTAGTCAAAGAGGGAAGTTCCTCTGCTCTCTCCAAGTGTGTAAGCAATCCTTCAATAGCAGGAGTGCCATGGCCTTTGTCATCCCCATTCTGGGCTTTTGCCAAGATTCAGGGATTGGGGGGGGGGGGGGGGGGGCGGCAGGGAGTTAAGGATTTCTAAGACTTGCAAAATATAGCATGTTACATATACCCTCAGAGGGCAGGGAAAAGGCAGATGGTAGCGGGATATACATAACAGCTACCAGCAATTTTATAGAGTAGTTAGATGTATTTAGACTGCTAGATCGTTTCTATCCAATTCTAGAAAAATGGGGAAGTATTTATTCCATGAATTTCACAAAAATGAATCCTGGCTACCTCCTGTAGCCTTAAATGGCAAGATGACAAATTTCACTGTGAAAGAATTTTGAACTTTAACAAATTTTTACTTTGCCTGCTTTTTTGGAGAACTGTAAGTTGACCACATTTGGAAGGGACTTCCCCAATTCCTTATCTCATCATGAATGACAATTCACCCCAAATCCTATGATTTCTGCTCTTTTCTCTGAGGTACAATGATGAGAACCAGACAGCAGGTGCCAGAGGAAAAAAAGCTGAAAGACTTTCACATGTATGATGCTGTTACAGTAATTCCCATCCCATAGCTTACATACTGGAAATGGCTTGCTTTTTTGATCTCATAAGCCTGTCTACAATCCTTCTCTAGAATTCTTAAGTCTCATATTAAAAAGCATAACCAATTTGCAATGTCCTATATTTACTCTTCCAGCTCATAGCACAATGAGCATGTCCAGGCCTGGGAGGACCTACCAAAATAAACTCATAGAAAGGGTGAGAGGTCTAACAAATCATCTCAGAGTCTCACTCTAGACTATAGACCAGAACTGTAGACATTATGTCACATGAATTATCACCTTTGCCATGTCCCACATGGGACTGCTAGTTCATAAACATCCTGCACTAATCAAGATAACCAGCTTCTTACTTTTTGTTGTTTAACAGGTCAGCTCTAGTTTCTAAATGCAGGCATGATTTTGCCTTTTCTACTTTTAAACATCATGTCTATTAATCCAGTTCTCAGGGTCTTTAAATCTTTCTGTTGTATGTTAATCCTCATCCGTGTCCTTAGAGCCTCCCAACTTCCTGGCATCAGCAAAACCAACAACATATCCTTTTATTCCAGCATCATTATGACCAATTTTTCATGAGATTATCCACTAAAGTCTTCTACGTCAGTGTTTTTCAAATCTTGCAGCAGAACCTTGTAATTCATACACAGTTTTCTTCACCTTAGTTTATAACATTCCACATAATGCAATAAGACACTTTGGACAGAAGTCTGGAGAGCTTGTTTCAGACAAAGAATTACTAGAATCCTATTGTATAGGACAGAATATAGGATAGAATACTATTCTGTTATTTTACCAGATTATACAGAACCAGGTTAGTATGTACCAATCCATCTTTAGTAAATACAAGTTGTGATTTGTCCTTATTTTCCAATGAATGTTTTCTTTCATAAAAATTAAAAGATTAGTTTCTTTTTCTTCAAAAATTACTCTTTACTGCACAATCCATGTTGGATAAAACTTGTGTGTCATGATCTTCCTCCAGGTATTGTCTTAGTCCATTTTTAAACTATTCTAAAAATGTGCGAAGTGTCAAGATAAAATATAGCTTCTAGATTTGATCAGTTTGAGCAGCAGCAAAAGAAATTATCATGCAGTCTTGGATTTTTTAAGTTATGTGTACTTCCTGAATTGTGTAAGACATCATAAATTCCCAGTTTACTTACTGACTTAGCTTTACTTTATCTTTCAGCCAAAAACCTCAAACTTCATTTAAGATCTTTCTGAAACATGACCACAGTCAAATGAATGGTTAAACCAAAGAGTGTAATTTACCAACAATTTGCCAAAATAGGCCACATTCCCACTACCCCTTCACACCCACTGCTAACCCTTTTGAAGTTTACCAAGAAAACTTGTTCAAGTTAAGTGTGCCTTTTTGAGATACCCTTGGTTCTCAAAATACTGTACAGCGCTTCTTTCCAAAAAGAAATGATATAGCTGTGTGAGAATAAAGCACTTTTGAGTTTATTAGTAAGCAAGGAGAATGCCAAGCACAAAGAATATATGCTTTTATTATTAGCAAGTGCGGGTAAACCACACCTTGCAGATAGCCAAAAAGGACTACCTCCTCCCCCAGAAGATACCACCCCCCCAAATGTTGGTATGAGATTGCAGTTCTAGAAGACTGGAAGAATGCTAATTTTACATGAATTACTTCAGGAAATTAGAAAATGAGCTAAGTAACTAGAGATTTTCTGGTATTGATACTGGATTGATAATGATAGAAAAGTGAAAAAGTATGAATGCAAATTAAAAATGATTTAAGACAAGAATATCTTAAAGAAATCTTATTCCATTACTTACTAAGTCCAGTTACCTATTGTTTTGCATTTTTAACTTTAGTGCATACTGCACACGTAGGTCTTTACAAAGGCTTTTATTTGCACAATGATAAAAAACATAGCTTATGTGGTATCAATAGAACACACAAGTAAACTAAGAACTGAAAAAAAAAAATCATTTGCACAAGCTGTTATAAACTAATCAAATGGGAACATACGTATCAAGATTTGGTGAAGACAGTCTGAGTATTTTCACATAAAAAAACAAAAAAACCCAGAAGCGGACACAAAACTTGTTGATAATCTTTGCAAAATACAGAGACTGCTGTTTTTACTAGCAGAGTGATAAACAGTAATCTTGCAAGCCAGTCCTTATTGCTTGGTAGCTTACACTCAAAAAATGTGCTTTTTAGTCTAACAAAATGCAGAAAATAAGCCTTTACAAACAAGATATTTCGCTCTTGATTATGTGAGTGAAACTCCCTACTTCATTATGCAGGAAAACTGCTACTCCTACACAGTAGGAAAACTATTTTTCTCCTCGCAGACCATTCCCACTGCAACGCTCATTTGTTCCAAGATCTTTAAGCTAGCCAGCCTCCACCACAAAACCCAGATGTGGCTGCAAGGCTCCTTCACTCTAGGCCATTTCCAACAAGTGGTACAGTCAAGATGCAACAGGCTGTTTTCTTCTGTCCCCTTCAGCCTCTTAAAAATAACCCATGCCAAGGGGGGCAATTATGCTCCCTCACACATTGTTATATATGCCTCACTGCCACATTCTCCCCAGGGCATGTAATACACCAAGTTTCATGCCATTAAAAATGCCACTCTGCTACTATGTACCAATCAGCTAACTTCCCAAACTGAACTGAAAACAAAACCACACAGAGAAATCATGCCTTCAGGCCAGCAGATGGTGCTCAAAAGGGATGGAGTGCAAGGAATTAGGCGGTGCTTGTATGGCCAGCCAGTTCCAGACGGACAAGCATGGAACCATGAGAACACAAACCCCTGCACACCAGAGGACGAGGAATCACTCTGTGGAGAATGTGAATTTATCAGTGCCAACATTGTCAGATGCTAAGCTGAATAAATGAAAGCAGAACAAACAAAAAGCTAAAACAAGCAGCTAGACTGTATTCTTCATCTTCAATCCACTGTCCAAGTACCAACTTCCCACATCAGTAAGGCCTACTTCAAGGTAGGTATCACAAATCTCTCCTCCAGTTAAATAAGCTCCCATTATAGCCTCACTTTCAGGCAACTTTTCATAACCTTCTCTTCTGCCATGTGCCATTTCCTTCTACCCATGCTAACCTGCATCTCCTTTCACCCCAAGAAAGAGGGAGGTATACAAACTCAGCAGCAACACCCCCTCTCCTACCCAAAGACAGCTGACTCCCAGTCTTCTCCTCTTCACAGAATCTACCCAGTATCTCCACACTCAACCAAGGCCAGCCTATCATCATGTCATTCTTGCTCTGCCAGGCCTCGTGTTTTTGATCCAGGCTTTCTCCTGTTGAAACAGATTCATGTTTACAGAGGGACCAATCCATCATCCAGCTGCAGACTCTAGACCTCTGTAGAAATGGGACATATGTGACCCAGTCATAGATAGCAGCTTGGGCATCCAGCAGACAATCTTTGGAGAATCCTCCTGCTATCTTCTAGCAAGTTTAAGTACGTGCTAAGCACGTTTAGGCACCTTACCCTCCCCCACAAAAAGAGATAATACTGTTAGTTTTAGACATAAGCAACAAGGGGCATTTCCTTGAAATATGGTCATCCTCCCAAACTTCAAGTGCTTACTCCAATGCATACAAACAATAGAACTTCTCAGAAAACAGACTGCTAACATATTAATGGAAGCAAAACATTGCATTTACAGAGGTTTTTTTTTAAATTAAAGAAATGGCCTGTTTTCCCTTAAAGTTCTTCCCAAATTTCAGCAAACACCCAGCCAATTAAAACACGTTAATAAAACAAGAATCATACTACATCCTCACTAAAGGTAGAAAAAAGGTATTGATGCTCATACAAGGATAAAAGGAAGAGGAAAAGAAAGGAAGAGAAACTTAGGATGCATGTATTGCTTGTTTCAGGTCCTTGCTTTACAGCAAAGATCTTGCTAAAACATGCTAGCAAGAACACTGAATTAAGATGAACCCTATCGTAAAACACTTTCATTTTAGGTACAGTGTTATAAATCTCTCTCCTGTTTTAAGCTATCCACGAACTTTCTTTATAGGTTGAACAATGCTCCTCTTGTAGTGGCTAGCTTTGCCATGATAACATACAAGAAGTTTAAATACCTTGACTTCCTTTCGCTTGCTGTCTTCATCTGCTTCATGTTCCACCACACCTTGAGTCAGATTAGTGTAGTTTGCTAGTTTATTAAGAAGAGATGATACCATGGGATTGCTATCCATTTCTTCCTGTTGGGATTTTAAGAATAAGGCATTTAAGTCATGAATTTATGATACTATTTCAAACAAACACTAACAGGACAGCCTCGATTCACTTAAATACAGAAATCAGTATGATAAAATACTAGCTGTCTTCAAAAAGACTTCTAAGTCTTTCTAGAAGTTTAATGCAACATGGTTATATTGCAATGTTTAACTGTTTTACACTATCTTACAATATGCAATTTGTAAAGATGGAATATTTAGAACTGTCATCCTTGATTATAATCATGTATTCCTATCACCATACAACAGGCTTTTAGGTTATTGTACTGACAGGCACATGTCATTAGACACAAGCAGGATGCTGGAAAAATCTGCCTAGACAGGGGCTCAAACAGTGCTGTCAGTCATGGCTACTGTTGCAGGCTTACAGATTGTATCTATTTCTAAAACAGATTTGTTGAGAATAATACAGGCACGTACACATATATTACTTGACACACAAGATGTCAGCCCTTCTTTCTTTAACCAAATACCTGCTACAAAACAAAGCATACTAAAACAAATAATATCCAAAAGGATTCCAAGAAAAGCAGAACTAGAGAATGCAGTCAGGTAGGCAAGATTAAACACTGGAAGAAGGACAAGAGATCAGGATCACAAACAGTAAAACATAAGAATTAAGGCATTCGTCTCTACTGAGGCATGCAGTTTATTAGATCATGATAATCATCAGCTAAAAACATGTGAAGAGTAAGACTACAGGAAATGTACTACAAGAGATATGTATTACCAAAAGATTCACCACCACAAAAGAAATGGTGGTGAAGCCAGACTGAAAGGCTTTCAATTGAGTAGATGTTTTGACAGGTGGTCTGTAATCTGAGATATGCAAAAGATGGTCTCAATTACACCATCAACTGAGGATTTAACTTCAGTCAGTATTCAAAATAACTGATGGAAGCATATATTCAAAGGATATTATGAAAAATGGGGGGAGGAAGGGGGAAGCAGTTATGGCCAGTTTAATCAACACCGATGAATACAACAGCTAGCTTGAACATAGTTTTGGACATCTCTAAGAAATAGAGCTTAAAGGAGAGAAATTTAGTGACAAAACTTTACTAGAGTAGTTTTTGTCAAAAAAAAAAAAAGGAAGAAAACCCATAGATGATTAAAAAAAATAGCTGATGATCAGTATTACTTTGATCCTTAGCACAACCTTTGCCAAGACTTAGCCAACAGTAGTAACATACATTATTTCAGTCATGCAGAAGAAGGGAACTGAATGATCATATTCTCTGTGCAAAGACACATGGAAGGAAGAAGGCAGGAGGTAAGAGGAAGACAAGGAAACAGTGGGTAGCATGCAGCAGCAAGATGAACAAGCTTTGTAAAAACCTTGTTTATTGTTAGCAGCAACCAAAGCTGATGCTGCTAAGCATATGAAGCAGAAGAACTCATATTACTAAAGGAACGGTTTCATTATGTTAAAGTAGCACTTAAATATCAATATACTTTTTTCTGCAAGTCATTGTAATTATTCACTGAATTAAACATGCATTAAGTTCGGATTATAAAGTAGATCCTTGCATTATGAATGAGAAATAGCTATATGCTAATTGAACAATACTACTAAGTCACGACCCATCATAGTTTCATAGTTTTGCTGCCTTGAGAAGTCTTTTTTCTCCCCCCCGTTGAACATAATATACTCACTGATGCTCATTAAAACTGGATACTGCTTTGTTACAGCCACCAGCAGGTTTAACTTTCAGCAGGTTTAGCTAACAGTAACTTCTAGATCCTAGCCAAACAATTTTAAATTTAGTAAGGCAGATCTAGCCACAGTAAAGCATGCCAGTATTTATTCTCTTTTCTTATACAGATAAGTTATAAAATATAGAAAAAGTCTAAGCAATTTTTTTTTTAGTTATATCATTCATGTTTGAAAATCCACTGAAATGGGATGTTAGCAGAAACCAGACTGCTGAAAAAAGTTACTAATGCCAGTTTTTTTCCCAACTAAATCCTAACAAGAAAAAACAGGATTTTGCTTGTTTACTTTATCTTCCTACCAAAACCTCAACCCAAGATGAAGCAAGTTCTTTTGCTTTTTTTTTTTTTTTTTTTTTTTTTAATATATACATGACCTTACCTCAAAGAGAGCCATATTCTTTCCTTCGTACAGATTTCCTCTGTCCATATCTGCATTGTTGATAAAAGGGCTACTTTCCCTGGCAATCCCATCCCCTGGTGGAAAAGCACAACAGTTAGAAGAAGGGAGAAGAAGAAAGGAGAGAGAGGAAAAAAAAGCAAGATATACAATAAACATAAAAGGCCTAGCAATACTGAGAACGTTCTTTTAAGAACTGGCTTTAGTAACACTGGAAGCAGCTGCCAAACGTGGTGCCTGAGACTCATATAAATTACCAACCATATACAATTAAAATGGGGGCTAAACAGTGAGGTGATAGAGTTTCCTAATGATACTTCATCATTCAGAATAAGGAGAAGAAGGGCTTTAGAGAGCGACAGCAGCGCCCGCTGTGACTGTGTCTCCAGAGTGCAGGCAGAATCCAGCATGAGGTAACGCGGGGAGCGCGCAACAGCCTCGGGCTTGCCCGCGGGGCCGCAACACTGCCCACCCATGCTCAGCAGGAGGCCCCACACTGCTGAGAGACGCCTGGTAGCCCCATGGAGTCACGAGCTCCAAGTGTGGCAGCAGCCAAGGAGGCAAGCTGAACCCAAGGATTTGCCAGCAAAGGAAGAGACAAAAAAAGAGAGGATCTCGTTAGGTCACTGTGCAAATCCCATCTTGCCTTTGTGTTGAATGCTGTGCCCCTGCCCCTCCCATCTGAGAAAGCATATACTGGAGATGGAGAAGGTTCTAAAAAGGAAACATACTACCAAAGAAATGGAGAAAGCGTCTGCCGAAGGAGTGACTAAGGAAGCTGTGACCAGTCTGCGGGGATGGGACAGGGTGGGGGGAAGCTAACCAAGATGAGAAAGTAGTAGAGGGCTGTAAAATCACATGTGTGTATATACCCATAGCTGTGTGTATACACTGTGTGTACTCTGTATAATACTGTATATTTTATAATATTACATGCAATATATAATTGCATGTTATATCTTTTATCCATCTATATTCTATACATATATGATGAGAGTCTTTCTTGGGAATATTCTCATGCAATAAATCAGTAATAACTGAATTGGTGACAAAGCTCTTTAAAAGAAAGCAACACCACAGACTCATCTGTTACAAAAAAACCCCAACAACATTAACCTTTCTTAGATTCTACATTAAAAACTTGTCCTCCAGTTGGTTCAAAGCCTCAATAAGAAAACAGAAGGAATAACTACCTTGAAAGAGAGAGGCAAATTCAATCTATATTTTTGAAGAGGAGGACAATTTAATAGGCTACACAAGGCATGATGACTTATTTACTGTTAAGAATGATCTATACGATTGCTTATTGCAAAATTGTTAAGCTTCTCCGCTCACGGTTTCAACCAACTGGAAAAACGTAAGCATGTGTTTATCTTGTGCAGATGTCAGGACAAACACCCTTCATTTTGTCTGAGGGGACAGATGGGAAGAAGGGAGTGAATGAGTAAAATAAGAGCCACTTTTCTCTAAAGTGCCCAAGTACTTAATAGACAAGTCTCCACTGAGAAAATATTAGGTAGTTTTAACCATCTGTTCTAATATGATCAGTTAGCTCTTACTGTAATGTATCTTAAAAAAAAAAGTCTCTGCCACAAAAGTTTTAAAAAGTCTTAACAAAGTGCCTACTTTGAGGGCTGAGAAGCTTCCAAGTCCATTGAAAGTCAATGCTTTGTTCAAACAAATTTCATTCTACTTAGGGAAGCTACCCAGCAGGGTCAACAAGCCCTACTCCAGAAAGATTAGCTACAAGAGGCCTGTCGTGATAAGGAACCACCTTCCCGAAAAGCTACAAATCCCTTGAAATACCTAGACTGTAAGGAACCAAGTTATTAATTTTAAAACAATGTTTAAAGTCATTGTTTCCAAAAAGGAAGGGTACATTAGCCTCAAGTCTTCCAATTCATCTAATCAGATTGTAAGGACAGAATTTTTAAGCCCCATACTAAAGATGCTGCTCATGCTCTAACATTTTTTTCTTGGATCCCAGGAGTCAGTTCAAGGAAGCCAGTTTCCGCACATTTAGGGTAATAAATTTACCGCATCCTTTTAGTTTACTTTTCACTTCCAGTTACTTAAACGAAACTAAAGAGTTCCTAAACACATCCAGTTCAGCTGCTTGCTAGTGTTTTAAAAGAAAGCACAGCATGCCACAAACTGCATTTTAAATCTAATGACTTATTTATACTGCCATACCACCAGCAAAAGTTAATGTCCCTTGGAAGTCAAAAGCACTAAGGCACTTGAAAGTGCAGGGATAGTGATTTGGTGTTTTATTTTAAAAAGCTGTGGCAGAAGTTGATAAATAATTCCAATACAATTGATTAGAACATTCAATATTCACATGCACTGTTGAAGTCCGATGGTGAAAAGCAAACCACAAAAACACTAAGCCATTCTTTCAAAGAATTATTATCTTCACACTGCTAGTGGATTCCGTTTAAGCTTTAATCTGGTTTGATGGATGGCACACTCCTTCACTAAGGATAAAAAGAAAAATACAGCTAGTCTAGGGGTAGTAAGAGGTTCCCACTGTTAAGGAAGTTTGGTTTGAAGGGAAAGACCTTGTTATATCAATAGCCTTCCTATATTTTAATAAATCACTTCAATACACTTGAGACAAGTCTCAGTGATCCAGACCGTTGGCACCACAAAAGGAGGAAAGAGGAAAGCAGGAAGCAGACAGCGGAGAAGGGTTTTCATAGCTCTTCTGTCACACAGTTTTCTTCCCTTGGAAGAATCTGCATCCGCCAAGGAAAAAGTTACAGCAGGACACAGTGCTAATATGCACATGCCTGTATTTTAGATTTTTATATTAGGTATGTTCTTATGTTACCGCAACATGGTCTGAAAATCTACTTGTTATAAACCTGCTTTTGACTTACATTTCCTCAGAAAGTCCACCTGAAATTGCACACAGTACAGAGGAAGACAGAACGAGCCTTTGAGGCAACAGCTGAGAGCAACTTTGATCATCCTCTGAATTTAGAAATAGTTCAGGGAATAAATAGGGGATAAACAATCATTAATACTTCAGTGAGATCCCACGACTTGTGTTAACACAAGTTTAAGATCTAGAGATCCTACATTTGTCCTTTGCATTGGTGACTTTCATTTAAGAAACCCAAACTCAGTCATAAATTCACAAGACTACAGAAAGTTAAATAAGCATTATCCATGTATCTCTGCTGGCAGTGTTAAGTATGCTTAGTAGACTTTGAAACTGTGACTGAATCAAATATTTGTACAGAAAGCACCCAGCTAAGCTGTCTATATCCCTTGCTTGGCTATTGCAGAAACTGAAGCCTCTGCTGTCCCAAGGGGGTCCCTGCTTCGGTTCTGCATCACCCTTTCCACACAAGCCTCCAGTTTACAGTTAGAACCCCTACTCTTGTTCCTGGCTGCAGGATCTCACATTTACAGACTGCCCAGCTCACTGTGTAAATCATAGTACTCTGTAGAAATCGCACTATTATTTACTATTCCAGGATGTAATCCAGTGCTCCCTGAAGGCTTCAGCTGTAAGTAGTTCTTGTTCATCACATTTAAAAATAAATGAAGCACAGCACAATCTCTGCAGGATCCTATTACAAGTTACCTGCTAATCAGTTATCAGCCACTGGGGAACTTGTAAGTCTATCAGCAAGGCAGCACCAAATCCAGCACATCACGTTAATTGAGGATGGTTTTTGCTGGTGGTAATTTTACTTTTAAATCAGACGCACACAATACATTTTGCACTGAGCTACCTGCATACTAAACTATAATAACCAGATACATAACCTTGTTAAGTGTCACATCACCTTGCTAGAATGAGACTGACAGTTTGACAAGCTCGTGTATAACTAAATAAGCACCAAATTAGCAAAATTAAGAGTTAAGCACAACAGCATTGATGAGACGCACGCCTGAGAAAGTGAAAACGTTATTCAAGAAAAGCTTTAAAAACCTTGCAGAAATATAAACAGAGATCCGGGTCTACCATTCTTGCAAAGATTATAGTATTAAATTCAGAATTTTCTTTAATACTATACTTATGCGTAAAACTATATTGATTCTATTTTTTTACAGACATATATACACATACACATGTGTATTTATAAAAGAATTTTAAAAGTAGCTGGACTGAGCAAACCAAAGGCTCCTCTAGCCCAATGCCATGTCTACAACAGTGGCTGGACTCAAACTTCTAGAAAAAAGCATAAGAATAGGACATACATACATGATGCTTCCCCCATGTATACTCCTAAAGTCTAATAATCTGAACTTCAGTGGCTTCCTGAGCCAAGTGTGGTTTCTATGTTTGTATTAACCCTCAGCAGATTTTTCTTCCATAAATTCATCCAGCCTCACCTTGCAATTACAGCAGTTTATGCCCCAGGTGCAGACTAAGAAGTTCCAACACTTAATCACACATTAAGTCAAAAATAGTCACTGTTTTTTTAAACGCACCACTGTTAACTTCTTTTCATGCAAAAGGATAAGATAGTGAACAATAAATCCCTCAGGCTTTTTTGATTGTTTTTGTTAAGTTATACCCTTTAGATGGCAGAGGAATGAGATGAAAACTGCATGCAGTTTAAGATGTAGGTAAACCTTCGGTTTACACAGTGACGTAAAGAAAATTTGTTCCCCTTCTTCCCCCTCCATTTCTTTTTGGGTAATCTCCAAGGTCAAGTTTGCTTTTTTGACAGTTCTGGAACTACAACCTCATGCTTTCAGAAAACTGTGCACTTGCCCCGAGATCTCACTCAGGGATTACAGTTAACTCACATGCAATTAGGACTATTTTTCCCTTATATGTATAAATTTACACTTATTTACACCAAATTCCATCTGCCACTTTACACCTCATCTTCGAGTCTCATAAGGTCTCTAATTAGTCACAGACAGCCTTCATCTTCTCCATTCTGTAACACATCTGTATCATATTTTGCAAACCTACGCTGCATTCCCTTCTCCAGATCATTTGTTGAAAATCTTACGTTGAATGGCACAGATCTGTGAGGAGCTCCACTGCAGAACTAGACTATTTACTCTAACCTGTCTTTAACTTTTACCTCTTATTCTTTAATACATATATTAATTCCTCCCTCCTCCCCCCCATTCTCAATGTTGCTTAGTTTCTTTAAAAGTTCTTGATAATGGCACTTGACAAAAACCTTCAGGTTGGGGGGAAGGGGAAACAGGGTGAGGGAAGTATATTAACCCCATCTACCTTTTCCATACTCTGCTGACTCCCCTCAAAAACTAATACTTTTGGGGCAGGAATTTAAAAAAAGATTGTAAAAGGAAACATTTTGTAAAAGTTGTGCTGACTCTTCATGATATAGTACACCTACTCTATTAAAATACCAGCTCCACGAAGCTGTAGCTCCTGCAACACCTGTCCTGGAACGTCTTCTACAAATAAAGCATCATGTTCATTACCACCATGCAGTACAAAAAGTATTAAGTGCTGGTACTGTCACAACATTGGAATTTCCATACTATTAGTCTCAAGCCCTTTTCCATGCCAGTTTGTCTGTCCCATGCTTTTGCTTTGGTACTCAAAAGTCACAGCAACGGCACTTGTATTGTCTTGTCAATAGTGAATTACAGAGGAGCGGCAAAACATGCTGCGCTCTTCTCTGTGCCCTCCCCTCTGCCCCAGCCAGGGCACTTCCCCCCCGTGCCCTCCGAAATCCTGGAGCAAAGCTGTTGCACATTTGGACACCAGAAGGCAGCCTTGGCACATCAAGCACTATCTTGGCTGGAATAAACCAGAACTAGATCCCAGCCCCCCAAGCAGATGAGACTAGAGACATTCCTGGAGAAATTCCTATGACTCTCCATAGCTCCCTTGGCCAAAAGGTTCCATGGTATCACAATGCTTACTGGTATCATGACACAGAAGCAGCATACTATCATACAAGATCCAGAAGAGTGCCAATAGCCCATTAAGACTCTTGAATTAATTCCACAATCCACAGAAAAACTGCTGATGCTTTTGTCCACAACTATTGCTTTTATCTAGTGTATATTCTTCTACGCTTATTCTCTGCCTTTCGTTTTTCTGACTTGTACTAAAGTCTTTCTTCATATGCTTGTATTGCCATATCAACAGCTACTTGGATTTGTTCTACCAGGAATGTTTGGAGCAAAACGCCTCTAGCAAGATTAAGACCTTACAGACGCTTTAAAGACAAATCTTGTCAAATATACCTAACAGACTTCAAATAAAAGAACATAAAACTTAGGTTTCCTATTCTTCAAACCCTTCATTAGGGTTTTCAACGGATACTGCACCTATTTTAAAGCTTTAAGAGTCTTCAAAATAGCAATACCAGTCTCTCACTACCAGACTCCACAGAAATCTCCTCTTTTATACTTAAACTGTCTCTTTTCTTACTTTACCAATGCTTGTCACATTGTCCTATTACCTGACACATTCCCACCTGATTAGCATATCTGTCTTTAAGCTCCTTTTTAGGATCAAAGCTGAAAAAGATTGCAAAAATGCATTGATGAATACTCTCTCTCCTGCTCTTTGGTCACTAGTCCCACAATTATAAAGGAGTATGCTTAGAAATACAGCATGCCTTACAAACACGTAACTCCAATTGAAATGCATCACGCTATCCAATAGAAAGAACTAATCTTACGACCCCAACACACAGCTAGCAGCTATGATGAGACTAACAAAAATAAACAACTGTTCCATTCTTTAGCCTGTCCCCATCTCAAACCAGGCATTTGTTAGAAAACCAGAACAGAACAAAGCCATGATTTATACTTTTCAGGAATGCTGTACAAACCACCTCTAACACATCAAGCGGAGCAGAGCAAATTGAAAAACTAGCTCAGTTTTTTCCACTAGGGAAACACAGCAAATATAAACAGATACCTCATTCCACTAGCAAGTCCAAAGCCATTTCCAGCTTTATATTTTAACCCTATTCCCTTAAATTCTATGTAGAAGCTTAAGATAATCAGATAAGCCAATTTCAAAGATGCCTGAGAGAAAGGTTAACTAAAACTCCTCTCAGGTGTGGAGAAGAGTTTAACAAATATTAAAACTGATAAACTCCTAATGTAGTTTTAGACACTCCTCTAATTGGCACACGTCTCCTGGAATCCAGTTAAAGCTTCTGCACTTCAAAGTCCGTACTTATCACTGCTGGATTTGTGAATGGATTTCAAGTTGAGAGTGTACATGCAAGAGCTTATGTCTGGACCAGACTAGTAGTCCACTCAAGCTAGTATTTCATCTTGGATCACTGTTGCTATTAGAAGATCCGTAAGAGAAGTAAAATAAAACAAAACCATTTATGCGTTTGATCTAGTATAACTTTTCCTGCATCTTACAACACAAAGCTGTTGATGAGATGCTCCATTCCACCCAAGGCCTAAGCTCTAGAAATAAATTTGGGATTTTTCTCCTCTGAATATGTACTTTTTTTGTTATTGTTAAATCAGCTAAGGAACATTCACACACAACAGCACAATTCTGCTCTCACTAACAGACTAGCAGGCAAACTCTCACCATGACTAACCTACTTTTCCCAGAAACCTACCTGATAGTTTCTTTGTTGATAGGACTCGCAAAGATCCCTCCTCCTAATTTCTACAGTTTCCTCAAACACTGATGTTGGCATAGCTATATTCACGTGGGGATTACCTGCAAAAAATTATCACTTTTTTTTTTTCCCCGTCCAAGATGTACAGCTCCAAGCAGAGAAACAGCAGGGACAGTATGAAGGATGTCTCTTGAATCTGGGACACAATATTCAAACTGTCCAGCAGATGATCAGTGTGCCCCCCCCCACAAGCATATCTGCCTTTTTTTTAATTTCTTAGATTTGAGAAAGCAATAGTGATTTTCATTTGCAATCATTTCCAGCAGATTCTGCTAAGGAGTGCTTTAGTCCTTTCCAATACTGTTATTTATTACCAGAGTTATTACCAGAGTTGCCCGTAAACCCCACGTTTGTGGGACAACCCCCTGTGCATGGATGTTTGCCTCAAGACACGCAGACAGCACCATGCCCATCATCTCACTACTGTCTTAGCACTGTGCACCTGACCTACATACAAAGCATCGCCCCCCCAGGCCATTCTTCTTGCAGCTGCCAGCCAGACTTCCACAAGCCACTTCCAGACAAGCAACAATTAATCCAGACTGGCAATGCTGTCCAGGCCTCTCTAGCATAGTTATCAGAGAAGAAACATTAGGTGCCGTATCATCTCAGGCCCCAAATAACGCACCAGTTTTCCAATACCAGACAGTGTAACCTACACTTACCATCCCAAACTGGCCCTGCATGGTGCCACCCCCAAATTCATGGCCAATGCCATCAAATCATTTCTCATTTATGTTTCCAGACATTAAACAAAACATGCACTGGAAGTCAGTTTGCAGATCACATAAACATGCACCACAATGCAAAGGGTCAGTCATAAAAAGGAGAAGAAAGCACTTTTTAAAATTCACATTCCTCAAGTTCCCGAAAGAGCAGCAGTCCTCACAAACATGGGCAAGTAGGATACTTTAAGGCACATGAACAGTTAAAATATTTCTAAACTGATCCAAGGGACAGTCCATGTTAAACAGTGTTAGATCGAGCCAACGGTATAGATTATGATCAATTTAAACTGGCAGAAAACACCTTTCCCCATTTCACTGCCCTCCTGCGCTTGGCACTCACCTGCTCCCACCCGGCTCTGTCTGCTCACAGCCTGGGTTATCACAGGCTCGCTGGGCAGCAGGGGCAGGTCGATACTGGCCAAACTGGGGGAAGAACAGCTGCGATTTTGTTTTCATTTTTGCTGCTAATTTTAGTCCAGGTGTTCAGTGCACTAACACTTGTGCTGTCACGCAGGAGAGGGCATCAGGATGGGAATGAACAGTTGGGGCGAGCATGACCTCTTCTTTCCACTGATATCAGTTCTCACAAAACTAAGGTTAGTCTTCCCCCCAGCCCTCACACTCTAAATTAGAATATTTAGAATATGAAAAAAAATGTTACAGATGTCTTATATGCAGGAAAGTGGTCATTTAAGTGATCCTGAATTTGTGCTAGGAAACTTGTTCAAGAGATTAAGGACCAAAACATTACAACATCTAATCTGATTTCCTGCCTTTCCACAGTATTTCTTTCCTGCATTAGATTCTCTAACTTTGAGAAAACACACTTAGGCTCAAGCAATGTATTTCTTGATGTTTTCAGAATTAAGAAAAACACTCTTTATTATGATTAAGATCTTTCCATTAACTAAACCTTAAAGAAATTGTGACTTATTTCTAAATTAAATTTGTCTCTTTTTAAGTTTCTAGCCATAAGCCCCTAGTATACCTTCTAAATTTAATCACTTGCACCAAGCATTTTCTATCTGTGAAAGCACCTGTACTTCAATCAAGTCACCTCAAACTGCCTTTTAAAAAATTAGATCAGCTAAGCTCACTTTAAGATACTTTCCTAACCTTCAATCACTTTTGAGGCAGTATTCTCCATCCTCTTCAATTTTCAAGATATGCAAAACAAATTTCATGCTCTAAAACCAAATACAGTATTCTAACATTGCCTTACCCACACTATTTACAGAGGTATAATCGCCTCTCTGCTCCAAGGATCAAGTTAGTCCTCTTTGCCACAGCATTAAACCAAGCTCATGATATTCTATTCCAGGCTGACCCCTAAATCCTCTCCAGGTTCACTGCTTCCTCACTACATCTATTATTTACTGCTCAAATTCAAGTACTGCTCCTATGTGCCTTTGTATTCAAAAACATTTTGTCCAGACGTAACCTTGCTAAATGGGGTTTATCTCATCTGTCACACTGCAACAGTTTAACAGTTTTCACATCAACCTAATAAATAGAAGCAAGGTCTTCTATGGCAAATAAATAAATAAATAAATCTAAAAGGTGTTCAGAGAAATGGGAACTATCTAAGAAACTTCTGAATCACATGAACACAAATACAACACCTTGGCTTTGATAAAATATAACTGTTCTCTAAGTAACTAAATACAGGCGTAGGCTTTTGTTTTAAGGGATACTGAAATCTGTCAAACTAAAAAGCTTTGCTCCCCAGGGGAAGTTTCTAACTTTATACAGTATGGTCTAAAGGAGAATGCAATTGGCAAATAACTAATACTTCACAGAGAAGTCCTAACCTTTGACAGTTTTCAAAGGGCAACACTTAGTTGCAGTCTACATACGTTAAAGTATTTCTAATAAAAGCTACAGTAACATTTTCATGAAGTTGGTATTGGCTCACGTTAAGAGCCAAACACCACGAACTAAGCATGTAAAGATAAGATCCTGTTTGTACAATAAGTGTTTACTGTCTAGGTACTTTTACCTTCAAATGTTTTTTTAAATTTAAAGTCACTTGAACGGAAATTTAGAAATGGCAAAGCCAAGAAAACTTACTGTGGCAAGAACTGTAACACTATCCTCTCCACCATGCATATTTACTCCCTGTATGTCCAAATTCTTGGTTAGCAGGCAATTAAAGAAAATTCAGACAACCTTAATTTTGAATTTCTTATCCCTCTCACTCCAAAAATATACAGACGTATTCTTCAGAGCTCTAAAAAAATGAACCAGAGTTTTCAAAAGCAATTACCTAGCTTTAATTCAAATTGCGAAGAGACAACAACAACCTTCTTTGAACACATCTCACCTAGGATAACTTTTGCATGGGATGGGTTTAAGCATTCAGTACAATCTTCTTTACAAAAAATTAAATTTGTGAACCAAATAACATCCATATATTTTAACTATAGCACTAATCTATCCTCTTGCTTTATTTTTTTAAATCAATAACTTAAGTAAAATGTGCTAGTTATCTTGAAAAGCAGAACAAGATTACTTAAATTCTGTGTATGTAGTTAAGCTCCCTTTACATAACAGAGGATTCTAATACTGCACCCACCTTGTCAACATCACTAAGTTTTAATTTGTCTGTACTTAGGCTACTATTACAATCAAGCACAGTGTACTTCTAATGAAAATACACTGTTAATACAGCTGAAAGTATAGGCCTTGCTATTTCAGTAAAATAGTCATTAGATCCATAATATTTTGTTTTAAAGAGACTCACCTTGCTTTGGCCCACTTTCTTTATAATCTTGTTCTTTCATAATTAAGGGGGAAAACAAAACAAAACAAAACCCTACCCAAACCACTCCACTCCACTGATCCTTCAGATATCAGGAAGCGAAACAAGAAACTGACAGTTGTCTCATCCCCGCTTTGTGTAAGATCTCAAATCCTGTTTCTTACTCATATTGGATTAATCCTAGAGCAAGTCATTAAGGCTTCGTGCAGTTTGAAACATGCACGTGACACAGCCAAACTGCCTGAAAGTGGCAGAAATCTCCAAACAGAAATAAGCTGGAGGATTTCTATCAGCAATAAACATCATGTTTAGTGAAAAGAGCCGGACCGACTTATTAAAATTCAATGTCTTTACCTAACAATAGAGTTGAAAGTTTTCTTTTCATCAAATAAATTCATTTTAAAAATATTTCGATTAAGCAGGTCAGTATACACAGGCAACAAAATCTATTCCAGAGGTTGATCTCCTATTTGGTAAGCTAATATTAGGTATCAAGTACACACTAGCAGTTCTTAAACATGTTATTAACAGCATGGGTGCTAAACCTTGATTTTCTGTGGAAAGAGTTTGCACTAATTGTACTTAAGATGTAACAGTTTAAAATTACTTTAAAATATAATTCTACTAACTCTGCAAATACTCTTTATATTCGAAGTATATCCCCTCCCAAAAAATCTGCTTTAAGATTGACACCATAAAACTAGGACCCTAAGTTGGTAGCTCTCTTAGTTCTCTTTCAGATTTGATATTTTATTGTTTTTATGCATTGCATATATTCTATACACTAGCCTTATACAACCTCATACAGACCATTTCAGTTTTACTAAATGGATGTTAAATACTTAGAACAGATTAGTTCCTGTGGTCAAATCTGAGTCACATCTGAAATCTACTTTTCTCTGCAACTGTAACACCTATGCCACAAGCTTAGGCACAGCACGATTGCCTGCAGAAAGGCTGGAGGTGCCTTCCATGCCCATTCCCTAAAGCGCCGCCTCCTTCTAACACCAGCTCTGATACCTGCTCAGCTCCTCCAGGAGCTGCTTTAACTCACTGATGCTGCAAAGAAATGGTCTCCTGGCCCTTCCCGTTTTGATTTTTTTCCTGGACTGTCTCTTGTGCCGTATTAGCAAAATAAAGCAGCTTGTAGAGCATCAGCTGGGGGCTTACACAAAGCAAGTGAATTCAGGAGAGGAAGGAAAATAAAATTAAGGAAAAAAAAAAGAGAGAAAAGAAAAGGCCTGTCCCCTGATCAACAGACTTAGGCCAATACATCGTTTGTTCTACTGTTAAGTCCTAGTAACACGCTCTGAGGACACCTCCCCAGGTAACAGAGCCAAGTTTGGGCAGGTTTTCAAGGAATGTTTTAAGTCTTCCTTTCTGAAGCTAAAAGGACAACATGCAAGCTTCCCATTCCTCAAGATGGAAATAATCTGCTAAAATTTATTCTCTTTAAAGAGTGACCTTGTGGGAAGATGCTTTGAATTTTAAAGGGAACAAACTTATGTTCCCCTTGTTAGGGAATAAGAAACAGAATCAGTTTTTCATTTCTTCTTGCAGAAAGAGAAAGGGATCTCTACTATTCTTTGGCAGATAAACATGCCTCTTCCAAAATAAAAGTTTTTGTAAAGCAGAAAGAGAGTCCATGTTCACCAGGCAACATATTTTGATAAGAAACTTGAGGGCAGGGGGGAAAAAAATCCTCAAAACTTTCCCATTCAGAAAATAAAAGTCACCAATTAATCCTAATTATTTCATTATCCTTGCTTCAGCAGCTATTTTCTGAGTCAACCTGTAAAACAACAGTGTAGTTTGAAGATGCAGGAAAAAAAATTAATTCTATATTTGCTGCAGGGAGGGGGAAGCGCTGTTCTCCTGCAGTGAACCAATTCAAGGAAATAAAACGATCTGGTTTTCCTGTTTCCTGCTGGTTTGGCTCCCTGAACCAGTTCACAATTAAAAGCACTGGAGAGAATAAAACTACTTTCAGCAGCAGCTAGAAAGATCAGCTATGCTGTAACATCAAACTATATCCCTTATTAAAAGCAGCCCTTATATTGCTCACCTGTGAACTTTTAACATGTGAGTCACAGTAAGAGTCATTTTTAAAATGACAACATAACAAAACATTATCAGCAAAACTCTTACAAAAAACAGTTAAAAAACACAGTTACACCATAAGACCTTTATTCAGCATAATCTCCAAATGAGAGAGTCAGGTTTTCAATAATAAAAAGATCAAAATATCTTAGTAACAATATTTTCATTACAGGACCATGGAAGTTAAAATTTTGAGGGTTGATGGCATTACATCTGACGTACCCCTCTCCTGGAATATTCTGTTTCAGGACTAGAATTACTCATATTCAGCTCTTTGGCAGTAAGTACTATAAAGGAACGTTAGCACTTATCTCATATGGAATCAATAGAATTCACACAGAAATGGAGTAAAAATAATAATTTGCTGTCTGTTTCAGCAGTATGTTTCTCTCTTTCACGAAAGACTCTTGCAGCAGTCTGAAAGAAGTCTTTAAAACAGTTTAAAAATTCAAAGTGACCATTTACTATACAGCAAAGTTACTTAGTTTTTTTGTTTTTTAATCCTTAACTCTGCCTCTTCTATTCCCCTCATTTTCCTTGGAGCTTGCAATAGCCAACAGAAATCACCTGCATTCACAGTGACACAAGTAGCTATGTTAAACAGTGAAAGATTCAATTAGAGCATCTTGGTAGAGGTAGGCACAAAACCTAAGGTGACTGGGGCAGCCAAAGCCCCTCAGAGTAAAATAAATCCCTCTGCCTAATCCTTGTGCCTGCAATCAAAGGTCAGATATGCAGTTAGCCACAGCAGGAGTGGCATTTTCCATTCCAACACCGCATTACACAATAGGATACTCTGGGAAAGAACCAGTGTGCCTTCTGGAAGGGGAGATCCTGTCTCGCAAACCTGCAAGAGTTTTCTGGAGGTATCAGCAAGCATACGGATTAGGGAAATCCAGTTTATACAGTCTGCAGAGATCTCCAGAAGGCTTTTGAAAGAGTCCTTCCCCAAAGGCTGATAAAGAAATAGAGCAGCCATAGATTAAAAGGGAAGGTCTTACACGAAGCCATAGGTAAATAACTGAGTAAGAAAAGAGAAGATAAAGGGCAACACTATATTGTCTACTCTCAGGGAGGTGCTGTTCCCTATATTAGAGGAAAAAAAAAGGGGGGAGGGGGAAGGCAAGCAGTAAGGTGTCAGTCTGAGACTATTTCAGGTTATTTCGGGTAGTTAATACACAGGCCAACTGAAGAACTGCACAGGATCTCTGAGACTAAATGCATATTAAAGCAACAGGCCAAAAAAAAAAAAAAAAGAAAGAAATTTAAGAGTAGAGATATACATACATGGAAGAACACAATCCAAAGCCAGTGAGGCTCCAAGCTGACCATTACCACTCAGGAACAAGATCCTTTGCTTATGATTGTTTCATAAAAACACCAGATCAATATATGCTTTTCAAATCACAGTCTGAACATTCAGAACAATAAGGAAAAAAATAACTATAGAAGCCCTCATGAGGCAAAGGTATAAAGCCATGGTTCGTTCACACCTTGAAGGTCACATGCAGTTCTGGAACTCCCCCAATTCAAAATGAATGGAAGTGGAAAGCGTTCAGAGAAAGACAGTACAGCCAGAAGCATGCAATGGCTTCGACATAAGGAATGGCTAAATAAGTCTTCAGTTTGGAAAAAGATGACTGTGTTGAGATGGGACTAGAATAGAGGTTTATAAGATCATGAGTGATCTGGAGAGGGACTGGCAAGAATTAGCTTAGTTTGATGTTTCTAATCAGGTGACTGGTTCAGAAAAAAGTAAGTCTATATATAAAAAAGGTGATTTGCCACTGAGCTGAAGAACTTACTGCCACAAATGCTGTGATGCCAAAAGTACATGTCAGTTCCAGGGAAGACTGCACAAGAGAATGGAAGAGAAATCCCCTGAGTGTATTCTAAATACAAGTTTAGAATTTGATCTACAGATCTAAATTCACAGAAATTTGGCGGGGGGGGGGGTGGGGTGTGTGTGGAAATTAACTTCATAGAAGCCTCTTCTGTTTCTGGGTGACAAATGGTAGGAGTCTGGGAGAGCAGGTGGAAATAGTATCAGGTTTGCCAGCTTACGTTCCCACGCATATCCCTTGACATCAGGCTTTGGCCAGTACTGGAAACACTGTGGACGCAACTGACCAAGCACACCAACAGGGCAGAGAAGGATACCCATAATATATGGAAATAAAAAAAAAAAATAAAGTCATCAACTTGCATGTTTTGGTGTTCATCCCATTACAGTTTCTTCTGTCTTCTGAAGGGGAATACAAAAACATAACACGGTATTTTTTCTGTGCCGTAAGTTTTGAACCACAGACCATATGTAGACCGGTTCTGTGTCCAAGCAGAAGTTGATTGAGAATATGGTACAGCTGGCAGCAAGATTAGCCTTTGTCTTCTCTCCACTGCATATATAGATGTTTGCCTCAGCTATTTCCTGGTTTTGACAGATTTACCTAACAAGAAAATCAAAATGAGACCAGAATCTCTCAAACCTTCATCCATTATTCTCTGCAACTGACTTCTCCGTCTCTTTTTTTTCTACCAGTTACTAGCTCCTGACCACCCTTGTCTTCTAGTGTATTACAAAGCACATTTAATGACACAGGCACATATAAATTCCTCATGTTACTTTGCACATATCTGAGACAGCAGGCTCCCACCCTCAACTATACTGAGGAGTCCAAACATTAAGTTGGACCCTGCACCTCTGCTCTTCACCAGCGCTACTTTGGCCAGTGCTCTAGTTCAGCCAAATAGCCACTCACCCAAGCTTTCCACACCTTCACACATGAAGGAGCAGCACATAACCAGAAAATACAAGGCTAGCATTTCAGATGTTAATGATGGAGTGAAAAGTATGGAGCAATAACCTCTTGGTTTACCCCATTCTTGCAAACAAGACGAGTATCAGATGAGAATCTGTGTAGGGTAAGAAGTGCAGGGAATAACTGATCAACAACTTGGTAATAAATCACCAGAACTATTCGACTGCTGATCTGATGGCTAAACAGCATGCAGGATTGGAGGGGGGGGGAGGGAAAGAGGGGCAGGGAATTATTTAACAAAGCACTAGTTCAGTCAAGGTAATTTGAGGACAATTACTTTGTTTTTAAGCCAGGCAATTCAATCAAAACTGATAAATTTCTAGACAGCCTAAACAAGAAGAACAAAGTTACATGCTGAGCTCTATATGTTAAGCAGGACCCACTGGGGAAGGTCCCGCTCCCACCACTGCTCAGCTGCACAGATCAGTCACCCTCCTCCTACCTCAAGACAACCCCAGCGATTCTCAGACTTTTTGCAGCACTCATTCACCTCACTAACTCCAAAGCAGTGGAAGCCTGTTTTTCCTCTGCAAGAGTTGAGTTTTCTGCTGGTTTAGCATGTTAAACCAGCTCAGTGAAGTGTCTGACAAGCACCAGGGTCAAGTGCCCAAGAAGGGAAGGGAGCTGGGGGGATGGAGAGGAGTGCTTCTTCCTACCCTCTGCCCAAGGCTGGAAACAGAAAAGCAAGCACTGCCCTCAAGCAGCAGGCCATTAGATGGGTTTAACCACAATGATGTTTAGCAGCACTAATATTTTAGTATTCATTAAAGTTTTCAAAAGAATGAATCAGGAGAGCTATTTGACTATACAGCTGTAATCTAATAATTTCTGTGCGTTACAGGTCTACATACCACAGACATCCATATAACACCTGAGGCAACATTAAGTATGTTGTTCCTTTCCCAAGCCTCTCTATGGCTAGAGCATTTCATCTCTGTTAGTTAACTCTGAGCTCTCAGAATATATCCTGTTTTCAAGTCAAGGCTTCCTCTAGTCAGTGCTTTCCCTTCTACTCCCTATTTTAGAGCTACATTAAGAAGGGAGAAAAGTAAAAAATTAAAAAATAAAATAATCATACCTATGTCCATCTTTTCAAGCAATGGAGCTCTACAACTGTAGAAGACTTAAATTTACTTTGCAAGTAAGTGTTAGCCTGCACAAATCCTACTTAACTACATGAAAAACTAAGAATTCTTACAATTTTAAAGGTTAGAAACAAACCACTATAAAAATGCTAGTTCCACTCTCCCCCCCAGCCTTCCAGAAGTTATATATACACACCTGGTTTAACAAGTCACATCCAACTATAACTGTTTACGTGTTCAGTATTTTGAGATACCATAAGGCTTAACATCATACTCCACACCAGTCTGACTAACTCTTCACTGAAGCATCTACCAATAAGGAACGCTGCCTAGACAGTACTCATTCAGTACTCCTGCCATGTTTCAGAAATTCACTTTTTTCCACCCCTTACCAAGCCAATATGAGAATCAAGCCACCACTACAGTTCATATTATTTGGTTTGGTTTTCCTATTTCATTTGATTTTGGGGGGAAAAAAAAATTACACTTGAATACATTGAAGAAAATGCAACTGTATATGGTATATACCTTTTTTTGGTAGGTGGGGGATTGGGAAGGAAGCTCTGAATAAAAGCTTTGTCAGCTTCGGGTTTTACTAGATCATCTTCTCAAAGAATCTTTATGCAAAACCAGACCAAAATAAGGTAATCCATTAGAATTTGTCAGACACTTGTTTTTATCTTTTTATGTTCACACCCCACATCGCTTGGCATTATCCTTACTACTTATGCGTACTGCCAAAAGGAGAAACCGCCATTACCAGGAACGGTCTTTTACAACACCTGCCCTTTCCAGACGCGACCATTCAACAGCTGGAAAAGCAGCATGAAGAGCGTGTGTCAACGGCAACGGGGCGCCCAGAACGGAGCGCCCGAGGCCGCCGGCGCCCGGTGAGCGATGCGGCTCCCGGGGCGCGGCCTCGCGGGGGCCGCCGCGTCCCCGGCGGGCGGAACTCGCCGCGCCAGCCGGGGCGCGCACCTGGAGCACGGCGGCACGGGTTGCGCTGCGCTGCCCTCCCGCCCCTCCGGGCAGCGCCGGCGGGACGCGGCTCTGGGGCAAAGGCACCGCTCTTCCGCGCCGTCCGCGTCCCGCTCACGCCCCCGCGGCGGCAGCTGCCCCGGCGGCACTTCCTCGTTTCGGCCCGCGGCGGCTGCGGGGCACGCCGAGACTTTCGCCCTCGACGCCTCCCACCTGGACAGGTGGGCGCCGAGCCGCCCGCCGAGGGCAGCGCGGGCCCCCAGGGACCCCTGGCGCCAGCGGCCTCCCTCCGCCGCCCCGGCCCAGGTGCCCGGCGCCTCCCCGCCCCCCGCTCACCGGCGCCGCACTCCTTCTCCTCGTCCTCCTCCGCCTCCTGCTGCCGCCGCCCGTCGCGCTCTGGCGGGCCCCGCTCCTCGCCCTGTGCCTCCACCGGCACCACAGTGAAGTTGGTCGGCATGGCTGGCCGCCGGCGGCCTGCTCGCTCGCGGCCCCGGGAGGCGCTGCTGCCGCCGCCGCCGCCGCCTCCTGCGCGGCGAGCTGGGCGCTACCGCCTTCCTCACGTGAGGGCCATTTCCTCACGCAGCGGGGGGCGGTGGCCGGCGCCGAGCCACCTCCTCCGCTCCGCGCCCCTCCCCGCGCGGCGGCGAGCGCGGGGCGCGGTCCGCAGCGCAGCGCAGCAGCGCGGGGGGGGGCCGGGCCGGGGGTCCCACCCGGCCTCCCCGCGCGGCAGGCGGCGGCGGCGGCGGCGGCGGCGGCGGGAGGTGCTGTGACTAGCTCGGATTCACACGCACGCCACTTCCCTGCGTGCGTGCTTGCCCGCTGCGGCCCGCCAGGCACTGGAGAGGTTTCCTCTGCCCTGGTCAGATCGTGCCTCGCCAGTGTCCTTGCAGCGCTCCGGCTACCCGGTGGCTGCTACTTGGAGCCTGGCAGGCAGAAACCCTCTTCCAAAGGAAAGCAGAGCCAGGCTCAGGGTCCTGACCCTCCAGGTCTGAAGGGGGTGACCAGCATCCAGCAGGCCCCAGCAGGAGCTTTGCAGGCCCCCTTCAGGATGAGTGGAGGAGAAAGCCCTCTGTGCACCTTGAGACCACCAGGGGATGAAGGTGGTTTCCCAAAACCTGCTCCCCTGTACAGCAGCTGTGGGTTGCAGGTAACCATGCTTCATGATCCAGGCTAGAGTCAGCCTGTCAGCTCAGACCTGGCATGAAGCTGATCCCAAGAGACAGCAGGGATCAGCAGTGTATCCAAAAATCAGCATTAATGATGTGGCATTAGCAATGAGCGATAGCTCTTGGTTACCCCAAGCATCTTTCCCAGAGCAGGACTGTGCCTTCTCCACCCCAACATGTCCATCTGTATCCATGCCTTTTGGAAGGAGACTCTGATGGGTTTGTGGGTCCCCCCTGCCTCAGTGGAGTGGATGACGTCTCAACACTACAGCCTCTCCCATGGATCAGAGGCCTCCAAGGAATGAGGCAGGAGAGAGTGATTCTGGCCACCAGAGGTGATAGTGAAATGGCAGGCGTGGAGATGGACTGGCGGATGGCAGGTCAGGCCAGCAGGAAAAGGGGAGGGAGAGGGGCATGACAAGAGCTAGTATCTGGTATGAGCTTGGCAGTTCTGCCCCTGCTCAAACCATTGTGTAACCACAGTAATGGGAACAGTGGCTGCAGGGAAAAGGAGCTTCTGTGCTGGGGATGCCTATCTTCATCCTCCCCCGCCTTTTTCCAGGCTCAAGAAAGCAAATGGGAGGGTATCTTTGTTAGCAATAGCAGATTTCTAATCTGTTACTGAGGTTACTACAGAGGCAAGGATATTTTTGGACTTTTTTCACCTTAAAACTCATTTCCTCATAGTACAGGCTATTATCAAAATTAATGGTACTGAGGAACCAGGTGTGATAAATTAGAATGGTGGATGTAATTAAAAAGCATATATGGAAAATAATAACTCCCTCTTCAGAACAAAGACTGAACACTAACACTGTGCAATATATAAGACATAGGATTACATACTGAGCATTGAGAAGAAAAAACAATTCTAAATAGGTGATCTTTTGTTAAGTACCATCCACGAACTATCTTGAGAAGACCACTGAAAGAAACTTGAGTACAATAAAGAAGGTGAAAACTGTATCACACTGTAGCATACTGCATGCACAAAAGGTGGAGGGAGGGAGAAATTAGGATTGCTGCATTAAACTTTAATTCAACCTGATACAACTTTTATGTAAATAGCTCAGAGTCAGAGAAAGAGAAGCTTTGGATCAAACAACTTTTGAATGAGCAGAGGCTGCACTTTCTCTTAGAAGTCTCTTCTGCTTCCTCTGTCATAACCATGGAGAGCCATTTGATGAAAAATGGAGCAAGGATGGTAAGATCATACAGGGGCTTTGTGTCCTCTGTAATCTGAGAGCTTTGATTTGTGAGCCTCTTAAAAGTCTTTGCACAATGGGGACCTGAGACCAGGAAAAGTACCTTAATTGTTACGTCAATTTATTGTAATTTCCCTTCAAACAGTATGAGATAAGTAGTATTGTGAGATATGCAAGGTTTAACAATAGAGTAGCCTGATGGTACCCTTCTAGAAATAAGAAATAAAAGAGAGCAAAAGCAGAATAAGATTAAAACATTATATAGACCTGTGTCTAAAACACAGAATGCTGTAATCATAACATTAAGGTTTTTCTTAAAAAGAAAGAATTAAAAAAAAACACTTTGAATTTGTGGCACATATTAACTCAAAACAGAGCTCTGGACCACCAGCATCTTTCTCTGTGGGGAGATAGGAATGCAGCAGGTACACCACCGAATCAAGCAGATATATCCAGATGGCCCTCCTCTTGTTAACAAAAATGGAATTTGGGGAGAATATTCCACTGAAAGCTCCGAAAAATCTGAACACAGAACATGTGAGGAGGTGTGAAAGTATAATGAAACTAGTTTATATACCAAGATTAGAAAAAAGATTAAATTAATGCTAATGATGAATATGTTGTAAATTTAAAACAAGACAGCAGCTGAAAGAAATTAATGATTTCATTAAGCCATTAAAAAACTTTAAAACTCATATTGCCTTTAATATTATTAAGCTATTAGAAATAAATCACTGGAAACCAAAAAATTATAGTTACAGGAAAAAAGTAAAATCAAAAATAGCACGGTAAGGAAGAAAAATTTTTAATATATCGAGCTCATAGTCTATGTGATTGACACAATAAGAAGCTTATTAATAGAAAATGAAGCATTAACTAAAATTAGACATTTTTCAAGTCATTGGGACTTATACAATTTATGTACAAGAGTTTTATAATGAACTAGCCAAGGACCTCTCTGAGTCAGGAATGCTAATTTTTTAGAACTCTTGAAAAATTGGGAAAATTCCAAAAGATTGAATGATTGCCCATATCAATACCTAGACATCAATACCTAAAAAAGGGGAAAAGAGTGACTCGGAAAAGTTGAGCTAATTGGCTCGACACTAGTTAATTTTGTTTTGAGGAAAGATGATTGAATTTCTTCTGTTGTTACAGACCATATGAATATAGCCAAGACATTTGATTTGGTAACAGTTGAAATTTGGTTGGAAACTTCTATGGAAGTAACTCCATATACTTTCCACATGTTTCAGAACAGGTTGCTGACAGATCGCAAGGTGTTAACAGAGGCAGAAAGATATCAAAAAGCAAGACAGGGAGCAAGGCAGATTAGAATCTGACACTTTAATATTTTCATCAACCATTTGGATTTTCTGGTAAAGTCTGTGGGTGACGGAAAGCTTGAAGCAACGAGAATAGGGGGGCAATGTTTATAATCCAAACTGACCAGATAAAGACATTATAATGCAGCCATAAATATATCTGAGGATCAGGACCGCAGTAAGTGAACGTTTATCCTGAGAAGCAATGACTCAGAAAAGGATGTGGTGTTATCCATAATAAATAGGTTAGTATGACACCTTTGCAATCTGAAGGTTGCCCTCAAACAGCTAGACCTCCCTGACTCTTCCAATACTTCTGTCTCATCCTGTGACCAATACCGAAGCCAGCCACACTGTACTTTTTATTTCTTGGGTGCAAGCAACTGTTTCCCAAGTGCCCATGTGCACCATGCGATGTGGAAGTGCTCTAAAATTTACTTTGTTGACAACTTGTCTCTTCAGTGACCCGGGGCATTGCAGTCTGCCATCACATGACTCCTTACATTCTGTTATCACTGTCATCAAGGAGGCAGTTAGGTTAGCATATCACAGTGGACTCCAACATCTTGAAAGCCAGAATGTTCTCATTGCCCAAGAGCTCATACCTAGGACATTTCTGTAGAGGTGCTGCAGTAGCTTTCCATATTTATGGTGATCATTAAGATATGCCTAAAGCAAGGTGTCAGACTGTGTGTCTTATCATGCAGTTGGACCATGTGGAAGTGAAAGCCTATGACAACCTGATGCAACTAGACATTGCCAATGTAGTCAGTGCAACTACTGAAATGGCATTTTTGAGGAAGGTTAAACAAAACCAAAATTTTGGAGTCACAGTGTTTTGTGGGATGAAAGCAGCAGCAGCTTCAACATTCCTGTGTGCCTTCTCTCTTATAAAAGAAGTTGGTTATAGTCTTCCAGGATGAGAACATGCTGGTAGGAGGGCACATGCTGATACAAAGTGAAATGCTACTGAAATAGGCATCTGGCGGCACAGTTGTTTCCTCACTCCTCCTAAATAACAAAGTCATTGATAGAGAACATTCTCAATTCTTTCC
Source organism: Apteryx mantelli (assembly GCF_036417845.1). Classification (NCBI taxonomy): domain Eukaryota; kingdom Metazoa; phylum Chordata; class Aves; order Apterygiformes; family Apterygidae; genus Apteryx; species Apteryx mantelli. Next base: position 92,941,945 of record NC_089979.1, on the reverse strand, counting down.
TGTAATGATTTAGGAAGCTGTATGCACCACTGTATGAAGCAAGTTAGTATACCAGCATTAAAAAAATATTATATGTAATTATTAAACAGTGTCTGCAAAAACAGTGGCAAGTCTTTTCGCTCATAAAAGGCTCAGAACACAGCTGAATTCAACAACTATTCCTCCACCCTGAAGGCTCTGCAGTAAACAGGATATGAATCTGACCCGAGGCTGGGGAAATCAGGGATGTCATATATGGTTATGATGCCAGCATACTTACTGAGTAATGATATGGCAGTGTATATGCTGGTATCACAACATAGATTTCAGATAAGACTGTGATTTTCACTGTAATCCTTTTCTGAGCGTCTCTGCATTCAATGCACTTGCATTCTTGCCCCTAGATGAATTGTTAGAGGAGCAATGCTGTTGGCTCATGAGCAGGCTTTGCCTGAAATAATTTTATGGTTCGATAAACTCCTATAGCATCTTTAATAAGAATAAAACTTAAGAGTTTTATTGGTTTGACAAATCTTTCCACTGTTAAACTTGCTAGCAGTCCTTAGACTGAGTTGAGTCACTTTGCCCCATCATGAGTTCATGTGATGATAGTTCATTGTATCCTTTAGTCCATCAGATTGGGTAGACTTTTATGGTGTTGTGACAGATGGCAGCATTTCTTAAATTTGTGGTTTCAGTTTACTATATGAAAACCTGCATACTGTCTATTCTGTTGAAAAGATCACATGGATGAGCAGCAAAGAGAAAAGGTGTGTGTTTACCTGGCTTGGCCAATGCACTGTGTGGCAGGGGCTCTCTGGCATTAGAGTCTGGAATGGAGATTCCTCCTTTCTAGAGGGTGACTGAGATTGGTCAATAGAGGAGGTTCAAAAGTTCCTCAATAGAGGAAGTTTCAAAAGTGCAGGGTTTAGCAGGCAGAGAAGGAGAAGCCATGAGATTAGAAACTCCCAAAAAGAGAAGGGAATCTGATTGCCCCCAGGACCAGTGTCAATAGCTAGCCATCAGAAGTGATGGAAGAAACAGATGCAAATAAACTACACAATGTGTTTCAACTCCAGGAAAGCCATATAAAGTGGCTGGATTGACTAGCAGCCAAATATCCCCACACCAGGCAAGTTTCTTTTGAGACTTCTGTTTAATTTCTTCCAACCAGCAGAGCTAATGTACCTCTGCTTGGAGAGTGATCTTATTCTAGCTACTATCCTCTTTTATGAAGAAACCTATCAAAGAAGGCTATTGTTTCTGTCCTTTTCTGTCTCTGGTGATGTCCATTTAAGCTCGGGTCTGGGCCTTCAGTCCTTATCTGACCTATGTCCTAGGTGTACTTGCTTCCAGTTGCATTACAGCTGTGCCTGGCCAGGCATTCTGCTCATCTGGAGTGTGTCTTGTTTGCTTGGCATGGGTACTGTGGGCCTGGGCCCTGACTGGTGAGGCCTGGGCCCTGCCAGCCTTGTTACTATGCTTGGCTCCTGGCTCCCTCTCCAAGGGAGCAGCCAGCTCTTTCAGCTCCCTGACACTTGCCTGAACAAGGCCGTGAGCAACTTGATGTACCTTTGAAGTTAGACCTGCTTAGTGCAAGAGACTGTACTAAATGACCTCCAGAGGTCCCTCCCAAACTACCTTTTTCCAGTTCTGTACAAATGCAACCACTAGTCCACATTTACTAAATACAATGGAATTTGCCTTTTAATCAAATGGAAAAATGGAAGGGGACATTAGAGGGACTGATGTATTATATGTTGTCTTCAGCCTCTACAACACCTGTTCTTCCCCTTTCCACTCCCTTTTGCCTTTCTCTCTCAGTGTAGTGTGGGGACATCATGAGTCCTCGCTCCTTCAGTTTGCCATGCCAAACAGGAAAAACTAAACAAATATTAATTGCAACAGGTCCCATCTTTTCTGGTGATGAAGTTGGATGACAGTCACCTCCACCAGTGCAAGGGGCCGAGCCTGTGTTACACTGAGTCCAGCACTGCTGTCTGAGAGACCTGCAGACTCTCATTTCTGTTCATTATTGTTATGTTGTTCAACATCAGATGCAAAATTAACTTTTCCCTCCTCCCTTTCTCTCTGCTTTTCTTGACCAACACGTGTCAAAACGAACACACTGGCTCCTCAGCCTGTCTCATTCCATTTTTTATACTATTGCTTGTATTTCTATTTATTCTCCAGGTAGCTTTGCTTCTCCTAGCATGCAGTGCCTCTGGGAAATTCTGAATCTCTTTGCTACAACTTTGACAGTTGTTGACTTACTGTAGCCATGCTCAGCTTGCATGGCTTGGTGGGTTGGGACATTGATGCCTCCTTGGACAGAGAAGATCCTGCAACTATTAAAGTGCAAAGGTATAATCTGCTAATTTTGTTTGGTTTTGTTGAATTTTAGAAATGAAGAGCACATGGCTACTCTTTTGCATCTTTTTGCTTATGTAGCACGCCACCTTGACATATTTGCAAGTAGCTACCATTAGAGAGTTTCTGAGACAATGTCAAAATTCCTAATGGAAAGTTAGTTTTCTTTGGCCTCTGCATTAAATATTGATCTATCCATATAGGGCTTATGCTTTCAAAAGGCAGCAGTTCAAGTCTTTATAGCACTGCAGTGGTTTTGTTCCTTAAGTCTACTTGATCTAGAGTTTCATGTATACTTTGAGCTGATTAACCTATTCTGGAGATTGCAGAGTGCAAAGATGCCGAAAACTGGGAGATGCACCCTTAGAATATGCTTTTTTTCTCATTGCACAGTATATGCACCAACTTGAGGGAGTTTTGTTAGTTACAGAAGTGGTCAAAGAGTTTTCTGTGCTAAGAATGATAACCCACTGCTCTAAATTCTTATTGAGTAAAAAAACTGCAGTACAAATCTCTCAGAAAAATAAAGCTAGGAATGCCAATATGTTTGCTTAAGTCAGTACGCTGGCATAGCTTTTCTATGCACCCATTCCTCTTCCCCACTGCCAGACCACTGCGCTGGGGAAGTTAGAACTCCTTACACTGCACTCATCATGCAAGTATTTAAAGCAACTCTACCCGATGAACTCAATGAACTCTCAATGACTTCTGTTAGCAGATGGTACTATTGACTTGCAACATTAGCCTTGCAGGTTAATCATTGCCATGGTTTAAATTAATTCTGAAACAAGTTCCATAAAGCCCAATAGGTAAGCAGGACGTAGAAACATACTAGAAAAATGTATTAAGAGCTCTTAAAAGACCAATACCAAGTTGAGTGACTGGCTTGGAAAAATCATTACGATTATATAATAGAAGTTAATACTATTTTGCTCTAACTGTGTTTTCTTACTCAGCTGACATGGAGCACTTGGCAGGAAAAACACTGCATAAACCAATCACATTGTTTTCCCTGTGCAGAGAAGTTGTGTTCAACTCAAAGCAGGAGTCTCTCCCGCATGGTGAGAGCCCCGTGGTGCAGCACTGCAGCACGGGCTGCTTCCCCATATGCTCCCTTGGCTGCATCTTGAGCTCTCTGCTGCACAGGGCCAGGGCTTCCCTAAAAAGGGCTGGGAGTAGCTCCTAGCATATTCATTTAGGATATTAGTCTGGGATATGGGAGCAGCATAGTCGAATTCCCTCAGGTAAGGAATGCTTAGAATAGGAGAGGGGGAGTACTCCAAATAACAGGTTATTATGCTAAATGTAGGCACTCCTCTCTCTTTTCAGTTAAACTCTTGACTGTTATACTCTGTATTCTTCAACATGTCTGCTGGATGAGGACTTGGACAAGATTAGGTGTTTCTCTGCTTTGTGCCTGAATTGTGGTAGATCTTAGGTGACTGCTTATGCAAACAGGCTGATTCTTCACACGTAAAGGTGCCTAAGTACAAGCACTAAGGACATTTTGCAAATCAAAAAGCAGGTATTGACTGAAACAAGCAAGGCACTTGCAGTGTTAAACAGTACAGGAAAGCATGTTTCTCTATTCCAGTCTTGAACATAGGCACCCGCATTCTTCCCATGTCTTGTAATAAGTGCAAAGGAACATGGACTGAATGTTATTTGTGGCTGCTTATAACTGACTCTTTAAAAGACTGGGGCACTTGTGAGAATCAGCTGGTAGCAATTCTCCTTCTCCCTCTATAAATTATGTCCATTTACTTTTTTTTTTTATAAGATCAAGGATTCATCTTAGTTACACATTACTTTATCTTGTAACTTATCCATCCCCACCACTTGAGAATACTTCATCTGTGTACAGACACCACAGGAGCATTCAGGAATGACATAGGAAATTTACTCATTTTACATCTGCAGATCACAGGTAATGACTGGGAATTCAAAAAAATTTGAAAATTGCTTCCAAAATCCTGAGATTAAAATGCCCTGATGTTAGTTATAGTTCATCTTTCTTCCTTTTAATCCTTCTATGCTTCTCTGCTAATGTCTGTGACAAAGTTAAGTTGAAGACACACACAAACATAATGGTAAATATTTCTCTCTGGCTGTTTTTATGGAGATTTGGCTGGGTTCACCTTTACAAATTGCGAAGAGAGGCAGAGTTTCCCAGCCTTTCTCCTAGGTGCTGTCTTTCCTTCCTTTATTGGGGGATTGTAAAACAAAATTGGAAACTGAACACTGGAGCTCTATAAAATACAGTGCTTCTGTAACATATTGCCCGATTATTTCTCAACAAAGAGAGCAAATATCTTTTACGTATAAGGATAGTTAGCCAACCTTAATGAGCTTGCAAACTGATAGAAAACTACTAAACTAAATAAGACACTAATCCAGTGCAGTGGCTACAATTATAAGCTTCAAATTTGGTTATTGACTAGAATTATAATACACTTTTTCATGCGGAAGTAATGATTAACATAATTTTTCATTGTATAATTGTGATCAACTAAATAACTAAAACTAGTCTCTGTATTAAATTTATTGTTTTCAAAAAAGTGTAATTTTCATAATAGCTGAGAATGCATAGTCTCTGTGGATCATTTCTTTTTTTTTCTAAACATGAACAATATATTCATGGCTCGGTTTGCCCATATTGTTGTATACTATCATCCAGTGGAGTAGAGTGGGATGGTGGCTACTGGAATAGTCTGAGGTAGTAAAACATGATTAATGGCTTTTCTGAACTGGGGAAGTACATGTGATTAAACAGCACTTAGATGCTAAAAAAGTGACCAGTGAAGATCTAAATGGAATTGTTCACCCAAGAATGAAGCATGCAGGGAGGCACCTGCTGCTGGAAGACCAGCATCTTTTGGTGACTAAAGAGTGTGGAAACAAGAGCCAGGTTTTGGAAAAGACTCCCCCCCCCTCCCCCCCCAAATTGAACTGTAATTCAGTGACTAACACAGCCATGGTGGAGTCCAGGAAAATGTGGTATGTTGCATCTGCTTTCCTGCTGTATGGACTTTGATCACATTTATCTGGAGACAGGGCACTGCAAGATAATCAACTGAGAAATGCTAGTTTCTTTTAGAAGGCTGTCCGCATCTCTACAGCAACCTGTTTTCACAACTTCCCTTTAGAGGTAAGCCTCAATAGGAGTTAATTTTGGCTTACAGGAATAAACACACATGCTATAATGCAAAGGCCAGTCCTGACTTGAGTTGCACCTTTACTAAAGACATTACACCTTCAACTGTTTTCTAAGCAGAAATTCAGGAAACTGTATGAAAGGGCTGGGTGTGGAGCAAAGCCTTGTAACGTTTCTATGAAATATCACCTGGTTTGCATTTCAAGAACACGGCCTCAGCCAAGGAAGTGATGCTTAATTTTGTTTTGAACTTTTCCAGCATAAACAAAAGAGCATTGTTTTCCCTACCTAGGCAGCTCACGGGACCGTTGTTTTCTGAAGTCAGACTGAATAAGCCCTGGATGCAGACAGGCTGGTCCCTCAGCACATGCTGCCAGGGGAGCTCCAGGCCATTAGTTCTCAACTGGGAACAAAGAGTACTCATGTTTTTTATCTTTATTTTTTAATGCAGCTGAGTAGAAAGCAACTTTTTCTGGCTGGTAGTCTTCTCCTCCGATACAGCTGTCAAAGTGCTCTCCACCCTCTCCAGGATTCCTAAGAGTGCGCTATAATGAAATGAATGAGGAGAATGACTTTATTTCATGGTGATATCTTAAAAATAGTTGGTCTTGAACAGAAAAGGTATATTTTTCTTCTGTAGCTTATTGGTTTTGTTCTGGAAATCTTAGCAACTGTGGATTTTCAGCACTGGCACTGATAGAAAGGAAAGAAGATGACACTGCCATATTGCTACATCTGGGCTGTCAAGATCATTGTATCTCTGATTTTAGCAATGACATTTAGAGGGAGTTTATTATATGTTTCAACAGAATAGATCAATGAATGTTAACAGAAGGAGTAGGACTATAGAGAAAGGGTGAAGAAAAGGGAGAAAATAAAATTAACAAACTTTCTGTTTACAATATTACTTGAGAGTTGTAACACATTTATAAACAAAAGGAGTACAGAAGTGGAAATATATCAACCAGAACAGGTATATCTGAAATTGGATGTAATTCAATGAACAAAATAATGAGAAAGTCATCTATGCTGCCCACCAACTTGCTTCTGAAAATAAAATTCAATAAGGCCAGCGCACAAAATGAGGCATGACTAGCAAGGGACATAAGCAGTAATGGGAAAATAGTTTATTAATAGTAAAAGGAAGCTCAGCTAAGAGTCAGTACAGAAAAAAGTCAAATATTTAATAATTTTTTCCTTCATCTTTCATTACAGATGGGTCTCCAGATGGCTAACAAAATTAAATACCCACAGAAACTTGGGCCAGGATAAGGAAAGAGCAGGGTACAAAGCAGTACAGAGTACGTACTTGCGTAAGTGGAATGTCTTCAAACCCACTGCTCCTAATGAAATTCTCCTTATTGCATTAAATAACTAATAAAGCAATCTTAAAACTATTAGTGGACATTCATATTTTTCACATCTATTAAGACTAGAACCACACAATCATCACCCAGACAACTTTGCTTTGTTTCTCCCTGAATATCTCTTCATCCAGTCCAACATCTTTCTGTCCAGTAAAGCAGGTGTTACGGTCAAGCTGCCATCTGCTATGCAACTCTGTATTTTCCTTATATCTTCAGAAAAATGACAAATACTGTCATTCTATCACCAATTTGAAGGGGTAAAAATCTATTTATTAGTTTACCACTCTTTTCCTTTGGCTTTTGTTTAATAAAAGAAGGAAAGTCATTGCCCCTCTCACAACCACCAACAAACATTAACAGAATAGGTTTTTAACCATTAATAATTCTTGTCTGACAGAATAAGAGTCTCTAAAAGTTTGTTTTATGTAGAATAGTTTTAATGTATACCAAAAGTGTTGTTTTGCTTTCGAACCTTACATTTTAGTACTTAGTCAAACTTAGCATACATTTTCTAGTGAATTTGTCACAAAGCTAAGCACACTGAAGTCTATATTGAAAACTGGGAACTTTATTTAATATTTTATAGTAAGTCATGATCATACATCCAAGTCCACTTGTCCCATCAAAATTAGCACACACTCACCTTGACCTCTTTTGCTGGAAAAGGGATTAGGGACTGAAAATTCTGACATTTAACAGCACTTGATTTTGTTTTGTCTCCTCTTACTGTACTTTATCCAGATCTTTCTCATCCAACTGAATTATGAGATGTCTGGTTCACGTTTGCCCTAGTTCAAGCTGCTGGAACAAGTTAGGACACTGCTCTCCTGCTCCTTCCTAACCACTAAACTGTACAGTCCTTTTCCAGTCATCCTTAGCGGTTGACATGTGATACTGTTCTGAGGCCACTGTATGACAGACTGTCCACAGATCTTAACTAACACTGGTCAGTTGAAGCAATATTAGCTGTTACATTCTGGGTGCTGTTAATTGCAGTTACAAACCTTGTGCTAATATGACTGTAGATCTTGCAGACATTGGGTCTCAGTAATATAAGTACATATTTATCAAAGATGTGACAGGTGCCATGCTCCCGACTTCTGGCGGAAGTCTCCCCCCAACTTGCAGTTACTTGTCCCACTTGCCTGGGAACAGCAAGCTGTTCTGCATAGACTGCGTAGTAGAGATGAGCAGTGGAATAGCAAATACTTGACCCTGGTTTCCAAATGACAAGTACAAGAGGCTAAACTCACCTTCTCCCAGCTAATGGGGAGCCCTGGGTTATGCTGATGTACCTTTGCTTTGGAGAAGGATGAGAAGAAAAAACAGGCCTCTGTACTATCAACTGGCAGTTGATGGCTCTTTCCACCAGGTGTGGTCAACAGGCAACCATTGCTTCTTGGTGAAGGCTAATGAATTTTATAGATTCATGTGCCCAGGTTTCCTAGTTTGGAGATCAGTAGACTGATGGGCCCAGAAGCACAAACAGTTATGACTCCCAGAGTCCTGCTGCAGCAGAGGTATTGCACAGGATACTAGGTACTCTTATGGTTGGAAGAAAGAAGCAACAAAATGCATTACAGGCAGCCTTTCCAGTGAACATCCATGGGGCATTCTGGGTCAGCAAGCCTATCTGATATTCTGACTGGTAGCAGAGGACAGGCTTGGAGAGTGCTAGGGATTAAGGATGTACAGCAAGTGGAGGTAACTGCTCAGGTGATCAAAGACTTATCAGAAAGACTTAGTAATTTTGGTTAGGTTGTGTGGAACGTCAGACTTGGGGACTGCCCAGTGATGGCACTACAGAATTTCACAGCAACGAGAAGATGGGACACAGGCCCCTTTTCCACATGGAAGTAGAGTTCAATTCACTGTGTTTCAATTTTCAGCAGTCACCTGGACAGCAATGAACCAAGTGGGGCTGAATCCAGATAAACCTGGCAGTAACTTGTTTAGCATAGGGGCAGTTACCTCTGCTGCAGGGACAGAGGTCACCCAGGAGCATATGTAGTCAAAGATGCCAGCAGTGTAAGTCCATCTATCAAAGATAAGATGTGGTAGGTCTCACATCCCTCCCCCTTCCCCCCATTCTGGTCATGTGGTCAGTTTATTCCATCTTTTTGTCCCTGGGGGCTGCCATTTTTTAGAAGAAGTCATTCCTTATGCCAGAATCATAGAACAGGCCTGTGGTTGGAGAATCTGTGGCTGAAGCTTTGTTGTGGGAGTTAATAAACCATTGTTTACACGTTCCCTCAACATGGAGAGGAACAGATAATGCCCTTTCTGCAAAACATACTGCCATGTCCACTGCAGCACTATTTCAATGATGGGGTCTTCACTGATGTTATTCCAGCTGTTCAGATATTGTATTTCTGCCAGCCCCACCACTTGTGCACGTGCTAGTAAAGAGTAGTCCCGAGACTCTGTGTCCATAAACAAGCCAATAAAGTCCACAAGGCCTGTTGTCCCCTTTAAGCTCCTTTAGTTTTCCTTACCACTCCTTCTTCTTCATCCCATGGTGCTTCTGGTGCTATCTCCATAGCAAAAATGTGATTTGGGACACGCGTCCCCAGTTTCCTGCATACATTCCAGGTCACAGAGAATACAGACCTGCCCTGCTTCTGGATTTTTGATCACAGGCATGAAGCAGAGGTGCTAGTTTACGCTATGGATCTGTTCATAGCACATCACACACTTCCAGGTTTTACAGTTGTGATGCTTTTCCATGTCTTGCATTTCCCACATAAAATCATAGCCAGATAATCAATTTGATTTTTAATAGCAAGGGCCTTGTGCCTCTGTAACCATTCACCAGACCTGCACCTCTGTCTGCACGTTATTCTCTCAGCCACACTATCTGCACAGTTGTGAGGCAAGCAGTGCCAGTAATAACATGTACAGCTGTGGGCATAATCATACAATGCATGACAAAGCTCACAATTTTTTTTCACCCCAAATACCTTTCTGACCTCTGTAATGCTTTAATAATGTTCACTGTCTAAAAGAAGAAATGAGGTCATGAGATATCTAAGCTGGTCATTTGGCTTAAAAAATCACCCAGCCTTTTTTCCCCTCAGATAGGAGGATGGTGCATGTATTAACATGCAGCAGATCCTCAGACAGTGGGCTCTTGTGTAGCATGACCTTTTTGTGCACAGACCACCCCAGTCTGTTGTGCAGCTCTATGGCACTGCTCCATAGTTGTGCATCCGTCAGATCCCACACTGTTGTAAGTGCTGTGAGTCTCTCAGCAAAACATATATTATTGTCACTGTGATCTACATCAATGAGTGACAGCTTGAGGACAGAGTTGAGCATAATTGCCAGGTTCAAATAGCTTGCATAGGTGGTTAAAAGTTTGCTCTAGACTCCAAACAAACATTTCATAAACATCATGGAGTGATATCTGGTCTAAATTAACGGATCTGTACTTTTCTATATATTGCCTAGCCCCGACATTCTGAGTGGGCCATTCCTACTGCTCCAGGGAAGTCATGGGTCAGGCTGCCTCCCTCTCTAGATCCTCTGCTCTGTTTGATGGCAGGGGTAAAGCTGGGCTTTCAAATGCCTTCTCAGCACTTGGTAGGGACCAAGCTTTTATGACCTCCCCCTTGCCTACCACTCTTCTGTACTCAAAAATAATCATGGTCTTTCAGCTCTGCAAACCCCTCATTGCTTTTTCAGCTCCTCTTGCGCTTTCTCCAATAGTTGTGGTCTCTAAGGCCATGTGTCTGTAGGCTGTGTCCCAAAGCCTGGGCCTACTATAGTCTAACAGGACAGTCTTGAGTTCATTCTCAGTCTTCTGCTTCTTATTTGCAAAATAAGGAAATACATATGCCACAGGTCTGCAGCCCATAGGGGTCTTACAGGTAGCTGTAAACTCTCCCACAGCCTTGGGCAAAGGGAGCTCCCTGTCACCACCCACTCTCTCAGTGCGAAACATATCTCAAAATTCAGTGGCTGATTCATGGGCCCACTGGCTGTGTCTTCTAGTTCATGTGGTCTTTTGCAGGAAGCCCTTTAGAGCTTTCCTTTATTATCTCTGCCTACATGTTCTTCAGAAGCTCGCGTTTTGTTCTGGTTCTCCATTTCAGTGGACAAGGTTGCCAGTGTCCTGCAGCACAGTGCAAAGCACCAAGGCTGCCCCAGGATTATGGCATGGTCATCCTGGCGGTCTGGGGCTGGGCAGGGGGGGCTTCTCCTGTGCAGGTGGTGGGGTGTGTGTGGGGCCCCTTGGTTTGCCTCCTTGGACGGGTCCATGGCCCTCAGGCATGTCCTAACTTGTTTGTGTCCTCCACCCTTCTGGAGCATCCCACTCTCTTAAACCACAGCCCAAACACATGTTCAGCAAACTTGTAAAGTGGGGGGCCTCAAACCTGTTTTTTGCTTTTATTTAATTACTTTCTATTCACATTTAAATGTTGATTGTTAATTTCATTTTCTCCTAATAAAGAATATTTTGCATAATTTGTACATACACTTTTATAAGTAGTCCTGACCCTGTATTTTTCTTTTTATGTACTTTTCATTCTATAAGGATTTAAACTTTAATAATTAATTTAACTAGCTCTTATTAAACACATGTAATATACATACACTTCTATGGATTATATCTATATGTTATTTATATGTACTTTGCATATAAATATATATGAATATATATTTTAAAGTGTATCTATGTATAAATATATATTTATACATATTTGTACACCCCTTTATATATATATATTTAAAACACACATATAAAAGCACATATATGTATTATATAAATGCATATATATATATTTATATATGAGAACTTTCTGGCCCAAAGGAAATGAGAAGCCAGCCAGAGGGTGTTCTGGGATCACATGGGTATGAAGAATTTGTGGGTCCCCTTCTCTCTTAAGCTCAGACTGCCCACTAGTGTCTCAGGAAGAAGGTCTGTACACTGTGCAGTTCTCTTATCCCTCTGTGACAGTCTGGCTTTTCCAGGTCTGAGAAGGCCCCAACCACTGCAGTAAAATGTACTCCTACTCATGTTACCACCCTACACAATACAGTTTTCCCTCTAGCTTCTTTTCCGTTAGCAGGAATCTCGGCTGCTCTGTAAATGCCAGAAATCCAGCCATAATTCCACTACGTTCTGCAACAAATAGAAAGTCATCAGGATAATGTGTGACAAGAGCAATCTTTTGGATTTGTTCATTCTAGCATTGGGCTCGACTGCTCAGAAGGCTGTGCAAGCTATTGAGCAGCCACTGGGCCTGCCTTTGGAATTGTCATCTCAAAAGCTCAAAATCACATGGGGTTAACCAGCAGTAGTAAAAAATTAAGCTGATGTCATACTTCGTAAGCCATGCTCTACAGCCACCGGAACACACTGAAGATGTGGAGCCAAAGAGACGGTATCTCATGCAGCATACCAGAGGACTACATGATGTCATTTCTGAATGCTTTGCAAGAATAGAATAGAGTGGAATTTATACATATGGTCATAGGGCAAATGGTGGAGCATCCAGAATTCACTGGACCATTAATAGTTATTGGTCTTAGAGGGAAAGTTTTGCTCATCCTTAAGTGGCAAATCATTGTAGGACAACAAGAGTGATTTTTTTTTTTTCCTATCCCTTGATCAGTTGTAACTCCATGTTATTACCTGGCACCCTGTCCACAACAGGAAACCAGGAAGCCTTCTGAAAACTAACCCAGCAAGCATGCCACACATTGCCTCCTGGGCTAATCCTTCAGGAAAACTCAGTGCCCACTGCCAAAGGAATTTCTCACATCTCCTAAGCCTTCCTCCCTTGGGAGGCCAAACTCCGGTTGAGGGTCCACCTCTGCATCTCACAGTGCACACAATTTTGGGGTCAGTGGGTGAGGTTCGCCAAAGTTGCCCTTCTTTGAAATATTGTGTGAAAAGCCTAGAGGAACAGATCTTCTCATTCTCTCCTCCCACTGTCGACCATCATCCAAAACCTCTTCATCTATGGGCTTTGTTGTAAACATGATCTACAGGCATAACCCACATATTTCCCCCTTGATCACATTTTCTGGTGATTAGCTCACCTTTGTCTAAATCTCCCATTCTAATTCAAGCAATCTTGTTCCACAATATGCCTCCAGAATGGTCTGCTTAGACTTTCCAAAACATCTATGCCAGCTTCATTTGTTTTCTAAGAGTGTTGCTGGCTGCTGTCCCAGTTGCAATATGCTCAGGAATACTGCTGAGGATGTCTCCCTTTCATCCTCTTTTTTTCCTGCTCTGCTACAGGCTTTTCCCATCACCACAAGACCATCACCAGTGCCCTATTCCAGATCCTGATTTTCTGTCCTTTCATCAGAAAATGGCTGAGCAACATTTTCTGCCTTCCATACCTTCTCTGAGGATTTCAGCACCCTAAGAAGACTCTCCACATGTGGGTCACTGGAGTAACAATACCCTTGCTCCTCACCACATGTGCCTGCCCTCCTACTTTTCTCCCCCGATATCTCAGCCAAACCTGTTGTTTCCTGCCTGCCTTATGCCCACAGACCTCTCCGTTTGTATTGGGAAGCCAAGTTCAACAGCACTTCTAAGGCACATAGTTCATGCGCAGTTTCCAATGTCATTCATCTACTACTTCCTTGCTACCTCCACACCTTCAAGCATAAAGAAAGAAATCTGTCCCATACCCTTCCAGTGCTCTCCATCTGTCTGGCACCCTTATTACCAAAGACTGCCTGCTATAAATACAATCTTCCTGCAGCTCTAGAACAAATGTCCTCAAATATTATCCGAGTCCATGTCTTTTTCCCCTCCCTCTGTTGCTCAATTGGCTTTCCCTAAAACTCCTCTTCTGTCAGTGGTTCATATGGGGACAACATCCTCCCACTTTGTATCTAAAGTGGACAAAACTCCCATTTAGTAACAATTTGGGGCTTTAGGACCTTGAGAGGGGAAAAATCATTACTGAGTTGGTTGGAGGATCAAATGAATAATCAAACAAGGATCAGCAATTGACGGAACCAATGGCCTATGGACTAAATCAAAAGCTGTGATCTTGGTGGGCAAGAGGGGAAAATTAGTCTCTAAGCTCTAAATGTATACATTTCTAAAACATTTTTTAATGAAATTGATTTCTTTCACATTAAAATTTTCATGCTGTAGACCTAGATAATGTTTTGAAAAAAAGTTTTAGAGAGTGATTGGTTTTAGCTCACTTCCACTTGAAGAGGAACACATATGTCACTACTCAGCTGATTTTATTAGATATTTTTGCAAATCTTTTTGCTTCCAAAAGCAAAACTTTCTACAGAAAATTTCTTGATATAGCTGGTAAGATGTCTATTGCACTGAATCAAGTGATTTTGTTTTAATATGCTGCTATTAAGTGATTATCCCAAAACTGAATACTTGAATTTAACTATAAGTGTCTTGGAATCTCCAAACACTGTAGCAACTGAAGAATTATAGCCTTAACATAAGTTAGCTACAAAACTGCATTTGCAGTTTCTGGGGTCCTAGGAACCCAGGAAAACTTTCTTTTATTTAATTTGATCCATTTTGTTCTATCAGAAGATAATCTACCCATAAACATGCAAAACTTCTGAGTAGTAGACAACAGAAAAATACAAAAGGCATATCAGAAAAAAAAAGTAAAAATATATATGAACAACTACCAATTTTTGAACAAAACAAACATCAGAAGCTGTAAGGTGACTGAATAATTACCTCTTGTTTCATTTAATCAATCATAAGGTCTCTGAGAAGAAGGCAAATGAAATATAGCAGAGACATCAGCATATCAATGCAATTGCTCAAGGCTTCTGAAGACTTTATACAATGCTAGTAGTCAATGTTTAGAAAGATGAATAAAACAAACTACGATGATACGAAAAATTGTCAGACTGTTCAAAAGGAGGCTAAAAATCTTGGCTTATCTTGTTAAGCCAAGATCTCTATCCAGGAGAACCAAAATGTCTTTGCCCAGCAAGGTGAAGGTAAAAGAGAGAATCTGATTAACACACATCTCTCGACCCACTGACTCCAGGCTTGCTAGTACAGCCCAGTACTCTGTTGGCCACCTGTGCTGGATGTGAACTCACATCCAGCTGGCTGTCCACTAGGACCTTCCCAAGTCTTCTTCACAAAGTTGCTTTATAGACAGTTGGCTCCAGCCTGTACAGTTATCTGTGGTTATTCCATCCCAGATGCAGGGCTTTTCTTATGGTTAGGCTGAAGACTAAAATAATTTCTCATAGTCAGAACTCCTGGAAAAAACTTTTCAATGAGAGAATCATGGGATAAAAATTTCATTGATTTCACATGGGGCTTTATCATCTACTTCTAAGCCACATGTCTTAGTAGGTACTTAGGTATCAGCTAACTGATAGGACATGGCACTCCTTGAATGCCTAATAAAGTTACCAGAAATATACTTTAAGTAAGATTTCATTAATGAGTTACTTAATTGATATCACAGTGGCACCAATCTAATACTTGTTTAATTACTGCCTACTTCAATAGAGTTTAATTAGAGTTGCATAAGCCTTTGATTGAAGCTGCTGAACTGTCCTTCCGAAGCAATCACAGACATTTACTTAATTAGAAATGTACTTGGCACCTATTTATTTGATGCCAACATACTGAATTTAAGCATCAACCTAAATCAGTACTTACCCTAGGAGTTCCTGAACTGAACTGACTTTTTAATTAATGCTCCCTGAAACAGCACTTATTAATACTTATTAAGATGTATCTAACTTACTGGGTAAGCAATAAATTCTGAAACTGCTTAAATTGCTTTTTAAAGAAAGCAAGATCTCTAGCCACCCTGAATGGAAAGTACTTTCCTTATCGTATTGTTTGAAAGGCAATTACCCAATACATTCGAGTACTTAGTGGTCAGTATAGTCTTATATTTCCTACTGCAAATTAGATTTATATTTCTTATATTTTATTTATATTTCCTTATATTTCCTACCACAAATTAGATTTATAAGAAGCTGCTCCCTAGTAAAACATGTAAACTTATCTACATACACAATTTTGAAACAGAGAAAGCCTCTTCATTCCCATCTACCATATAAACAGTGTCCTATTGAGTTTTCATTAGAGAGTGGTTATGACCTTTATTTTTTTGTCTTTCAGCTCCTTAAAACTGAAGGATGATAACCTCCATTAATTTCTTTTCAGACTAGATTAAAAAATTTCTATGCTTTGAGAGAATAAATGGGCTGCAGCAAGAAGACTGGGCTTCAAAATAAGGACACATTAGATCCAGCAGGAAGCTGAATCATTTACTGGGTGGCAGTTGCTGGATACATGATTTTACAGAAAGTAAAATAAAAATGGTATGAAGGACAAGCAAAGCAGATCTCCACACCACAACAGATATGTTTTGCCCTTCCTTCCACTCACTGAAAACAGCTCCAGAGCAGACAACAGTGGATCATACATGGATGGAACCTAAACCAAGGTTTGAATTTACAGAGGATTGCGTGAAACACCAGAAACACTATGCCTTGGTCTGTGCCCTGAAAACAAAGGTTCTTGCAGGGCCCAAACCCAACTTCTATTGCAAAAGAAGCCTGTATTTTCTATGCAAGGGTGAAACTGGAGAACTTGACTTCAGCAAAATACGTGGTACTGTAAACAGCAGCTCTTGGGGTGGCAGAATAAGCAATAAGCCTACAGCAAGGGCACCTCACCCACACCATAGCCCTACTCTGGAAGGAAGCAAATCAAACTTGCTTTTCCTTACTCCATTCAAATTTCACCCACTGAATATAAAGACACACTCACCTGTCCTTTGGATGGTTAGACACTGAAAGGATCAACATGTTGTTACATGCAACAGGATACACCAAAGGATTCCCAGGATCCTTCCAGGAACTACCTCCACACAGTGCCACAGTGGACATACACAGTTGTCCAGCAGTCAGAAAATTCTGGTGTTAATCTGCTAGCTGCTTAGCTTGGCAGATCTTCAGTTTTAAAAAAAAAATCTTAATCTAAACTAACTTTCCCACTGGAATGTGTACAGGAATATACAGGTTCCATGCGCTCAGGTTTGGATTCTCTGTTGGAAATCCACAATGTGACTCTGCAGTGTCTAACTTTTAGACATCTACATGCTCTACTAGATTTGCATCTGGGTCTCCAAATATACCTAACTGACTGATCTTAATTACCTGCCCCTCACAAACTGTGGGCCTGGGAATGCAAGATGTATTCCCAACTTCACTGAGAAATCAAAGGCAGACCTCAAACCTCTGCAGAAATGACAATGGAAGAAAAGCTGGACAGCACAAAAATTTAGTGATAGCAATCTACCATTTTCAACAGAGTACTAGATACAATATCATGTGTGCTCTTTAACAGTGAAAGAGCACATTATTAATTTTTCTAAGTCATGCTCATAACACATAACACATTCCACTCTCACTGCAGAAACTAAAGCAATACACCACCATGGCATTGTACACAGCTGAATCCCACTCTGTTACTCACAACCGTTTCCCACGAAAGTGTCCCTGTGCTTGCATTTTATGCAATCAGCATGTGCTTTTCTTGAGCATCAACACCCTGTCCTGCACACAATTTGCCCCATTTGGTCTGTCACTCAGTTTGCTGGTCACCTTTAATATCTTTGGAAAGACTTCACCATTTTTCCCTCTTTATATCAAGCACTGCTACTTCATCCCATCCTCTGTTAGACAACTCACATAAGAGCCTGTTAACTTTCATATATCATTCTTGTTCAGGCCACTTGCCCCAAGCCTTGATCCCAATATTCCCAGTCAAAATTCTCTGCCTTCCAGCCCCCTGTGAATCAAATCTTTTTTTCCCATATGCTCTTCTCTGTAAATCCAATTCAAGCTCTCACTTTACTCAAATGAACTTGCCTCTCCCTAGCATTTTCTTGGTCACCATCCAAAGGGACCAGCAGATCTCCCATGTGTAGCCCTAAACTAGACAACAACCGCTTTGTGCTCAGCAGCACTAGTGTTTGCAAAAGAAAAGAATGCTGGCCAGTATTCCTTATTTCCCTTCCCCTGTTATATGTATATCACATCAAGGATCACAATATAACAGAAAGTTGCCCCTCCGCACCCAATATATATAGGAATATCCCAAGCAACTCACACTTTGTTTTCAAAGTGCACTGGGGATTCCAGACTCTTTTACTATTAGTGTACATCAGCAACACCATCACAAACTAGGCATCTTCTGGTAAATGACAGCCTGTCAGCCTCAAAGAGATATCCTCATATGAAATACCCAAAAGGAGGATTGTGTAGTTCTACAGCTGCTGTCGTCACCTTCTGTTCTTCCTTCCATCTGTCGATCCCCACAGGTAGAGGCATTCCAGGTTACACTGCCACAAAATTCAGCCTACAAAGAAAGAATTTATGCTCCCATTTTCGGTTCTCTCCCCGTGAGGAATGCACCCAACCTCTGCTGCACAATTAGGATGCCAGATACTCTTTTCTCATCAACAGAATGGCTCTGAGAGCAGGATTGTATCATAATGCATTATTTCACAGTTGAATCAAGACTGACAGTGTATCTTCTACCACCTGTAAAGCATATAAATTCATTTATGGGGAGGCACAAAAGGTTGTAGTTTGATGAGCTGGCAGGGCCTGTAATAGAGTGGATGTTGCAGAATGCGGGCCTGAGCACATGTCCAGAGTTTCAATTCCTTGTCCACAATGGACAACAGATTCCTCTAATTAAAGAAGAAACATTTACTTATTAACCAGACATAAGGCTCAGGCAATACCACAGTGGTAAGCTCAGCACCTGTGAGATTGCGGCTGGCAGGACTCATTTTTGTTTTTGAGGACCCCTTCTGGGAATGAGACTGGCCCAACTGGGAGGGATTCCAAGGGCAATGCAGAGTCTGATCTAGAGTTCTGGAGAACTAGCATCAAAAACGATCAACAATTTTTGTGCCAACAGGAGAGGCACTAAAAGAGGCATGCAGGCTATCTCAGGAGAAATTTGATCTAAGCAACCCCTTTTCTGCTCCTTACTTGACAATATTAGAACTAGTGTTTAACACCTTTGTGCTAACACTCAACTATCTTCTCAAAAAGCTTTTTCAGTTCATGATGACGTTCCCTTTTCAGCTGATGTACAGCCTTTGGCTGAATAATCCCATTTTCCAGGGTCAAGAACAAGAACCCAGTGCTATCATTAATAAGCACCTAATGTTTTGATCTGAAAAAACTCTCAAATAGCTAAGAAAAAAAGGAGATTTGTCTATGTACATCAATGCCTTTTTGGTAACTGGTTTTGCAATTTTTAAAGCAGCAATCTGTAGTCTACAGAAAAAAAAAACATTTTATACAATAAGACCTTTTTTCTGAACTATAGCATACAGGAATTGATACAAGAATTAGCAATTGGGATCCAAACTACCATCAATGAATCACAGAATCACAGAATGGTTGAGTTTGGAAGGCACCTCAGGAGATCATCTAGTCCAACCCCCCTGCACAAGCAGGGTCACCTAGAGCACATTGTACAGGAAGTTGTGACAGGGCTGAAAGCAGTACTGTGGAGTGTTTGCTGGTAGAAATAGCCAAGGAGTGGCCTTGAAATTACTTAACGCAATATTCACTATGATAGCGACATAAGCAGACATACTTACCTCTGGACTGATGGTGAAGTTGGACAATTGCATCTGAACAGAGAAGAGTTAGGAGCATTATACAGGAAGAACTAGATGACTTTGACAAAAAAAATTGCTCAGCAGAAATAGCACAAATACAGTATAAAGTCATACCCAAATCAAAAAAATCTTCCTTTGTTAGGAGCTCATGAGTGGGAAGTGGAGGAGGAGGAAAAACTTGGGTTTTGTGACTTCAGATACAAGCCTATCAATTCGAAACAGTCCTGAGATAAATATAATCATAGGATGGATAAGATAAGACATTTCTAGAGAAAGTACCTTTACAAGGACACAGGTAAGATTTCATGCAGAGTGCTGTGTAAAACTCTGGCCACTGGCTTAAAAAAGAAAGGTGGAGGGGAGGTAAAAAATACTTAAAGGTTCTCAAATTTTTTTTACCAATTAAAAGTTGGTGGGAAGGTTCAGGAACAGAAAATCTATCCTAGAGAGAAATGTACTGAGAGGTCCACATAGCATAACGCTACCTTCCAGATCCACCTGAACGAGCTGTAAGATCCCCATATAATTTGAACAGATACCAGCGTGGGTTCATGAAATTTTCACTCCATCAACACAGCACAGTGCTTTGCTCTAGGTAATTAGGCCTGTAATATTGCCTCCATTTCTGGAGCTAACTCATCTAGAAATTGCTTGGGGCGAGTCTCTGCACAGTACTCCATTATGCTAAAGCAGCTTAGAACTTGGCTAAATTTAAAGCAGAAAGTGAGAAGGTATACAGGAAGGTATGACTGGAATGCTCTTCTCAGGTATGAGATCTCATTAATCAATCATGTCATATAATCTCTTCGGAAACAAACTAAACTCCACTCACCCAACTCCCCCATAAGTCATCCCATTTAACTTGAAGTACAGTATATACTACCTAGCGATCAATAGCAGATGAAAACTAGGAAGTGCCTACGAATCACAGAAGTTCTAGAATCTAGCCTGTCCCAGAGTCTAAGAATAGTACTGAGAACATGAAGCCAACCCGATTTTAATTTTACTACTACAAAAAGAATGTGTGTGATGAAGGTGCCTACATTTACAGAACACTGGATACAACGAGGTCCCCTCCAGTTCAATATAGACTTCAGTTCCACACCAGACAGTCAGTATGGGCTCTAGGTACCAGCTCACTCCAGTATTGCTGACAAGAAAAACATAATTTGATACAGTGAGAAACCAGAAATGAGGACTATAGCTCAGGCAGCCCACAACCTTTATGAGACCATAGAACATGCTACCCCTAGATTGTCATTCAAAGTTTTTTGATGGGCAACACCATACAATGTGAACATACAGACAAGACTGAGAAACCTATCATGAAATACATGATATCATATAAAGGAGGGGCCCAGGACTATTATCATTAATCTTTGTCTCAGTTACTGAACGCTTAAAATCCCATAGATAGTAGGCACCAATAATGGACTGAAGTTGAGTTAGATGATAAACTTCGTGAGTATGCCCAACCACAGGGGAACAGTGAACAAAATGCATGGAAGGAACACATCTGAATCTGCTACATTACTTAAGAAAATTTTAGAGAGCAAATCAACTGATAATCCATTCAGTGAAGGCCTTGGAGGGGTAGAAAATAAATTACTAGAGACAAAAGAAAGACTGAATGAACAAAAAGACAGCCTGTGGGAAAATTGGCTCATTTATAACAAGAAGTATGAATGTAAGTTTTCTCAGGCTGGAAGAGAATAGGGTTGAAGCAGAGAATATACAGAAAACAAACAAACTGACAGATCTCGGAGATAAAGAGATGACTTATGAGCAGGGGAGGGGGAAGAAAAACGGTACTTTCAGAAGGAAAAATATAAACTTGTTATACACTACAAAATGTAGGTCAGACTAAGGATGTCTTCTGATCTTAAGATTTGAATCTCCATAAAATACAGACTGAATGAACAGACTGAGCAGTTTAGAACAGTAAATCAAGACATTTAAAAAAGGGGGATGAGAGGGGGAACAGAAAACATTCTACGCAAGTAAGTAAAAGCAGACTATAAAACACAAACACAGAACAGATTCAGCAGAGAAAGTAAGGAGGAATAAAAACAGAAGAGGGAGGAAGCAGAATCAAAATCATAAGGGAAAAACATGTACAGCTGGATAGAGAAAAAATTTCCCCAAGATAGGCAGAAATAAAAAGCATATAATGGAAGAAACAAGAATCTCAAAATTCAGTTGTGCTGCAAAAGGGACTTATGTAACATAAGGAAGCTTGTGTTCCTGGGGAAAACACTGGAATATATATTGTCTGCATACCATGGAAGGGGAGAATCTGCCTGGTTTGAAAAACAAGAAAGTCCCATGCAAGGAAACAAAACCCCAAATAACTGACATAAGACTTTTTTTTATTATTATTATATAGGACATTTCTGTTGATGTATTATTACCAAATTTGAATATTTTAATCAGGTGCCTGGAAAATCATAAAACCAAGGAAAAACAGTGTGTCCTTGCCTTGTGCCTTTGAGCTTAAGTCTTCAAATTTTTCTCTGCAATATATGACACCTACAAAGTTATAAAAGGTAGATAAAATTATGATGACTTTCAAGAAAACTCAGGTAGCAACATCTTAATTATAGTGTCTTTAATATTAAAAATTATTTTATTTACTGTCTGTATGAAAATTTTTATTTGATACTAAAATGACATCAGGTTGCACAGTATTCTACAAGTACACTTATGGGACCGTTGTGACCGTGTCATGACTTGCATGACTGTTTTGAAAGACAGACAAGATCTTCTGTTGAGTGAACACAGCAATATTGATTTGTTTTTTCTGTTGGCATTTCCACACACTGGTAGGACAACACACCGGTCATCTAGTCAATGACAATCCTAAACATCAGTGCAAGTATCTTTTCAAGCAGAGATTTCCAATTGAGAGATGTTCTGCAGTGCTTATACCTGCTACATTGCATCTTCATCCTTCGCAACATCCTGAAAAGCAAGTCTTACTGGCAGTTGAGGCAGTAAGCCTCAACTTTTCAGCTGTTTTTCCAAGAGCTCTTCAATTCTGAATCATTTCTTGAATTCTTCGAGCTACCTTGCACTCCATCTGAAATACAAGGTCAGGCCACTGTTTTTTTGTTGTTGCTCTTCATTTCTGTGGCTTTTGCCCCAGGCAACGCATTACTTGGTATTATAAAGGTTTCAGGATGAACACTTCAATCCATTTCACACTTGATTTGAAGATCATTTCTTTGCTTTTTGAGTCTTCCTGCTATCTACTGAACTGATTCAGAAGAGTTTTCATTCACCCTCCTACCCACCTAACATTTCTTATCGCTGTATTTGTTACATCTAATGCTCTCAGGGGATTTTAAGTGATTAATCTTTCCCCTTTCAAATACCACTCTTCATTAGAGTCATCGTTAGAGTCATCGTTAGGACTGAATGGCGGGCAAACAACAGTGAAGAGGCAATCAGATAAAGTCATACATTTTATTGCCAGGTAGCATTTAGGCATGCATAGTAAAAGGTGGTTTAGATAACCAAACAAAAAAACCCACCCCCCACCCACCTGTAAATTGCTATTTAGATAATCATCTCTTCTGTATTTTTGAATCCCAAGACGGTAGCAGATAATCCTTATTCTCTGTTTCCTGGGGAGTCCCTCTTCACTTGCTCCATTCCCCTTACAACACTCATTTAATATCACTTAAAATCCAGGAAATCACACCTGATATATCAAAATTTGTGGAAGAGGACCCCCAACCCTCTATTTAAATCTTTATTGTTTCTCTGTGATACCACACCAGTCTTCCAGCTTTTGAATACCTTGACAAAGCTTGCACACGATTCCAAAGCACAGAACTTTCAACTTATATTTATTACAGATTTATACAGAAAGTCATTTTACACCAATAAACTTGAAAAAAATAAGTTAAATATAAAGCTTTCAACAAGTAAGTGTTTCAGAACAATTTTATTCTGCTTATTTCATCACGTGGCAAATATTGTACAAAACTGCCACAGAAACAGTGATATTCAAATCAACTTTCACATCTTACACAATTTTAGGTTAAACTCTTTAACTGAAGCATTGAATATTCAGAGCACTTTAAATGCACTAAACAATGTAGCTATGTAATAGCACAGCCCAAATGTCAGAATACCTGTTTATTTTATACACAAGTTTAAAAGCACTTCATAAAGTTGCATGAACTCCAAATGATGCCACACAATTTACTTCAAAAGATACTTATGGCAGAGTACCTATACTGAGTAACTTACAGTAAACAATACTGTTCTGAGGGCTGTGGAAAATAACTAGCATATCGAAGGTTAAGTCCACTGATTAGTTCCAGCAATGTCAACAGAATTTTTGCCATTGATTTCACGGATGCAAAGATTTATCTACTCATTTTCATTTAGATAAAAGGTGTAAGGGCCAGCTCAGAGACTTGCAAAATAGCAATCTGAAAAATACTTCATGATACACACACGCAGTATGACAATGAACTAGTTATCACAGATTTCAAAACTACAGCCTTTAGTACTATTCCATATGAAAGTCACAGACAAATTGCAGCAAAAGCAAACCTGAACAGAGATGAGAGCACCACTGTCAAACTTGGCTGGGTTTCTTTTTAAGGCTATGTAAATATGTTTTGAGAAGAGAGACATCAGTACCTTTTTTCTTTCTTCCCCCCCCCCCCCCCCTTCTTTTCTTTTCTTTGGGGGTATTACTTTCCTCGGCAGATGTATGGCAACATGCTTTTAACCAAGCTGTTAAAATACATTTCAAAATAAATGTTCCTGTTCATGTGACTTGCTTCAAAACCACAAACAGGCTCCAACAGCCATGATTTAAAGATGCACAACATGCATATCTGTGAACAAGTTTTAACGTGTAGTTTAGATATTTAGTGATGAGCATTGTGACTTCTCAGTATAAACAGATTCAATATAATTATTAGTCTCATCTTGATAAGCTGAAGATTACCTGGGTTTTATAATTAGAAAACAGTATCAGAATACTTGAACATCTGCTGAAGTGCACCTCGTTAGGCTCTAATTTTTATGTTAAAGTCATAATTTGTTAATAAGAATTCCAAACAGGAGAGCTGAATATAATATTATTAAAACCTTATAGGATTTACATTTCAGAACAAGAGGTGCAAAAACGATGTTTTAGCTGTTTTCATGTGAAAGTGTACAAAAAGTTAACAGGCTTTAGCTCCATTCTAATTAGTATCAACTAAGTCATTTGGGTTTTCTTTAATGTTAGGACTACCTACTGTATACCAATGGGGTTAGATGCAAGCATACAGGAGCTTACTTTACCTACAACTCTGAGCTGGCCAGACAGGTGCAAGCTCCTGTCCAGAACCTACATTAGAAGCATAACTACGTACATTCTCCCTAAGAGGTATTATTAGCTTGAGAACAATGCTAAATTAACACAATTCTTGAGTTTCTAAACAAGAACTGTCTTTTGGCCACAGTAAGCCTGCACTTGTATGCAGGCTTTGAGATAGATATGCTCCTCGCAACAAAAGGACCAAAGAAATACATTTCTGGCAAGATGCCGAGCAACTTGCTTCTTCAGCTGTACTCGGCAAAGCAGTACCTTGTAGGATCAAACATTAATTTGCTTCAGAAATTCAAGGCGTTATAAACTATGTTTATTTATCTTTCATTTCTGTTCACAAAATGTAAAATAAAAAAAGTAAAAACAATTTAAACCATTACATGCAAGTTAAAAGTCTGAACAGTCTTCGGCATTGGGAATCTTTTTGGTAACTGTTCTAAGTGAAGGATGCACATTTCAAACATTTAGAAATGTATAAGACTGCGTATTTTTTACCTGACCTAATAAGCACATGCAAAAATAGGAAATAACAGCATGCATTTTCATTTTGAAAACTTTTTGTGGGGGCAGATGTGGTCTGCGAGTTTGCTGCTCACTCTTATGTGTTTCACAATCTGTTTAGGATGAAATGTAATCAAAGACCACATTTAGGCTCAGGACTTCATGACAATTTTAAGTGAGTCGAAGCATGGACCACTGACTTCTATTTTCTTGGCAACAGCCCTCACACTGCAGCTGAGCAAGGTGGCTGAAAACTAAATCAACAACAGAAGATTAATCTTCTGCCAGATCTGTCTCTTCACTGTGCTAAGCCCCTTTCAGCAGCAGCAGCCTCCGGTGCTGTACAGGGGAATCACCACTAATGGTAGTTGTGGCCATAAGAAACAAGCAGCAGCAGAACAGTGTTAGAGTTAAGAAAGTCATTAATTCAAAGAACCATCACCTCAACCAAAGAGACATCACTCCGCCAGAGCTGTGCCAATTTATTAATCTCCTTTCCCAATGAGCTCACCTACCTTAGCAAAACAACTTGCAACAATTTACCATCTCTAAGAGTGTTTGGGTAACTATTATGCTGTTTAAACCATTAGCCCATTGCTTATGGCATTTCCCATGCAACAAAGATCTTCCATAGCCAAAGACTTAAGACAGACATTCTTATAAATTTTACAGAAGTTGTTCCAAACTCAAATCATACTTAAACCAAACTTTACACCATGTATTACCCTAAGCTTGCACAATACAGAAAAAACTATAAATCTCAACAAAATCATGCAAAACAAATCAGAAAGCTAACATTCCTAAATACAAATTAAACCAAATATAACACCAAAATAATAAAGTCTGATCTTGTTCAAGGTCTTGATTAACAAAGTATTTGCATATTAATCATTTTCTTGTGTTTTGAGATAAAGCAAAATAAGTCCCCACCTTCCCCAAATGCTGGTCCTTCAGATATCAAAGGAAGTTTGAGCTCTTACCTGGCATTTCCCAGTTATTTTAGAGTGAATATTAATATTTAGACATTGAAAATATTTTGTATTTCCTTCCACATAAGAGTAACTCAAATCCCCCAAATTACCATATTAACATGAAAGTGAATAAAATAGGAAAACACCTTTAGAATTTTTACATTGGTGTTTTAAACACAGATATTTCTGGTTTAGTGGTCCATTTTAAATTGTGAGAGATCTGTCAAAGTAAATCTTTGAGACTTATTGCTCTACTTATTACCCAAAAGAATCTTTTTGATTACCAGTTCTCTCGCTTAAAAGGCATCAGTGGAGATTTACATCATTCTGACTGCACATTAGGTAAAAAATTGCACCAATCCCAGGTTTAAAAAGCTTCCTTACTGTTAGGTGTTATACAGTTATGTAAATTGTAAAATTGTGTAACTTTTTAACGCATCATAATCAATCTAACTTTAGATGCCTGTTAAATCTTGTAATATAATGACAACTAATCATCTGACAGAACCAAAAAGTGCCTTGCATAATAATTTAGCATTTTCACCTCCTCTGAATTTCTGTATCTTAATTCTCCATGAATCACTTCAGTCCTGGACATCAAAGTAGTCAATTACTGGCTCCTCTTTTAATGATTTTGGTAAACCATTGTTTCCAATACTCCTGAAATTAAAAGAATAATAGATGTTACTCACCTGCATGAAAAATAAAATACAAAATAAATTGACACAACTCCCATAATGTCTCAGTGTGCACATGCACACTGTATTGGTAGATGGCATGCATTACCAAACTATGTTTTAATAAAAATATCTTAGTGCTCAAAAAAGTAACCACCTTTGTTAACTGTGATTTTAGGAAGTAAATATACTATATTAAATTAATACGCATAATGTGTTGCTGAAATGATAAATTTATTTTTGGGCCTTACCAGCAAATACCATTTACTGTAATATTTATTGTGCAAGCAATAACACACTGAAGACTATGCTCAAATGACATCCTTTTTAAAAGGAAGAGCAAAAGAAATACTGAAGTGAGTCACTGATCAAATCTGCTCACTTTTAAAAGCAAAAGTTACTGAAAAAGATCTATGGTAATACTAAATCCAAGTATTGTAAAGATTTTTGTCACAAGACAGTATCGGGTCTTCCAAAATATTTTCTAGAAGAAAACACTCCTAAAGAAACTTCACTTCCAATAATTAAAACTGGCTAAAATGGTTTACAACTTTGTCATGTGATCCCCTTTCAGTAGGGGCACTAAACAGATAGGAATCCCACAGAAGTAAGTGGAAATAAAGGGTAGCAACCTGTTTGAAAAAAAAAAAAAAAAATCAGGTTGAGTTACACAGTAAGCAATCATTTTAGACATGGTGTTTTGCTCTAAATGATTAGTTCTAAAACAGTTAAAATTTTTCCAGAACTGCCTATTTTGTATTCCAGCAGCACCTAAAACACCCAAAACCTACTGCAATAGTTGCAGCAAAATTAAGCTGTCCCTTCCTCCAAATGAAAGCTGTCCTCTCCTTCTTCCTGACACGACATTATTTCAAATGCTAATTTGGAAATAACTGGGGGGGGGGGGTGTGTGTGTGCAGGGAAAAAAAAAGTTTTGAAAGGTAAAAATGAACAAAGGTTAAGCCACCTTTTTTAAAATCTCATTACTATGAGATGACTAGAGGTACCTGAAGCTGGCAGGTCATAAAAAGTAAAGACTGTTCTATTAGACTATTCAGCCAAGAAGTTTTATATATCCCATCTTCAGTAGCTTTCAGTATCTGAGAAAAATGTAGTTCACCTTTAGCCAACTGTGTAGTGATATCTACACAAGAAAAATAAATTTACGAACTGTCCAAATAAATCATTATGCCAGTAAGACATTACTCATTTTCTGTTAAACAGTTAAAGGTTAAAAAAATAAAATAAAATAAAAAAAGGCCCCCAAACCCTCACCTTCCCCACAACTGTCTAACCTTTATATTAAAAAAAAAAGGAAAAAAATAAAAAAAGTCCACAGTATTTGTAATATTACTGCTCTTATACCACATAGTTAATCCTACATTTTGTTAGCACTTCAGTTTTACTTCTGTGGAAAGAAAAATCTCAGTGCAGGCTGCAAGTGCCAAAGCCATGTGTGGGCTGATAAAACCAAGAAACAGTGAACTTGGAACAATTCCTCAGTGAGCTCAGCACTAAATAAAAAGCACCATTTTACAAGTTCCTTACTTATCTGTTTGTTTGTAGTGAGGAATAGGAGGTGGAGGCCTGCTCTGCATTTCTTTATCTAGCACAGAAGTTAAGGTATTGCTTGGACAAACAGACTTCCCTCTAGAGAAAGAAAACAAAAGGTTATTTTGTTCACATGATGAACTGGAAGTTATATTCATTAAGAAGTAAGGGTAAAGAAAATTACTTTTACAGTTAGTGTTCCTGGTGTCAGTGTTCATATTTGTATATTTAAACCATCTATACAAATATTTAGCTTTCCAACTATGAATAGAGACCAAATGATGTGCAAATTCAGTTTTTATTGCTGAGAATAAGATATCCACTATTCTGAATGTCTCTTGGTTAGTATGCCTATAAAAGATGCAGAAGCAGCTTGCTACATTCTAGTGCTGGTGCCCAGACTGCTTTCTCCATGTGAACCTATGAAGCGCCAACATGATCAATTGTTAAAAACACCAGAAGCACAACACTTATGTTTTAGGGTAACATATATCTATTCTTTCACAGAATAGATTTTATAGCTGTTCTTTCATAGAACAGATGTAAGATCAGAAGCAACAACTGTAATAGTTTAGCTTGACCTCCTGTGAACACAGCTTACTCCATCTTTGCAAGATGATGTCTTATGTTTTGGAACCATGTTCTCAAACTCTGACAGTAAATCATGTTAAAGTGATAAAAAAAAATCAAACGGGATGGCATATGAATTACATATATATGCTATGACATTGCTGTTTGTTCTTACATACAGCAAGTCACTGACTTTCCAAACATTCCATTGCACAATTCAGTTACACACTGTAAGAAGAAGCAGCTTCTTGCAATTGTTTCAAACCTGATAATTTTATTTCTGCCCCTTATTGCGCGTGCTAAGAGAAAAAGAGGAACAATATACATTCTCTATTTAGACTATTTCATACATCTTTGTTATAATTCTTTGTTATAATTCTGCAGTACCCTTCCAGTCATTTTCCAAGAAGCTGTCATCAAATACTCCAACATCATTGGATATATTATCATTATATGTTATCACTTGTCTGAGGCTTCAATGATTTTTACATCTTGAAGAAGTGGTAATGAAAAAGACAATGAAAAGAAGCCTTGGATGAAGGCATTGAAGTGAGGAACACAGCTATGCAGCTGAAGCAGATTCTTAGTAGAGCAGTCAATGCCTTTAAGAGTGGCAGAGGTGAAACAACACAGCATGCGTGTTTTGCATTATATGCTGTTCCCTGAATAACATAAGTGAAGGAGCAGATGTGCCCCCTCTTTAAACACCACAGAGGAAAGCTTTCCATTCTCAAGTTGCAGGATGCAAAGCCTTTGTTTTTAAAGCATAGTTATCTGTCCTTTCATTTCTCTGATACTTTTTCCTCTTCACCGATCTTTCATTCCCCTTGACCCTTCCCCCATTTATTTTTCTAAACCAAGCTTTTTCAAGTATTATCTCCTTTCGCACTTTCCCTCAGCAGAAACAAAAAGGGGTAAAGTGGTGCCCCATTTCTCTTGGAAATTCAGGACTGTAGCAAAGCTACCAGTCCACAAACAGGCTCAAGAGCAACTTACGGCACTCTAGCAGCAGGGAAGGTATCCATTTCTTCTAACTACAGGCAAGATCCACAGCTAAAGCAACTGTCTGTCAAAGATCATAATTTGACAGTGCGAAACTAAATTTGACAGCATTAAACTAAATAAGCTGCTCAGCAAGCAGCAGAGTCAAGGAAGACTAGTTTTCCCATTGACATCTAGTCTATGTTAGTGCAATAACCTTACTTCTCCCCCAACTGTATTCCCTTCATTTTCTCCTCTACTGTGAACTCCCTTCCATGGCTCCTCTCCAAGAAACTACAGGTCTGCTTAGAGATCCCTTAAATTAGCAGTAATTCTATCCTTCTCTTTGTCCATTAATTAAAGAGGGAATATATTCTGTGGCAGGTTCAGAAAGAAAGAAAACAAATAAGTTCCACTAACAGACTTCAAAGAAGGTGTAAGTTAAGGTGCATCTTCTCTACGCAGCAATTAATTTTTCTAAAAAAAATTATTAAATTTACTATTATAGCTATGTCAAATTTAGCTGAGGGCAAAAAGACAAAGCTACTGATGAGATGAATAGAAAGCAGCCTTGCAAAACCTTGTTTTCTAATTTTTTCACTTTTTAATCTGGTTTCCTCTCTAAAGATTTACCTGACCATTGGAAAAAGAAGTTTATGAAATTCTTTCTTTATTCTTTATCCATTTCAAACTGCTTTTAAACAAATTCTAATGGAAGTTAATGCATGTTGCAAATGACATTGTAAATAAACACATTCACATAAGTGATATAAACACCCAAGTATTTAAACAACTGTTAATATAAA
The DNA here is from genome assembly GCF_036417845.1 of Apteryx mantelli. Lineage (NCBI taxonomy): Eukaryota > Metazoa > Chordata > Aves > Apterygiformes > Apterygidae > Apteryx > Apteryx mantelli. Next base: position 92,911,036 of record NC_089979.1, on the reverse strand, counting down.
AAATGAATTACATACTTCACTGCAGTGATAACAACATTACGCTTTGGTTCATTGTCATAGCTCACACTTTCAATGCCATAAACCTGAGCTAACTCATGAATGATTCTGCGATGATCTCTGTTCATTGGTGGGTAACAATGACTCTTCTTTGTATGCTTGCCCTGAATTTAAGAGAAAAAAATATTGTAAAGTTTTCCTTCTGAGGAAGAAGAAAAAAAAAAATTATGTACTTCTACCTTTAAACTTTTGCCACTATAACAACATTAGTGCAGCAAAACGGTCATCTCTCAGTACTGACAGAAAACTCATCTAAAAAGTCCATTTAATTCCTAGTAATGAAATAATGTTTTCTATTGTTCACATCACCTCAAAGCATAGCGTGTGTGTGTGTGTATATATATATATGTACCTTTAAGTTTAAAATACAAATCATGCATGTATTGATAGTTATTTTCACCCACTCTACTCACATCCCAAAGAACCAGTACACAGTAATCTTTCTGAATTTTTATTTTTCAGAATGATTTTCCAGTTTAGAATCAAATCTAATATTAGTGGTTTATTTTTCAGACTGATTTAGCAATTCGCAAATAGAAAAAGTCTACTGATGTTATTAAAAAGCAACAAAACTGAAGTTTTAGTTTCAGTTAAAAACTGCTAATGATTGATTTGACATTGATTGCTACATAAACAGTAAAAGAACATACAACAAATGTGGGCCTCCTTTCAAATGTTTTGGGTGATTTACTGACAACAGACATGGATAAGGAGTGGGCACTTAATGCCTCAGTCTGCTTCAGGGACTCTGACACTGCTTCAGTCTTTGCCTTAGACTTCACCAAGGTCTCCCAGGCCTTTAGACCTACAGACAGGGCTTAAGGGGAAGAACTACCAGTAGCAGAAAAAGTTTGAGGCAGGGATTTCTTGAGAAATAGCTTATACAAGTTCATGGGACCAGATGCAGTGCATTTAAGGGTGCTGAGAAGAGACCAGCCTGATGTCATTGTGCATCCACTCCATTATCTTTGAAAGGCTGTGGGGATTGGGTAGGTACCTGACAATTTGGAGAGAGGCACCTATGTTCAAAAAGAGCAAGCAAGACAACTCAGGCAACTACAGGCTGATCTGTTTCACTTCAATCTCTGAGGAAAATCACAGAGCAAGTCCTTTTGGAAGGCATTTTTAGGCACAGGAAGGAGGTCTGTGGGAGTAGCCAACATGGATTTACCAAAGGTTTTCAAGATCTGACTGGACAAAGCCCTAAACAACCTGGTCTGAATTCAGTGTTGATCCTGCTTCAAGCAAGAGGCTTGGCTAGGTAATCTCTGGAGACCCCTTCCAAATTGAATGATCTCTGTGACATCTTCTGATCTGTAACATAGTCCATGCTATCTTTAACATTCAAATGCAAATATCCAGTTAGTTTTCATTGTGTAATCCAGAAGTGCACTGATAAATTAAAAGCAGTCACTTGACAAATAAAAATGTCTTGTCTAACTCGGTAAGATGCAGAAGAACTCATTTGAGAATCAAGTAATTTAAGAAAGGGCAATTTTGATAAATCTTAAACCACATAAAAATTAATTCACGCCTATCACTCATGCCTATCACAGTATTGCATGAAGTAATTTTGATGCAATACTGTGTATTCTTTCATTTCTAATAGTCCAGGAAACTTTAATATAGTCTAGAAATGTCACTTTTTTTTAAAACAGATTAGATTAAGTAAAAGAATACAGACTCTTGGAAATTATTTGAACTACTGCAGTAATCAACATGTAAGTTGTTAAAATCTTTGCTTGTCTTTTACTGTAATACTGATTACAGTTATTTAGAAAGAGGAATGCTACTTAACAGTAGCCCCATTTGTCATAATCCCTTCCCCTTCTATCCGACTCAGCAAGAGATTTAATCACCAGTTCTTACAGAGAAAGGCAAAACGAGGAGAAAACTCATCCTCTCCGTTGAGAGAAAGAAAATACTAATTCTGCTACAGTCACCTAAATTCTTCTTAAGACCACCACACGTAATAGAACAGTACATCAGGCGTATATTGTAGCTACAGTGTAAGTGGAGGATTAAAACATGCCTCCTCTTAGGCTGTAAAATAGCTAAATTAAGGATAGTAACAGGACCTGAAACTGTTATCAATCTTTTCCAAGACTCACTGCTCTTCAGGGTAATATCACATGCTGTCCGGATAGAATCTTTACTTAGCAGTAAACAGTAAAAAAACCTTCCACCCATTACAACACTTTAAGCATATAAACAAATATTTGCATGAGGAAAACTCTAGAAATTCTGTATGTACTTATGATTACTAGCAATGCTTCCTTTAAAAAGTGGTGATTGGTTCCAGACTCAGAAAGACCAGCAGAATTTCTCTCTGTATAGAGACAGACCTGGATGATATGAGTGTTTTCTGTCCTGTCTGCTTTCGTATGTTAAAAGTAACAACTCTGCTTTGCTAGATTAGTATATGCTGGTGGGTATAGGGGAACAGATGTTCATGAGGCAAGCAAAGTCATATAAACAGCTATGGCTGAAACATATTAATGTTGAAGCTCCTAAGTGATAAAAAGGGTCAAAATCCTTATTATTACTCATTTATCCAGTTAAGCTGAAGTTGGTATCCCCAAAGAAAGGATGCAAAAAAAGTGAAATGTGTAAACATAAGAAGTAACAACCTATTGAATAATATATCAGTACTATGTCTTCTGTATTGAAACACAGCTACATGAATGCTTGATAAACTATCACACAAAATACTTTGAATACAAGTACGTAAAGCTCTATATCTAGAAACAACACAACCCACATTTTGAGTGAGAAAGGATTTAGAAGTCACAGTAAACAAACAACTGAATGCAGACTCAAGCACAAGAGGATTTAGGAATCATGGCAGAAGAACAACTAAACATAGTCTTCCATCATAATGCCAAGTCAACAATATTAATCTGATCTTCAGATACATAAAAAGGGCAGCTGACATTGATATTTAAAAAAAAATAGTAATGGAATACTTCATACTATTCTAGTGTCTATGTCCCAAAATATTGGTGAAATGAGAAGGTACAAGAAAAGCTCCAAAAATTTTTTAGCCAGGACAAAGTATTTGTGGATGGGCACCTTATAATCTGTTTAGCCTGTCAAAAAGATGATCAGATGACTCAATAATAGTTAATCTCACAGGAACCAAATGTGATGTGATAAAAGTTGACTAAGTTAAAAAATAGTTGCCCATTTATATTCAAGTTTGGAATAAGATACTTTTTTTTGTTTGTTTCTAACAGACAAACTGGCAGTACTCAACCAAAAGAGGAATATAACGCAAGACAAGACTGACACAATAGCAGCAGCACGAGCAGGTACTCACTGGCATGGGTGAGACAAGCTCCAGCAAATAGAACAAAACCACAGTTCCTGCTCTTTGCTGGTATTTGGCCTAAAGAGCTTCCAAATACTGCATTTACCAGGGATATGTGAGTTTAGGAAAAATAAGGCAAACATGAGCATAAAACATCCTCATTGTTGGCCAGAACATGGCTATCATTGGAAGGAGAAATTTTTTTAAACTTGTGGGTCTCAGACACTCTCTTGTTCTAGCACACAAAAGATCCCAGAAAATACTGCATCAGAAGAAAATGATTAAAGAAAACAACTGCTTGAGCAAACACAGAACCATAAAGCACTGTCTCAGGACTCCCATAGCATGAAACAGATTCATAAATAAAACCATGAAACTATCTTATGGGCCAACATAAAAGGTTCCAGAATCAGAAGTGCTTAAGCTAGAAAGCACAGTGGGATTAGAAGACTTGTGATGCTTCATTAGCCCTTCAAACAGGACTTCTCTAAAGTACTGCCGGAAAAAATTTTGTGGGAATGCAAGGTATGCAGAAAACCCATTAAAGAAAGGGGACCTCAATCCTCAAAGAGACTTCCTCTAAAGGGAAATCCTCCATGTATACGGCCAGAGCCATATACAAGTGACAGGCATGATTTTGCAGCACTTTGCATTAAGCCTATACATGAAAAAAAATTGAGAGGCTCTCCCCAGCAGTGAAGAACCTGCTTGGCTTGCTGGACAAGACTGAAACAAGTCAATTAATCTGACTTGGTCAAGCTGGCCAGAGGCCTGAATGAGCAGCAGTGATAACACTTACCCAGTTCAGAGATATCTTCAAGACAATACAAATACCCGTGGTTGCAGGATGAAACATGACATGGAGGCACAAGGAAGCCTCTGAGACTTCAAGACATAAAAAGGCAGAGAAAAGGTATGCCATAAGAAGGACTAAGAGCAGCACCCTGACATCACAGTGCAATGGACATTATCCCTCTTACGTCATTTACTCAACAGCTTGGAAAGAAAAGAAAGTGTGGCCTCCACACATGCTGCAAAACAACAACTCTGGTCTCAGTTAGCAGGGCACAAGTAAATCTACTGTTAACCATGTCCACACAGATCATTTGTATAAGCACAGAGTGTCTGTAACCAGTGCAAAGAATGCAGATCTAAAATGGTCCTCTAATCAGGAAAGTGGGAGTCAGGACTAAGCATTTTAAGGAGTTTGACAACCTTGTGAAACTCACTATGTAACTAGAGAATTTCTGGGGACAGGACATTAAGATCGCAATTGGACTCCTCAGGTAGCTATTGGGCTGGCCCACTGAAGGCTTTATGAAAGAAGAATTATTTCTTATCTGCACCTGCATTGTAGTGTATGAATTCCAAGCTTCAAGCATGTCTTTGGTATCCTGAAAGGAATCTCTTCCCTTTCAAGTATAATTTGACTTCTGGGGACTTCTTGCACTTTATGGAATGGCAATTCTCAACTGCCTGAGGGGCAGGATGGTGCAGAACTGATCCCCAAGGTACTGAACTGTCATGTGGGCCTAACTGGTTCATCCTGATCATGATGAAAGCTTAAGTAACCATCAGGTAATTCTCCCTTTAGGTTAGACAGGGAAAGGACTATCACACGTACGGTTTGTTTTCATTTTTTATTCTCTTCTATAACACAGGCATTCTTTTCAGTAGACACTCACTGGTCTGTTTTGTAGAATCATTATTTAACAAATGCTTGGCTACTGCTGAGAACTAAAGCACTGGAGATGCTCCTAAGCTCTCCTGTTCTGCTGTATTTTATATTGCTAATTCATTGTATATTACAAATTCAAGAGCTATGGCTGTCTTTTTTTTGGTATATATTATGTATATCAGTCGGGTATTAATATAGGTATATATATTGCTATGGGTAGTTATCATATTTACACATATATTAAATATATTATGCATATACACATATTATACATATTTTAATATAATATACTTTAATATATATACATATATATAAATATGTGTCTTAAACAGGACAATCACAGGCAATACAGTGTTGGAAAAGTTTTTTTTTAAGCTGATAATAGATGTTCTACAGATCTATTACTGAATGTCTGAGATTGTAGGGGCCTGAATACAATAAGACAGACAGCCTCTTCCAGTCTTTCATTCCAAGGTGGAAAAAATGAGTAACATAAAACAGGCAGAGAAGCACAAAGATTGTTTAAGAATCACCATACATAAGAAAAGGAATAAAGTTAAATAATTGAAGTAGAACATAAGCACTCGGGGAGGGAGGAGAGGGGGAGGTAGGGGGAAAGAAAAGGAGGTTAGTACTTTCTATGCTGTTTCTTGAACCAAGGGCAACCAAGTATAGCTTGCATTACATTGTCATTTTTACCTCGCATACCAGGTCACAGGTATGGTGTAGTAGAAAGCCAGGAGTTTGCTAACCTTTCAGTCCCGAAGGCATAATTCTGCTTTCACTAAAAGCATACGATTGTATCCATTGCACATGACCTTTCCAGGTACACTGGAGTCTGCCAAACAACTATGGTAGAGCCTACAAGGCCTTATTAATGGAGGGCTAACACAGATGATGTCTGCTGGAAGATATCCACAGATTCCTGAGCAAATTCTGCTACCAGGGTCTGGAGAACTTAGGACTTCCCCCTCAAAGTCTTTGAGCCCTTAAAAGTCGTATTTGATGATTAATGCTTCATTAATGGAGATCCAGAAGTGAATCATTACCTACTGCTGCATTAAAGCCTAGCACTGGTTGAATCTTTAAATGAAGCTTGGCTGTCACCAAAGTGATCCTGAACTACTATGTCTCCTAAAAATGTTGTTCTATTTATGATTAAAATGTGCACTTCGTTACAGTCCAAACATATCTAGTGTCAGTTCGTAACTATCAGAACTCAAAACTTTAGTAAACATCATTCAAAATCCCCCCAAAATACAAAAACCCCAAAACTTTCTCTTAGTAGCTCATACAATATATGAATACTGACCTCATTCACAGCTTCCACAAGCATTCTCATTTCCTTCTCAATATCACTGACAAATTTTAAATCTTTCCTGCAAGAACACCACACTAGGTAAATTAGATAAAAGGGACAATGTCTTCATATACAATGTCTTCATTTTTTGTAACATTATTCTCAACAAGAACAAAATTAAAGAAATCATTTGACTGAAGCAGTAACAGAAGCAAGAGTATATTTTGGTTTATACATTATTTTATTTATTTATTATAATAAATAAAATGTTAGCACGTCATCACTGTTACAAAAATCTTGAATTGTTTTCCCTTCAGGCCTTGAAATCATGTCTAAAACAGTATGATACAACTTTACCGTGTGATGATACAACTTTGCACTTTCAAATACATAATTTAGATTCTGAAGTCATCTTGCCAGTATCTTCAAATTACTTCTCATTAAGGAAATCCTTAAATTATAATACAATTAGACATGGGAATTGGGATGGGGTAAAGAGAGTGGAGTTTTTTCCCCAAGACAGAAAATGTGCACTGACTCTGGTCTTCAACATGTCCAGCATAACAAAAAGGGAGGGAGAGAGACAAAAGGCTACTTGCAAGGAAACAAAAGGCCCTTTACACAAGATATTAAGGAGCTTATAATTAATTTTTTTTACTCCATTTAATCATATGGTAGTTCAAATCCATCAAATTTAAGATATCCTTTATTTGAAGAATTTCACTAGATAAATAGATTTTTCCCTTGGACAATCACAGGTATACTTTACAGGTCAAAAGCACATTATTTCTTGAAAGAAGGGAATAGTATACTATGTCAGACTGACAATTTATGCTGTGCTGCTTTTGTACAGACAAGTTTTAGATTATTTCTGCTTTGACAGCTTCAGCATTTTTGGTTGCTGTTAAGTCATAACTGCTTTATACCTAGTGATTGGGACAAACACACACACATGGCAATCTGACTTGCTATGGACACTTTATGCCCATTACTGAGAAAGAAGAACAGATCTTGCAAAAAGATTCATCTCAGGTTTTCTATCCTGCAACTTGGTGGCTGAAAAGAAAATTCTATTGAAAAATTTTTCCAAGAGGGACTCAGTTTTTGAGACATAAGGCTCAGACACATTTTATACTTAAGATTGAACCAGGAGCTTTCAACCTTAACCTGATTAAAACAGGAATTGCTTGTATCCCAGGCCTGGGCCATAGTAAATCTGCTCTTGAGTTTCAGACATCATGGGTACCTTCAGAGCCATTGGCCAAGCTTGCATATAAGGGTGAGCTTTGTGCTCTGTTCTTAAATGTGCAGGTAAACTAACCACAAAAGTAAGGTTAATGTTTGTTAGAGCACTATCTTTGCGAAACACCACTTTGCAAATGATGTCAGAATTTCATCTGTCAAGAAGTGGATGCCCTACCAAAGTTTTGGATTCTGAAGTGAAAACAGAACTAGAAGGCTAAGCGGTCACAAGCCTTGTGAAATGGCAGCGCTGAGTAGCCTGTCTATCAAAATCACCTGATCACTAATATGATGTACTCAGTGCACCACTGGAAAATCTTCAAACTTTCATAACAGACATGGTGGATGGACACTGCATAGAATAATCAGAACCCCTGCATCTCTTGTGGAGAAAACGATTAGCTTGGGAGAATTCCCTAAAGGACCTGGACCTGTAGAGTTAAAAAGAAAGGGTCCTCCAGATACGTAGGTTATGAATTACAGAATCAACCCATGCAGTGTGAGGTTTTGGAAATATTACAATAGTCACATCTGGCTAAAACAAAACACTGACCCTCTCAGAATCAGCTTAAGTTAAGTCCAGGGAGTCAGAAAGCAAACACTACATGGAGCACCAGCCACGAGCACCCAATCCAAAGAGCAGGCCCATGAGCATCAGACGCTTAAGATTTAGAAACCCACTGAGGAATCAGTTCAGACAGGAGGATATGTTCAAAATCAACCCTCCAGGAGCCTACAAAACAGTTATCAACTGGAAGTGATCAGTGATATCAGCCAGGTGGACATCCTTTCAAAAACATTTGGAAAGACCAACCAACGTCTTTGAGCTTCAAGAAAGTCCAAGACAGTCAGGACTGAAGAATTCAAATAGGAAGACAAAAACTGCAAGCATACTATGCTGGGGAGGGGGGTGAGGAAGAATCAATTGACTTATAAAATGCCATCCTGTAGGAAAGTTAGACAGACTGGGATAAATTGCAGAGAAACTCATTTCATGGGCAATATTGAACATCCAGTTTTACTGCCTCCTTAAAAAGTAGAAACAGGACCTTGTTCCCTTTTTTGCTTGTTACATACTACACAGTAGCAGAGTTGTGACTACCCGTATGTGTGACCAAAGCTGAGGCAAGTGCTTTCTGTGCACTTGTCCCTCCAGAACCTTTCATATAGGAGAACTCCACACATCAACCCTGAGCCACTTGATGGTCTAAGTGGGCTCCAACCTACAGACTGTCCACAAAGGAACTTGCAAGGCAGAGCAATGCAGAGGGTGGGAGAGACCGAAAATTTGCTTCTCCTTTGAAACCATGGAGAAGATTCTGAGAGAGCATAAAGTAGGTACAGAAAATTTTGAAGAAATTGTGGACTTTACCATTCCTTAAACAAAAGGTTTCCTTTGAAAGAGATACCCTCTACAGACATCTAGATTGCCCTGGAGAGTTCTGAGCTCTGCATATAGCATGAGCCACACCAGTAAAGAGCTGAGTCAATCCAACACAAAGATACATTGTGTATATCCACCTCAGTGTGAAGCAGAGCATTCGAGAGAGTCTGTTCCTCTGCCACTAATGCTGAAAAAGCACAGGTAAAATTTTCTTTAGAGTATAAAACTTGCCTTTGAGGTCACCAGATAAAACTGGTAAAAGAAAAAGTAAAAAAGAAAAAGTAAAGCCCCTTTTCAATGGTATGCAGTCTTTCCCTTCCAAATTTGGGGGCATACCTCACTAGGTTGCTCTGAAAGGAGTGCTGAGTTTATATACAAGTGAGCATTCTGCATTCCTAACTATATGAAGGCATGAACACTCACTTCACTGAAGGGCAGAAGCTTGCAATTACCAAGCAACACTGTCAGGCTCCACTGTTGGGCAAAGATCTTGAAAGGTCAAAGGTAGCAGAGAGTATCTATTAAGCTGAGGAAGAGAATGAAGCCTGCTTTAAGTCATCCCACAAGAGGATGAAGATGATGCTACAGGTTCAGTAGTGTTTTTTGTATGAGCCTGATCGGATAAATGAGTGAGGATGGGTAGTAGTAACTGGCTACTGCATATTTCACTACCACACTTGTATCCAGTTTTAGGTGGCTTGTTCTGATGTTGTATCAGCTTGCTCATTTCATGTTTGGGAAATTTCATTTGTCATTGTCCTGCTGCTGAAGCTGGTTTGTATATTTACAAATTAATTAATGTGCAGGTCATATTGCTCTATTCAAAATAAATGGAGCATCTCTGTTTCCCAGGATGCTGGCGAGCATCTATTACTTGACTGAAGAATTTCAGGTATTTTTAATACTGTGTAGGTTGCTTGCCTGATCTCTTAAAATGACTTTTCTAAGTCTCACCAAATGTTTTTTAGAGATATTGGTATCGTTTACTAGCAAAAATCAATCATGATTTTCACATGATTCTTTTCACTAATTTATTAATGGCTGGCTATGGTCAAATAACTAGCTAACTGCTCATTGTGGGCTCATATGATCTAACTGGTAATGGACATTTAACTGAAAATAATGCACAGTGAGGAAAGGAAGTGGTTCTTAGAATCAAGATGTCCAATCTGACAGTGTGTATACTGAAGCCCCACACTGTGGGACTGGAAGATCTTTTCCTGTGCAGTGTCCATGGTGCACATTAGCCATCTCATCTCCCTCCTGCATTACATGTAAGCAAGAGCAGGTCTACCACTATTTCAGTTCCTCTCAATCACTGAGCTAAATAGAAATGCTCTGTTGCTTGATTTTTCACTGTACTTAATGCTATTTATTTTTTGTTTTTCCCAGATTTTGCTGTCTCTGCCAAAAACCTCCTTGTTCTTGCAACACCTACCAGTGCAAGATTTTGCCTCTAGGCAAAATTCCAGGCTTGTAGTTTGCCAGTCATCTACTTAAGAAGTTGCCCTCATCACCCCTCCTTCAGGCTTCTGTTTCTTGTTTAAGAAAACCATGACGTTCTCCTCCTACTCTCAAACCCATACACTGTTCCTGTTGCCAGCCCACCCAAGTAAGTGTTCTTGGCTCTGTCTTCATCAAGTCCACAACAGGATGTGGAAGGTTAATGCTTGGGAAAACTGGCTAATAAGATGCCCATGAAGGACTCCTCTCCTTCCTTGTCTCTCCAGATTCTACCATTTGACCCAAGACTTCCTTGGTCCGTTCAGCTGCCATGTGATCTTGCATAGCTAACGAGATGCCAAGAAAATCCTCTTCAGTGCAGCTTTGTTTGGCCAGATATTCCAGATCACCTCCTCTCCTTCTCCACTGATATTAATTCATCAAATAACAGCTTCAACTGCCTTAGCACCATCCCTTTCAAGCTCGGCATTTACATTTGTACCAGTCTGCCCTCCAACTTCATATCAGCAGACCACCTTAGGCATCTGCTTGCTCCTCTGTGTCTATTTCTGGAGCCTCCTTGGAGCAGTCAGTGCTGAAGTATCCACCCAATGGATTTGTACCCCTGATCTGTGTCTGCCTGTACTGGTACAGTCATCTCAGTGCTAGAAGATGGATCCCCTTGGCAGCAGAATATCTCCTATAAAGCAGCAGGTGCAGAGACTTGCTGCCTTCTTAATCCTTCTCACATTCCGACAACCACATAGCCAGACCAGTGCGCAGCAGCATTACCATGCTATTCCTGGAGCCTCCTATTCCCTCACTCTCCTGCAAATGACATCTTATCTTGGCCTGCCATCTCTTCTTCCTCCTCCTCCTATCAGGAGTTGTACTGTATCTTGGAGCTCTGGGGTTTTGTAATGAAAGACTACAGCTCAAAATAAGGAGTCCTCTCATAGCTTTTCTCAAGTTTATTCATCTGTGGATGTACATCTTTTCAACCCTTGGCAACACATCAGCTTCACAGATCAACTGCTTGCCTGCGCAAGACAGGAAATATTATACTTGTGGCTTTGGCAGCAGTATCACCTGCCGCCTTCTTGATGCATCCTGAATGCATGGGAAGAAGCCCGTCGTATTTCTTGAGATCCAGTACACAGATGTATAACTAAAGCTCTGCAAAAAACCCACAAGCCCTGAGCTCTTGCATTATTGGAGCAACCTACTCAAGCAAGAAGCCATCCATCAAAACTTGCATAAAACATGCTGAGCTGCCTGAAAAAAAAAAAAAATACTGGAACACATACACTTTGTAGATCCTGCCATACAAGATAAACTCAGAGCTTTTCAAGACTGCTGAGATGAAACACCCTCAAGAGTAGTAAAGGCAGTAAATGTCATAAAACCATAGCTTTATAAAATTTGCTGCTGACAAAAAGATTTGTCAATACAGAGAGAAATTAATTTATCTTGAAGACTAGAGTAAGAGGAATTAAATTAGGTAATTCAATGTGCAAGGTCATTCACTTAAGGACTAAAAAGTTTTTGTTGTAAGCTGGCAACAAGTGAGAAGAATAACCTGGATGTATTAGCTGATCGTGAGTTACCAACATAACATGGTTATGAAAGTAGTACAAGTAGAATTGTAGAATGAATCAGAAGAGATTTTTATGAAGAAATGTGGAAGCATTAAGTTCACTTTTCAAGGCATCTATTAGACCACCTGGAATACAGTGCATGATTCTGGTCAATTCTGTTTACAAAATATGAACTACAACAGCACTATGGGTAGAGAAGGGCAGACAGGAGAGCCGAATACATTTGAAAACGAAGAGATTGAAGAGCCTGGCTTGTTTAACGTAGTAAAATGAAGGCCAGATGACATATGATTATACTCCAAGAAGAGAGCATATGTGAGAGTAATACACATATGCCACAAGATATTCAGTTTCTTTGTTTTGAAAATAAAGGCAGTATGGGAAACAACTAAATAGGACTAGTGGAGAGAAATAATGTCATGCTTTGAGGGTGTATCTCATTACTAAGCTATTACTTTTGTCTTTGTCCCGACAAGTTTACACAAAAATGGTGGAGGGTGGAAGGGGGTGAAAGCAGTTGAGATACGGGAAGCACATGTACTGATTCACAGTGAGAAGAACAGTGGAGAACTAGCGTTCCTATTCTAAATCCAGTCCTGTTACAGAATGAACTGGCCACACAGGCACTTTTTATTAATCAGGTTCTCACTTAGGTGGTCTTGAGAAGTACACACCTCCTTTGCCTCAGTGATTACCTAGTGCCAAAGCTAGAAAGAAGAGTAAACGCAGGCATTTTTACAAGAGTAAATAGAAATATTCTGTTTCCTACTCTTAACTCTTATTCCTTGCTCTCAACACTGTTTTACTTTGACACCTATGTATGTGCTTGGTATATACACCTGAAATAATTAAAAGAATCTTAAAACACAGAGCAGATGGGAAAAAAAGATATGTAAATCTTAACCACAAGATCCATGTCATCATGAAAACACATACCTTGCATCTTCTTTTAAAAGGTCACTGTATTTTGGTACAGAAGAGCGGACATTAAAAGGGTCAGAATTATCATCTATTTGAAGAGCCTCAGCAAGACGCCTAAATCCAGGGATCGTGGGAACACAAACAAAACACTTTGTCACTGACGAGTGAAGAGATAGGCTGCCAATATAAAGAGCTCAAAAAATCTAGTCTGTATATTTGAAATTACTCCAACTTTTCACTAAAATATTCTAGTAAGAACTCTGATCGCCCAGTATAGATCCCTGAACACAAGGATCACCCTGACGTTCTTCAGCTCTCTATGTCATACAGGAAAGATTTTCCACACAGCATTAGCTTTCTGAATCTAGACAATTTATTAATAAAAATAAGTAAGTTCATTGCCTACCTGTTCCTCTGAAGAGCTAAGCATTCTTCATCACATTGCAACCTGAATTATTAGAGAAAAACATAATTAGCATCAACACTTCCCTTATACATTTAAGCTGTAGTTTTGTTGCTATCGTATCATTATCATAGTCTAAGGAAATAAACAGAGTGTGTGGGAATAGTTTATTGTATTAGATCAGATAACACAATTTAAAAAAACCACAGACTTTCAAGCACACGGGTCCTTCTTCAGGTCTTGAATAGAAGCAGCAGTTATCAAATTTAAATACAAGCTGATCTGCTTATACTGGTAAATTGGATCATTTCAGGAAAAATGCAGTGGATATCAGCACAGAGGGGAAGCGGAGAAGGATGGGGAATTAACAAAAGAAGATGGGACAATGTCACTCCTAAGCAACAAAATATATATATGCCTACTTATACATACATACATATATCAACTGAGGAAAATAGGACAGTTAGCTATGTGTAGGAAAAAAGATTACAATGCACTGTAAGAATCACCATCTCTACTAAGTCCGTAACTTCTAGTGTCAGTAGAGTCATGAATTTCAGTTTCCTTGCTCATCTTTGTAACATGTTTTGTCATTTTACTTAAAGGGTTTTAAAGGTCAGAGATGGAGCAAGAGTTTTGTAAAAAATATATATATATTTTCACAGTTGGCAAGTACAGATTTCTATCCTTAACAGACAGCACGAGTGATTTCATTCTGTTGATAATAGTTGCTTGGTTTCAATCAATTAATTTCTATAGAGGCAACTGGTTCACTCAGTGACATATACTATGTTCGGAGACACACAGCCTTAGGGTCCAGAACTTCTAATGGTTTTCTTAAAGGGGATAGAAGAAAGCAAACATACTTGCACTCTAAGGTCAACAGGGTATTGTTTAAAGTCATTTGCTTGAAGAATCACATTCTCCTCTTCTAAAAGAGGAATGTAGCCAATTTAGAGATACTACTTTAGTAGTGACCAAATTTGTCATAAAAAAAATTGAGAAACCAATTTAAGTTACTAAATGTCTACAGACAGAACCAGAGAGAAACAAAGAACGAAAATCTCTGTATAGTTTGTATTCACAATAGCAGAGTATTTCATAAGTGAAGCAGATTTGTAAGATACTTTGAAAACATTAGTTTGATAATAAACCAGGACCTGAAGAATAAACACTGTCTGTGCCCACCATCTCTCCCCCCTCCTTCTGTCCCACCCATTTGGTAAGCAAAAAGGGAAGGAGGAAGGCAGAATACTTCCTCTGGCTATACCTGAATGAAGGTTACCTGTCATAGCTTAGATATATTTGATTCAGAAAAGGTCTACTCAAAGAAAAGTCATCTCTGGTCACTTCAACCATTCAAGAACTAGTCTACTTTACTGCACGTTTTCTAATGATATTCAGAATTCAGTTACAGATGTGAGCTGAGAGACCCACACAGATCCAGTGAATATTTAAATAATCCCCAGCTAGGTTCATTAAACCAAATGCTTGGAATCTTTTTCTAGCCAGGTGTGTTGATTTCCTTGTATGAATGTATTACACTCCTGCACTAGGAAGGCACAGAAACAGGTGCAGCAGTGACTACACCATACAGTTTGTATTACATATTACAAAGGCTGGGACACTAACGGAGGCACTCCCATCTTCTCAGCCCTTCTGACCAATATACAATTGTGACGACAAAGATTCACAGCTTCAGTAGCTTAAAATGTTTTTTGCCTCTGAGGTCTACCACTGCCAAATGGTTGCTTTCTATAAACAATGAGGAACAAACCCCTGTCAAAAGCACCAAAAACACCACAGTGCAGATAAGTTGTAGTTAATAGCCCTTTTGAAACGCTTAAGTTGGCTTTATATCATTGTCATCTGACTGGCACTGTGATACAAGTAAGAACAAGATGGTTGAGGCTTAATCCTGGCAAAACAAAGATCTTCTACAGTAATTCTAGAGCTGAAAAATAATGCTTATACTGTAAACTGAGTATTCAGTTAATTGAAACACACAAGGTAGGCTGAAAAAAAGATCCAATTACTGTATGTTAATTGTGTTCTTGCACCGTGCTTATACTATACTAATACCATGCTTATACAAGTTGCATAGAGGAATTACTAAGGATTTCCTCCTTCCACAATGATTTTTTTTTCTTTTCCTTTTCTTCTGAAGTATAAGACTGGCCCAACTAGAATGAGGCTGGAGACCGAGACGAGCCAGTGCTCCAATGCATTATCTCTGCTATTAGTTGCTTCATTTTGCCCATACACTCAGAGTTAAAATTATTTCAGTGCAGAAAAATACCCCAAAAGACATAGTAATAATAATGTACTCCAATTTTATAGGCATAAAACAATTAAACAGAATGACGAACAAGAGTTCTTGAAATATCTTGGTACTAGCTTTTGATACAGGAAGTGGTGAAACAACTGGAAGGGAAGTTTCACTGATTTGATTTTATGCAATAAAAAGGAATAGTGATGTTAGATGTTAACATAAATGAATGACAAATCAAACTCTCAATTCAGAGAGGAAAGATTGCAACAACCTCCCCCCCCAAACAAACCTAAAAACAGAAGTTATGGACTTCAAGAGCAAAGATATCAGTAAAATTCAATGGAAGACAGGTTTGCCTTCAATGGAAGGCAAAAAGGTGGCTGGAAAAACTTACAATTCCTTAAAGAATTAGTTATTTAAAGCAAAACCACAAGCGATCCCAATCCAGATGGAACATCAAAAGGTACAGAAAAACACCAATTTGATTAAGTCACAAGTATTTTTAGTGACCTGAAAGATGATGTCCAGTGCCAGGCATTATGAGAGCACAGAAAATCCAAGTATAAATTGAGAAACAAATGTAAAGAATCTAAAAAGGGTAACAAAAACAATATAAACAGTGAGAAAATAACTAGGGGAAAAATGTGCCCTATTAACCATCCAGGAAGGAATGTTAAAAGAATATGGTGGCAAAAAAAAGACTACACTGCCTGGCAATCTATACAAATCCAGACAAACTCCAGAAAGTTTGCTGGAGTAGACAGAAACTCTGAAACCACAATTATATTGTTCCATATATAAGTATAATATTACAACAAAACAGCCAATGGTAGAGAACTCATTCTATATGAAAACAAACATGAACAGCTAAAGATTTGCAAAATTCTCTATTAACAGTATTGTTACAGTATAGTCAGCCTATTTAACATCTTCCTGTTTTAGCTGGGAATCTGCTCACAATATTACGTTTTCAACACCATCTATGCTTCAGGTACCCACAAGGGTTTCAAAGAAATATCCTTACCTGGCTTGCTTCATTTCTTTTTTTGTAATAAGCCTACTGATTTCCACAGAATCTCCAAGTTGCAGATCTGTTAACTTAGTGGCAATAGATATAGCAGCTATTCTGAAAAAGAGCATGAAACTTCATTTGATGCAAGACATAAAACTTGGAAAAGGTGTATGAAGCTGTAGATTTAAATCTCTATTTGGAAAGAGAAGTAAGACTGATTGTTTCCTGGTCAGATTACAGAAAGGAACCTAGTTCCACATCACCTAGATTTAGGAGTTTAGACCAGCTTCGTAAATTAAAAGATTATTCTCTCTCATCCCCCTTGAACAGTTAAGAGCAAGAAGCTTGCTTCTCCAGATTATTCAGAGCATCCATTCTATGCAAGTGTAGATTAGGCAAAGTGAATGCTTTTTCTTCCCATCTGCTTCCCAGATGACCGTGTAGGTTTAGAATTATTTTCCTTTTCAAATAGTTTTGCAGTTCTGACACATTCAACTTTCATGTGATTCTTCTTTAACTGTGTAACTAAAACCTATAAATTGAGTTTCCTGAAAGAGCAGAAATACCTGCTAAAACTGTTAAAAAGAATCTTTACACAGAAAATTGTATTGTTCCCATCAATAATTAGCCTTCCCAGTCTGATTTTCTTCCTAAAATTTCTATGATTAAAATTGCACAGTGAGTGTTTGGTGAAATATCCCACACCATTCTTAAACAAAATCCTGAAAATGGAAAATTCTATCCTCTGAACTTTCTTTCCTGTTAATTTTCATGTAAAAGGACACACTTTTCTCCAGATCCTTCACACCAGATTCAGAAAACAACTAATTGTCCATCAGGAAGATAATCAAATAACATATTCGTCAGTGTGACAAATGTCAGTGAGAGCCACCAATAGCTTCAAATTTATCGGGCAATGACAAAGTCAAGCTAATGTTCCATTAGATGATAATGACACGTGCACTTATATCATCTGTACAGACATTGCAATCTGAACAGTTGGATTTATCATGCAAACTTAGCTGACACTAAACAGCACTTTCATTAATATCAACTGGGCCAGGAATTAACTTGTTGGTAGTATCAGTTATTGTAAAGTCCAAGAATTAAATATATATGAAGACATTTGAAGCTACTGATACAGAGGTTTGCATTAAATTGATTGTTTACCCTTCCTTCCTCTTGACTTGGGCTCTCATGAGAAACTGTGTGTTTGATCTTCATGTATGCAAGGACTCCTGCGGACTTCAAAGACATTTCCCCTGTATGAATATTTTTGGAGAGTGTAAGCCTCAGAGAGGGTGGAAGTATTACAGTCTTCAAAAATTTGGGACTTACAATCAAGCTACCTTCTCAGCTTATTATTGATGACAAACACATTTCAACTCTAAACTGGTAGTTCAAAGTCGAGTTAATGTTCTGATTTTTATTCATAGGGAGATAGAGATTTGTTTTTAATTAAATGTAGCTATGCTTATTCAATGAGAAATTTCTGTTTAGTTAAACTAGAAAAGCTTTTGTTAATTTTAACAAAAAGATTATTTTATTTTTTTCAGAAAGCAATGATTACCACTCTTGTAAGTCTACCTAGCATCCTGCTTAGTACTGATTACAATTGTTCTTAACTGTCTCCGATATCCACTTCATTTTCAGTAAGTACAAGCAGATGTTAAGGCAAATTATGACAGAATTTAAGTCTATGCAATGTTCAGTAGGAACAGAGCAGTATATTCTAAACTGGGCTAGTATCAAGTCTTCAAATACCACTGCTTAAAGGAAAGAAATAATCATTAAGAAACTTTCTTTAGAAGACAGCAGTCACAGGTTGTTCCTGTCTCCCATCAACCGGGATGCGGAACAAAAATTTGGTTGCATATCAACTCTCCAGATTTGTTTTTGGATTTCCTCTCAATCACTGTTTCAGAGGAATAATTTTTTTTGTCCTTCTCATTTCAGAAGTTCCAAAGCCCTGCTGCGTTCTTCGCTTCCTTGTCCTTTCCTTCCCCTCTCCCATAAGACAGGAAAAAATTAAAAATAAAGGAAGCTTAGATGGAAGATCTGGAGACAAATTCACTGCAATAAATTGGAGTTGGTAGGACTCAGTTTGCACATTAAGACACAAAGATTTAGCTGCCAAAGCTTTCACTACAGTCAATGGAATCTAAGAAGATTTATCAGTCTCTTTCAGGATGAACTTAAATGACCCTTTTGCTTCTATTGCCCGTAGTGACTAGGTTTCTATCACACATAATGGGAACTCTGACACCAAATTGCACGTGAAATCTTATAGGTAGTCACCTATATTCAGGTGTCTGAATCTGGATCTGCCCAATTAGTCTGCATCTAATTGCTCTATGTGGGAAGAACAGTTTCACAGGTGGGAAATCCAAGCTTTGATATGTCATCACATTTACAGACTAACAGTAGTGGGAAGATGAATGTGTTTCAATACAACATGTCTGATATGAAAGTCTGGGGGAATAGTAAGAAAGAAACTGTAGGTTTAAGTACAAAAAAAGAATGTGAAAGGGTTGTGAATTAAATATAGTTAGTCAAGCTCTACATTTAGTCAAACTGCAAAAAATTAAGTGCAATAAAGGAATGAAAAGAATTATTGCAGTACAAACCTTTGATACGTATTAGATGCTTCTGAGCAAATCATACTCTCTTTTCTTCTTCCACATTCACAATGGAGATTGACCTGTTGTATCAAAAAAAGACAGCAGCTTTTTTAAACTTTTGTCTTTTTTGACAGGTGGGGGGAAGGAGGCAAATACATTCTTTCAAAAATTTCAATTTTAATGAAAGAGTGGCTACTTTAAAACGATGAGTAATTAAAAAAAAATACTTCATCATATTTTTCAGTATTTTAAGTTTACAGCAAAAATGCCATGATATCAATATACAAACGTGACATTTTGTCGCTACTCTTATTGGCCAATAATTAAACTATGCAATTTGTCTGCGAATTACAATGAATTTTCTTTGGGCATCTAACCTTAGCAGAACAGGAAGTTGTCGGGCAGGGTGAAGAAGGATGACATGGAGCCATACAGGGATGGCTGCAATATAGCCTTGGAATAGTACATGGCTGTTTACATTCTTCATCTATAAGACATTCTCCTTTATGACAGATTCTTTTACATTTGTGCATTCCACATTTTAACATTTGATTGCAGCGAAGTCCACAGGAAATATCAGTGAGGTGACAGGGAATATTATTCCGCAGCTGGAAGATGGGAGGAGGAAGATGACACATTACGACTAAAAATGAACAGCTATAAAAGCAAATCTCAAAGTACTTTTACTGTTCACATCTTCTTTCAGCACTGTCAGAGCAAGAACCATAATACTAGAACATTTTAAGAAAACGCCAGAGTTTTTCTTTATGTGGCAGTTGGTCTGAATGATAAGGCATGAAAGATCTACTCTGACAATTTAATCGCATTAAACGCAAACACCGGTAACATATTCTATTCCAAAGGAACAACAAAAACCTAAACCTTCAGTCTTGGAAAGTGAAGTAACAAATGCTTATTCTTTAAGTTACATAAAAAGTATATCCTGAACATGAACAAATATTTTCAAGCTACATGTTTAGCATTCAAAAAAAACACTAAATGGCCAGACTTACTTCATGCTTGCCCATACACCATTTCTGAGTGAGATAGGTACATGGTGGACATTTCTCCTCACTATGACATGAATGGTACACTGTAGTCACAGAAATATAAAAAGAAAACAGTTTTATTACTATACTCCAGTTAAATGTTTTAAAGAAGATGGTAAGGACTACTAAACATGAGTTAGTACTTTGGAACTACACAACTTAAGAGAAGCATGAGGCTTCATGCAAATGTAATCTGTTCTTTAAAATACACTTTAAAATTAAGATGGCAGATTTTTAGGTGAATATTCTTTCCTATTTTCTAAAGTAAATGGTAGAAAATAGCAAACATTTGTATCTTCTGAGCAGGATTATGCTATTAGACAGAATTTTTCAGAAAACAGATCTTTTGGTCTAAAGCAAATGTCTGCTCTATATTTTGCAATCAGTCAGTGTAATTTCACGGAAATTAGAAACAAATTGACAACTAGATTACCCTACTGTTTCACCGTGCTTAATCTTTAGAATATAGTATTTAATCTGTTGTGATTACTACTAATGTCTAAAACTTGCTGTCTGGATCATAAAGGAAAACCTAGCATTTTAGTAGTCAGAAGTACCATCACTGGTATTCATGGCAAATTTTTAATTGGTTGCTTTTTAAGTGCAGACTTTGAGAAATATTCACAGCTACTTCAAAAGGTGATAATAAAAAAAAGCAAATATTTTCAAACAGACCCAAGTACAGTTTACTACATTTTGATAGTTGTCTTTTTGGTTTTTGTTTGTTTTTTAAAGCTAAGCAGCTTTGAGTCTGACTTACCTGGATGATCACACTCATGTGGCCTGGTGCACGTTCTTTTACATTCTGGTGGCTGAGTGCCACAGGGGACGGGGGGGTAAATCACTGATTCACCACAGTAACAAGTTAATTCATCAAAACCTGAAAGAGCAACCCACAAAACAAACACATCTCAATGGCTACAGTTTATACATGTAGTTAAACTTCTCACCTGTTTAAAAAAAACAGAACAAATTGGTACTGGTCACTGTTTAGCATAAAGCACATGAAAAGCCAGATTTCACATCTCAGGAAAAAACTGCATAGAATAAAAAAGCAGGTGAAAGGAGTAATAAAGACATTAGATAAAAAAAGGTGAAAATAAAAGCTGTAAGTTAAGATATATAAAGAGTTTTTAACAAGTTCACTATATCACTCTAACATAGTTAAGGATGACTAAAGGAGGGGTTTTAGTTTGTTTGAAACATAGGGAATCTTATTAATGGTAGTATTCCTTACTAGATAAAGATAAAATTACGAAGGAGCAAGTAAACTACATAGAAGTGGTCAAACAACATATGTTCCAATTTCATTAATTCTGTTCTTCACAGTAGCTTCTACCAGTTTATCTGTTCTGAGAAACAGGCTTGCTACTCTAATAGTTCCCTGAGCTCCCCCACTTTTAAAAAAATCAATATCATGTTTGTTGACTTTCACTTCTCTTGGACTGAGGCAGTATTGAATGAGACGTTACATACTGGAGATTACAAGTCAGCATCAAGTTCCTCTACAGTCCATTGGTGAATATCAGCCTGTTACAGTATTCCAGATCTGTTATTTCCATTTTGCCTATATGTTCAAAGATCTCTTTTACTGACATTTCAGTCTGAGACAGATCCTATCAGAGGCCTTCCCCACCCCTCCAAAAAGAACAGTTCACCAGGTTTCTCAACAAGTAAAGACAAAGTAAGAAAAAGGGGTTGTATTATTGTTGTTATTTTTTAAACTTTTCTGTGTGGGCCTCTTCTTCTCTGAACATTTGCACCTACATTGGGCCTGATAGGCTTCTTGGTTTCTTGCTACCAATGTATCCGAGATATCATTGTTAGTTTTTATGAATTCTGAAAGTTCTACAAACTCCTACTATGATTTTAAGGTAGTAGATGTGTATTTGCAGTGGGTGTCCACTATGAGAAGTCTTTAAATATACAAATGTTTTACTTAAGTTGTTTTTTGTTTTTTTCTAAAGAGAATTAGCTTTTGTGGTGCCTGCAAGAAAACTGAACTACGATCACTTCATACTGGATTACAATTAAGTGGTTCTTTGACAGCAACATTTTGAACTAGAGCAAGAGTAATGCTCATGTCAGGTTGAAAGCTGTTCCTGTTCTATCCCTGACTTGAAAAGGAGATCTCAAAAATTCCTGTTTTCCAAATTCCTCTCTAGCTCCTACTAATTCTAAACTTTCCACCTATCATTTTCTCATACCTATTATTAGATTTTGTGCTTTTGCCCAGCTCTGCACACAATACTGGAAACATTTCAGAGAAAATTACCAAAAGGCCCCCAGCCTCTAGACTTTGTTCTGGAACCTCTTCTGTACTCTTCTTCATGCTATTTAGTTTTTGATGGCTCCTCATAACCAGCTTATGAACATGTCCAGATACTTCAAAACTAACTTTGTGTGTTTTGGAAGCAATCTCTGTCTCAGGCTGCCTATCAGGTTTGTTTCTTTCCTTGTTTGGGAAACATTTTATACCCTTATCACAAGAATACAAGTCCCACTGATTAAAAAATAAAAAATAAAGGTATAAACACCATTTTGTACACCATCCCAACTAAAACATAACTATATTGATTTTTGTGCAGTGTTAACAGCTGTTTTTTTAGAGTTTAAAGAAACTGTGGGAAGGAAATTGACTGGAACGCAAATCACAGTTAGAACAGATAAATCCTTAGAAAGACAGGATATTAAGTGAAAAATATATAGCCAATATTGGAAGTCATAAAGAAGATGTGAGAACAAAATGAGACTATGATTGGTCCATACAAGAATAAAGAGATAACAGACCAGGGAAAACAACAAGAAGGAAACTAGGAGAAAATAAGAGAATAATGGGGCAATAAAAATAAAAACAACAATTCCAAGCTGAAGAGAGGATGAATATGTTAAAGGAGCTGCTGAATCCAGTGGACTCTGTAAACCAGGAGATTCCTCCTTCCTGGTCCACTAAAGCCAAATCTGAAGTACTCTAAAACCCAGGAGGTTTCTCCTGTCCCCATCTGATGGGTGTGGCTGCTGCTGTCCCTATACGCAGGTCCAGCCAGTAGCAAGACTGAACACATATTCCAAGGAGACAGACACAAACAGTACACACACAATAGACACACAGAGCCCAAACACCAACAATATTCATATAAACAGGAATACAAATAGTTAAGTCCTGTTCTTCCTCTCCAGCTGATCAGAATTAAAGTTCACTAGTGACATCTTCCCGCCTCCCACACACACCCCACCACCCCAACTTTCTAGATTCACAACCACATTCACAGATCCTTCACGTGCCTGGTGCCTTTTATCCCACCTTCATTTTCCCATGCACGTACTTCTCCCCCCATCCACCTTGACCCTTCTCTACCCTTGTTTTCTCCCAAATAAACAACCTGTCACAATAACTTTTGTAATTGGTCCCAGTCTTGCTACATCCATACCCAAATTTAGTATTTCTGATACCATATCCCAGGCTGTCCCAGCATTGGTATTGCTGATATGGTTACCTAGGCGTTGTTGGCCTTTCAGGATTCCACTCCCCAAAATGTTCAATATTGCCCTCCAATCATCTGTTAAGTTCAGCCACCTCTCACCCTTAATTATCTGAGAAATCCAGCCATTCCTCACAGTGCTACCTGAAGCTTATCTCAGTTTTTCACTGTGGTATTTGTTATGTTCAGCAATTTCACATGTCCAGTAGTTTCCCATGGTTTGTTCAGCTAAATCTCAGTTTTGTCCAAGAGTGGCTGCAGTACTACTGGACAAAACACATGCTTGATGAAAGCATAAGTGAAACTCCAAGCGAGTATTTAGATTTCATTCATCAAGAAACACTTTCCCCTCACATTTTTTTTCTGATTAAAGGAAAAGCAAAAATAAAATGCAAATTAGTAGCTGAAAGACTGTTAAGGATAATGGATTTAAAGAAAACTTTCGAACTTTTCAAACCCAAGACTGAATGGAAAGATAAATGATGAATGATCCATTAAGTGGCTTCCCTGCCCAACTTTCAAAACCTGCATTTAATAGATAGCTTATAATAATTTTTTTGTGGTAAAGTACATCTACATAAAGAAAGGGTAAACCTAGATTAAAACATGAAATGACATTTTAATTTTTCCCCCCCTCAATTTCACATGATGTTCCAGATCAACTTAAGATTCTGCTAGCAGAAGGAAACTTATAAGCCTTCTTCTGTCTGCTTCAGGCTCAAATCAGAGAAATTAATATCTATTAAAATGGTGCAAATAATCAACTTGGAGTCCCCTACATTAAGGGGTAAAAAGCAGTTGTGGAAAAATATCATCAACTGGAACAGCTTTTAACAGAGCACATACCTGTCTAAAACTATTGTACCATCTTAAATCTGTATAATGTTCAGTAATCATAACAAAAAATTAATACCTGATGGCTGTCAATCTATTTCTGACAATTTAGAGGTAATTTTTACCACTCAGGATGTGACCAGAAAGCCTAAGACACACAAGACTGACATCTACCATTCCTTCACATGGTCCTCCCCAGAGCAAAATCACTAGTGGATCAAGTTGGAAAAGTCTAAATTCTAAGCAGCTAAACAGACTTCTGCCATATACTCTACCACCTTTCATAGTTACTATGTTGCTAAACAGAAGATTACTTTTAACTTAGAAGGGTTTTTTTTTGGCATGATTCCTCAAAATTTTTAAGTGATTGCTGGACCTATATGCATAACTGAATATATTTAACTATTAAATCCAACACAAATTCATCTACAATTAAATAACTTTCTCTTCCATGAAAAAAACCACCAATCATCTGCTTATCTTCAGATTCTGATCAGATTCTATTTCTAGCTCTGACCAATTAAGTGACTAGACTTCTGTAACTTTTAAGAATTAATGAAGTCTTGCATTTAACTCACTTGTTTGCCAGCATGTTTGACAGCTGCCTCGATGGCAGGGTTCTTCACATCTATGAAGCCCACAGTTGAGTTTGCGCCCGCAAACCAAAGAACACTTATGTTCTGTGTCCTAGGAGAGAGCAAAAAAGAAAAGCTGAATTAAGAAATTCATAGGTTTCTTGTTTCTTTGTGAGGTCATAATCCAATTGTCAAAACATATAGCACACTATATCAGCTTTGGCCTGATCTAGACATGTTTCACCACTACAGGGATACAGAATTTTTAAAGCTGATTCTGTTAAGATCTCTAGTGCAGACACATACTTCATCTATGAAGTTAAGTTAAACAGCTATTTCCCTCCCCTCCCATTTCCCCCAGGAATCACTGTACTGACATAAAGTACCTTTACTTGACTTAACCACACCTAGATTGGAACATAGTTTTACATTTTATAACAATACCCATGAAATGAATGCTGCAGAGTTAGTATAGGTACACAAACATCTGAGCAGGACCAGTACTGCAAACAGACTGAACATGCACCAAAATGCAAAGATGGAAAAGCAAAGAAGTCTTTTAAAATCATAACCAAAACCAAACATGTTTCACAATGAACAACTTTATAAAACCACACAGGTGAACTTACCACACAGCAAATTTCATTACATTTGTGTCGTCCACACGACCTTTTCTTGTTGCATCGCTTGTCACACATAAATGTAATAGCAGCTATTACCAAGGAAAACAAAACAAAATATGACTTTTATATCTCTGTTCATCCCACGAACAAAAGCTGCAGTCACAACACAACACTGCACTAAGGTTGTTGCAAGACCTGGTCTTGAGCAATAAAACACAGAAAACAGGATATATGTATACATAAAGAAGAACATAATTCAGCACCAAAGATGATACAAGTTTTTGACACTGGACAACAATCATTTATATTTAGTTTGGTACATAAACTGTTGCATCCGATTTCTTAACAAAATAAATATCACATCTTTTAAAGGCTAACATTCCTGATGCAGTGAAGTACCATAAACATCAAATTTAAGACTGCTCAAATTCGTAAAGTGGTATATCAGGAAATCCAGCTACTGTTTATATGCTGATGAAATGGCATGAACAAAAAAAAAAAAAAAAAAAAAATTATCACCATCTACACAAGAGCAATCGCTTGTGGATTCTGCAGAACAAAGTCCTCATAGACAAAAACTCAAAAAAGGAAATATGCACATTGCTATCTTAAACATCTTGTAAATGAGTACCTTAGCAGTTAGAGGTCCATCAAGGAAACACTTCCCTAGATCAAGATTCTTCAAATAGCTTTAAAGATTCAACAGGACAAAATTTAGGTTTTAGAAGCCAACTGAGCAAGTGGTGTTCATAAGTACTCCCAAGACCACTGTTGCCAGACCAGGAGTAGGTGGAGAATGGTGATCTTTGACCTGGAATAAGCATTTTTATGTCTAAAGCAGGATGGGCAATTTCCTCTGTATGTGACCAACAGACATGACCTCTGCAAGCAAGTACCCTTGCTCTGGATAGCCAACCACCTTCCCAAAAGGGAGGCAAAGGTAGCAGAGACAGTACTTAGAAACCTTCTTCCACGCTAGTTCAGCCAGATGCTGCACGCCAATAGTAATCCTCTGTTTACTGATGGTCCAGGCCTCCTTGTTTTCTTCCAGGACTGAGGTGGTGTCTGGGAGTGGAGGACATGGCTGGAAGCATACATCACATGCTTCTATTTCCCTCCTCTAAAAATACCTCTCTTGCTCACCCACAAGATCAGCAGATACCAGAGGGCTCCCCCTGACTGACTATTTGGGGTTCATGGGGCAACAGTGCTACAGCCCTAGATACAGGAAGGCACATTCTTGCCTATTTATATTTACCAGCTGCAGTGATCCCCTTGGTGTGAAATGCTACCCTAATCAAATCTGAAAGGCCCTTCTTGAAGAGGCTTACTCTACAAGAAGCGAGACTGACAACAATCTTGCAGCCAGGTCCTTTACTTTGATATAGACACATAAAATCCATCGATCAGTTACTGATTTTGTTGAAGGTGTTGGCCACAGTTTTCAGAAGAGATTTCAGGACATTCCAAGTTTTCAAAAAGTGAACATATTGTCTATTGGAAGCTCTCTGCTGAGCTGAGATACAAAGACTAGCAGCATTAGAACAACTGATAAGCAGAATCAAAGCTCGCATTTCCACAGGAACTTGGACAAGAGCAGAGCAATATCACTACTTTGTATCTTAGCAGTGAGAGAGTACCCAAACATGTACAGGAAAGGGTGTGCGTGTGTATGGTGTGGGGAAACTTGTTGAATATGGCAGGTGGCATAAGAAACTGCTCAAATTCAAACAGACAGATGGACTGGAATCTTCAAAATTAAGTGCTGAAGAACTCTCTTTTTACATAAAAGATGGATAGAGGTGAAAGAGGTTTATTTCAAACAGTTTAAAAACTAGCAGCATCTCAAGAAGTGATCAACTTGGCATAGAAACATGGATAAAAGTGGCAGTATTGATCAGATGATATTTGACAACTTTTTCAATCAAAACCAAAATTAGTATGAACTCTATCACTTATACAGACTTTAAAAATGATTTCATAATAGATATGTAACGTATAACAATATACCTTTATTTCTGAGGAGCGCACATGGGACTTCCTAGGAAACAAACAGGAAGTGATTACATCAAAACAAATTTAACAATTGAAATTTACTTATCTGCAAAACATCTAGCCAGTTGTGATACAGAAAAAAGAAGCACTCTCAGTTTTAATCTTCATAACTCTCTTGTATACAATAAGAGGAACAAAAGCCAGAGAAAAATCCTCATTTATGCATTATTTCACACACTTTAATTTACCATTTCAATCTTTATTCTTTTAACATTATACTTTTTCTTCAGAGTTTCAACACAAACAAGAACTTGCAGTTTTACATTCCCCACTTAATTCAGGCTACCTTTCTCTTAGTTTATGTAACTCTTGGTAAAGCCATCATGCTTTGTACTATACAAATACTGCAGAATAACACAGGACTTTGCAACCAGCTCAGAACAAACAGAACTGTATGTATAGGCTGCAAAACTACTTCAAGAAATGGTCTCTAGGGCAAGTGGCCTATGTTAGCACTTCGCAGTATAATCCTGTTAACTTCTTTAGTAGCAAGAATCACTCTTGTGCAAGAACTGATAGGAGCAGCACAGCACCTTCTTGGTGCTCTTGTACTTCTTGGCTTTCTTTTCCTCAAACATGTCAGCTTCTTTTTCTCCACAGCTTTAAAAAACACCAAAGATAACCTGTTTCCATGGTCCAGCTTTATACACTCACCTTTTTTTTGAAGCCACACCTACAATAAATACTTGATGTGCGAGAACACGGTCTACAATCTCCTTCATGGCAAAGGCTTTCACATGTATGAACAAACTCTTTCAAAAGAAAAATACAAAGATTACATTAATACATTAAAATAATTATTATATATAAATTTTATATATAATCATTATATAATAATTAAAAAAGTCAAATTCATGACCTGGAACTTGACATTTATTAGGAGCATCACTGGCCACAGATAAAATGCATATGTGCAGTTAGGTTTCCAAATGAATACTATTCTGCATTAAATATGCATAAAATATTTTAATATTACAGACCTACCTTTTGCGATTATTTTTGAATTTAAATCCTGAATACATAGACCAGAGTTTCAGGTCTATAATTAACATTGAAAAGGCATACTTTATATATATATATATAAAACATAAACATATGAAAAAATTCTGATTTTGTATGACAATCTCATGCTAGTAGCTGGAATTTTACAAGTATATAAATTTCTCTTCCTTTTTAGTCCAAACAAATGACTTGCTATGCATACTTTCACATTTCATTTACCTGCTTAACTGAAGTTCCACTAAAACTTAAATTACTCATTCCCTTTCTACTTGCAGTCCTTTAATAAGGCTGACTAAGTGGATCAGTCATTACCAGGAGGTCCTTATTTTGGCAGCACTGGTACTCTCTAAAAGTCTAACAAATCACGATTTTATCTGGTTTGCAAAATTAGAGCTTCACACAATCCCACAGGTAAATTAACTTCAGTTACTTAATGTACTCATTCAGGTGTCAATTCATTTTGGCACATAATACCCTCCCTTTGAGATTCCAACACAACTTTTCCCTCATGGCCCTCCTAAAGCAGCAGGACATGACTATTTACTAGAGGCATCTAAATAAGCCAGGTCATTTATCTCTACTCTAACAGACTTCACCTAGAAGACAAGAAGACCTAGGTGGGTTTTTAAAAGACCACAGTAGATACTACTCTCTAGAAATTCCTACAGCTCTCCCAATACAGGAGAAGTCCATGTAA
This sequence comes from Apteryx mantelli, assembly GCF_036417845.1. Taxonomy (NCBI): domain Eukaryota; kingdom Metazoa; phylum Chordata; class Aves; order Apterygiformes; family Apterygidae; genus Apteryx; species Apteryx mantelli. Next base: position 92,881,478 of record NC_089979.1, on the reverse strand, counting down.
ACAAAATTTAAAAGGCTAGCTAATGTCATTTTTTCTTCCTAGACAGATACATTTCCTAGTTCTAAGGTATCACTGTGATGAGACACAGTCAGGTTGCAGGCTCTGCAGTGGCTTTTTCACTCAATTCAGTTAATGCTCAAAATCACTAAGAAAATATTTATTTTTGAAATCAAACTGTAAGGACCAACCATCTTTTAAACAATGAGATATTTTCAATATTTCAATGCAGAAAGTTCTAATTACCATAGCTACCACAAGAAAGAGGTTTGCCACATGTTTTTCCGCAGGATGGGATAGGATCTGTGCATAATTTGCGTTCAATACATCCTAGTTCCAGTAACTTGCTGAGAGGCGTCTGGCCACAGGGACAGCGATACACTACTTGTGGAAGTCGTGGACAGAGCTGGCAAGGCTGAGGATGGCATACTTGTGTACAGTTGTGCCTCCCACAATTTAATTTTCTGGGGGATGGGGGTGGGAAGAGGGGAGAGGGAAAAAAAAAAAGAAAGAAAAGCATTACCTAAGAACATCATGATCACCAAGTATGAATAAGATTACCTTTTTTTTTTTGAAAGCTTAAATTAGTGACCTTACTTGCCACATATCTTCTGACACGAGAAACTCCCAAATCCATCAGAGAATTCTTCCTTTGTCCCACATAATACATCTTTAAAGTTGCTCCCACAGTAACACACTAAAAGAAAGCAATATTCCACAGAAAAAACACAAGAAAATACCATCGAAAAAACATTTGCAGGAGTACAGTAAATACGTAAAGCTAAAACATGAGAAACTTATCAGTTAGCTTTTAGAAGGATAATGAAGTTGCTTTTCTTTAGATGTAATTCAGCTATATAGATTTCTCAGTTCTATAGAAACTGGAATTCCTATTTTAGTTGTACTGACAATGAGATAAAAACAAGAAAAGGGAAAGTACTACCTGCACAAAAAAGCTTCCTTGTTGAAGCAGTATATGTAATCAAAGCTAAGTATTACCTTAAAAGTCAAGAAAATATGCTTGCAATTTTCTTTATAAACTATTCAACAAAAACATAATAGTATACTGGCTAACATTCTTAGATATCTTCATTCTCATTCAAGACCAAGTTTAGAATATCTTTAGCAGAAATGAAAAGCAGCTTGTTGAAACACATTTTCATGCAGCTCTTTCTATTCTTTTTCTACTAATCAAGTCTTGAAATTATATTGAAAGATTAAGTAGGATCACAGGATAATTCAGTTTGGAAAGGACCTCAGGAAGTCATCTACTCCAAGCCCTTGCTCAAAACAGGGTCAGCTATGAGATCAGACCAGGTTACTCGAGGCTTTATCCAGTTGGGTCTTGAAAACATTCAAAGATGGAGGCTGCCCAATTCTCTGGGCAACTTGGTCTACTGCTTGCCTGCCCTCATGGTGGAAAAAGTTTCCTTATAGCCAGGTGGAACCTGTCATTTCAGCTTATGCTCATTGTCTCTCATCCTCCCACCACACACAGCCTGGCTCTGTCTTCTTGATTGCCTCCTGTAGGTATTGAAAGGCTGCTATCAGGTCCCTCCTAAGGGAGGGGACCTCTTCTCAAGCTAATCAAGTCCAATTTCACCAGCCTCACCTCACAGGGCATGTGCTCCAGCACCCTAACCATCTTGACAGGATTCTTCTAGCCATGTTTATATTCATTTTTAAGTATGTAGAGATGCTGACATATGTTTCCTGATTTATTTAAAGATTCTAGGAATGGATTTTTTTTTTCCTGTTAAGTAAAGATAAAGCACTTGCCTCGTGGTGCTGATTTCCCCCCCCCCCCTTTCTTGCTAGTAGAAGGTGGACATGCATAAAGTATTCTGATACTTACCTTGCTGTACTGCTAGTTGGCAAGGTGAGCATTTTCCTGCATGGCACACTTGGGTACAGCTGTGCTTACCACAATTTAAAGTATTTCCACAGACATTAGAACAATGAATTGCTGTTGACTGGCCACAGCGAACTGAGTGACTGTAGTGAAAACACACCATAGTTTATTAGCTGTCTTAAAATCCTCAGCACATTTACTTACTAACAGAAGAGCTGTTAGGAAATCTTCACCCACTTTCCCCCTTCACCAACTTGTACCCAATGCACAGTTTATGCTTGTTATGCCACTGTTGCTTGATGTAGAATCACCACATTTTTCCCTACAGTTTATAGTAGTATCAACACTGGTCACAGGTTCCTCTTGGATTAATCAAATATGTTTATAAAAGCAAATTATTATTATTTTTTTTAAACAAAAAAGTAACAAGAGCCATAATACCAAGAAGATCAAACCACTGCTCTGGATAGCATTAGTGACTTCATACTCTACATGTCAAAATAAAATAAACAGAGTTGAAATTCAAAAACAAGGTTGTTCTTTTATTTCGCACTTGTGAGATAAGACATATGGGACAAAATATTAAATGCTTATCCTTTTGGCCTGCTAACAAACAGACCTCACACAATGACTCTAAAATGCACATAAGAAATAGCAACTTTAAAACATCTTAAAGTTAGAGGTGCCATGCCACACATCCTGGATGGTGACACAGCACATAATGAAAAAAGAAATTTAGAAGCAAGTTTTAAATGCTAATGCAGTATTACAAAAAAATAGCAATCTGGTGCAAGCAGCTGGCATTGGGAAGAACATGGGAGAGAGAGAGGAAAAAAAAAAATCTCAAGCTTGGTTGCATCTACTAAAGTTTTAAACAACAAGGAATAGCCAGAATATAGAAAAATGGAAGAGACCTTATCATGCAAAACAGAATTCAGTAATTTACAACTAATCCAGTTTTCTACTGAAGATAAGGTGCTTTCAGCTACAAACGCATCTACAGAAACAGCTGCATCTGCTACAGTATCACATCCTTAAAAAAAAAATTCAGATCACCTAATGTTATATTCAAGTTTTCAGAAATGTTTGCAAAAGTCTGCAATCATTTTTCCTAGAATGAGAATGCTTACACTGAAACAGGTTTTTGTTTGTTTTGGTTCTGGAAACGAGCACAGACCAACACAGGATCATTTCTAAGTAGCTAGAACAGGGACTCCGAATACTCTCAGAACAACTGAACACAAAGCATGACAGAAAAGTAGGGGCAGTACAGTCTTGCTGCTGGCAATGATACCATATGCATCAAACATGCAAAGAAACAAATCTTGCAAACAAATCTTCAAATCTGGAGTTTGCTATAGACCTCCCTATTGTTAGTGGTACAGCTTCCCACAACTGTATACGTTATTTCTGAAATTAAATTACTACTCCTGGAATTGAATAACTCAGCATTATGTTCCATTTAAATAGAAAACATGATTTTTTTTTCCTACTTCTTTATCTGGGTCTTCCACAACAGAAAATAAATAAATATCAGAATGCAGCTGCAAAATCAAATCAACTCAGATTCCTAAGACAATTCAGCTCCATGTATCATATCTGATTTTAATGCAGCCAACTATATTTCTCTCTCTCTCTTTTCAAAGAAAAGCTGTAAAAATAATTGCCCTCTCCCTTTTTTAAATAAAATTCTCCAACTGATTTTAGTCAACAAACATTAAAGCTCAGAAAAAATTAGCTACCTTTTTTAATACAATAGAAGCATTCTCACCTTGTTCGTCCACATTCGCATGTTTTTGTCACAAAGGCTGGGCATGAAGGGCAAGGTCCTGGATGGCAGAGGCTTAAAAATAAATTTAAAAGAAAAACAAAATCGTACAATGTTGTCCTCTAACTTTACAACACTCACAGGGAAACAATCTTCAGTGACCCAAAAGTATAACAATGTTTAATGCAACAGTAAAGTATCAGAACATTATACATTCAACCTTTAATCTTGAAGGATATTAAAATATTATTAACACAAGAAAAAAATTTAGAAATGATTACAGTTGCATTGGTCTCATAAGTCTTTTAAGACAACGAAGTTTAAGGAAAACTTTCAGCATCCCCATTGCTGTCAAATCAACAGTAACACTGCTAAGAACACACTTCGTACATTGCATTTCAGCAGCAGGCATGCATCAACTCAAACCTGCTAGTCACTGATAGCCCTCAAAACAAATATGACCTGTCCAAACCATTAACACATTTTCTTTCTTTCACAGTCACCAATTGCTTTAACAGGTTAGAGACAAAAACTTCTCTATGAAATTTCTCCTTTTGATTTGGTGTCTTTACTTAACTGCTGCTAATACAACTGCTGCTCCCCTTCACAAAAGGTGATGCTTGGTTACCTGAGAATTTTATCAGGGCTGCCTCAGCTGCTCTTCCTTACCATCAACTGCAATTTCCTGCAAGTTTTATCAATGCCAGCCCTTTACTTGAATATCAGATCTCGCCTCCTATTTGAAGAAATCCTAGACAGCTCCCTCTCTGAATCTTTTAGTAAGACCTCTGTTAGGGATTGATAGGCCTAGGTTTGTGAAATTACATTCTATTCTAACAGTTAACTGACTTAACAGTGTTACAAGACTATCAACTTGTCTGCATTCTTCCCTAGCCAGGTCCCAGTTCCCTTCCTTTGCAAGTACAGCAACTCTCACATGGAGCAAACGGGAATTACTGAACAGGACTTGCCAGCCCAGATGTCCTAGCCAAAAAACACCCCACCAAAAAATCTCCACAAACGCAAACTACTCAATTACAAGTAATTACCCGATTTCCTAAGTGCAGTCACTACATATGGACAAGGTACTGCACTTGCTAGAGGCACATGTGACATGACTGAGTCGTGTTAGCAGTTTGTCACCAGGGCTCCTGCTCCCTTCTTTCTCCACCACTTCTCCCTTTTGATCAAAAGGCCTAACCTACCATCCAGCTTCTGCCAGCTCTAGCAGTAAAGTTGAGCCACTGCCGCTTCAAAATGCTAACTTGGTTTAAAAAGTCTCTTTTTGATGGGTTAGCTGACTAACCCTTCTGGCCTCCTGAAGGGTTAAATGAGCACCAGAGCAGGCAAGAGGAAAGGGAGAAGAGAGCACAACTGGATGAAAGTTGGAGAAAACAGGAAACAGAAGGGAAGCAGTAAAAAGACCAGGGCATTAAATTAGTTAAAACTGTGTCATGGGGCTCCACCCTTAGTGAGAATTAACCAATATCTTTTGCAACAGAAAAAAACTCTTGTATGAAGGACATAGTTCCACAGTGCTATAGATTTTACTGTCTTGACTTCAATTCCCAAAGACGCATGTAGAACCTAAAGGCTTGAAACCAGATCACAAACTAAAGAATTTGATTAGAAGCAAGTATCAGCTCAAAATATTAGCTATGATCTAGGTCATAAATTGGAGAAGGAAGGGGAAAGATAAAACTTTTAGAAATCTTGTCACACTAAGTTTTCTACCTGGCATACTATTTTCCTCAACATTGCCATATTCAAACAATGTTAACATTATCATTTTAGATCTTGCCTAAGCGAGTACAGTCTTGACACACTTTCTGATGATACCATACCAAACTTAGCAGCAACTTATACCGACCATAGCTACTTTTAAATCTTAAATATCTGCAAGAGACTGCAGTTTTATAGCAAACTTTCTTCTGACATACTGTTAGTGAAGTATCACACAGTTAATTCACAGACATCTGCAAGTTTTGATAACATGCCTTTCTGAGACAGTTTTAAATAAACTTGCGTCATTATAACAAACAGAAGAAATCTGCCAAATGCCCAAACCAGGCCTTTGAAACCAAACTTGCATTTTAAAAAGGAGTGTCCTTTATGTATCCCTCCAGATATATGCACTCACACACTTCTCGTTTAGTAAAAAGCTCTGACATGATCTTTTTATGCAGAAGCTATGGTATGGCTACGCTTCCAGGACTTAGATAGACAATACAATAGTTAAGATAGCATGCGCGCACACATACACACACAGAAAAATTGCAGAAAACTCTCGTTAGATGATAAAGATAGGTGATACCTTACAGTTTCGGTCTGTTTTAAGGGACTAGGCCAGAAAAAAAAACAACAGTTAAATGACTTAACAGTGTTACAAACTAAATACAAAAAAGGAAGAAGATGAAGACTTCAATATTAGCTTCTGTTCATTATATAGTTTTATTTTCACTGAAGCTCAATTATCTGTCATTAGCATAGATTTCTTTTACCAGCCATTGCTGCTGCTAGAGAACTGGCATACAAGAAAGGTTGTTGTGATGATAGATACAGCTGGACATTGGAAAAATTAAACTTTGCCTGGCAGTGAAAATACTAGATATTGTAAGACTGCCCAAAGGGATTTCCAGCAACTGCTGTGGAGAAGACTACAGCACCAAAGATCTATGAAAGAAGTAGCAGACACTAAACTACTAGAGAGAGAGTTTCATTCATTGCCTTTGCAAGAGCTCTCTCAAATGCTGTCAAGGCCTGGCATAATTTCAGTTGGCAGGGAGAACTTCAGAGTCTTAACAGACAATTAAGCTCTTAAAAGAAGTTTAAGTTTGGTGTGAAGTTTATTATTGGGAACATTTTCATGAAGGTTAAAACAGGTATTTCTTCAATATAGAACCCTACAGAGTGAAATTAATTTAAAATTAATCAAAATTAATTAATTAGAATTAAAAAACTTGAAGAGAACTTGCTTGGTAAAGAGCTATGCACACCATAGCTTATGCAAGTGAGAGCCTGAGCATTTGCTCACTGACTGAGCAAGCACACTTCTTTCAAACAGCTGCTTGTCTCTTCCTCAGATCTGCCAATAAAGCTGTTTATATAAATGGTCTCTAACACATCTCAATAAAGCCAAGTGAATATTAGTTAAAGATCTATTACTAGAAGAGAGTAAATTAACCTCCCTCATTTTCACCAGAATGAGTTAGTGCCGCACTTACACAAGCCGTAACTAAACTTTGTCAATGGCACAATGAAATGCTTCCTACAGCCGGACGGGTCCTAAACCTGAACAAGCATAATACAAACAAGCATAATACAATGAGAAGAAAAAGCACAAGAACTACAGCATGGAAAGGAAATTAACACAATCAATGTCATTTACATTAAGACAAATTCAAATTAGGAAAACACAGAATACAAAAATAAATAAATAAATTTATATCCATATGCAAGACTGAAAAGTCAAGCAAACAGAAGAGAAGGAAAATAAGAAGCAAAGGATAGGAGTAAACAAGCGCCTCAGTCTAACCCAGTACCACTGCTCTTAATTTAAGACATCCATATGCTGTTACATGAAAAGAAGAAGCTAAAATGTCTGTCAGAGCACTGGGTATGCATTTAGATGACTTCTATACACTCTTATTTCTTGACTTCAGCAAAAGTTCTTGAAACCAAGTTATGCAACTGGTTCAGTTTTTATGATGGAAAAGATACTACAACTATTTTAGCTGACCTCCTGTCTATGCTCTGATAAGAACTCATGTTACGCATACAAACACAAACAGAAAGCCTGCATTTCTTCCAGGCTTCAGTTGAACTATAAACCAGATATATGTATAAGCATATCCTATAGTCGAAGGACATCCAAATGTAATTTTCCAAAGTGTTCTGTAGATCATTTCAAGACGTTTACATGACACGTTTACTTACATGTTACAAAGATGTGGACAGTCCAAACACTGTCTCTTCTTTCCACAAAGTTCTCCACAGCTATGTGGAATTTCATTTCTATTCCATTCAGGATTGTGTACCTTGCCTAAAACACGTCAGAGGCAAAACCATATTTATTGACTTCAGTACGGTATTGAATTTTAGAAAAACATCACACCACACAAAAAAAGTTGTATTCTCAATACTGACAGTAGTATGCTTTGAAAAACAAACAAACAAAAAACACATGAAATACTTATGTTTTTCTTCATCTTTCATTGGTGACATATACCCATCACTTTACATCTTTAAAAGTATATTCCATTAGTCCTGCAAATTAAAATTGGAATATCAAACTCCAGAGGATTCTTTCCTTTTATGCTCTCAGTGGGCATTTCGGTGACTGGTATTTGACATTAAATTTATCTGATAAAATATAAGAAAATGAAAACTCTCCTTTAGTTGGTCAGGCTTCATATTCAGTAAGAAAATTAAAGGGTGCAAAGTCCTTGCTGCCTCAACACAGAGAAAAAGGCAATATTCCCAGTAAGATCTAGCATGTAAGGTGATGGGGGCAGAAGGAAGAGATTGTGTAAATTGTAAAAATCACTTTTCTAAAAAGAAACAGACTCTGCATAAATCTAAACATCAATTTTTGACATTTTGATGAAGGCAGCAGGAAGTCCTGAACAAGAAATCATAAATCCAGTAACTAATCTCATCTATAACATGCAGTTAAACAAGAAGTACCATGATTCCAGGAGTATTTCAGAAAAACACTGAAGCCATATTTTAATTAATCTTACATACTTTTAGCAAATCTCATAGCACATTGTGCGTGAGGTGATCATCAGGGTGACAGTTAATTACCACGTTTTATTACACAAACAAACCTAATCTGGCTCTCTGCAAGAGGGGGATTAAATTAACAATGAAGCAATCGACCAAATGCTACAAATTTGAGTTCCAACCTTAAGAACAGCAAGAAAATGTATATGTAATGATACAGTTGTATCATTTTAACTTTTAGTATTCCTTAGTTGTTTTTTAAGTTGTAAGTCAGGAAAAGTTGAAAAAACACCATAGATAGCATTTATTCACCTGAGCTTCAGTTAAACTAGTAATATATGCCCAGGAAAGTCTTGAAAGTTAGAAAATTCAGAAAAAAAAAAGCCAGAAATTTCCCCATGCAAAGATGAAAAAAGCGACACTTGACCACACTCAACAAATACTTATGGCAACAAATACAAGACAGCTTTCCATTAGCAACTGGTAACATCCAAATGCCCTATAGCTAATGTAAAATTATCTACAGAAGATTAAAGACTCCTGTTCCATCATGGTGCTCTGCTAATATTGACTTTGTGGACATCCTGTGGTTCCTACTGTAGATCACCCCAAACTGTAAAACAGTCTCTAAGTCTAGGCAGAATTTCTTCCCTATTTGCTTAGCAGATCGATAATCTATCTTAAAAGTACAATTTTCATTTGGAATCAAAATATTCATTCTCCCTGATTTGTTATCCATACGCTCATACAATTTCACACAACTCATACTCTTGTCATACATGAACTCTAAATGTCTTACCTGCATTGCATTGTTCTTCACTGACTCACTGCACTATTTAGATAAAGAAAACTTTAGATAAAATTGCTACCCAATACAGCAAAAGCCTACTTTCTTTAGGGGAAGATCACAGATTCCCAGTTCCTAGCTCACTTCCAGAATATATTGTTTGTAGGAAGCAGGGTGAAATTTCCTGTGACAGACAGACTTAAAGAAGTGCCAGCTAAGCGAAATCAACAGAAATTTCTGAAGTAAAACCCAACATTAATTGTAATTTATTCACATATATGCATATAAGTAACATGATTCATTTTTCCCTTTTTTTGGGATATACATATTGCTTAGTGAACGTTATAGCAACCTAACTTACTTCTTTTATTATGCCTATCTCCACATAGTCTGAGTGGGTTTAACACTCTTTCCTATTTAACTTGTACCTGTCCCTGATCAATATAAACGACAAAAATGCTAAATCAATCAAAAAGCTTATTTATTCACACTTACCTTCTTACAATAATATCAGTTGTATGCTTGAATTGTATATTATTTTAGCGCACCTTGCCACAACGGAAGACATAACAGATAAAGATTATTTCAATCCTTCTACAAAAGAAAAGTTTTTAGGCTAGCAGCTAAATTCTAGTGAGTATTTTTTATTTAATGCTGTGCAAACATTCATGATTTATGATTTCACTTTTTTGATGTTTTAAGCAACAAAAATGGGAGTGACTCTGTGCAACAGCCTTCAATGTCAGTGAAGTTTTAATAAGCACACATTTCAGGGATGTAGGAAAAAAAGTAACAATACTGGAACTCAAAGAATCAAAAGGACAGAATTGTTCGTGTTTGTAAAAAGCAGCAAGAAACTCACCACAGAAACAAGTGTAAGTTGTAGGAACTTGCGTAGAAGCATTCTGACAAGCTGGACATCTCCAACCACTATTACCATCTGTAGATAAGTTAAAAGTAAAGATAGAAATTACTTAAAGTAATTAAAGGAGCCGATTTGGGACCCTAGAATAAATGCTTTCATCATGTCACTTCATATAAAGGCAAGGACAAATTTCAGAAATTCTGCATTATTATGCACCCCATTATAAAGACAAGGCTTATGTTATCACATACACCACTATAAGACGACATTCTATTTTACAGAATATAGATCGTCCTCATATCTAAAAATATGGGGAGGGGGAAGTGTTAAAACATGGGGAATTGGTGAGAAAAATTTTCCAGTCTTAAGCATCACCTATAATTTTTGTCATCCTCTCATGATATGAGTTTAAATGTCCTGTACAAGACCAATTTAGTATTCCTTCATGTCTGGAATAAATTAGTGCTACATAAATCAGAATAATCTTTTTTAACTTACTTAAAAGCTGACTATACCTAGCTATTGACAATGACACTATTCTTGAAGCTGGTGTTTAATAAGATAGTAATTTTCTTGCTTCTGTATTTCAGGAAGGTGTAGGCCCACTGCCAGTTTAGGTGAGGTGTACATTTGTAAACAAGCCTCATCATCTTCTACCTGCCCACAATGTAAGCCGTCTTCCTTAATCCTACCTGTTGCTATTAGCCCAGTTCCTTGTCTTGCCAAAAGGCTATTAAGCACACAGAAGAGCGTACTGGAGGCTCAAAATTTGAGCCTGATTTTATAGTTTATTTTAAAGTTGGTTATCTTAAAAAAAAAAAAAATCTATAAACAGATGAAACGAGATTGCTGCAGTGGTATACAATGGGAAAAAGGCATCAATACATGGGGATATGTCACTTAGTATCTGCCATGCAATCGGAACATGTTTTAACATTACCATATGCAAAGGTGTGTGTTTCAGAAAAGAGATCATGGATCAAGCTAGATGAGGGACTATAGTCCATAAAACAATTACTGAAGAGGACTTGAGTTTAGACATAATCATCCATATATAAACTCTAAATTCCTTAACACAAAGAAAAGCTGCTTGAATGTATGAAAGCTCCTGAAAGTAAAATCATTCTACTTGTTCAACTAAACTCAAAAAACAGGCATGACATTGTCAATAAGCAACTGCTTAGGTTTTATCCCAGTTTTATCCCACTGGGATAAAAGATTCCTTACTTGTAAGTATTCCCCCAAATATTTTCCACACGCTTTCATATTGCAGCTAGCCCTATTCCTAGAACTTTCAGCCATAAAATCGTTATTTGTGACGGCACCCTCAGACTCTGTCCCTTCCTATTGCATACCTGTTGTCATAAAGGCATAGTGAACAACCTCCTCAGTGCCCAGAATCCTAATAGATTAAGGGACTTAAAAGAGCTTTGAGTAGGAAAAGCTGGGAATATACACCTGCAGACTAGAGATCTTTAAGAGAAGTTTCAAACATGCAATCTTTCTTCTTTACATGCTTGCCTAGATGAATATTCACGTCACAGGTGATTACATAAAGAAGGATCCAAAAACATCTGCTGGAATAAAGGGTGAATGTTAAAAGGCTACGTTCCCAAAGGTAACAGGATGGCAGGAAGTTTCAACATCTGTACAACACTAGGTACACAGAAAACTCCAAATGAAAGATCTTAGTCATTTGAACGGTAATAGACTGCCCTAGAATCAACACAGGCAGTTTCGTGTTACCATTTCTAAAAGGTCCTGTTAGTTTTTAAAAGGGATAGGGGGAAGAAGAGGTTAAGACACTTAATCTTCCCCTTTGTCATGGTAAGTGAACAAGGAAAATACTGAGTTCAATACAGGTATTGGTGACAGATTGACCTTAGCTGAGCTACATCTAAAGGTCACATTTCTCCAAGAGGTAATTTAAAATGTTAGGAAGAATGCTTGTTAAGGAGAAAATTATCTTCTTTCTTACAGAAAAAAAAATAAAAAAATCTTTCTACATGATTGTAAAGTCATGCCTAGCAGAGGCCCTCCTAGAGCACTAGGACATCTCTAATACAGACTGAACATGCAGTCTCTATGTCAGAGGCCACTGTAGGCCTATATTGTGGAAATATGAACATTGAGTCCCCGAGAACAGAGTTGTCCATTACTATTGATTAGGAAGATGGAGCAAAGTTAAAAAGATAACCCAACAATGATGTTGTATAGTTTCATCCAAGGAGGATGCAGGACCAATTTCTCACAGATAGCCTACAATTCATTAGGCTGTAAAAAAAATAAATTGTGAGAAATGATGTATGCATACTCTGCACTTTCAATTCCTATTGTGCATCACAGAAATACAAGCTGCCATAACGTCCCAAATTGAGGGATATTCTCACTGAAGCAATCAGTTGCTTTGAAAACCTAAGAGACTGAACACAAACTAATCCTGTCAATGAAAGATGCTCAACAGGATGGAAGCCAAATGTAGCAACTACAAAGTTTGGGTGCTGAGTTTAGATGAGATTTCCTGGAATTCATTATACATTTGCAGAACCAAGCAGATTTAAAGTAAACATCTTTCAGAAAAACACCAGTTATTAGCCAAATTGTTGACTTAGGTGGATTACAGCGCCCTATTTCTCTTCTGGTCGACAATAATTACAGCTGGAATTCTAGTGATTACCCTTTATGTTACATAAAGCCTACAAAGTAGAACCTACACTGGAAACAGCCTACCATGAAACAAACAGACTCTGAAATAGAAGTCCTAATCAAGATGTGTCTTGTAGGTCAAGAAATATACATCAGTGTCCTTACTGGAGCTATGGATTCAATTTTACTAAAGCCACCACCCTTAATTTGAATTTTTCAGTTCAGTTCTTTCATATACAGGATCCAGTAACATATTTGCTCCACAAATTCTTACAAGAAAAGCAAACGACCAAAAGATACGTTCATTTGAAAAGCTGTCAAGATTCAAATATCCAAGGCCACTGACCAACAGACAAGCAAAACCTCCCTCGCACAAGCAGATGTGCTTCTGATCATGCTATAAGATGGTTCGGGGAGCTGATCATGCTCTTCTGATCATACGATAAGATGGTTAAGGGTGCTAAATGAGCTGCAAAGAAAGCAACAGAAAACCTGCTAGGAGATACAGGTTCTTAGCAAACACTCTCAGTTTGGCTTAGGATCACATATAACCATACCCCCAAATCTGTTCCCTTCTTAAATATTCTGGTATCCTTGTGTTTCATATCAAGGACTATCAAAGATAGGCTGATATTCATAACTTCCTTTCTACTGTCAGTATGAAGCATGACTACCAGCTGTCTCCAGAAGTCTAAGCATCTTATGAAATCCATGCTGCCTAAGCACCTTGTGAAGTCCCAGAACTTTGCACTTCACCAATCCCTTCTGTAAGAAGGTCTCTCAAACATTCCTACTTTTGCCATTTTGAGGATTAACCAAAGTAGCTGACAGACTATTGATACATATTTTTTGGTCTGCCCAGAGACAGACAAAAGAAGAATGGTAATATCTAAAGTGGCAGGGTACAGAAAAATTAACACTACAATAAGAAGAACATTAGTGTCTTCAGAGCATATCTACATTATGCAACAGAACAAAGCACAGAAAGGCTGCAATTTAGCCTTAATTTACACCAAAACATTCTCATGGCAGAATGCAGTGATGCTACAGTTTCAAAAAGGGGCATAATATAAAGAATCCAAACTAGCTTGAACTAATGATAGCCGTAGAAGCTTTTTGCTTTCTTTGGACTTCATTTCACTGCACGGCATTAGTGAAGGATTTCAGGAGTACCTTACCTCAGAAGGGAACTAAGAAGTGATTGTACAAAAGCAGACAACTAATAGTTGGAGTGTTGCTTCTCTCATCCATGCTTGGCTGATTAGTCAAACAGAGGATGAGACATTTCTTGGCGTGTGCAGCCAAAGAGCTCTGCACCTTGATGCACTGATTTCACTGAATGATCTTATATTTATGCATCCAAGCCTGGAAATTAGTTTAGTCAGAATACTGGCAAGTATCAAAAGCATTATATGTATACAAGCATATAAAAGGGTAGAAGTGTCATATATTTAGTGTCAAGAAAAACCTGAAACACCCTATTTGCTTCAAAACTTGCTTTATTCACAGCTTACTGGTTACCATAATCAAGCAATATTTAGAACTAGCTTTCCAAAATAAGAAACACACGAAAAACATTCTACTATATGAGAGTGCAAGAGAGCGCATGCGCAAGTGAGTGAACACACACAAACCAACCTTCAGCTTGTGAAGCTGGTGATCTTGCCCACTTCTTAATGCAATTCAGGTGGAATACGTGGTAACAATTCTGGCAACTCCACACTGGTGCTACTATTCGGACCACCTCACAACATACCATACATTCATACTTCTCTGTGGTCAGCTGCTCAATCAAGGACCCTGCAAATAATATGTATTACTTATGCATAAAACATCTGCTAGCTGAAAAATAATATTCAAACAAAATTCCAGAATTTCATTTGCATTATAGCAGAATTTATTTTTCCAGCCTGACTGTAACCAAGGTATTAGTTTACTCCTGGAGGATTCTAGTTTGGTATTTTGTATGTATTTGTATGATATTCACATAAAAGTGGCAACAACAATTGCAGTTGTAGCATAGCAATCATTTTGATCTTATAAAATAGTAATAGCTTTAAGTTCGGCAGAAGTTTGAGATTTCGGTCACCACTTTACATGGGAAACTTAGGTTTGTATAAAGTTTACAGTAAAGAGTTTAAAGCTCTTAACAAGTATAGAAATCTCAGTCAAAACTAAACTTAATTCCCATCCTTGAGTATTACTGGAAGATCACATAGAAAATATTAATGGGTAATGCCCTTCTTGCATTTGCACATCTAATTATGTTTTCAGGCTGTTTCCTGTTTCATTTGGAGGCCTTTTTCCTTTATTTTCTAAGAACTTTTTCATATTCTTTCATTTGGCTCAAAAGGCCCTGTGCTTGGCTATTGCTTCCCAGTAATTCCACTCTTAAAATAGCTGTTTTAAGAGGGGCTGGTTTCCATAATCCAGGTGGAAGTGACTTATACTTCCTCATTCTTACTTCCTCAGCTCTGAAAGATGTTTAGAAGCAAAATCTTCAAAAGATTCAATATTACAGTTAAAATAACACAGACTAGTCTACTCAGGTCTGTCATTCTGGGCAGCAAGAGACCAAGCTGAGATGCTTTGTATTAAGTAAGCTAAATAAATTTTTCAGTTTGCTCAATTGGAAAGGGACAAAGGAATGCAAAATCTCTCTCCTCAAGTATTGCCTCTGAAAGAAAATAAGATTCCTTCTCCTAGGTGCTATGGATAATATGAGACTATTTTCTCAGTGCACACTTAAGCTCTTCTTTCTAAAACAATAAAAATATGCTATGCAGGTTAAACAATTTCTGGAGAAAGAGAAAACAGTGCTGTGACATTGAAGAAATTCAGCTGATTTCCATTTCCTGTTTTAAGGCTCTAATGATGAGTTGGCACTAAATTAACTCCGCAAAACCTGGGGTCTGCTTTTCACTATCAATGACACATTTTACTATTCTGAACTTCCAAAAATAGTATCCAGAGGCTTTTTGTATTTCTAATTAGCTTTTGGTACTACTGTTGCAAAGAGATTGCAAAAAATCCAGCTGGAAACAGAATGCAGTTCCTCTCTCTGGCATTTTTCCTACTTTTACATAAAACATTAGAAAACTTTCTTTGCAAATTTTAGGATTGTCCCTTTCAAGCATCACTGTTCAAAACGTTTTAATTTTACCCTCCCCCCACACACACCAAAGGTACATGTTTTAACATGGTGCCCGACCAGACCATCATTTGCAGTTTGGTAGTGATGACAACAACCAAAAAAAAAAACCCACCCACAAAAAACAAAACAAAAACCACACCATACCCTTCCCCCCACCCCCATAAACCCCTAAAAAAAATTTAAAAAAGAGAGAGAGAGAATGAGAGAGAACAGGAATCCTTCTGTAACAACCTTAAAGAACACCTTCCCATTCAAAACACACATATTTACATTTAATTCTGTCTCCCGAAACTGATATTGATCGATTGTGAAATAACAAGCATCTTCACCTAGTCAAATGTGCAGGCAGTTTAAATTATTCAAGATCTTATCTTTAATAGTGGAATACAAGACAGTCCAGGAAGCTTACCTGTATGAGTTTCTTTGTTTTTTGGTACATTGCTTTGCTTTTTCCAGTACTGGGTCCAGCTGAAATGAAGGGAAGGTGCCTGATCCTCCTTCAGCAGGAACTTTCTTCCATTACATCTGACAGAGTCAGACAACTGGTGCCTGGTTTCACTGGTTGAGGTTTCATCACTTTTGTGAACAGAGAGTTCTTTTTTCCTCTCATTTTTATCTTTTGAAGTATATGCAAGAGAAGACTTCTTACCTACTTTTGTATTTTTACTGCGGTGAGAATCATGTCTTTTCTGATACTCTTTTTCTATTGGTGGCTTATTCCACACAGGCTTCCGGGAATATCTTTTGTTAACATAGTTGTAGCTTTTCTGCTCATCCCCACTACCAACAGGTGCCTCACAGAATGCCTTTCCGACAGATGATTCCGAAGAGTCAGACTGAGTCAGATCCAAAGATGGTGCATTTTCGAACAGCTCAACCTTTTGTTTAGAGCTCACTCTCTTTTCCCGCTCATGTAATTGCTTTCCCTTCTCCTTGAACCCTCTTCCAGATGCATGCATCAGGTTTGTTTTCTTTGGCTTTGCTCCTCTGCTATCTGCATTAGATACTTCTCTGTCACTCTCTGAGGAGAGAAAGTCATTGTATCCTCTAGGAGCTACTCTTCTTCCAGGTATCACTGAATTATCTGAATTTCCTGGACCTGCAGTAGCATCAGTAGCAGTTTGCCTTATCTTATTTCTAGGACATGTGCTATCATTTCTTGACCTATGCCATCGCTGGCTTTGAAAGTTGCGATTCTTTGAACTTTTACCGGTACCAAAAAATTGGTGAAAGTCTTGACAATTCCCATACTGACTTTCTGGATTACAAAAGCCAGGCTGCTTTTTGGAAGAGCTTTTATAATCTGTACTTCTGTCAGAAGACTGACTAGCAAATGGTAAATCACTTCTATTCTGATTAGAGTCTATCCTATCTTTATTTACCCAGTTTATATCAGAAGCTTGTCTTTCTCCCGGAATGAAGTCAGCTGTATCAGGATTGAAATTCAATGCACCTAAAAAATTGAAAAAATAAAAACACAAGTATAAGGCTATTAAACAGTAAACAACTTTTTTCAGCAAAATTACCATACACCTAGGGGTCCAGAAGTTCAATCAATCCCACACTAGACAATTACAAAAAAGTTTCCAGAAACTAGAATTGAATCATAGTGTTTTATAAAAGTACTTCCAAAGTATTCCAAAGAGTGGCAGTAGCTAATGCAAGCTATGTGCATGCACTCCGATTACACTGTTCTACATATAGACATTAAATGATAAAGGGACTACACGGGGCAGTTTTGCATAATTATTCTGTTACAACGCCATCAACACGAGCCATGTTTCTGCACGTGAGGTCTCCCTCTCTGATTTCCAAGTCTCTAGAGACAAAAGGTGCACATTAGAAAACCCACCTGGCTCAGTTCAGTATTATATTGTGCCAGTGGGGACTGCCTGCAACAGGAATTATCAGGTGGGTATCAGTGAGAGTTTAATGGACTGTAGCAAATCTGTTAAATGTTAGATAGTATTGTAAAAAAGAAGCTTGTAAAAAAAGAATTACTTCCATGAGATTTCACATCTTAGGTTACCTCTTTGATGGTAGGGCAAGTGTAGCATATTCCTGAATCAGGACAATTCAAAGAGAGACTCAAGCACTCAGGTTACAGACAAAAAGACACTTTCCAAGAAGAGGCAGAGGCTAAAGCTGCCTATGCAAGGGTCTCTCAACTATCTATTATTTCTCTTTTCCAATAAAGACTGTGGAAATCAAGAAGGCAAGAACAAACCACAACACTTCAAAGCATTAAACTTTTTCACAGAATTTCATTTACTTTCAAGAGGCTTTTTTTTTTTTAAACACTAATAAGTAATGGTCATAATTACTACATGGGATAGGGTGGCTCAGACATCCCAAATTATATGTTACCTTTGGGGAAATGAACCTTTAAGCAAACTAAAAATTACAAATTTAAGATTATATTTAAGGATGTTCTTAACCACAACCTAATCCATACTTGT
Source organism: Apteryx mantelli (assembly GCF_036417845.1). Lineage (NCBI taxonomy): Eukaryota > Metazoa > Chordata > Aves > Apterygiformes > Apterygidae > Apteryx > Apteryx mantelli. The sequence goes on along the minus strand of NC_089979.1, from coordinate 92,863,225 downwards.
TTTTAAAGACAGATTCAGCTGAAGTAATTTTGATTTTTGTCTTTTCAAATTTACACTAGATAGAAAATAAATTTTCCTTTTTTACTATTTCTTTCTTTTTTAAAAATTCTAATACTAATCGAATTTTGAGACAATGTAATCTGAACACCATACAAAGGTCCTTCAAAACAGCCAGGGAATGAATTAAGAATACTGCAAACCTCAGTAGAGACAAAATCTATTAGGCTTACACATTTGAAAAGAATACAGACTTCAAGAAGCTTCCCTAGAAACACTCTACTTTCTCCTTTATCTTTGCACAGGTATCCTCTGTAAAGAACAGAATATATAAAGTTGTCCTTTTTACTTTCTACAGCTACACTGATCTTCAGTTTTCTGTCCTAATTTTTTGCCAGTTTATTTTCTATCATTAACAAAAAGGACTGCAAAATTACAGTGCAGTCATTGTACATTATAACATAACAAATTCTTCAGTACAGAACACTTAGAAAATAACTTCCCATCTCCTTGTTTGATTTGAAGATAGGATGAAATCTTGTAATTAATTATACATAAACTTTATTTGAAGCTACCAATTTTATTAGTTGGTTTAAACTTTCTTTTGTAGAGTCTAAAATTTCAAGCCTGATGGGCAGATATAACAAGTTAAACTGAATTGCTTCTTAATGTTTAATAAGCACACTATTCCAAAAAACAAAAACAAAAAAACAAACACACCATTTTCCTCTAAAAGGCATTATTATTTAAAACTACTGTTTTCTTTGTTATGAGAATATGGTATGTAAAATGAATGCATTGATTATAAACAAATTTCTGCAGAGGACTTTCAATTGAATGCAATAAATAAGCTTGACTAAATACATTTTGCAGATAAGCAAAACATACACCCTTATACTGACATAAGAACATACTGGATTTGTCTTCAAAAAGTTAATTTTATAAAATACATAGTCAAACTCACTTTTGAACACGGCCTCCAGAAAAGCATAACCAATTTTACAAATCTGATAACCATTCAGCTATAAAAAAAATCATGTATTTGAAAGCACTTTCCAACTAATGTATTAAATTTGATGAAACAGATGAAAAACAATGAACCTAGACATTTAAAACCACCTCCAAAAATATGAATAATTCAGTAGGACTCCATGAATAGGATTTCTCTTTCTACTGCCAGCTTTTACATTATAAAAAAAGTCCAGAGATCTGATAAATGCTATCAACTGAATTATTTTTGTTTGCCAAGACAAGAAACAGCAGACTACATATGTAAGACATGCAAGTGTGATAATCAGTAGCTAACACTGGAGCAAAATTCCTCTCACATGTTTACACGTACACACACAAATTCCAAGAAAAAAGAAACCTCCAAAGCTGGATTCCAGCCTGTATTTCTGTGTGATAATCAAAGAAAACCAGAGTACCTTTAGAAACAATGACCACATTTCAGATTTTAAGATTCCTAAGAGTTTGACTATAAATTAAAACCAAGGATATGAAACACTAACAAGGTTTTGTGCCCAGTCTGCCGTAATGTTACACATTATACTTTAGCAGCAACTGTGGACCAACTGCGGACCTTATGTAGTCTCTGTGAACTATCTTTCAGAAAAATCATTTGAACAAGGACACTTTTTAAAATACAAAGCAAATTAGCAAGTACATGTCTCAATTTAATAAGTACACGTTCTACCTCAAAAATACAGTTTATTTTTGGAGCTAGCAGAGCCATCACACATAACACCTTAAGAACTCTTTTTATGAAGACATCAGTTATGACATCTGAAGCTACTGCTTACAGATATCATGTGCCTCAGCGACAATTCTTGAATAGCTTCAGCATGCCAAATTCAGTAAGATTTTGCACAGCTATTAAGCAATGTGCTTTAATTAGCCAGAGGAGAGAATATGTGAACTGAAGTTGATGGCAGTCAGCCTTTATCCTGTATTGTCCCATCCTGTGAGAAGATTAAGTACACATAAGAAAGTAACTATAATGAAGAAGCCTACCCAGAAAAAATGTAACTAGTATAAGAGTCCACAAGGTAGTCTCTTAGGTGTTGTAGATGGTACTTCTCTTTTTAAATGAATTCAGCTAAGTGGAAATAAGAAGAGATCCTACTTCTGAGTTACATGAGAATGAGGAAAACCTATTGCTCCTGTGCTATCAGGCCACTCTTCTATGGATTTGGCATATACAGTTTTATGAAGCTCCTGGAAAAGGGAGTGAGAGAAGGAAGGGTAGGGGAAAGGGGGGGGCAGGGCAAAAAGGAAAAAAAAAAGTTGTAGGACAATCTGTGTTGTCAACAGTAGGAAAACATGCTGTTCATCTCTCAACAATGCCACCCTTCAAGATCTTCAAATGTTTTGGAGAGATGAGAATGGGGGAAAATACTGAATTGAATCTAAGGATGAAGAATGCAAAAAGAAATTTTCAAAAACCTAGCTGTCACTTAAAGTTAGCACATTAAGAGGGAAGCTCTACTCACTAACTCTGGGGTCACATCTACAGGTTTCATAAACAGTATTTCTTCCATAATTACCAAAGTGGTTGCCTACCTGTTGTATTTATCGAACTATGTCTTCCTAAATTACAGTCAAGTGTAGTACCATGGTTTGTAAGCAGAAATACATACAGCGACCTTGAAGAAAATTAGTAGTTCAAAATTTAGCAGCATCACTAGTGGTGATCATCAGTCATTGTATGTTCTGCTTATATGCTGGCTCCATTTCAGGACAGATGTCTTGAGTTTTCAAGCCATTCAAATAACCCATTCTTTCAGCTAAAGACAGATGACAGTACAGAGTGTGTACACATTAATCCATCTGTGTTAGCACTGCACATATCAAAACATCAAACAGTCACATCAGTGGAACGCAAAGCACTAACTACAGGGAAGACACTCCCTATAGATCTTAGGGTACATGTGTTACAGTGCACCAAAGGAGTGGCACATGATGGAACTGTGAAGCTTTCTCACGGCATCGGAAGCAATAAACCTCTTCTTCACAGAACACCAACCTTAGTCCTCGTGTCTTCTCTGGACATTTTTTATAATATGTATTCACCTCTAGTCTTCTATGATTTTCACATGCAACACAGATTTACAAAAGGTTGGATTTCTTCCTGGACAGGAGTCACACTCTTTTGCACAAAGACAGGTTGCACTGCTGATTCTTTAGGCCTGAAACAATCTGCCTGCCTATTTATTCCAACTGTAACAGCTCATCTAATAAAAGATATGCTCCCTTCCTGCAACTCTTGCCAGAAGTTATTAAAGAAGGAATAACAAACAATCATCATTATGTTATTGTCCAAATCCAGCGCACCCATATTTTGAACAGAACATGAAGTTTTAACCAGCCCATTTCAGGAGAATGTCAGAGGAATATAAGTATGGATAAGAAATACAGATTCACCAGAAGTAGCTTCAGCAGCTGAACACGAAGTACCTACTACAGAATGGATTTGGCATAAGGAGACTAAATTCAACACGAATCCTCCTTTTCCTGATCACCCTTACAGTAGGCTACTCTGTTTTATAGCAGCTCCCTGATATCTTCATGCATCATACCCAATGCTGCATTGTATGCGAAATACAGAACCCAGTTACTAAGGTCACCATGGAGGGGGAAGAAAAAAAAAAAGCATAACCACATTTAGAAGCAATTACACCAACCGATGGAAGAAAAGTCAACTAACAGCCCTTAAATACAAATATAACCTCTCCCTTGGGGTGTCCCTGTAGATGCACTGGGCTGCAATCTGAAAAGGTATATCAAGATGAATAAAAATTCTTTAATTGCCTTATTTCTCATATTCTTCTCTTAGGTATCAATAACCACTCACTATTAGCAAAATATCCTGGACAAGCTGCACGCCTGCAATGGTCCGAAACAGCCATTCTTGGATCTTGACTGCTTTCATGATCTACTCTGAGATCAGAAATATCTTTCATGCTGAGGCTCTCAAAATCATAAACTCGCTCTGTCCATGAAGTTGCAGGGCAAAAGCTAGTTCCAACCCTAATATTGCACAAGCACAGATCCAAACTAACCTAAGAGATAGGCCTGCAAAACATTTTATGTATTACCATAATGAGGAGCAAAATCCATAATTAACATCACGTGGCGATACCTGTGCTAGCTTGTGTATTATAAAGCAAGATGTAGCAAGGGTGTACCAACCAGACTAATTTTTCAATAAAGCTCAGCATACCTATTTAAGGTTCTTTATACCAAGGCATGTGCACTGCATAAAAAGCTTCAGGATCAGAGCTGACTCACAGCCTGACAGCATGGAAGATGAACAGACAAAGCAGACAACTGCATGCACCAGCTTCTCTTTCCTGAAACCACCAGTCTCTACTCTCCAATCCATGTCCCAGGCTACTGTACTTCCCCCTAAGGCAACAGTGGTCCCATTCTTGTCCTATCAAAAATGAATTCAAATGACTTTCCCTTCTTCACACCCTGGCTGCCAAGATCAGAGACGAAGAGACAGAGAAGTCTATACAGGATATAGTTTAATGATATCCTTAATCTGAATAAACTTGACAATGCCGCCCAAAGTAGAGCTGCAGCTCTTCTTTCCCTCCCCCAAAGCCACCTAAGTCCAGAACTCTTGCTGCAAGAAACAGCCATGCAAACAATGAAATGAATCAGCTCGGTGAGTGGATCTGAAGTGACATTGATTATCTGAGAAGTCAACCTGGACTGCAAGAAAAACCAGAGAGAGAGATCATGAAAACACTAAACATCATGAGCCACTTCAGGCAACAGTGTCATTTCCAGTTACATGCCCAAGACATAACTGCATAAGGGTTCTTCGATCGCCAAAAGCCTGTAACGCATGAGAAGTCATTAGATGTGAGGCTGGAACCTCCCGCTCAGCAGCTGCACCCAGTAAAACAAAGGTTACCCGCACCTTAGTGACCAGCAGGGAAAACCAAAACATCTCCATTATGCCACCTGTGGTGCTCAGTTCCACCCCGGGTTGGGTACCCAGGCCCCTCCTCACCCGCGAGCCCCCGATCGGATCGTCCTCGGCAGGCGGCACACGCCCTGCCCGGTCCCCTGCGGGGCACGGAGGGGACGGGAGTGCTCTCCGGCAGCAGGCACCGGGGCTCCCGCTCCTAAACGCCAGCGTCGCAAGCACCGCAGTGTTACAGGAGCCCGTGGCCCCGGGGCAGGCCACTCCAGCGCCGGGCAGGCAGCGCGGCCCGCGGCACTTTGACGAAGATGCGCCGTGGGGAAGGAGGGAGAGGACAGTGAGTTTTCCAAACCAGCGGAGTCTTGGTATTCCCCGGCGTTCCCGTCTGCTCGTTACACGCTACAAACCCGCGCGTTTCTCTCAGCCGAAGTTTTCCGGGAGCACTCTGCGGCACAGGCACGGCTCGGCCATCTCCCGCACCACCGGACCCACAGAGCTGTGGCGGGCCGGGGCCGGCGCGCCCGGCAACAGGTGGTGTCGCAGCCCCAGCGCCGCCGACAAACCCGGAGCTCGGCCGCGGCCGCCCAGGCTCAGCCCCTCGCCCGACCGCAGCCCTGCGGAGCGCTACCCGCTCCTCTCCCCGCGGCCAGCCGGCCTGGCCAACCGCTTCCCCGACTCCCCCCGAGCAGCGCGGGCGCACTCACCTGCGCTGGGCCGCGCCTCAGCCATGCCGACGCGTCCCTCCTGCCCCCACCCCTCGGCCCGCTTCCTCCGCCGCCGCCGCGCATGCGCACACCGGCCGCACCAGCTCCCTCCGCGACTCCGCGCAGCTATGCGCGCGCAGCCGCACTGCCGTCCTGAGTGCGGGCACGAGGCGGGCGGAAGGGGCAGAGGGAGCGGGCGAGGGCGCTTGGCGTGGTCCGCTGGGGCGTGGCGGGAACCGAGAACCTGGTCTGAAAGGGCAAGGAAGGAAGAAAGGGGCGAAAAGCGACAGCAACGAACAAGTACCAGCGTTGGCAATAAACTGGCCATTTGCTTGTCAATAAACTTGCGCACTGCGGCCTTGTCCTGAAATGGGTTCGCTGCCCTGGCTGCCCGGCCAAGCAGGCTAAGAGCGGGAGAGCACCTGGTGGGGGCAGACATACAGCCCGGCTGTGTGTCTCATTGTGCTTTCTCTAGGCACGGGGGAGAAAATACGAGCCAGGTACCAGGGTATCTCTTGTGTCCTGTATACAGTGCTGTAGGGAGATAGCGAGCCACACACTTTTCATCCGAGGACTGTGCTGGAACTGAAGTTTCTTTTGGAAAGCCTGCATGAGGGTTTCTGTACTACAGCCCGCTCTGCAGTGAAATCTTGCCATGCTGCAGCTACAAAGGCTCTGAAGAACTGTGCACTTTGTCATGCGGCAGCTCCCTGCTCCTGTGTTTAACCGTGGTGTGATTCACACCTCCCTGCAGAGGTTTGCAATACCATGGTTACGGTACCGCTACAGAACAGCTCTCTGCTTCTACCATTGCAGTGTGGCTCCACAGCCCTTGCAGAGCTGCTGCTCTGTTCACATGCTGCAACGTAAGTTCAGAGTACCATGGCAACTGCACCTCTGATGAAGTGCACCTCTGAGGAGCAGTGCTGCACGGACTCTGCGTTCTGCCTGGCACACCCACATATTGACGTTCTTGGGCCAAAGTCCCATTTGCTGCATAGTTCCCCTTCTAGCAGACAAAGTTCACGGCTCCAAAGAAAGGCAGAGCAGAGCAGGTCCAGCAACAGGCTGCATGACAAGCCTGTAGTGACAGGGTAGCAGAAGCCAGAAAGTCACGCCAGTGGGAGAGGATCAGGGATGGCACATATGGGTATACCTGCAGCATAGCTCAGGCAGACACAAAGGGTGAGAACCTGAGTTTTAAAGCAGCTTGGGAGAGAAAGAGGGACAAGCACCCATTGAAGCTTTTCAAGGCCAGAAAGCATATAAAAATTGGCCGTGAGCCCTGACAGACAAACTACCAGGATGGTGGGGAGGGGAGGAAGGGATAGGGGAGAGATGCACTCAGGGCCTTGACAGCCATAGATCTCTCATGCATGCAGCAGGGATGCTGGTAAACAGCTTTGCCTTCAAGGGAGAGGGTACATGAGGTAGGAAACAAAAGGAAGGTAATCCCTAGCCATGCCTCAGTGCCAGAATGCTAAGGAAGATGTGTATGTGCTCATGGAAACATATCTGCTAGTGAAACACATTAATTCCAGAGCTGGCATTACAGTATAGTTGTTTCGAATCAAGGATCAGTCAGCCCACGGTGGGGTCAGTGGCTACTGCCCCAGAGATGCCTCGACATGAGAACAACGTTGTCATGATGCAGAGATTCTAGTGAGGAAGACGGAACAGAGCCTTAAATACACTCCAGCTACTCAGCTGCAAGTCTAGATGTTCAGTATGAGTTTCCTGCAGCAACATGATATCCTTTTGTGCAACAGACACCCTGGAATCCCTGATTTTTAAGGAAGCTCTTTCTAGATGTTTCCAAATGCCACTGGGGTTACAATCCCTCTGACCAGAAGCAGTAGTATAGTACAGTTATGTGTACCCCTCTAGAAGGCAAGGGAAGAGTTATAAGGTGCTGTGGGCACACAGTGATGTTCTGTCTCTTTTGTCCTTTCCTTCCTTACATAAGGCCCTTACACAAGCAAGAAAAGATTACCAATATTGTGCTTCATTTCAGAAGAAGGCAACTATCTAAAAATGAAGATGCTTGTTAAAAATAGAGGGGCAGCTAAAAGAATGATGTCTTTGAGGGCTATGTGGAGACTCTGTAAGGATACAATATTGGAGGCTCAAAGGATACTGCCATGGTTAAGCAGCAGGGACAAGGGAGCTTGTCACTGGGGACAGCTTCTGCAAGAAGCATCCTTCAAAAAACTAAATTTGTGTCTGAAATTGAAAATAGAATTTTAACCTGCAACAGATGAAAAGTAAACCACACTATGAGACAGGCCAAAAAAATTTGAGGAACAACTTGCATAAGGCATAAAATCTAATAATAAATCCCTTTTCAAACACTTCAGGCTCTGGAAGCCTGCCAGAGAGTCTGCAGCACCAGGAGAATTAAAAGGAATTTAAAGGAGCATATGGAGAAGATAAAGTCATAACAGAATATCTAAACTAATTATTTACATCTGTATTCATCACAGCAGAGCTGGATGAGATTCCCAAGCCAGCTCTCTTCTTTGGAGGGGGGGGGAGGGCAGTTCACCAGAGGTTCTGTCTTGAAAGTAAAAGAGGTTATGGAACAAATGGGCAAAATGAATAGTAACAAATCAAAAGGACCAGATAGTATATACCTGGCAGTTCTAAAAGAATGCAAAGGTGAACTACAAAATCTCCTGGACAAGCTTTTGTAAAATAAAACTGCTCTGGTAGCAGGAGACTGGGATGTGTCTCATGTAACATCAATTTTTAAAAAGGATCACAAGAAATCTGGAAGCAGGCAATTTAATGGAAACTATAAAATATATTAGAATTAGTGAGCATGTGCATAGAGATAATATATTGGGGATGAGTCAAAATGGCTTTTGTAAAAGGAAGAACTGCTTCACAGACCTATTGGAATTCTCAGGAGTCAAAAAGCTTGTGGGTAAGGGAGATAAAGTTGATCTTGAATTTCCAGAAGTTATTCAGAAAGGTCACTCATCAAAAGCTTAAAAATTACACTGTCAGGAAATAAATAATTGCAGGGATAAATACTGTAACTGGTTAAAAGACAGGATATAGGCAGTAGGAGTCAATAGTCAGTTTTCACAGTCACCAGCAGGACCCAACAGGGATGTGTTCTGAGACTTGTTCTGTTCTGGAAATGGCAGTGAATGGTAAGGTGACAGAGTCTGCTGGTGGTACGATGTTATTTAGGGAAGTATAGGCAAGGGCAGACTGTGAAGAGCTACAGGCAGAAGAGTCTTATGATACTGAGTGTATGGGCAAAAAATGGCAGGTGGAATTCAGGGAAGCTAAATGTAAAGTAGTGCATATGGGAAGAAACTGTCCTATCTTCATATTTAAAATGAAGAGCCCTGAGCTGTTGCATCAAGAGTTATTACAGATAGCTCTGTGAAAATGTCATCTCTGTGCTCAGCAGTGTGAAGGAAAGCAAAACAACTATTTAACATTGCTAGGAAAGGAGTAAAGAATATAACAGAAAAAAATATTAAGACAGTTTATAAATTGATAATGAGGGAAATTGGTCCCTTCATTTAAAAAAGAACACAGAAGAACAGGGAAAGGTTCAGAAAAGGGCAAGAAAAGATGAAAAGCATGAAGTGGCTTCTGTATAAAGAATGACTTACATAAACTTGGAGAAGAATGGGGATGGACATGATAGAAGTCTGTAAAATCTAGAGCACAGAGGGAGGAAGTGGGCTGATCACTGCCCTACCATCCTTTGACAGCTGATCACAGAATCACAGAATCGCTGAGGTTGGAAGGGACCTCTGGAGATCATCTAGTCCAACCCCCCTGCTCAAGCAGGGTCACCTAGAGCACATTGCACAGGATTGCATCCAGGCGCGTTTTGAATATCTCCAGAGAAGGAGACTCCACCACCTCTCGGGGCAACCTGTTGCAGTGCTCTGTCACCCTCACAGTGAAAAAGTTTTTCCTCATGTTAAGATGGAAGTGTCTGTGTTTCAGTTTGTGCCCATTGCCTCGCGTCCTGTCGCTCGGCACCACTGAAAAGAGTCTGGTCCCATCCTCTCGACACCCTCCCTTCAGATACTTGTACACGTTGATAAGATCCCCTCTCAGCCTTCTCTTCTCCAGGCTAAACAGGCCCAGCTCTCTCAGCCTTTCCTCATAAGAGAGATGCTCCAGTCCCCTAATCATCTTTGTGGCCCTTCGCTGGACTTGCTCCAGTAGTGCCACATCCCTCTTGTACTGGGGAGCCCAGAACTGGACGCAGTACTCCAGATGTGGCCTCAGCAGGGCTGAGTAGAGGGGGAGAATCACCTCCCTCGACCTGCTGGCAACACTCTTCCTGATGCACCCCAGCATACCATTGGCCTTCTTGGCCACAAGGGCACATTGCTGCCTCATGCTTAACTTGGTGTCCACCAGCACTCCCAGGTCCTTCTCCGCAGAGCTGCTTTCCAGCAGCTCAACCCCCAACCTGTACTGGTGCATGGGGTTATTCCTCCCCAGGTGCAGGACCCTGCACTTGCCTTTGTTGAACTTCATGAGGTTCCTCTCTGCCCACCTCTCCAGCCTGTCCAAGTCTCTTTGAATGGCAGCACAGCCCTCTGGTGTATCAGCCACTCCTCCCAGTTTTGTATCATCAGCAAACTTGCTGAGGGTGCACTCTGTGCCTTCATCCAGGTCATTGATGAAGAAGTTGAACAAGACTGGACCCAGTACTGACCCCTGGGGGACACCGCTAGCTACAGGCCTCCAACTAGACTCTGTGCCACTGATCACAACTCTCTGAGCTCTGCCATTCAGCCAGTTCTCAATCCACCTCACTGTCCACTCATCTAACCCACACTTCCTGAGCTTGTCTATGAGGATGCTATGGGAGACAGTGTCAAAAGCCTTGCTGAAGTCTAGGTAGACAACATCCACTGCTCTCCCCTCATCTACCCAGCCAGTCATTCCATCATAGAAGGCTATCAGATTGGTTAGGCATGATTTCCCCTTGGTGAAGCCATGCTGACTACTCCTGATCACCTTCTTTTCCTCCACATGCTTGGAGATGGCTTCCAGGATGAGCTGCTCCATCACCTTTCCAGGGATGGAGGTGAGGCTGACTGTCCTGTAGTTCCCTGGGTCCTCCTTCTTGCCCTTTTTGAAGACTGGGGTGACATTGGCTTTCTTCCAGTCCTCAGGCACCTCTCCTGTTCTCCATGACCTTTCAAAGATGATGGAGAGTGGCTTAGCAATAATGTCCGCCAGCTCCCTCAGCACTCGTGGGTGCATCCCATCAGGGCCCATGGATTTGTGGGTGTCAAGTTTGCTTAAATGATCTCTAACCCACTCCTCCTCCACCAAGGGAAAGTCTTCCTCTCTCCAGACTTTTTCTCTTGCCTCCAGGGTCTGCAGTTCCTGAGGGCTGGCCTGAGCAGTAAAGACTGAAGCAAAGAAGGCATTCAGTAACTCTGCCTTCTCTGCATCCTTCGTCACCAGGGCACCCACCCCATTCAGCAAAGGGCCCACATTTTCCCTAGTCTTCCTCTTACTGCTGATGTATTTGAAGAAGCCCTTCTTGCTGTCCTTGACATCTCTAGCCAGATTTAATTCCAAACGGGCCTTAGCCTTCCTCGTTGCATCCCTGCATACTCTGACAACATTCCTATATTCCTCCCAAGTGGCCTGTCCCCCTTTCCACTTTCTGTATACTTCCTTCTTCTGGTTGAGTTTTGCCAGGAGCTCCTTGCTCATCCATGCAGGTCTCCTACCTCCTTTGCTTGACTTCCTACTCATAGGGATGCACCGCTCTTGAGCCTGGAGCAGGTGATGTTTGAATATTAACCAGCTCTCTTGAACGCCCCTTCCTTCTAGGGCCCTAACCCATGGGATTCCTCCAAGTTGGTCCCTGAAGAGGCCAAAGTTTGCTCTCCTGAAGTCCAGGGTTGCGATCCTACTTGGTGCCCTGCTGCCTCCTCGCAGGATCCTGAACTCCACCATCTCATGGTCACTGCAGACAAGGCAGCCCCCGACCTTCACATCTTCCACCAGTCCTTCTTTGTTTGTTAGTACGAGGTCCAGCAGCACACCTCTCCTTGTTGGCTCCTCCACCACCTGTGTCAAGAAGTTGTCACCAATGCTCTGCAGGAACCTCCAGGACTGTTTGTGCCTAGCTGTGTTGTCTTTCCAGCAGATATTGGGGTGGTTGAAGTCCCCCATGAGAACCAGGGCCTGGGATCGTGAGGCTACTTCCAGCTGTCTGCAGAAGGCCTCATCGACTTCCTCATCCTGATCAGGTGGCCTGTAGTAAACACCCACAACAGTGTCACCCATGCTAGCCTGCCCTTTAATCCTTACCCATAAGCTCTCGACTTGCTCTTCATCCACCCCTAGGCACAGCTCAATACATTCCAGTTGCTCTCTCACATAAAGAGCAACTCCACCACCTCACTTTCCTGGCCTGTCTTTCCTAAAAAGCACGTAGCCATCCATGACAGCACTCCAGTCATGCGAGCTATCCCACCATGTCTCTGTAATGGCAATGAGATCATGGCCCTGCGACCGCACACATATCTCTAGTTCTTCCTGTTTGTTCCCCAAGCTGCGTGCATTGGTGTACAGGCATTTCAGGGAGGTGATCGAGCATGCAGGTTTCCCAGGAGGGATACAAGAGGGTCCTCCATAGCCACATCCCATGCGCACTTCCCTGGCTGCATTCACCTGTTGGAGGCGTCCTGACTTGAGCAGTCTTTTGCCAACTACCCTGTCACTATAACTCTCCCCTTCCCCCATCTTTCCTAGTTTAAAGCCCTCCTTACCAGGTTGGCCAACCTGTTGGCAAAGACCCGCGTGCCCCGCCTCGTGAGGTGGATCCCATCTCTCGCCATCAGTTGTCGATCTTCAAACAGGGGCCCATGGTTGTAGAAACCAAAACCCTGTTGCCAACACCAGCGGCGCAGCCAGTCGTTAACCTGGAAAGTCCGTCTCCTCCTCCTCTCATCCATCCCCCTCACTGGCAGGATTGAGGAGATGTCAAATAAAAGATCATTAGCAGTAGAGCTGGCCAGGCAGGAACAGCAGTGAATGAAGGTAAAACGTTAAACTTAGCTTTACCTAACAAGTATGGGCGCCCTGAGGGCCCAGACAAATCAGATGTTGAAACAAAACATGCTGGTGGGGTGCTCACATGATACAAATAATAAAATGGCTCCTCTTGTTTGCAAGACCTGGACCTGAGTGTGCATCCCAATGCACCATATAGAGAAATTGTCAGGGCCCTGGATGCATCAGTAGGCCTTATTTGCTCCATCGAAGCTCAGACCTGGGTCCCTGGTTCTTGCCTGAGCTATGTCACAGCTGTATCATAGGCATACCCATGTTCAGCTCTGTCCCTTGCTGCTGCTGATCCGCTGACTGGATTTCTCAGGTTGACATCAAATCTGACTCATCACCCTGCCTTTGTCTGGTGATCACTGGACTGTTGATGGGACCTGTTCTTGTCACTAACCCCACCCTGTTTAAGTATTGTAGGACTGTATCCTGACTGGAGAGGTCAATGCCCCGCCTGCTTTGTGATTGCTTCTGGTTTGTCTTCCCCTGTGGGGCAGACCCATTCCTGGTGGTCCCTGACAGTTAGCTCAGGACTTCTCCAGCTCTGGGCTGAGGACACGGCCTAGCCCTCAGGCTATACAGGAGCTTGCCCCAGTGCCTTCCCCACAGCTCTAAGCTAATCACCAAATCCTGGAGGAAGCTATGATCAGCATGCAGAGGTAGGTTACAGCCCTGCTGGCTTCTGTACAAGCCCCCATACCCAGAGTGACCTCTGCCTCCAAAACCCTTCAGGGGGAATCAGGTGAGGGTACAGGGCTTTATTTAGTTAGATGTGGCTATCAGAGCCCTGAGGGTACAAACAGGCCTTGATGGCCCTGACCCGCCTCACCTGGGGCCTGCATATAGGCCCAGGAGCTCCATGTAAGCTCAGCCCTGGGCCTGAGCTCTGCTGGGGGAATGCTAGTTTTCTGTTCAACTATAGTCATATCTGTGCCTGGCTGTGGACTCTGTTGTTCTTGGCCTGACCTCAGACCTGCCTTGTCACTGTGGACCTGCCTGGTGATGACTGGACTAGATCCTGACCCCGATCTGTGGTGTGGTTTCCTGGTTTGACTTCAGACCTGCCTCATCACCACAAGCTTCCCTGATGATCTAGACTCTTCAATCTCTGGGTCTGCCCTGCTTCACTTGGCTACTGTGGGACTGGGCCCTGGCTGGGAAGGTCCCTGCTGCTGGATGTGTTATCCCCCTTGGCTCCCTGGCTCTTAGGGAGCAGCTGGCTCTTGCTGCTCATCTTTATGGCTAAGCCAATAGATGCTAATTACTCAGCAGTAATGATCTCCTGACTTGAGTCACCCCCATATGGAGTGCAGTGAGTCTGTTTTCTGCAACCCTGAAGCCTTATTCACTGATTTGGAGTGGTGTTCTTGAGGACTGCACATGTGAAGCTGCAGTCATGGCTGTCCTGCTGCAGCTCCAGCAGGGAAGTCGAGTGGTGGCTGACTACACAATCCAATTCATGAAGTTGACTGTGGAAAACTGACTGGGAAGGATGAGACCTTAACAGCTGTTATAGATCAGTGCCCACTACAACTCAGTCCTCTGGTGAGGTGATGGGTGGCACAGGAGGCTGGGGTTGTGTGTATAACTGTTTCTTTCTGCCATTCCTTGCTTCTTACTTGCCTTCCTTCAGTGCTCCTTGCTTCTTGCTCATCTTCCTCTGCTCCAGTGTGGCTCACCCACAGGCTGTGATCTCCTTAAAGGTGTTCCTGCACCAGCATGGCTCACCCATGGGCTGCAGTCCCCTCAGGAGTTATCCCCTCAGACACTGAGCACTTCCTTTCAGGAGTGTGTCCCTAGCTGTGTCTCCAATGTGGTTGCAGCTCCTAAATTTTTGTGAGCTGAGGTTCTCTCTGCTCCTCTGACTGGCTGAAGTTTTGGTATGTGATAGTTTTTTTTACATTGGTTTCAGAGCCAGCTGGAACCAGCTGTGACTTGCACAGGGCAGTTCATGATCTCCTCCCACACATGTCACCTCGGCAGCCCCCTGCTTCCCAAATTCTGCAATTTATGCCCAATCAACCAGGTTACAAAAGCACATCCTTATCACAGAATGGTTAAGGTTGGAAGGGACCTCTGGAGACCACCTAGTCCAACCCCCCTGCTCAAGCAGGGTCACCTAGAGCACATTGCACAGGATCGCGTCCAGGCAGGTTTTGAAAATCTCCAGAGAAGGAGACTCCACAACCTCTCTGGGCAACCTGTTCCAGTGCTCTGTCACCCTCACAGTGAAGTTTTTTCTCATGGACTTATCGTTGACTGGAAACTAGATGTCTTGTGTTTTCCTGCAGGAAGGGGTTCCTAGATCCTGAGGGCAAGAGCCTGCCCTGGGATCTTCTCCAGGCTGTCTTCCCAACCTCTGCACCCCATGTGGGTCTGTCCAGAGAGTCCCATGTTTCTGGCTTTACACTGTGTGAGGCTGCATGACCTTCACGACCCTGTTTCCTGCTGATGGCCCTCCATCCTGGAGGGTGGTGACCAAAGAGTGTAATTATGCTACAGCCACACCAAGTTGATGCCCCCAGATCATGTCTGTGT
This sequence comes from Apteryx mantelli, assembly GCF_036417845.1. Taxonomy (NCBI): domain Eukaryota; kingdom Metazoa; phylum Chordata; class Aves; order Apterygiformes; family Apterygidae; genus Apteryx; species Apteryx mantelli. Next base: position 92,847,979 of record NC_089979.1, on the reverse strand, counting down.
CCTCTTGACAGCACAGCCTTAGCCCCAATATGCCTGCATCACTGCAGCTCTGTCTTGCCTGGTTCCCAGGAGTATATCTCTGCCTTAGACTCTGCTTCTCCCCTTTCCCCTCACTATGCTCCCACATGAATACAGTGAATCTGGATGTCTTTGAGATGAAGGGGTCAGAAACATTACTACCTTGTTGCTCATTTTACTGCCCTGCTGACCTGACACCAGGTCACAGCAGGCTGAATGACATCATGATGAAGAACCAGCACCTACTGCTGCTTACCCTGGAGCTCTGTAAACATCTGCAGGGGACTTGCTTGTTCACAGAGCTGGACCTGTGAGAGGCCTACAGTTTACTCCAAATCTGGCAGGGGAAGACTGCCTTCCACACTGCATACAGCCACTAAGCGTATCTTGTGATGTCATCTGTTCTCTGCAATGCTCCAGCCAACTTCCAGCATTTTGTAAATGATGTCCTGAGGGACTGGCTTCATTACTAGGTCATGGCATATCTAAATGACATCTCTTACATTCTACATTACTTAAGAGGCACACATAGACCATGTCTGGGAGGCTTGAGTTACTTGTGGCAGCACCAACTCTATCCCAAACTTGAGACAGGCTCTTTGACCAGCAGAGGATAGAGTTCCTGTGGTACCTAATGGGCCCAAGCATCTTGCATATGGACCCCAAAAAAGCTGAAGCCATCAAATGTTGCCAGCTCCCTTCTGGTGTGCAGGGGTTGCAAAAGATCCTAAGATTCTTCTGGTGCTGTGGCTCCTACAAGGGCACTCACGTGGAAGGGAGCTTCCTTTTGATGGATGCCTGAAGCACAAGTGGCTCTTGAGAAACTGAAATGGGTATTCACCACAGGTCCTGTCCTATTCTACCCAGATTGCAGACAGCCATAAGTTGTGGAAGCAGGTGCCTGAAATCAAGCCATAGGGGCCATCATCTCCCAGAGGGCTGGCCCTACACAGGAGCTCTACCCCATACTTTTTTCTCCTGGCAGCTCCTCCTTGCTGAGGAGCTAGGCATTTATTTGGGACAAGGAGCTTCTGGCAATCAAAGCACCTTTGAAGAGTGGCAGCAGCTCCTTGAGGGGACAACTGTGATGCTGATGAACCACCAGAATGTGGACTAATATCAAGAGGTGAATTGCGTCTCTCTCAGTCTTGCTCACTGAGCCTCCTCTTTTTGTTTCCCCTTTGCTTTCATGTAACATCCAGGAAAGCAGAATGGCAAGGCAGATGACTTGTCATGGAAGGAGGATTCAGATTTGCTTGCACACCATGTGCATGCACCCTGATCCTTTTTTCTCCAAGATGCTTTGTTGCAGTCATGGCAGAGGATGAATTCGTAACAGGATTTTGCCATGCCACTGCAAATGACCTATGCTTAATAGCATCCCATTGGCACAGCTGCCCTCAGCCTGCAAGAACACAATGGTTGCCTGTACCAGGGCAGGCAGCTCTACATTCTTCAGGGACCACTGCAAACGTGTTCCACTGCTTCCATCATGCATCTGCACCCAGACACAGGGGCTGGTGGAAGATGCAGCACCTGATTTCCTTTGCCTATTCGTTGCCCACAGTACAGGCAGATGTGGCTATGTCTAAGCATGCGACAGCTGTGCTCACACCAAAAGGCCTCTGTAAAGATCTCAGGATCTCTTACAGCCCCTCCCCATGGCCAAACATCCTTGACAATTTCTGTTCATGAGTACTGCCCTCTGATCAGGAGCAACTGACAGAGCTCCTTAGCAGCAGCCAGATCTTGCTGGAGCTTCCCAGCAGAAGTTAAGGCCTGTGGCTGTCCTTGCCTGGCCCTCCTCACCTGTCAGCAGCAGGAACCCTCTAGGTGCTCAGAGAGTTCCCAGAATTTAGCTGTATAGACATGAACTATAGCTTGTTACCGAGTTTCAGGGCATCCATAGTTCTATTCAGAAAATCCCGACAAGTGGATGTGGTGCTGCAGCGCCCAGTATGAACACAAAGCATCTCCAATGCCCATGAGCAAATCCAACACATTGGACTTGCTATGCATCCATTTCTCAGATAACTTTTATCCAGAATACAATACACTTGCTCCTTTTGCATCTATCATTTTACCTCTGACTGTGCTGGATCTGTAAATACACAACAGTCATGTGCCTGGAATTCCTCATCAACCCTTCCTGCTTTTCCACAGAAACAAAATTTCTAAACAGAAAAAGAGATTGCATGTCATAAAATCTGTATGTATCACTGTTCTAACACCACATTAATTTAATTGTTGAAAAAAACCACAGTGTCAAGTGATAGGTATATTTGCATAGTGTGCTAAATAAATACAGTTCTACTCTATAACATATCTAGATTAAAGGCTGTCAGTTTTGTTCTGCTTTAAAAAGTTTTTCTTTTTTGCGATACTTGTACAAAATAAGCATTGGATGAGCATGCTGTACTAGCTACACATTAATGAAGTGAACTTCTGCCATTAGTATTGCTGTTTCAAACTGGATACAACTACAGTGATATTAATTCAATTACTATGATTTTTTAGCAATAAATTAAAGAGATCTGAATGCTACATGTGTGTTATCAAATAACATGGAAGAAGACTGTAGAGTATGTTCTACAAATAAGTAATCAAATTTTCCATTGATCTTTGCTTTGGAGCATGGTAAACTTCACTTTTTGATTTTTTTTTAAACATATGGATTTGGGCGTATTTCCATCTGTCATTTGAGCGTTCCCAATGATGTGTGCATATATCTCTCAAAGTACAAGACTGGAAGATAATGAGATGAAGCATACTGTAATGGAAGAGAACACCTAGGTAATATATATAAGGTGGAAAGCTCTATTCCTGTTTCATGAGAACTCTCATGCTGCAACATATATACATAAATAGAAAAATAATGACCTCCTACTATATGTCCAAATTTTTGCATAAAATTTCCTCCTTTTTTTCTGAGAAAAGGAAGGACAGTAATATTTAGTTAGTTTTATGTTAACAAGAGATGTATGACTTCATGTTAATTGATATAAGCAAAGGAATACAAGGGGATTCTACCAATGTTGTGTCACCCAATTTACTACAAAATAATTCATGTACAACTCTGGTCACCTATGCTTAAGAAAATGTGATTCATGATCCAGGGAACTGAAGATTCCTTCTATGAGAGAAAACAAAGACAGCTCAGATTGCTTAGCCTAAAAGAGGCCAAAATAAAGCAGGACAGGGTCAACAAAAAACAAGATGAAGTTTGATTTTGTTCTTTGTAAATACAGCATGAGAGAACACAGCTGGAAGTGAGAAGAGATTTTTAAGGTAACCAAAAAACTGCAGATCAGAAGGATATAAACTGGCTATGACTAAATTTAAACTGGAAATTAAAAATTAGCTTCTAACATTTGAAGAGTGAGGTTCTGGAACAACTCCCAATAAATGCAGACAGAATAAGAAGTCTAAATAGCTGATAATTACTGTAAAGGATTAAATGTGACTGCAAGGCGTTTGACTCAATGATTCACGAGGTTTATTCCAACTTCTGTGCTCCTAATTTCTCTATAAATTATGTATACATGCTGGGGTGGTAACCCACAAACAGTAAATCTCCCAATGATATTGTCTTCATCACCTTTTCAGGAGTTTAGTAATAAAAGTCAATACAGTTTTGATGACCTGGAAGCTGCCGCATATCACCCAAGCATGAAGCATGAGCATGGATGTCATACCAACTGCCCCATATAAATTCTATTTAAAGTTTGATACTTAATGCCACTCAAGAAAATTGCCACTGAGGAAGATTTTCCTAAATCTTCATGTTGATCAGGTCTGATCATAGTGCTAAGCAGTAGCTTTCCCACTGCTTCTTCGCTGTAACTGACATGGCTATTCTGAACTAGTCATGGGAATATTAAAAAAATGAATCTAGTATCTGTATTGATGATCCCTGTGGTGGCTCAGTGATAAGCTTTACATAAGCATTTCATACTGCTTCTAAGTTGGAGGCAATACCTTTTTTTACTCCTCCTTGGTAGTAACTTGGGAAAACATTACATGCAAGCTAGTAAGAGCTTTCAAATGTCATATGCCAAAAGGATCAAAGCTGACAACAGCTGAGCAGCTTCATTGCTGACTGCAACAGCATTATCCTGGTTGGAGTGCTGGAATGTCAAACCCAGGCATCTGCAAGAAGAAAAAAGTATTCCCAATTGTTCCTAAATAATAAGTAAATTATATGACACACATTAGAGTTGCCTAGCCACTTATTCAAAGGCAATCAAGTAATATTTGTTTTCATTTGTAACTAAATTTTTTTTTGCAGATAGATTTTATAAAACAATTTTTTAAAAATAAGTGATAGTTGTATGTAATTTGGCTAAAATAAACTAATTATACTCTCAGTTACAGGAATGTGATTTTCATGGACCCAACTGGGATTTACTGCTAAGTGTGTCCATAATTAGATCTTAATGTCTGTGCTTTCAAAGTCAGCTGAGACACCTAAATCACTCACGGCTTTTAAAAAGAAGCTGCCTGGCAACGAAGCTGTAGCTGCTCAGCCTCTCTGAAGGCAAAAATACCTGGAGATGAACAACAAAGAATAGAATTATAGGAATAATAATCAATCATCTAAAGGTGAAAATACTAAATATAGCTTTACACTGGCTAAATACAAGTTCTGATTAAGCAGTTAGGACTTTGTGTTAGTTTATACATGTCTTTAAAGCCCCTTTCCCTTCTTCTTCCAGAACATGGAACAAATCACAAATTATACAATTTAAAACAGCGCTCCGTGTTCTGGGAAAGAAACAGATCTGTATTGGAGGCATTTGCTGCCCCAGGCTGGACTTGGTACCAATATAGGTAAGATCTTAAGATAGATGGCTCTACCATTGTCAGTCACATTCATTTTCTCTTCCTCCCTTGTCACTATGCACTTGCATGGCAATCACTGGATTGTGTCTGACCTTCACCGGGCCTGATCCTAATGTCTTCCCAGCTTGAACCCTGGACCTGCCTAATCACCACAAACTTGCCTGAAGATCTGAACTCTTGCTGAACCTGGCTGCTACCCCCAGGTTTGCCCTGTTTGCCTCGTTCGGGTATTGTGGATGGCAAGGCCCCTGCCCTACCGGCTGTGTCATCCCACTTTGGCTCCTGGCTCCCTTAGAGAGCAGCTGGCCCTTACTGCTCCCTGACATTGTGTTTCCAAACCCACTTTCTTTTAGGCTTTTGAAAGACTTCCTTTCTTTGGAAGGAGGCAGATAAGAACACTGGCTTTTCCTATATTTTGTACATAGCTTGTGAACAGATACAAAATCTGGCTGCACAGTCCAAATGCTATCATCCTACACAACTAACTTTTTGGATGTGCTTGAATACATTATCTTAGTTTTAAAAATGCAGTAAGAATCTAAATTTTTTCTCATAACTAATGTCACTAATTTTAGCTAGGAAAAAGAACAGCCTTTTTGTAAGAGTTACACCCCCTCATCCTAAAAAAAAAACAAACAACAAAACTTGTTTCCTTGTATTGTCTGCAGAAGCAGAGCTTTAAGTAACTACTGTTCCCCAAAGACAATTTCAGTTACACTGGAAATCTTGCCAGATTTAGAAACCTATGACTGGAAGGCCATAAGGATAATTTCCAGAAATCCTAGCCCCCTCTTCCAAAGGACTGAGAATTCTGCATAGCATTTCTAAGTATAATATGAATCCTGTGCTTATTCTAAAATAGAGATTCAAGAGCATCATAACATGCAAGTCTTTAAATATTTTGTTTTAATATGGAGTAGAAGTAATTTGAGAAGAATATTGTATTAATTTTTCATCCAGTTCAAATTTAGCTTTCTTTGCTGATTGCTCTAGGTAAAATAGATAAGTTTGATGCTCTCATCTGAGCTTCATAGAAATTGGAGCACACAAAACAAATTCACTGGTCTCTTTTCAGTGGTCAAGCCTGATTGATAGTCTTCTTATGTGATGCTCAAGACTGAGATATTTTGTGTAGATCACACTAAGATTAATTTAAAATTGCTGAGTGAAACAAGATAATAAATTATGGATCAGTGTACAGCTTCAGAAGAAAATGCCTCATTCTTCAGTTTTCCCCTAACAGCCTCATCAAAACTAGTGTCTTATTTCTAGCACTGAATCCACAATGAGGGCTCCTTTACTTGTGTAGATTCTACATTTCGTGCGAGTAAAAACAGTTCAGGACCAATAGCTCTAATGCAAGCAAATAATTCTTCTTTTCTGCTTTCTGTCATGGGAATAGAATTTAAAAAATCGGTAATTTTATGGGAATTTATTTTTCTGATAAATACAATACTTAAATACAATGATGAAATCAGTGTGGCTATCCTTTTTGATTTTTTGTTTGAAGCCTTCCTCTCACCTGGTTTTGTTCATAATGTTTTTCAGTTTTGTGAAACTTTTTTTAAACAACATGTATAAATTACAATTTTTACTTTTTTCCTTTTTGTCTGACCCTTTTTGCCTGCTAAGATGAGATCTAATATAAAATTTCCTCCCATTGGATACATTCTTTTCCAGTTATGAAATTGTCATTCATAAGGTAAATAGCCATAAAAAAATCACCTCAGAGAGCAACCTGTATTATCTAATACAATGGCATATACTATACTAAGGATTACTAGAAATAAAATTAAATTATAGGTCTACATTTTACACAGCTGACACCAGTCTCTTCAGCAGTATTGATTTCTGTCCTCCTGAGTATTTTAGCATGTGGAATGTTGTGGTTTATGGTAGAGCCACCTCCTCTTGCCTAGATTACTCTTTGAGATCCACTTCTTAGCATTTGCTTTGGAGCTGTCATCTTTGCACCAAAGCTTCTCTCATGCTTGGTCCATGGGGACTACATAGATGCAATGGATCCAAATTTTGGTACTCCGGGTTCAAATAAATGAAACTTAGGATATACTTTTTCTTAAGATTTCCTTTGGAAAATTTAACTCTGAAGCTTGTATGCTACCAAGGGAAAGATCACTATTTCCACAGGAGCTCCCTGTCCCACAGTACACATCAAAAGTTTTTCAGGGAGGAGGGAATGGACGACACATATCACGTGACTGCATATCTTTCATTTCTTCAGGAAACAATGTGACAGAATGAGAGGATCTTCTCACTGGTGGGTCTTTTCAAAAGACATGCTATTCTTCTTACCCAGTGCACATGGCTTTATATGATCTTGTTTGCTTTCTTCTCTTGCTCCTGTAGAAGGAGTTGCCCTAAGTAGATCATTTTCATTAGCGACTAATAATGAGAAATTCCAGCTATCTTTCGTCTGTCCTGTTGTACTCTAAGAAATGTCTTTACTAGCTGATGTTCGCTTGAGATTCCTTGCCTGTGCCAGGAGATCAGCAAAAGGGAATCTACACTTGAGAGGGCTTCTCTGTCCTTTCAGGATTCCCAAGTGGAACTGTGCTGATTAGGGAATGCTGAGCAAATCTCCCAGCCTGTACACCAAGCCTTCTAACAGGACCAGGAGGACATCCTGCCAACCATGTCTGCTTCCTGAAGTTTGAGAGAACTTGATCTGCAAATAAGTACAGGTTGTAAGTCTTTCCTTCTCTCCCTGGAGCCTAATTTTATTTCTGCTAAGTTAGAGATAAAGCCAGTGATTCATCTGGAGGCAATCTACACTCATCCTGCACTTGACCCAGCCAAAATCCCTACTCAGTCTTCAAGCTGAGGTATTCTAACCTCTGGCATCCCCCATCATCATCACTCAGCAGTACTTGTCAGCATACTATTCAGTCTACATAGCTGGTCCAATCTACCTTAGTTGTATGGTCTCTTCTCCTATTATTCATATAACATTCCAGCCTGTTTTTTTCCTGTTATTATAGCTGATGGCCACTTTGGGTTTCTCACATCTGTTCTTGCACTTGGGTTTCTAATGTGTAATGCTGTTGTCCTATGTTATTCCCTCCCAAGGGACTGCTCACAGCTGTAGACAAAAGAAGGTAAAACATGAGAGAGGGTCACACCAGTTCTGACTGAATATAGTAGCTAACAATAAACTATCAGTTCATTGGTTTACATCTGCTGGAAGAAAATGGTCAATACAAGTAGAAGAAACTATAATGGTCTCAAATGAGGACATATACCAGCACAGCTAAAAACAATCAAAAAGTAAAAACCATGCTCAAACAAATGAAGCAGCAGAAAAGGTGCCAAGGTTACCATTAAACAGTGCAATAAAACTATTACCAGCAAAATAAAGTACATGGCACAGCCTGAGAGTGTACAATGTGTCCTCTGCTTCTTCCTACTTGTGCATCTGACTGGACAATTGCCTACAGAGGGCTGTGAAGTTGGACTGTTGTTTACAGTAGTGGGTACTCCTACAGTGAGTGGTTCAAAGAGTTCCTCTAGGGGGAAGACAGTTATACAGACTCCTGCATCCAGATGCTACTGGAGTGGATTACTTAAGAGGGAGAAGTAATAAGGTTTGGTTGGCCCTTTCTAGCAGAGGCTATCACAACCACTCTCTGCAGCAGGAGGCTCAAGGCTAGGCAGAGTTTGACTTCCTCCCACAAGAGGGGGAGTCTCGCCTGTATTCTCTTCTGTCTTGCTCTCTAGGTCCCTATGGGCCTCAGAGAATTGCCTGTGAGTTCTCTTGGGGGGCTGATGCACCAATATTTGAGGTGGAGATTTTCCAACAGATCCAGCTATCAGTCCTGGCTGCTCCAGAGCATGTGAAAAGTGCTTCTAAGCAGAAGCTCCTTGGTTGCCCTCCGCCTCAAGTTCCCATGTCCCTTTCTCTGGGGAATCAATTTCTTGTTGGAAACAAGGATTGCAGGCCTGCAAGTCTTTTGAAGTGACTGAAAACATACAAGGCACTACACTGCTGCCCATACTCTGCCTTCCCTCATTCCTGCATCTTAAGGTCAAAGTTTACAACCTGACATTGTCAAGAGCAGTCTGAATGCAGTAGACTTTAAGAGCCAGGTGATTTCTCCTCTTCCATCTGCTATTGGTCCAGGTGGTCACAAAGCTGAGCATATGGTCCAAAGATACAGATAAACACACACACTGTACACGTGGCTGGTCACAGAGACCAGCACAGAGAACAGTGCCTTTACCAACAGCCACATAAATACAAACAACACTCACATACACATGAAAAACTCAGATAGCCCCATCCTGCTCTTCCTCTCTAGTTGATCAGAACTGAAGTTTACTAGTGGATATACACATACTCTCACTTTCTTGATCCACAGGCACACATGAATCTGCAGGTTCCTCAAACCCTAGACCAGTTCTTAAGTCCACCAAGAATCCATGCCCAGATCCTGGGCCCCATTTACCAAATCTCCAGCTCAGATCTTGGGTCTTTCCAGATGCTTGTCTCCTCCTATTTGCTGGGTATTCCAGCTTGATTGAAGTTTTCTAGCAGAACTTCTGTGCACATTCACTCATCTTACACATACACATACATCTACAGGTCCCTCAAACCCTAGACCAGACCATAAGTCTGTCTAGAATCCATGCTCAGACCCTGGGCCCCATTTATCCAGTCTTGAGCTCTAATCTTGAGTCTTCTCAGATTCTGATCTCTTTGCTGGCTAATTCAGTTTGAAGTTCACTAGCAAGTTACACTCCCCTTCCCCACCCCCTGCAGAAGAGAGAGCAAAGTTATGCAGAAAATTGTTAGGAATAGAGTTTAATTAAAGAGAATAGGATAGACTGCAGTAAATCAGGTCCAGGACTTGGCCAGATGAGCAGCTTGTTTACATGTGATCAGCTCCTCTTCTCTTATCCCCTCTTCTCTCCATTTTCCAATGCTTGTTCCTCCACTTCCCTGCCTTTGGCCCTTCCCCTAAGCACCCATAAGATTCACACATACCCACAATCCCCTTGAAGCACCCTGCAGTAAGTTTTATGCAATTCCACAAATATCCCATAATAAATTTGCTCTTTCCTGTGAGACCCATGATAATCTTATTTCCCTCCTTCTCATCAGTTACAAAGTTCTGGCTGCATCAGCTCAAGGTCATGTCTGCATGGTTCCTTCAAAGGGCCATTAATTAGTGAACTAAGAGTTCTGGTCTTTGTCTCTATAATCTCCTGCTGACTAGGGCTTGTGTATCTGGGTGTTTGATTTATTACTTTTCTTGTCTGTTGTCTTTGTCTTTTTTATGGAGTATCTGTTACCCACATATCCTGTCAAACCAGATATGCTCACAGGATATCTGACATGGTGATCCCATATAATGCATCTCAGGTGTTGTCTGGAATTTGTAGCTTTTCCACATATGTATGTTTCTGCCTCTTTTCTCATGTCATGACTGTATCTTCAGGAGATTTTTCTTCATCTCCACTTTTATTAAATAGTTGTAAGATTGCTTTGCTTTGAACTGGAAAGCTACTTGGTAGTGGAGGACAGGGATATGATATATGGTTTGCATTCCAGGGCAGTGGCATGGAGAAAATCTTTTGGAAAGCTCTGAGGGGACTGCAGTGCCCTGAGAAGACTGCTGGTGATCTGTGCCTCTCTGCAGCAGTCTGTCATTGAGACTGGCTAAGAAGGGATGCAGCCAGCACGAGCAAGGAGTAGCTGAAAACACAGAAAGGCAAGGGACCAAAATTTTGAGATGGCTATTTTGTGACCCATGGGTTGTGTGACTTCACAGAACAACCAAGGGCATATAGCCAAGGCAAAGTGGGAAGACATTTCTGGCCTTATGTTTATCAGAGGTTGGCAGGGAAAACACTACCGGGCTCTCCAGAACGGAGGGAGCTACATTTCACATATTACATGCTCACATTGCACGCTTGCCTGCAGTGAGAATGACACCAAGCAGATCTTCTCAAATGTGCCATGGTTTCCTCTTAAAATGATCTAGTTCCTCTACTCCAGGTGAGAGCTCTGGAGCACGTTAGTCTGTATTTATACAGCGTATCAGCTGACCAGGGAATAAAGAGCAAAACACTTGCTGCACCAAACTGACAGCGCATACAAAACCTTGAGAGTCAGCCACCTGTACATCTAGAATGCTGCAGCTTATCTGATTCAAGCTATTTCATTTCTGCAGTCAGTGAAAACAGGCAAGAAAGAAAAACTGGTTAGTAAAAATTCAGACATATTTAAAAATCATTGTCATTTCTTGTTAATGCTGTGCTCACATATGATCCAGACTGGATGTGATTGTTGATCAACAAAGCTCCAGACCTAGCATCATTGGTCCTAGAACAGTTGAGCCCCCTTCTGAATAATCTCATCAGATTGATGCATTTTCAGCATTTTCAATAATTCTAATCACATTCAGTGATGAAACTGCATGACTTAGGTGTCTGAGGTGGCCAAAATTTTGAGGTTTAGGTCATCTCCTTACAGTAAGCTCCCCCAAAAGGTGAAAAGACTTCTTCAAATTCAAAAAATCCAGATTTTATTGAAATATCAATTAGAACACTAGACAGAACACAAATAAAAAATTTTATAAATTGTGCTTTCCCCATGCACTGTGGCCTTGAAGGTGGGTTTGTTGCTTCCAGACTTACATTTTGTGAACTTAATGCCTTTTTGTTATAGCACACTCCTCTCTGTTCCCTAGGATGTTTTATGTCTTTCACCTGAGTTTTGCTGTCATTCTTTTCTGCCTGCCATACACTGCAGTCCCTGGAATCTGCTCTCCCCTGAGAAGGCACAGTTACTCTCCAGTGCAGAAGCAGCAGGAACGTAACACACAAACTAAAAATAATTTTTAGCTAGGAACTACATATGCAGCACTCATTTAGTTATAGAACATAAATTTAGCTTGTTCTTTTTATTCTGGCTATGTAGTTTAAAACAAAAAAATTTTTTCAGCTTTACAGTAGTACCTTGGCTATTTTAGTTGCTCTTGTGTGAGGGAATATTTTTGATATATGAACATAAAGTTATCAGTCACATTTTATGCCAGAAAAATAAATGAGCATTTGCAAATGAAATTCCTGATGCTATTGTTAAAGGTACCAATAGAGAAAACAAAAACAAACAAACAAACAAAAAAAAGAGGACATTACAGTGGGATTCATGTGTTCACATGTAGATGTTCATAGTGTAAGTATCTACATCGGAAGTTGTCTTCTAGATTCTTATAAATCAATGGACAGAAAAAGGTATTTTTATGGTGTGTGATTCATCCCACCCTCTCTCTTTTACATCTCTAAAATAGGTCAGTTGAAGTACATTCTACAATGTGCCTCATCTCTCTAATGAGTATCAAAGGAGTTTTGCTAACATTCTGCATGTGGATGGCTTCCACTCTGAGTAGCCACAATATTTAAGGATATTAGGAAGCTATAAAAAACATATATATGGGATTCTGAAGAAATAAATAAAAATGGTATCATTTTTCCGTTATGAAAAAAAAAGCACCATTTTCTTACTGCTTATAAAATTGTTCTTCAGAACATACTTTGCTACCTTGTCAAGTTTTTTTGTGCTACAATTACCTAAAAAGAAGGGAAAAGTACAAAATGAGATGTGACATTCTGATAGAAATCCTGCCACTTTCCAGGAATCTGGTTCTAAACATGACTTCATTAAATTTTCTGCCTTCCCTAGAATGTCCTGTGCCTGGACTTAATGTCCTATTGTAAACTAAATGGCTTTTCTCCATGCGCTTTGTCAGTAACACTGTAGCTTTTGAACAGCAGCTCCCATACACTTCACATTGTCAAAAACGTTGCAATACTCATGCATGATATATAATTTCTTTCCCCATTGTGCACAAAGGAAACAAAAAGACAAAGGTGTTGTTTTTTTGAAGTGTGACAGCAAATCTCTACCTGATCCAGACTTCACAACAGAATTCTCAGTGATCAGTTCAACTCCTAGATTTTAAGTTACCTCTGTACCATCACATCTGTGTAGGTATTTTTAGTATGTTTTATGTCAGTAATAGTTATTTAGGCCTCCTTTTTTACTGAACTTTTAAATTGCTCTTCATATGATCCTTTCCTTTTATGTATAGCATTGTCAAGTACAGTACTGTAGAAAAAGAAATGGAACATGAAAGAGATATGGTACTTAAAAAATATTAATTAGCAGCTATGAAGTAAAATTATTTTTCCAGGGAGAAATTCAGTATTTTAAGCTTTTTCTTGGGAGAAAATTACTGGAAAATTGGCAGAGCAGCTGGTAGCACTAGACCTATTTTGCTGCTTCCATCTGTGCAATATATGTAAAATATTCTCTTCCAAAGATGGATGAAACCTGCATGATCTCATAGCATTTACTTCCAGGAAGAAGCGGGGGAAAAATTGTGAAAGTATTATTTGTTTCCTTATTTAAGAAAGAACTTCCTCATAATCATTACCAAGGAGGTAGAAAATATCACTTCATGAACAAACTTATACTAAATGCATTTTTACTTAGGGATATCGTGTTCTTGGAAAAAATACTCAGAGCACATAGGTAGCAACATGTAGGGTTCAGGTCATTTGCTATGGGGGAAATGTAACTTTTTATGTGCCAGAGAATATCTTTTTTGACTATTTTTAGCATTCCTGCCATTTAGAACCAAACATTCATTTGCAAAGGCAAATGTTTGCTTTTCCAAAGTGTTTCAAAGGTAATTCATTTCTGACAGAAACAATACACACAGAGATTAAACTGCATTAGAGACTGTTAATTCACAAGTTTCCCTTCATTTCCATTCCCTTTTAATGCAGCTATCTGCTTCCAAAACATTAATGTTTAGCAGTCTGAACAGATGACTGATTATTTGCTTACAAGGGCTTGAATAAGGAGGAATGAAAACTTAAAAGTGCAGACATGCAGGTAGTTCAATGTTGTGGAACTGCCTCTGACGACATATGACAACAGCCATTTGAAAAACTCACTAAATGTAGTTTTTGCACAAGTAAAAAAATACAATATATGGGCAGGGGAGAAAGGAGGCAGAGAAACAAAATACTGATATTCTTGCAAAAATTGCAACTTCAAGACTCTTCGGCTATCTGGTGAAGTTAAGTGGTGTATGTTGATCACAGCAATAGCCTTTCAATAGAAGGAAATAAATCTAAAAAGGAGGAGTTGAAGCATTCAGGGAGAAATATAGTTTAAGGCAATGATTTCAGTTAAGGTGATAGTCTTGACAGTGGTTTAATATAAAATTTAATGTAAAGTAAAAATAATAATTTTGATACTGATCTTATACATATTTCAATCATGCAAGCAGCCAACTAAAATCATTACTTACTTCCATATGAAAGAGATTATGATCAAGTCTCTTAAATTTCATATTCATCTGCTAATTATTACCTATGTATGTCCTAGTTATACAGGATAAAATACAAACTCATATGGTCCTTGAAATTATCATAAAGGGACACAGGAGGATCTTGTTCTCTCAATGTCCTAGTAAAAGTCATGTCCAGTACAAATAGTAGTGTGAGAATTTTAAAGTGTTCCATCTAATAGTTATTATGTCAGTAAATCTTTTTTTCTTTAAGATTAAACTGCTTTTAGTATTCTGATCAATAGTCTAGAGACTATTCTGGATTGGGAAGGAAGGAGGTGAAAAACATTTAGCTGTTCAGAAAAGAAGGCAAGATTCTTTGGGTAAACACCACAAAAAGAAATCTCATTACTCCTTACTTTAAAGGAGAAGGAAGGAGAAGGGAAGAATAAAGAATAAATGGTCTAGGCACTCACCAAGGAAGGCAACATGCTGGTCCATGCTCCAAAAACTTTATATTACTCAGTAACAGTTTCATATAAAAGGCATAAACTAGATCCTTTTCCTGTTTGTAAGGATACTTGGAAGAGATTCAGTGATTCAGTACAACAAAAGGCCACATCCTAAGCCCTACCCACCTGTGACCAATTCTTATTATACTATTGCTAAGCAGGGGAGGCAAGGGGGGGCCTGTTTCTTGAAAGGTGAAAGTTGTCATCCTGTGAATTTTCCTTTATAAAAATGGCTGCTGTGTGTCACAGTTATCAGAAGGGCTGCAGCCAGCAAGCTGATTACCACTTACCAAAAATTCTCCCTGTCCACAGACAGAAGTGCAGCTGTTCTCAAAAAAGTTAGTTACCATCATTGATTTTAATGAAACTGAAGGCAGGTTCATGGGCAAAATTGCTCCTGCTCTATGGTTCAAAGAGGTAGATGGGACATAAAAGAAGAGCACCAGAGAGCCTATGAAAGTTGGGTGTGAGGGAAATCTTCAATGATAGGGTCTATTGGGGCATTCAAAGTATCTTCCATTGCTAGGAAAGGGAAGTACTCTCACAGCATTTAAATGGATGGCCAGTGTGGCAGATATCTTAAAAAATGTATTTTTACTCTTTGAAGCTACATTTTGGAATAGTTTTCCCTATAGCTTTAAAAAAGAAAAGGCTCATATATTGATTTAGAATATATTATGATTTTTAAGCCAACTTCATGCTTTTTAGAGCATGCTTTTTTAGACCCATGATTTTTGAGCTAGCAACAATACCATGTATGTAAAATCTGGGAGACAGTCCAAACCTGGGCACAATGGATTAAGCATCCAAAAATGTGATTGCTATGAAGGCTTCATTGCAGGTTATTTGTCTTGTCAGATAGCAATTTCTTAGCTCAGAAATGTGTGTTTCTAGGTGGCTACAGGTTTTTGGGGCCTTTTTTTGCCAAAGGAATTCTTACATAGCTGGAAAAAATAAAAGCTGACCTTGTCCTCTTGTTCCTGAAAATTGAGATGACAGCTAGAGATATTTTGAGCTCATAGTATACAGACTGAGAAATCATAACGTCATGATGAACATAGAAATTGCTGGAAGTTGCAGTTTCTAAAAACAAAGCAGCAATAGAGTAATGAATCCTTTTATTGCAATTGTAGCTGCTAGTCCCTCAGAAGAAATCCACTGTTTGTTTGTTTTTTTGTAAAAATAAGCTTTCCTTTGCAAAATCAGTTATACTCTTGTCTAATAAGGACAGATAATACGTGTATACAAAGCTCAGCCCAACACAAAGTATAAAAACGGAACAACAGACAAAAGGAGCTTTGAAGACAGTGTTGTAAGTGTCATGGTTTGTTGTGACCTCTCCAATTTACAGGACAATGTACTGTGTGAATCAAACTTTATTTCATAAGCTCATTAGGTAAAAGGCAAACAAGGGCTCAATCCCTTTTGAATAGACTAGCCTAAATTGAAAATTCTCTAGTTAATTACTTCATTAATTCACTAATTTGTGTGAGCAAAATTTGTTTTTTTATGAGCAGCAAAATAGTTACCTAGCCAACAGAGCAAAATTTATGAGCAAAATAGTTACCTAGCTAACAGTGAGCATGCTCATCCTTCTTTCTCCATCATGATGAGGATGTCCCCTTAATTGCACTGGGATGCATGAGAGCCTCAGCAGTCTGGCTGCTGATGGATCCGCTTCATACTGTGTTTGGGTGAGCTCGCATATTTGTACCTTCCAGCTCAGAAGTTTGGTTTATACTATTCATATTGGTCATTTCAGTTACTGGGCAAGAATTTGCTCAATTCTGAAGACTTTTGGTCTTATCTGGTGTTAATGAGCAGTTACGTATAAAATTGTAAGGATAGGAGACCTTCTTCTTCATGTCCTTGAGTATCTGGTGTACGTGTTGCTCTTGCGTTAGCCCAGTGGTGCTGCTCCCAGCATACATCAGGCGTTAGCATGAGCTGTGTGTTAGGCCCAAAGCCTGAGCAGGGGTTGAGTGAATAGCCACAGATGGTGAGCATATTATAGAGACCAAAAATGAGAATCACATTTGTATTGTGATTCAACTATATATTGCAACTACTCTGCTAAGAGGAAGTTGTACTTTTATTGTGACTGAAGTGCATTGCTATATCACTCTGCTAAATCAAAATCCTGTGTAATGTCAAATAACTTAAAATGAGAAAATCTGGTATTCAACACTAAACCCTCTGCTTGTGGAATATCTAAAAAGCTGGTCAGAGAGTACTGGCCTCCTGACACCTTCAAAGAAAAATCAGCTTAATAGAGATGTATCTAACATTCAAAAACATTAAATGAAATATAAAATGCTGTGAAATTCGAATTGGATTCAGGTACCTGTTGTTTATTGGATGTTTTGGTGAACCATAGACTTTGATCCCTCCCACTCTGGACCACAGCACAATGCCTTTTGGGTTAGACACACCAAAATAACATACACTTGAAATGCCTTCTCACTTTTTCAGAAACATATTTTGAGTATCTCAAAATATGTGGTGAGCATTAGCTCTACAGAATTTTTCAGGAAACTGAAAAACAGAGATGATTTCCTTTTATATTATCTAGCAGGCAAGGCTGATCTAATTTAGATTGTCTGAAGTACTTCCAAGTCCTGCCCATTTTATCCAAAATCATATGACTGATCTGTAAAAATTAGATGTTGTAAACCAATAGATCAGATTAGCAAACTTTCTTACTCTCTTCAGTGTTGCTGCCCCAAACTGAGAGTACTTTTAGAGGTCAACATTCAGTCTAAATACTGCCCTTTCTCCTGACTGCTCTGAAGACAGCTCCTGTGATGCTCCAGTGGAAGAAAATCACCTAACCTTAATAGTTTTCCTCACCCCCATGCCCTCCCCAAAAATCTTAAATATGATTTTTGTTCTGTTATCGATGTTCCTCACTGCTTATTATGTAAAATTTCCACATTACTCTTTGCAGGCCTGGTTTCCTTATGTTTTGGTGTTTTAAATCAATCTACTTTATTCAAATATTTTATTTTAGATTTTTATTTATATTTACAAAAGAATCAGTGCTTCCCCACCTATGGATGAAATTATTTAATCCAGGAATAATATGTAACTGTAGCCTTACTGTGCGAAAATTTTCTGTTTGTCAAGAGCACTTGAACTAAGTTTACTAAAACCAAAATTTGCTAGCTGAAAATACCCCAGTTAGCTGAAATGTTCCACTTTTTGAGTTATTTCTCTGGAAAACTGTAATTCAGAAGTGTAACAAGAACCAAAATCCACTGAAATAAGTAGGTGTTTTTCATTAACTTCAGTTTGATGAAAGCCTAAAACTGCCTTGTATTATTTGTAAGAATGTATGGGTGACACAGTCCACCAAAATACAGTTTCCATTTTCTTGCACAGACCCCAAGAGAGGAGCAGTTTGGAGACTGCTGGCCTAGTCTGCAAGCACCTGCCTCCTATCACTCAAGCACCTTTTAGTCAAAGGGGCTTGCTTCAAATCCAACATGTAGATTTTTTGCTTTCGAGTTGCTCATAATGTGATGTTCTACCCTCTAATTGCTATTTCTGGCTAGCAAGAGTTATTTCTGGCAATTTCATTCTGTTAGTTCACATCTTGTTTTTTGTTAATGTCAGTATTTCTCCTGCTTTCTTTCCGCATTTACACATCGTTTTATGAAATAGAACTTCATACTCGGAGTTCTTTACTAGTGTAAAAAAAAGGAAGTGCCATTATTCATGAGTAACCAGAGTCACTAACAATTTCTCCAGTTAATAAACTTATTTATTTCTCTGATGATGAAAAATCAGCCTGAGGTTTGTCCTGGCTGGAGACTTGTTTGTTCTATTATGCTTCAAACACTAAAGCCAAAGACATCCCAAAGAGCCTTCATCATCCCGGCCTTCAACCCTTCGTTTATACAAGAGCTTTCTGGGGAGTACATGGAAAGGAAACGTGGTGCTGGACTCATGAATTTCTCTCACACTTATCGTACTAGGCCTTTCTGCTACACAGCTGAGGCTGCCACAGGGCAGGTTTGGTGTTGTCGCACTGAATCCCGTGAAGATGGTCGGGCCTCTTCACTTCCTCTGCAGAGCCTCTGGTTGCACCCGTCATCAGTACTGCCTCAGCCACTGATGGTGAGCTGAGGGTGACACATGCCACGGGTGTGTGTGTGTGTGCGTGTGTGTGACAGCTTGTGTGCTGTGAATGACCACTGGCGATGCTCTTTTCACAGAGCTTCTGTTCGTAGGTAAGGGCCTGGCTCCTTCTCTTCTGCAGTCCTAAGAAACACAAATGTGTGTTACACCGCCAATTATAACGGCCTAAGCATGCTGTGACTTTGGCGGTGCTAGAAAAGCAGCAGCAAAGTGTAGCCATGCCTATCGGCAACACGATACGACAGAAAGGCAGCACCGTCCTGCCTTCCCCTGCACAAGAGCCGAAGGCATCAACACCACAGCCCCCACCAGCGCTCAGCGGCGCGCCTCCCCTCCCACCGGGCGCAGCAGAAGCCCCACGGACACCCCCAAGAACCGCGGGCGGCGGGACTGAGACTGACGCGCAGCTGTCGCCCGGCAGCAGTGGCGGGGGGCAGCGCCTGAAGGGCCCCGCGGCGCGGCCGAGCAGCGACACGGGCTCGGCGGCGCTCCCCGGCCTCCGCGGCGCCCCCCGGCCTCCATGTCCCAGCATGCACCGCACCGCCCCAGGCACCCTGCCCGGCCTCTCGCGAGAGGCGAGAAAAGCTGTGGGAAGCCGGCCTTCGTACCCGTGATCTCCTCTCGCCGCACTAGCACTGAAGCGGCATCCGAAGGAAGTGCCCGTGTCAGGAAAAAATGCTACCCGCAGCGGGAGGTGGCAGATGTAGGGGAAGCTGCTTCTTAGCCTGTGACAAGGCGGCGCTCACAGAGCGCTTTCAGCACTGGCCACGGCAGAGGATACCTTCCAGCGCCTTCTCCTCCGTCGCTCGTCAGGCAGTGACAGAGCCACCCTCGGGGAGGAGGTGGAGAGCTGGGCCCTCGCAGAGGCGGTGGCGCGGTGTGCGATGCCTGGGCCGAGCCCCTGCCCCGTCCCTGCCCCACTGTCGGGGCCGGGTGGGTGGCAGCGGCCAGGCTGGTGCGGGGCGCCGGGCGCGGCGGCGACTATGATGCCTGGAGAGACGCCGCTGCCGCCGGCGGGGACGGCAGCCGCGGCGGCCTGCGCCAACTGCGGGCTTCTGCAGCAGGTAGCAGCGGGCCGTTGCCTGGGCGGCTCTGGAGCTTCTGGGGGGCTGTTGCTGACGGGCGCGACCGCGGGGCGTTAACGGGCAGGCGGCGATGGGCGCCGCGGTCAGCTCCGCCGGCGCAGCGGGAGCTCGGGTAGCGAGTGCGGCGAGCAGGGCTGCGGCGGGAGCGGCCGCGGCGAGCTTTAACGGAGCGAAAGGCTATGCATATCTGGCAGAAGAGTAGTTTGTCTCCCTGCAGCCCAGGCTCTGCAGCATGGCTGAAGGGATCTGCTAGTGACCTCCTTCTACTCTGTCATGTGCCGTAGATGTATCCTTTTGAGTTTGCTTCGCTGTGGCGGGGGAATGTAGGTTCCCGGGGAAATGCAGTTCCTTCAGTGCCCTTAGGAGTGCTTGTGGTTTGGCAGTATAACAGCCTGGACAATGTGTTCCCTCTTATATGAGAGAAAGGTCTTCAGACATGCCTAGAATGAGTTTGAATTATGAAGCAGGGAAAATCACCAAATAGATACTGTTTATTGGGAATATTCTGCAAAGGCTTAATCTGAATCTGAAAGAGAAAGCTATGGGGAAATTTTTAGTATATAATTTGCTGTAAAGGCAAAGCTTTAAAAACTCTTGTAGTATAGCCTCATCATTCTTGTGGAGTCTGCACTCTTTACAGGCATTTGTACATGCATGTAAATATGAATGTATTTTTAATCAATTAGTAATTTTTTCACTGAAAGAGTGAGTTAGAAAAAAAGGCAGATTATTGCACTGTGTAGAACATGAGCAGTTAATGACTGTAGGTAGTTTTGGGGGTATTTACAGCATATGCTACTATTTCTGGGGTGGAACTTCTTTACCAACTTGAGACTCTTCCTTACAGAATTTAAATGAATATGTAGCTGCATTAATAGCGCTGAAGCAAAAAATGATTGATGGAGAGTAAGTACAATTGCACAAGTGTAACTTTTTTATTGCTCTTAAATTTTTAAAGAAATGCAGCAAATGTGATTCTGTGAAAAGTAGATATTCATTAATGCAAAAAAACTAAATTCTTCTCAAAATAATATAACTTCTTCAGGAATAGTTCTTAAATCTAGATTGTAAGCCTTGTTTGTTTATGCCCTAAAACGTCTGTGTCATGGTAGTAAAAACAGGGATGTTTTGTGCAGCTATATAATTTGCTTATATATGTAGCAGAATAAGCTCTTTGAAGAGATTTGTTTGTTTTTATTTGTCATGAAGAATGTAGTATGAGAACTAAAAGTTGACCACAGCCATATACAAACCTTTTTAAGAAAATATAGTCTTAGCATTAATGTCTGAAATGCTGCTGGTGTTAAATATCAGAATATGTGAAAGTGAGGCTGAGTGATGATCAGAACAGTGGTGTTTTAAAATGCTCTTGGTGGTTTGCGTTCTCTTCTGTAATAGCTTGCCCTTCCCTTTCTCAATCACCGTCAATATATGGTTGTATGGAGAAATGTTTGTGTGTATACCCCCATACTGTGGCCTGATGTCCTTGCCACCTCTCCCAATTGTAATGGTTTATTTCTCATGTACTCTTTCCCAGATACATGTCAATCTGGCTTTCGCTAGTCTAAATTCCAGTCATGCATTCCAGTTTCCAGGAAGGATTTGAAAGAGCCCTCACTGTCTAACTGAGACCCTTTTCCTCAAAATTCTGTCACTCTGTGGATGCATGGATTCCTTCTGATGCCTTCAAACTTTGTGCCCTTTTATCCCTGCCAATGCACATATTTCCACATATGTGGGAATTGCCTCTTCTCTAGATGCTTGTGGCTCAGCCCCTCTCTTTTTTGCAAAAGTTGAACTCTTGCAAGAGAAAGTAATTCAACCCTCTCTGTATTGCAGTAACTGTCATGGTCCTTCTCTTTCATGTCCTTTCTTCTCTCTGTTCTTCAAAAACATAAAAACTTGAGCAAAGGACAGCACCTTTCTTGGTGTTGTCTTGTCTCACTATATACCTTACATAAAAATAAATGCTATACTCTTCTTATGGCATCTAGGAGAATAGTGTTTAATAGTTTTCTCACAGTGGTGGTTTACTGAAGCAAAATGGTTATATTGACTTGTATCAGCAATTGCAGACCACTCTCATGCCTTCTGCATTTATCTGTAAAGCAAAAGGAAAAGTATCTTAAGACGTAGTTGTCCAAATCAGCTGAGAAAATGAATAATACAGCTGGCTTTTATGAGTAATGTCTTTATTTTCTATCTTGCAGTCGTTTGCTGACAGAGTATCAACAGAAATGCACTGATATCCTTTGTTTTTCTATTAGTGTTTGTATGTGAAATTTTGATATCCTAATTCTGTAAGAGGACTTGAGGGATTTTTTGATTTAAGTTAAGAGAGGATGCCTCTCTGTAGTAATGAACAGACTGAATAGACTTTACAAAGACTCTACAGAAAATAGGGCTTTGGAGTTAACTTTAATGCACTTGAGATCTGGCTGTGTCTAACATACGACTTAATACGGACCATTTTAAAGCTGTGTTATTGAGAATGACTCAAGTTTTGTCTTGCATCGGAAGAAACTCTAATGTTATTTTAGAGCCTCTGCTTATTCACTTCAAATATAATGAAATGTTTCTCTAATACGTTTTGTCTGTTGGAGGGAATGCATGACTTTGTATTTCTTTGCAAGTGGGGATTGGATTCAAATACACTTAAGGAAAATATGGTAAACTATTTTACCAGTATATTTCTACCTTAACAAGAGATTACAGCTTCGGTTTGCTGAAAGGTAAGAAAGAATACAATCCTGTTTAAACGAAACTGTTTATTTAAATCTACTATATTCACTGTGTCTTAGACAGTTTTAGGAGCCTTTCACTGTAATGGCAGCTGCCCTGGGTCTATGTTAAGCTTTTCATCTGATCCTTTTCTTCAGGCATTTCTAGGCCATAATTTGCAAAGATATCCTTGATGAGGAGAGAAATGGGGGGGGCCCAGAGAGGAACAGAGTCAGACTGTCTAACCTTCTTCCACAGTACCTGTGCTAATATCTTTTCCTTCCCACAGTTGGACTCTGCTCTTCATTCACAGCACTACTTATGTGGACACACTTATTCCTGGCATCTCAATGTAGGCAGCTGGGAGGTACTACTGTGTGACATGTGCAGCCTGCCTGCATCCAACTTTATGCTCCATTTAATGCTTTTAAATCAGATCTTTAATTTTCTTTGAGTGTAAAAGATTATATGGAACAATTAGATCACTTAGATAATAAAAGCCTTTGGATATCTGGCAGAACGTTTTTCCATCAGGGAAAGGAAAATACTCAAACAGTTGCCTGAAGAATCAGAACGCTGAGTTTGGACTTTAAAACACCCATGGATTTGTTTTGTTTTTAATTACACTTCCCATTTCAGAGAGATCTCTGCTCTTCGTTGCCAAGTGGAGCAGATGCTAGAGAAAATCCTGCCTCTGGAAAAGTGTCAGGAAGAGTTGGGTTCTTTGAAAGCAGAATTGGAAGAGAAAAAGGTGTGCTCTTAAGATTTAAATAACTTGCACTTTTTCCATTGAAGGAACTATGTTTGTTTAACTCTCATCTTAATGATCCTGGTTGTTATTTCCAGCCCTTTAGAACAGGCAGCTCTGGTTTTAGGTCAACTTAATTAAATGGTGGTGAGATCTAGATAGGGAAAAAGTTCAGCCCTTTGTAGTTTCTGTGATTTGTGATCAAATTTTATTTTTTTCTAATTTTCTGTTATTTAGGGAGAAAGGAGAAGCATATTTTCAAATTCCTTTAGGTTTCAATTCCAATCTTATTAGGTTACTGAATTCTCCATAACCTGTTCTAATGAAAAAGGGACAAAGAGGATCTGTCCAGAATAGTGTTTTGCCTCTGTTACCATTTTGAATACATGCTTTTGTTTTTAGCTCCTTGAGTTTATCCTTAATTTCTCTCCCCACCCCTTAGCTGAGATTTAGTCTTCTTTAGAAGAAAAGCTTTTGACACTTCAAATCCCCCAAATACAAGTATTCATTAGACACTAACTATTACTTATGGCAAGGGAAGAAAAAAACCCCAACCTTTCACTCTTGTAATTTTTTAATCTCCCTATAAGATAGAGAATTAACATTTGTCCTGTCACTATGCCTAGTTTCTCTTCTATGTTAGCACTGTTTTTTAATCTTTAAACTGTCTTCCCTCAGCAAGCATTTGTAGTGGAGGTCCTGATGGCACCTGTTCAGAAAAAGCAGGATTTAATGTATAGTTGTGCTCTTGACTTCAGCTTTGAGTTCCTGTCCAAATAAGTGATGGAGGCACAGGCTCCAGAGATTTGTTGTTGCTGTTGTCAGAACTTGTGCCTTTAAAGAACAAATATAATCTGACTTTTCAACTCGCTTGTTTTCTCAGTGAATGTATCTTTTGACTATCCAGTTGTTTCCATTAGAACAGGTCTGCCATCTATTTTCTATCTTCTGTAAGGACATATTTTAACTGTGCTTTCTTTCTTTGTAGAGTTCGCTCAAGATCTATCAAGAGAGTCAACTGGAATATGTTAGGATTAAAGAAGAAATAGTAAAAAGTGATGCTGCGTGAGTGATAACTTTCTTTTTTACTTTTTGTCACCTTCTTTCTTTCCCTGACTTTACAGAACTTGTTCCTCTACCTTGCTAGTTGTGCTTTCCATTTTGCTGAGACTTTTATGCTTGTGAGATTTTTAGAGCACGGAGTTGATGGGAGAATTGTCTTATATTTTGTAGCAAGCTTTCTGAAAGGCTGTATTAGATTAATTAGTATCCTGTCTTGAAGTGGCTGTTGGAGAGTGTTTAATGAAGGGTTTTAAGAACAGGATGAGATTGGAGAAGAAGCTGTAGTTTCTCCATGTGCTGGTTTAAGTGGTTCTTAGTCTTGGCTTTTTGTTGCTGCTCTCCTTTTCAGTTGTGCTGCTAAGTCTTTGAGGCTGATATATAAGTGATACTGCCAGAGTAATCTGCATTAAAAACAATTTTTTGTTGTTGTTGAAGAGTTTTAAGGAAGCAGCTGAGCAGGCACTGAGTTGTCCATCATGTTTGAAAATGAACAGGAGGGATTTGGCATCAAGAATGCTGAAGCCATTTTTGCTGCCATTGTACAGAGTATTGTCAAATTGTGCCTCGATAATTCCCCCAGTGTGTTCTTGCAGTAACCAGTTGCTCTAGGGCTTCCTTAGCTGTAGGAAATGCCTGTGTTATTTTATAGCTCTTGATCAACTCTTAGTGATTTTGTCTAATTGCTTTTTAACTCTGTTGTACTCCTAGCTTCTAAATCACCTGTGACAGGGAATTGTGGCTTCTTAGGGTTGTGTGGAAAAGTGTTTAAAATTGCCAAGTGGAACCACCTAATGTATGGCCAGGTGCTGTGAGTTTGTATCTGTGGTTATTTTCTGCCATGTGTATTTATCAACACTAGCATTTGCTATCTAGTTGCTCAGAATTCTAAGACCCTTCTGCTTTTTTTTTTTTGTAGTCAGCTTTTAGTTTTGATGTGTTCCAGTACAAATCCCAGTGGGACTCCACTAGTGATTCCTTCCTTCCTTGTACACTGGCTATTATTTTAACTTTTTCCCTCCTATGGTATAGCTAGTTCACATACCTTTGATGTTGAGGCCATCTTAAGCAGTAGGTCACACACGTTCAGTAATTTCAGAGTTGAGTTCCTTCAGAAGCAGAATTCTAATGAGTTCATAAACTGAATATTAATTTACAATCATTAAATTGTAGAAGGACCTGTGAACGTCATTTGATCCACTCTGCTCCTCAGAGCCCGCTTTAGTTAGGTTGCTCTGGGCATTGTCTAGTTGAGTTTGCCAATTCCCTTACCTCTCTGAGCTTACAAGGAGTGCGATACTTGAGAAAAATCCTCCAGCATGTCCACTGCTAATGTTTTAGATATGAAATCTTTCAAAACTCCTCTGTAGGAGTGGAGTACTCGAAACTTAAGACTGTTTCAGAATTAAGTTCGTTCATTTTAATTAAAAGGTCGCGTTCTCTGTAAGGTTGAAGTAAACATGACAGGTAGTTGTTTGTGGTTGTATTTGTAATATTCAAAAGGTGGAGGGAAAAAAAAATACAGACATAGTGTTTTTTGTAGCTTGATTAGATTATACCACTGTATTAATTCTGCTTCTGAATGCAGCTTCTACTAACTCACCTCTCTGTCAGCTGAAGTCCTGTATACATCTAGAAGATCAGATGGGAGCTTGTTTGCTTAATCCAAATACTCATAGATAATCATAGCTAAGGTTATGTGAGAATTCTTAATTTAGGTATGTTCTATAATTTGCTTTTTTGGAAAGCGTTTGAGCTGCATAGTGTAAGAATTGTGTCCAAATGCATCATCTGCAAGCCTTGCTTTTTCAGATAATTAAATGTAATGTCTTCCTATTTTGCTTCTTTCTTAATGTAATTTGCATAGGCAGATGAAATTTGCCAGCATGCCACTTTGCCTGTGAAAGTAATTCCGTTCTGCAAATATCAATGCAATGATAAATGGAGGCATTTTAGTGGTTGCCTGTAGTTATTCAAGTTATTTGCTATTTATAAATGCAGTGCTTCTGTACTTTGGTCAGAACATAATCTGCAGGGAAACATAAGTTGATTACCTGTTATTTTTTTTAAAAGGAAGAAACAAAACTCTTCCTTTCAACTCCCTCCCCCCACCCCTTCCTGGAAAGATGTTTTCTGAGGAAGTTTTTGTGAAATTGTCCCACCTCTGGCTTGTCAAAGCAGTTTTCTGAGCATAGGAAGAGGTAGGTTTGAACCTGCTCAGGCTAAGGGACCCATGTTCTTGGGCCTTCTAACTCTGTAAATGCTTTGACCACTGAACATCCCAAAGGTGGTCAATCGCCCCTTCTCAGTCTGGGTTTGCAGATGCACCCTGGTGCATGCCTGAAGAGATGATCAAAGCTTCCAAGTCCAGAAGGGCTTAGGATGTAAGTCTCAGTTCATTTTACTGTGATGAACTGTGTTCCTCTTCATGAAAGTGATCAGTGAGCATCACTAGCTTCTGCTTGCTTTTGCTTGTTGGGCTAGAGTCCTCTACCTAGCACAAAACTTTAAAGACTGCTTTCTGGGATATTGGGATTTAATGGAGAAAAATATTAGAAGTGTTTATTATGTTTTCTTCAGTGTGCATGTTTTGAATGGAAGGAGGGATAGGAAATGTCTAAATTGTTGTTTAGGTTGTATGTGTATATATATATATATATATATATTTAATCCATCGTAAACACTTGTATATTCCAAAGTAGAGGCTGTAGGAATAAGTGATCCTGAATGCTATTCCTGATTATCTTATTGCTTGAGTCTTAAAGACTGTAAACAAGACTTAATTATTTTTAAGGAGTGAGGCCAGCTTTTCTGTGTTTCTCTATAGAAATACGAAAAACAGAAGACAGTTTTCACAGGATGCACTTGTAGCAACAAGTAAGGTAACTGAAGGTGTTTTCATGCACCCAGATTAGTGGTCTGACTTTCTTAATTGAAGAGCAAACTCTGCATCTGTAGCAGATACACGTGAGAATGTCAGCAGCATGCCACTGAGTTACGTTTTCAACTTCAGGGCTGCATTGGCATTACGTAACACACTTCACAGAATCAGGACCTATTTACTCTGAAATTGTTGGATTGGTTTTATGGTGTTTTTTTTGTATGACATAATTCTATCCAAACAATGATGTATTAATGTCTTCTTTTTGAACAGGAGAAAGAAACTGGAAGCAAAAGTGAAGAAACTGGAAGGTAACTCTCTATACTGTGTTAACAGTGCTGTCGTCTTCATCTTCCATAGTCTTCCATCTCTTCATTCTTTTGTTATTCAAAGAAGTAATTATGAAAGGTCTAGATTGTCTCGATTTTACTTGAGAACTCTGAGGCTCCTGGGAGCAAGGCAAGCCACTACCATATATTGTGCAAAGTGTCTGAATTATGTCAGCCCTTCTGCAAAATCTTGTCAGTCAAGTGTCTTAGGCTTATAGTGTAAATCAAGTTGAAAGGGACCTCAGGAGGTCATCTGACCTTCCCCTAGAAGCAGGGTCAGCTATGAGATCAGACCAGGTTACTCGAGGCTTTATCCAGTTGAGTCTTGAAAACATTCAAAGATGGAGGCTGCCCAATTCTCTGGGCAACTTGGTCTACTGCTTGCCTGCCCTCATGGTGGAAAAAGTTTCCTTATAGCCAGGTGGAACCTGTCATTTCAGCTTATGCTCATTGTCTCTCATCCTCCCACCACACACAGCCTGGCTCTGTCTTCTTGATTGCCTCCTGTAGGTATTGAAAGGCTGCTATCAGGTCCCTCCTAAGGGAGGGGACCTCTTCTCAAGCTAATCAAGTCCAATTTCACCAGCCTCACCTCACAGGGCATGTGCTCCAGCACCCTAACCATCTTGACAGGATTCTTCTAGCCATGTTTATATTCATTTTTAAGTATGTAGAGATGCTGACATATGTTTCCTGATTTATTTAAAGATTCTAGGAATGGATTTTTTTTTTCCTGTTAAGTAAAGATAAAGCACTTGCCTCGTGGTGCTGATTTCCCCCCCCCCCCTTTCTTGCTAGTAGAAGGTGGACATGCATAAAGTATTCTGATACTTACCTTGCTGTACTGCTAGTTGGCAAGGTGAGCATTTTCCTGCATGGCACACTTGGGTACAGCTGTGCTTACCACAATTTAAAGTATTTCCACAGACATTAGAACAATGAATTGCTGTTGACTGGCCACAGTGAACTGAGTGGCTTGTATCTTAATGTTAGAACCCCCTAAAATCGTCCTGTAAAGTACAGGGTGTTTATTTTGATGAAAACTTTGTAGTTCCAGTACATGGCAGCAGGATTTTTATAGCCTCTTACACCCAAACTTATAAATTCTGGCAGAGCTAGAACAAAACACTGTGAGTTAGTTTGCATTAAGTCAAGTTTGAGAGACTAATTAATCTGTTTTGTTCTTCTCTGTATTCAGTAAATATCCCAGAACCCATATTTTAGCTTATGTCAGTCCTAAAATTTTCCCTTGATTGCTTTTTGTCAGCCTACCATCTGAGCTTCCTTCTTATTGCTCTTTCTGTTAATACTGTCTCTTCTCTTCTCTGATCTGGTCAGCAGACAGGTTCCCTCTGTCTCTTTCCTCTGCCCTTTGCACATGAGTCACCAAACTGATCTCCCAGAATCTCTCTCAAGCTTCTCTCTGGCTTGTGAATTTTCCAGAAACCTCACATTCAATTCCCAGTTACCTGCCATGCCCTGCATATGTTCTGTGTACTTCCACCCACTTGCCTCCTTCCATGGTCTCTGTTAGGCTTTTAGAGATATTCGTACTGTTCTCAATTTTTTTAAGTTTCAAATGCTATCCTCATCCATCTAATGCAGTTTGCTGTGGTGTTTATTATCTGCAGAGCTATGTAAAACAATTTCACCTTTGGTTCAAAGCCCCTCTGGGGCACATGGAAAACATTCCACTTCCCTCTTATTTTTTTAGCCCCTTTTAATCTAGTGCTACTGTACTATATGCTACAGTATATGCCACTGAACTATATATGCTACAGTGTGACCCACTCTTCATTCTCATGTGTAATAAGTGAGAAAAGTAATACATGTATTATAGTTGTTTAGAACACTAGATATGTAGTGAAAGAAAACATACTTACATGGATGAGTTATGCATAAAGCTTGAAATCTTAATGAGCCAAAAGTATAACTTCAATGGATTTGTTCTTCACACTGTTTACTTTTTTCTGGTAATTTGGTTTGCAAACTGATGACCCATGTTATTTAAATTATTAGTCTGCTCTTGTAGTTTCTAACTTGAACTTTGGTTCTCTTGCTTGAAGAGGCTGCAACAAAACATACACAAGACTTCAGACAGCTGAAAACTGAAAAGAAGGGGCTTGAAAAGGAGCTAAAGAAGGCACAAGTAAGACTTTTCTGTTTGTAGATGAGGTTTCTTTTAGTATTTCTGGAAAAAAAGGAAATCATACTAATAAAGCAGATACTGAAATAGTGAAATTGTGTTTTGGGGGATGTTGAGTGAACAAATCTAGTAATAAATTTGGAAAATATTCTATTGCTTAAAATGAAGCATGCCATTTGAAATGTTGATTTAGATCTCATGCTAATTAAGCATAGATACTCTACAAAATGTTTTTCATGAAAGCTTAACATTCTTTAATTTTAACAGGGAAAACTTGATGGTATTCTTAAGGAGAAGTGCAGAAAGAGTAAGTGTTCAGCTTTGATTACCTTCAGACTTATGCATGGTAATATTTAGTTTGAACACTTTTTCTTTTCTTTTTCTCCTCCCCTTCTTTCTTTTCAGTAGTTAAACATGCAGAGACCCAGAGTTCTGGTGAAGATCTTACAACAGATATAGACAAAGGTATGATTTCTAGAAGACCTTTCTCTCTGCAATATAAACCATTATGAATTTGTCACTTTTCTGGAAATTAGTTTATTGTGTTACTTGAAATTGCATTTTTGGAGTGCTTAGAGTTGCATTTGTGGAAACGGAGAATGATGACAAAATTACTGTAAGAGCAGATGTGGTTGATACAAATATGTTACACTGGTTAAGGAACATAGCCACTAATGTATTAAGTGACTGTTCTCAGTTTTGCAGTAAGGAAGATGCTTGTGTCATTAAAATGACTGTGGTCTGCCTCATGCATGTGAAAGGCAGATTGACTTGCAATTATGCAACAGAATGCAACCACTGAGAAAAATATAAACCATACCATTGTCTTCGTCTTTGAAGCTCACTGAGTTCATAAGGAAACGTGGAAAGCGAAGGACACAAGATAGACATTGTCCCAGTTAACATTCCTATGTGAGGCTTTTTGTCTGAATGGGGTGGAAATCCAGTAGAAATAGTTGTTTTTATCCTACTGAATTTTCTTCTGCCAACTTGGAATGTCCACTACAAATTATCTGAGCCCAACTGCATAATTGAACGAACTCCTTAACTTCATCTAAACTGCTGAGGACAGGTAGAGGCCAAAATTTAAGCAACTGTGCATATTCTTTTGCATTTTTGCACTCTATTGGCAATGCTTTTGAATATTACTCTGTCAATTAGCTAGAAAATTTGAAAGCAATTTTCAGATAAAAGAAAAACCTCTCTTTTCTACTTTATGCTTTGCTATATATATATATATATATATATATATATATATATATATGAATTTTGTCACCCAAAACTGATCCTTTCTGAAAAAGAGACCTTGTCACTGGTTGTGTGTCTCGGTGCATTTTTTGCCACCTTTAGATTGTACTAAAATGGAACCCAATTTCATCCTTTAATTTTTAATTTGGTTCTGGTGAAATGGGAAAATTAAGATCTGAACTCTAATCTGAGCATTATTAATAGCTGTCATACAGAAATTGGCATGTTTTCTTCCTATGTGCAAAGTTTTTTTTTTTTTTTTTTTTTTTAATATCTGCTTATAAGATAGTATCAGTTTGTTGTGGTCTTTGGCTTACAGAATTGCCACAAAACCGATATTCTCGTTTGCCAATTGTTTGATCTGATGATTGTTGAACTTGAGTCTTGGCATAAGTAAGTGAGGTCCCTGTGATGTTGTTGGGTTTTTGATCCCCACCCCTCCCTTTCTGCTCCAGAAACAAGGGTGTCTGGCATCCCTCAGCAATGACACTGTTAGAAGTCCAGACAATATCTACTAATGCTGTGGCCTGATACTCAGTTCAGATACATTTGTGTCCTGTTGATCATTGATAAGACTAAGACAAGTTACTGCTGAGTTGGCATAGAGAAGGAAAGTGATATAAATACTGTCTTCATAAAAGACTCCCTCCCCCATTTATCTTGGCATCAGCTGAATTCTTATGGAAGCTGTTTATTTACATTAATATTATCTTCAGACCTGCTTTTCTGTGGCTGTTACTCTGGCGGCTGCGGCAACTTTTTTGCCACCCTCACTATATAAGGAAAAACTAAAGCATTCTGCAGCCGTTCCTTCAGTTTGCTGTGTAGATATGTAGTTTGCTTTAAGGATCCATTCCCTTTATATCATCTAATATCTCTTCCTCTCAGGCTAAAATGGCTACTTGTCTTAATTTTTGTAATTAGTGTTTTCCACTTTGTTGTAGTCGTGTCTGTGTTCTGACTAAGAACAAAAACAAATTTTTAGCTCTCTGAATAACTGAGGCTTTCCTCAATTTATGAAAATATTTCTTTTAACAGAAAAAATAAAACTCTTATTGAAGGAGCTCTGGATGTGCATTGACGATGCCACAGGAAAAAGAGAGAATCAGGAAAATGATTACATCTTGGGTGAGATGGCGTGCAAAACTTTGGAATTCTCTTGATATTGTCCATTTTTTCTGATCAAAAATAAATATTGCTAACTTCTTTCTTCAGCTTCTGGTCAGGATAAGGCACAGCCTGAAAAAAGAAGACACTTTGTTACACAAGGTAGGTTCCAGTGAATGTAAACATACTAATATGCAAGTGCATTAATTTATCCTTACTGGATAAATCATCAGATTGGGTACTGTTAGCATAACACTTTTTTGGACAGTCTTAAATGCCTTCCCTGGTGACTGCTCGGTCAAGTATGTGTGTGATTAGAATATCTGAAAATAACTGCAAGTTACAATTTCAACAGCCAAGTAGGTTGGAATGCTCTTCTAAATGTAAGCTGGTTATAATCTACTGTTGCAGTGATATCAAATTCTTAGAAATAATCAAAAAAGCTGAAAGTGCCCTCCTACCTCTCTTGTAATAATTAAGGCATCATTCTAAACTCCACAGTATATAATGTGAACTATGGAGTGCAAGCTCTCTTTTAGTCTGAAATGAACATGTGATAAAATAGTTGCTTTGTAAGAATCTCTCACCACCATTTTCTTCATGCATACCTGCATGAATAGTAAAATGTAATGGTAGGTTAAACTTCATATGCGTTTGACAGAGAAACATAATATGTAGTTTGGTCATTGCTTTGATTTTTTTAATGTGGTATTCTGTCTAATTCCAAAAGATCTCTCAGTAGTTATCCATGCACATATTGACACCAAACTTGAACTGCTTCAACTTCACAGGGCAGATCCCCTTTTCCTTCTGCCCTCAGAAGCAATGAGTGCTGTGAAACTGCATTAGTATTTCTGTAGCTGTCTCTCCAGTATGTGCTAGTTAATCTTTTATTTTTCTATACTACTTTGGTTTTCTGTAGTTTAGGCTGTACAGATACTGCCTGGGAGAAGTACGCTATTGAGAGCTTTGAAGATGGACTATGCTATCTCCTTGCCCTGTTAAGTCTGAAAATTTGCTAGCAGTGTAGATCCTAATGAATCTAGTGTCAGATTGTATTGCAGTGGAATCCACTCTATAGGTGCTAAAATATAAGGATAGATCTGTAAGCCTGTTTATCACCCTTACCTTTGTCAGCCTCTGAGCAGCAGATCTGCAGCCTCATGTCTGCAGCTCCAGAGCTGAGCTAGACAGTTGTCCCCTTAGATTCTGAATCTGATTCCTTCATCAAGGCTCAAACTTTTCAGAGATTGCTGTGCTTGTTCTTGTCATGTGGATGATTTCAGGAGTGCCAGGTTCCAGTGTAATCCCCTTTTGCTGTAAGGGGAGCTTTAGATTTCAGAATGGATCTGTCCCATTTTTCCCATTCGCTTCTGACAGAGGCTATAGTGCTTTCACAGAAGGAAGCAATTGTCCCTAACAGTCCATCAGTCCATTTCTAATCAGTTCCTCCCTTACTTCTGTTGGGATGGCTGGATATTGGGGAAGTACATCATACTTTTAATTGCCTTCTTTTTTTTTCTTTTCTTTTCCCTCCTTTCTTCTCTTTAAGCCCAGGACAGCCATCTTGTTGTTCTGCCTTATGAAAGTGGCCATTACCTCAGTGAGCAGGATTCGTAAGATCAAAATGCTCATGGTTATAGATGGAGACTTTTAGGGGGGAAAAAAATCTTTAATGAGTTAGGAGTTTGTCTTAAGTCCCTGTCCAAGATGGTGACAGTTTCATCTTTGGGAGCAAATTGGCTTGCTGGTGGTATTTTTGAAGCATTGTTTTTTGAGAATGATCTCTGTTCTTCTGTCTGCCCAGATCTAGTCTTTCAAAAATAAATCTCTTTGGCCTTTTTCTTAGTGCGCTCAAGTGTGCTGCAAGGTACTAGAAGCCTTACATAACAGTCAGTGCTTTCTCTGTTCCACCAGGACTGAGACAGCTTTGAATGGCTTTCTTGAAGAATGTTTTCATGTATGAAATCTAAGACTCATCAAGCTTTCCATTCATGTTTTTACCAAGCACTGTGCCATTGTGAAAGCCTCACAGGTCAATGAGACTTTGCCAAATTTATTTTAAAAACATTTTGGCTTGGTTTTGGTAGTGTTGTTCCAAATCTGCCAGTAATAAAGTTGGCTGGACCTTGTCATTGACCATCACTACTCTAAGGTTAATAATACATTGCTGTTTTCTTAGAATTTGGAAACTTGTTTCCCACATAATTTGAGCATAGTCATCTACAGTGTGAATAGGTATATGGAGAAACATTTGAAGAATCTTGCAGCACAGTGCTGAAGAGTTTTTGGTAATTGGGATTCTTTAAGATGCATTGCCCATATGCATACTTCTGGGGAGAGAAGGTGAGGAAAGATGGGAAGACCAGATCTGGCAATCTGGGAGGAATTGAGCTTCTCCATATGGTGTATACAAGAAGCTTCTGAGCCAAATCTGGCCTAGTACAGAACTATAACCCATCTTATCTGATCTTCCTACTGGTTTGGGGATCTAGAGGGAGAAGCCATTTATAGATGTTCAGAGCAGGGTTGGAGAAAAGCACCCTGGAGGTACCTTGGTGTCTGTGTTAATTAAAAAGGAGATATAAGGCTTCTATGCAGTGGTGTTACCTGTAAAATAGAAAGCTAAGACTGAATCCATGAGGACCTAATCTGTATGTTGGATGAACCTGAGGTCAAAGTCCATATGATGTTAGTGATTTACTAAGCAGACCTCATTTCTTTCATAAAGACAGTGCAAAGATCTCTCAAGAAACATCTTTTTAGATAGTGTAGCCTTGTACAGTTGTTTCAGGTGGAGGGTTTGTAGGTGCTGCAAGGTTCTCCCTAATTATTTGTGTTGTGTGATGGGATGTGTGGTTTTGCTGTCTTGAAATCTAGAGTATTGCCTGTGACTCTAAAGAACTAGTGTAATTCACCTAATTGGAAAAAGGGATATCAGTAGGGTATGAGAAACTTCCTGTGGAGGAGTTTTTCCTCTGAGAAATACTGGTAGATGTTTGTCCTTGAAAAGTGGACAATTGCCACTGCCAGGCATTTTGCTTTGTGCTGACTGTGGTGAGTTTTTGTTATGAACCAGAGAGATTTATATGGCAGGATGAATTAATATTGTGATAAAATATCTAACGTCTTAATCTGAAAACTGGTCCTTATCTTTGCGAGGAAAAACAATTTGAAGCTAATGTCTTTGTTTTGAAGACTTGTTGCAGAAAGGTGCTTTGTTTTTTGGGGTGGGGAGAGAAGAGGATATTGTTTTGCAGTGGTGAGTTGCCCTGCAATGGGGATGATCAGGAACAGACACTAGAGTTGTAAAATTCAGTTTTAGTTCCAAGACAACTGATTTTAGAATTGAATTACTTAATCTCTGCTCTTCATTCTCCATCCTTCATCAAGGAAGTATTTCATAATTATGTGGAGTAGCTTTGGGTGGTGTTTCAGAGTAATCCTAGTCATCTCTCAGAAATGGGGGAAGGTGGCAATAAGGGATTGAAACTATATAGACTAGATTTCTGACTATAGATTCGAAGATGAAACATAATCATTTTGATAAGTGACATAGTGGAAAAAGAGCGGGATTCCCTGGAAATAATAAATTTTATCTTTGAAATATAATCTTTGAGGGCATACTTTGGATGAAGTTGATTCAGTATCAGAAGGGCCTTTTGCTGGACCTCAAGTGTAAGTAATTGGGAATCTCCAAGGAGCCAAAGAATTCTCTAGTTCCTGTAGAGATGCTTATTATATCCTGAATAAACTTAAACATTCAGAGATTTCTGTGACAACTCTGTCTACAGATAAAGGGGAGACCATGAGGAAAAACATCTGATCCCTGAAGAAATTCAAGCAAATTCATCACGGCCTGGGTAGGAAGGGGGATGGAGAGAGAAAGGTGGAGAATCTCTTAGTTGTTCAGAAATGATAATGGATCTTTGATCCATTTCTTTGGGGAAACTTCTCAGTGGGTGGTATGTATTTAAGTTTTGTGCTTAGAATTGGATGCAAATAAAGTAGTAAAACGGTCTCTTTTTTTTTTTTCTCTCTCTCTCTCATAGCTGTGATGCTTGCATATTCTAGGGCTCCATGTAGCCATGTGACCAATGTCCTTGAGAGGATAGGATGGAAGGTGCCTGATAACTCAGTACTATTATTTCATTCACTGTTCAAAGTAAACCTCCCACTTGTCTACTTGAAGTTTTTCTAGGAGAAAAATGTGGAACTGTGTGTATCTGCCCTTTTCAGTGTAGAGGAAGTTCTGATTTTTAGAACAGGTTGGCACAAAAGGGCATGAGAGGAATCTCCTAAAATCCTGAAGAATACCATCTTCTTACTCTTCCTTCTAATCCTCCTCTTTGTTCCTACTTGTGAAGGATCTCTTTTTCCCTTAAATGGTCCAGTGGGGGACCTAACTAGTAAAGGGGATCTAGGCTTTTCATGACAAAAGATGTAGAACGTCCTGGAAGCTCTATGTGACTCTAGGGAAAGAGTTCAATAAAGTAGTGTGTGATCTTCAAACTTCTAAGATGTTGCTCTAATCAAAGGAGATTGTCAGAGCTTACTTATCTATGGGAAAATAAGGTGGTAAGGTCTTTTGTTTGAACAGTCTCTCCCTCTTCCTTGTGTCCTTTGTAGCAATTAAGATATAGCTGCTACATGAAGTGACTGACATGGATCTCGGAAATGGGGCTTTTGATGAGTTTCCCTACCTAAACCTTTTTTGGGAGCCAACATATCAGAACATTCTTATAAGGCTATTGGGAGACAGATCTTTGAGGGAGCATTTTCATATCTGGAACTAAATCAATATTTTTGAATCTAATTTCCCATTGATGGGCTGTTTCAGGAGTGTCTTTGCAAGCTGTAGCAGAGGAGAAACAGCCACAGGTATAGCAATGATGAAGGATGCTTCCCCCACTTCCCCCTATGTCAGTTCTGCCAATTAAGTAATATGTTCACTGTTCAAAACCACTTTGCGCATGTGCCATTTTTTTTTTTTTGTATAGTGGAATGGTACATGGACACGCAAAGAAGTTTGATAACTTGCTTGGATACTGCTGAAACTACATCCAGTGGTGTTTCTGTGCACTATAAACAGGATCATGCACAAAAGTCTTACAAAAATTGCAAGTACTACAGGGTAGGTTCTAGTTCCATGTGGCACACTGGGATTGTCGATTTCTATGGGAGTAGCTGGTAGTTGTTTTATCTGAAGGGTGTTTTTCCTTTCCAAAATCACAGAATTCAAATTTCAGGATTTCACACAGCGTTTGGACATGCTTTCTTGATACTATAATAACAGCATAAAACAGATCTAGTTGTCATTGCTTTGGAAGGGTTGTCAACTTCTCAGTATCTCTTTTTCCAAGTGGTTCAAACTCTTATCTTTTGTGCACAACTTTTTTTTTTTTAAGAAAACACACTTCTGGGAAAGCTTTCTTTAAGGATTCAGTTTTCCTAATACACTTAAATAAACAGAGAATCTTGTATGAATGAGCTGAAGAGTGAAACTTAAACAATGAACAGTTTAAAAGCTTGTATGTATTAAATTGTAAAACTGGGTGTGGTGGTGTGTTTAAGGCAGGGTATAATTATGATTGGCCTGCATGTTATGATTTAAAGATAAAAGTGCAGCTGCTGGCTCAAAGCCTCAGGTTGCTTTAAGCTGAGAATTAAAGGGTGAATGGGGAATGTCCCTGCATGCTTATCCTGCTTTTACTGAGTGTCGGTTACTAGGCTAAAACTGGAAACAAAACATTGAGCTGTATGGACCTCTGGCCTGACCCAGTATTGCTTTTCCTGACTGGAAGAGTTGTGAAGAATGGTCTCAGTGGTCCAAGGCAGAAGGTGGTCCATGTGGGGAAGCTCTTTGTACCTTCACATATCTTTTGCATGGAAGAAGAAATATTTGTGAATAATAACATCTGATCTCTGTATGGAAAATATTTCTGAAAAAGACTTTAAGTGTTTCTTACTACAGTCTATGGGACCATCACTTGAAAAAGTGGTAATGCAGTTTTATTACTTTGAAGTATTAGGAAAGTAGGGGAAAATATATTAATTTCTTAACAATATTTTTGTTTCCTAGAAACTGTACAAACCCACCAAAAGATGAGGAAGTCTGACAAAGTGCTACCTTGGCATTCTTCGCTAGAAAGTGTTGAAAAGCAAAATTCTGTAACAGCCATGCAGCTTCGAGTGGGTACGGAGCCTTTTGGAGATGACCATCTTGAAAACAGGACTACTGAAGAAAGTCTGCAAGGTTGTGCTAATGATAGTGCTTTTTGTGAGGACAAAACTATAGATGTGATGGTACAGACAGAAGGGACACACAGCAGTTCAGACTTTTCTGATCAGGAGCAAAAAAGCCCAGGTGGAAACGTGATAGATATATTGAATTGGGCCAGGCCTCTCCCTGCTCTGCTTTCTCCAGTGCAACTTTCACCACTAGCTACACAGGTGAGTTTCAGGATGTGTCTGAATTGGCACTAACTCAGTCTTACAACTAGTGCAAAAATAACAATTTGGAATGCTTGTTTTTTTTCTTGGGGGAGGGGAGGGTTGTTGAGAATCAGTGTTACTTACTCCTGTGCACCGAAGAGGTCTGTGTGTCTGTGTTTAGATCTAAATGTATACGTTTTTCTGATCTCTGTAGTATACTGCTTGTGGAAAGAAGCAAAACATAGTTTTCTGAAGTATATTTAAAACAAAGTTGATGATGTCTCAACTGCTGTTATAACTTCTTTTCCCAGTGCTACAGACTTACAATCCTGATTTTTTGGGGGTGGGGGGGGGGCATAAGCATGGCTTTAGTAACAAACTCAAATTTTGAAAGTCGAGGAAAAACTATTCACTTTTCTTTGCCTACTGATTTACATTCTAAGAGTACCAAAAAAAAAAAAAAATTTCAAACATTCCTGTTTCACAAAGGTGCTTTCCATTTGCTATGAAAAGCAATGATGGAGAGGGATTTATTTCTACTGATCAGCCTTAGTATCTCTAAATCACTGTGTGTTGGGCCAGTGTATTTGTTTAGAGAAGTACAGGTCTTCGAATTGATATGGGACTTCAGGAAAATTAACTTCTTTGTATTTTTAATTGAAGGATGTATTGTTTGGAGATGTCACGGATTCCAGTGATGAAGAAGTTGACTGCAGTGTTTCTGCAGCGGAGGGTATTTTAGAAGAAGACAGAGTTCAGCCTCAGAGATGTAATGTATTCAGTCTGAGTGAAGAGTCTCTGCATGGTCTTGATGCAGGAATCTCAGGTAACCTGAGAAGTAATGAAAAGATTGTTCATATTGGTCCGAAGATGCTAAGCAAGGAGGAGAGAGGTGCTGTAACAAAGCAACCTGAGGCGGCTATTTTAATTATGAACATGGAAGCTAACAAAGAGCTTTTGGAGGAGAATTCTGAGACTATGGAAACTGAGAAGAGAGGACGAACCAAAGTAACAGCACATAAATTAAAAGCCATTGCAGAAGAGAGAGGAGATATTGAGGACATGCCCAGTGAATATGGAACCTTCTCAACTGTTTGTATGTTATGTGATTTCCAGCCTCAGAATTGGATGGAGAAATGTAGTGAGGTAGAGCAAAAAGAGGGGAATGCAGTCTTAATTGGAGCTGTTGATTATGAGGGTAAGCATGAAAACCATGGTGAGTTAATGAAGGCAGGAGATGGCTTATCAGGAGAGAGAGAAACTCCCAGGGCAGTATCCATTCCTGAAAATGTTGTTCACTTGCCACCTGAGCAAGGCATCTTTGTGCTTCAAAGTGAAGATTCTGAGGAGAAATCTAATGTGTTGACAGAAAATGAAGTAGTTGAAAATGAATTCAAAAATGTAGCCAAAGTAAATAATATGGCAAGTGACACAGAAGAAAACACAGAACAAATGATAATTGGAGAGGAAGTAACAGCTGCAACACAGATAAAAGGACTCTATGCAAAGGCAAATAATGAGAGGAAGCTCTCTGAAAGCATACAGTCTGATTGCAGTAATTCTGAATTCTTCTCTGAAGCAGAACATGCTGAAGACCTGGTAATACAGTGTGATGGGGAGAAAAGAGGTATGGAGACTGAGGTAGACACTGGAGCTATTGAGATCTCTGCTCACTCTCAGTGCTCTGAAATAAAACATGACAGTGAAGCGATACTGAAGAAGCAATGTGTATATACAAAAAAATGTAAAGTGGATGAAGAGTACAAACTGGAGACTTCAGCTACTGAAGGAATCAGAAATTCATTGTATGTAGATGATGCAGGCAAAAACATAGATGTGGACAGAATTCCTTGCTCATCCGTTCCAAAAGATGATGAACAGCTCAAAATTCAAGAGGTGAATACTACCAAACCTGACACTATTGACCCAGCCCTGAAACTGAACAAAGAAAATGTTCCAGAAATAGCTGAATCATCAGAATTACTTCACAGAGCAGAAAAAGGAGTATTATTAAATGTAGAGGAGGGGGAATCTTTAAAAGTTAAGCCACACCAGGGAGAAAAAGATAATAATTTGTTGCAAAAAAAGTCAGACTTGAAAAGTGCACTGGCCCTACCAAAGACAGCATGCATTACCGATGCAGAAAATGGTGTAGCTAAGTATGTCTCACCTGTGTTAGATTTTACAGAAAGAAATGGTGAAATGAAACAAGCTGAAAACATGTGTAGTACATTAGAATGTGGGTTTTCCAGAACTCAGAACTTAAAAGTGATTGAATCTCAAGAGACTGAATTCAAAGTTAAACCAGAAGATTTTGGAGGGGAAAGCAGTGAGCTGTTAGAAACAGAGAAAGTGGATACCATCCAATCTGTCTTAGTAGAAAGCAAACTTATTTCTCAGGCACAGTTTGCAAAATGTGTAAACCGGTTCTCGGTAACTGAAAATTTTAAATGTAGTGAAATAGAAGGGGAATTAAATAAGCAAAGCAAGGAAGTGATGATTGAGACCTGTCCCAGTTCACTTCTCTGTGAAGAGAGTATTGTGAAGAAGAGAAATAACATTTCAGAGATCGTATGCCAGGCTACTTCAGAAAAAGATTTTAACAGTGGATTGACTCTGTCTGCTCAAGAGGTCTTGGAGACAGGCTGTATAAATACTGAAGAAACGGATCCTCCTGTTCAAATGAAAATTGGCTTGGAATCCACAGTGCCTACTGATCTAAATTTCAGTCTTCAGAAAGTTGGCAGGTTTGAAACTAATTTCACAGAAAATGCTGCTTCTGCCCATATATGGAAAAATGGGGGAGATAAAAAGGATGTTATGCATAGTGTGTTCAACTGCTCTTCGGCAAGCTTGGAAGAGGGTTCTGAGATTTTACCTACTGAAAAAGAGAATGCATGCAAAGAACTGGACTGCCCTGGGAGTGAATACACGCATGAAAATGAAGTGGAAATTCCAGGTGAGGAGGAACAGACAGTAGATGAAGAACCTCAGCCGTCAGTAGAAACACAGATCCTGGATGCAAACTCCTCTAACTTCTGTTTCCAAAAGCTTCTTTGTGAAGAATTAGGATGCAAGACTTCTGTGTGGGAAGCTGGTACAGATCAGTCTAGAACTGATGAACTAACAGCTGGGGGAAAAAGCAAAGAATTGGACAGGGTTGAGACACCTGAGAAAAGTGACAGTAAAAGGTCTAAAAATGCTTTTGAAATCCCGGAGCAGAGCAATGAATCTGAAGAGGAGGACTGTCCCTTACAAAAAGTCAGGTATGTGAAATGGTCCGACTGTGATCCAGTGTTCAGAGAGAAACTGAGAGCTTCCAGGACAACTGTGGTGGATGCTGTGGAAACTGGTGCAGTTGCTGATGCTGATTACCAAGTATGTGAATTTCATTCAATAGCGCACCCAAGAAACACTGTGATGGTTAGTGGTTTAAAAGCAGATCCTGTAGCAGATATGGATGCACGCTGTCAAACTGACACCTCTTCAAGTACTGTAAATGAGTTGTCATGTTTGGTTGGGGAGGACTATCCTGAAGACTTATCTATGGAAAGAGAGCTTTTATTAGAGACCTCTGAAAATACTGAGGGTGCCTGTGAATGTAGGGGAGATTCTAATACTGCTGAGTGGGTGCATGGCAATGAGGAAAGTCTGATAAAAGCTGGAACTTCAAAAGAAAGCCTTGCAATGCAAAGTGCTCCAAAATATAGGTTACCGCTATGCCAGATGTTAACGACATTCTCAGAAACATACAGAGTGGCTGTAAAAAATAGTAAATTAAATACAAGAATGTTAGCACCTAGCAATTTCTTAGAAGTAAATGATTCTGGAAAACTTCAGTCGAATGTGGAGCAAAATCTGTTACAGAGTGTTGATATAGGGGTATCAGTGTTTGAAGAA
The DNA here is from genome assembly GCF_036417845.1 of Apteryx mantelli. NCBI lineage: Eukaryota > Metazoa > Chordata > Aves > Apterygiformes > Apterygidae > Apteryx > Apteryx mantelli. Next base: position 92,805,485 of record NC_089979.1, on the reverse strand, counting down.
TATAATCGTGATCAAACTCTCACTATTTGCAACTTGAGAGACAACAACACTGATGTTATGCTAGGTGGTTTTCAGCCGCCTTGTTGTTGCAGTTGTACCTCTTGTCCTCAGAAGGACTTTCTGAGTAGTGGTGGAAAAAACTTTTCAGTCAAGCGTCTTCCAAATCCCACCCTATCTGATGCAGTATGTAATTCTCAGACAGTCAGCCAGCCTTCCGAGTTGCAAAAAGCAACATTTGAAAAGCCATGCATATTGGAGTTAGGATCTTGTGTGGATGTTGCTCTCGAAAAGAGCAATAAATTGAAGAGCAAAGTGCAAGAACCATCTGAAGTCTTGACTGTTTCAACCAAGACAGCTGTCCAAGTAATGCATGGCAGGCTATCAAAGAGGCTGTTTCGAGGTAAAGGAAGAAAAACCCTGAAAGTTAAACTGACTCAACCAGTTCTTGCAAATGCCGATACGTCTGTGCCAACAAAATACTCACCCGAGATTATAAATAAAATTAGGCAGGAGATGGGTCCTCCTCTGCCCCCTTTGCTACTGCCTTTGCTTGCTACTCCTCCAAGAGCTGTGTATTCTGCCTCCCCAGTAATGACTTCATCTGGTCGATCCTCCTTGCTTTCTCCTCTTGATGACCTGATATCCCCACTACGTGAAACTCCTGTTCCTCCTCTTATGTCTCCGTTGACAAATACTCCAACAGTCAAATCTGCCCTTTTATTTTCCCCTCCGTCTCCTTCAGAAATGGCAGTAGGTAGAAGAATTCTCTCTTCACCTTTGAAATTTTGTACTTCCATTCCAAAGCATGCACTTCCCGTTCCAGGAAGATTTCCTCTGTTTGCAGCTGATAGTACTGCTCCAGTTGTTGCTCAGGAGAACTCTGTGAAAATACTGGACACTATGTATCCAGAGCTATCTGCAAGGGCAAGAACCCTAAACATTTTGAAAGGCAATATTCAGCTTAACCGCAGTGCCCTTTCAGATGGCCAAAATTTGCCAGGACCTGTGACTCAAATAGGTGGATTCAAAGCAATTGCATCTACATCGACTGCTTTTGTTAAAACTGGGGGCAATTTGAAGTCTGACAGTAGCAAAGAACAACACAAAGACATGCAAAATCAGCAGTTGTTTTCCAGCTCATTGAATCATCTTGGGAAAAGGACTTTAATGCCAATATCTATGCCAAGAAGTGCAAAGAGGCTGAGATTGGACAGAGAACCACCAAAGCTGGAACCCAGTGACATTGCTGCTATCAGAACTACCGAAAATAAAATGTCTGAAGTGCAGGGGCCTTTGCATGTCGAGAGCTGTGAAATTGGTGATTCAGCACACAGTTCCATTTCAGAAGTGTCTTTACCAGTAAAGAAGGTTATTGATACTGATTGCCAGATAGTTACTGTGGCATTGAAGAAAATTGCTGAATCCTGTTTTGACTTGTTACCTGTTATTCGAAGTCATATATATGTGGGTAATATCTCAAAGATTCCAGTAATGACAGATGAAGAGAAAGAAGTTGTCTATGAATTTGGGATCACAAACAAGGTATGTAGCATTTTGTATTTGAATAATGACTTCTGTGCAGATGAAAGGAGTATAAGTGTGCAGTGGTTAAACTCTCAATCAATCAGGCAACCTGTTGTGCCGAAGTGTAGTCTTGAAAGGTTATCAAGTGTATTCTAAACTTGTGTAAGCTTAACAAATATAAAACTTAAAATAGCACAAGAAATCACGGTTCAGTGGTGTCCAAGATGCAAAACTACACTTGTAAATATGTTTGCTTCCCTGATATTTTCATAAGGCATTTTGTTTTAACTCTACAGCATTTTTGTAGCTAGTAGAATTAGCTATAGAATGAGTTTTCTTCTCAAAGTGTGAAATTTGATGCATCTTTTTTCAATTAAATAAGAAAGAGATATAAGATATACATATATAAAAATAAATATACATATATGTATATGATATAGAATAGTGGCATACCCTTTCATTCCATATTCACCTTGATTAGCATGTTACATTAAGATATTCAAACAAATGTTATTGGAGAAATCTTTCATTAGTTTGTTTCTCAGAATTTGTTTTGCATCAGAGTTGAAAAAATTCGCTTTGGTTGCCCTATCGTTCTCAAAGATAGTTTGAAGTCTGCAGCAGAGCAGTTTACCAACTGACACATGACAGCATTTTGCCCTGTTTTCAGTTCTCAAAAGTAATTAAGCAGACTGAGTTAGATTAGTATTCTGAGCACTCAAAAAAAGCTGCTTACCAACTTCTCAGGGTGTCTGTGTTAGGAGCTGCAGAATCTGGTAGCCTGATAGAAGTGAGACTGCTGCAGCTCTGTGTTCCCAGGTTCAGGGAGTAGTGAGGCTGAGCATGTACTCCCAATAGGTGCCTGTGCACATGAAACCTGTATACATATGTGCACAGCTAAACACAGACAGCATCACTCACACAAACATGAACAGCACAAATGGCCTGATCTGGTTTCCTCCTCTAGATCATCAAGATGAAAGCCTGGTAGTAGAAAATGTATACATACATACATACATACATACATACAGTATGGATCCCTGTAGTAGCTGGCCTTAGACATTCAGTCTGTACAGTAGCTGACCTTTGATCTTCCCCACTTGTTTTATACACAGGCACACACACATCCCACACATCTCTCCAGTAGCTGGTTTGGACCTTCTAGTTTCTTCAGCAGCCAACCCTCAGACCCCATGGTGTCTGCAGGTATCTGGCCTAGGCTTGTGTCCTCTCCAACACCTGGTTCCCCAAGCCTCTCATCCTACTCTGTCCCTTTAGTCCTTGCCTTTAACATCCTATAGCAAGTCTTGCATAATCCCAAATTGTTCCTCCCTTGCACATCCCATAATGAATCCTGTAGACAGTAACCCCCCCGCTCAGTTTGTAAGGTGATCTGGGGACCCTCTGCTGCTGACTGGGCTGGTGAGTTTCACAGGCAGGCAATGGGATGTCTGTCTTCCTGTGACGGCCCCGGGAGCAGCCAAGTCAGGGTGCTTTGTTTGCTTGGATTAGGTTATTGGGGTTCCTCTGCCTGTCACTGTTCCTCTGTGCTTTTTTTTTTTTTTCCTTTTTAAAGAGCTTTTTAGTCATGTTACCTTAGCAATCCTTATTTAAAGAATAGTAGTCCTGTTCTGCATCTGCTTAGGGTACATTTGCTCTGGGAAGTCACTCCTCGCTTTGGTTATATTTTTTTCTTTGCTAGTTTTCTGATTTAATCATGTGCATTTTTATTAGTATGCAAACAGTAGTTTTGCAAATAAAACAGTAATTCTCTTTACTATATTCTCTAGTGTAGTATGACAAATTTTTTTTTGTACCTTACAGCATTTAGCAGAGTCACTGCTGCGCACTGTTCTCAATAAACTCAAGACTCGGAAGACCGCTTCAAATTGCAATTTCACTCAGGCGCTCTGTAGAGTTTATGTAGGAATTTGTCGGCAGCTGGGAGACTTGGAAAGAGCCCGCCTATTCTGCTATAGCTTACTTAAAGAAGGTATAGTATGTATTAGCAATATTGTGTCTCAAGCATGCTGTGCATCTTTGCTATGGTGTTCCAGAATGATTATATTTGTGGAGTGTTTTTCCTTTTGTGAAAGGGTCATTTTTCTTGGACCTTTGGTTCACAGTGCAGAAAGTACAGAAAATTCTAGAAATAATTTCCCTTCTCCCAGTTCATCCACATCTGTATCTCTGTTCATGTTTGTGGTGATGGCTTGGGCTTTTAGTAGTCTTTGCTCTTTTGCTTGATTTTTTTTTTTTCTTTCTTTCTTTCTTTCTTTTTTTTCTTTTAAATATTTGATTTAGGATCCTCTTTGCTTTCATTTTTTGCCCTGTCACCCCCAAGATAGTACTGTGAGTCCAGGGAATTCTCTACTTTCTGCTTATTAATGGCTTTTTTAATTGCTATTAAGTAAGCATGCACTGATTCAGAAAGCAAGTGTGATAAAACATGTCTTGGCTTAAAACAGTGCCAGGGGTCAGGCAATTCCTGGACCAAAACCAGTCCATTTATACAACATGTACTCCTTAAAGTTTTAATACTTTCCATTATCTGAAGTTTCCCTTCATTGAGAGTTATGTTGTCTCCCTGTGTTTCCATTCTCTTGAGTGATGGAGTAACACAGGTAATACGTACATACTATCACTGTACTAATTTAAGAGTCTGTCTTGATTCTGGAAGGACTTAAATTAATTTGAAAATACCAAGCCATCTAGGGCTCAAAAATAGTATATTGGCATCTGTGTGCCAAACTAAGAGAAAACTAAAATTGAGAGCCTGAGAAACAAAATGCAACAACTTTTGGTTTTATGGGAAGCAAAGTTAGTGGTTATCTTCCATATAACATCCCTGTCTATTTTTTTTCCTTCTTTTACTTGAATTAAGAATTGTGATTTTTTTGATTTCTTAAGTATCTCTTTTTTTTTTTTTTTTTTTTTTCCTGGAACTCTTCTTGTTTTCTTAGCTGCTTTTCTGTCCTTCATGCAGTCCATCGTAATTCTCCTTTCGCTCTTTTCCTGGTAACAGTCTCTAACATGGTGCAGTATTAAAACTATTATTTGACAGAGGCCTTTGTTAGTCTAACTTAATAATTGATCCTTTTATTTTGTGGTAGCTTGGTACTTTTGTCTTTTTATGGGCTCTTGCAAATGTTAATGTTGTTAAATTTTTTTATTTATTTTTTTTTTTAAGACCCAAACTTCAGTGACTAAATGCGTATATTGCATGCATTGTTGAATGATTTTCTGTTCTATACTTTGAATTGCCTTAAATTCCTGTTGTGGATGTTCTGTGATTTTTATTTTATTTTTATTTTAATCTAATCTTTTGATGGTGCACAGTTATAAATATATTTTAATATATATATATATATTTTATATGATAGTGTGTTCATTTTAAAGTTTTCTTTCATACGGTTTCATATATTAACTGTCATCAGAATCTTAGCGACACAACTGCAAGCTATGTACCAGCTATGCAGTTGCCAGACTAACTATGAGCAGTCAGTACAATCTCTTTAGATTTGCATCATCTGTTCCCTTGACTTTTCTATCCATTTTTGTTCTGTTTCCCTTTCAAGTGTTGTACCTTAAATAACTCTAAATTAGGTTGCTTCTTCATAGTTTAATGTCATTTGTAAAATGACATTACTGAATACATCAAACCAAGAAACATTACTGTATTTTTGTATGCTGTCCAATTCTTAAGCAATTTCTGAAAATGCAACAGCTGTGCTGAACTGAAGAGGGGACATGCATTTAGCTTGCTAATCTTTGCTGGTTCTGTAGCTCTTAGTTGTGACGATAGTTTTCTGAGTGTGTATATATAGCATTTCATACTTGAAAGTAACATTTTATTCTTGCTTGTTCCAATGCACTTTTTAACTCCTTGCTGTCTCTACACTCACCACCTATTTTAGTAGTATTTTGCCTGGAAGATCTCTGTTCTAGCGTTCAGAAGGATCTGTGAGCTTCCCTTAGATGGCCTGGAATTTTATCTTTTCTTATTTTTGTAGTTCTGGATACAGTCTTTCATAGCACAATGTATTGTATGCACCTTTCATTTCAACTTTCCCTCGTAGCTAATTATGCACGTTCTACCCTCTACTGAAGAGCAAAACATGCATTTGTTTCTTCATTGCAAGTGTTCGAACTCTGTAGAAACCACGGTTGATGTGCTCTGAAACACAGGGGTTTTGATGGGTAGGAGGAGAAGCAGGTGCCTAAGAGGAAAGAACTGGACTTTAATGACTTCTAGCTTGAATTGAATGTGATTGTGCTCAGATACCTGCTCTGAATTAATTTCATGAGTAAGATTTCTTCAACTGTATCAGTAGCACACATTGTGTTTGTGGAAATAGGAATTTTGATGTGCATCCTTCATATAAAGTAACTTGCATATAATTTGGGAAAATTGCTGAGCAGGGTCAAATTTCATGTATGCATTTTATGAAAGTTCCAAAGAACTTTGGAAAAAAAAGTTTTTACATATGTTGATTCCATAGGTGTATGTGTAAGAGATATTAGCAAGTTGTGTGGATCTGTACTGAAGATCTGATGTTCATATTACACATCTCAGGATTTTTTCTTTTGGACTAGCTCTAGTTTGGTCCAATGATCTGAGTATTCATTTTTTGCGGGAGTGTAATACCTAGGCTCCTAGATGGTATCTTCTATTTTAATTTACTCCTAAAAGAATCCAATTCCTGTGCTCCAAGACCACTCTCCTAGGTGAACTAAAGTAGGGTAAGGATGATGAAGTGAGACTAATCTCAGAAGCCAAAGGGAACAAGGGTGCTGTCCTTCAACAGAAAAGTCCAGTGAAGCCATGCCTGCCTTCTAGACTAAAACATCTTTCTTTTCAAAAAGGAGTATAATTACAATGGGGGAGGTGGTTTGGGGAGTGGTGGTTTTTGTTGTTGTTTGCTGGTTTATTCTCGGGACTGAGATATGTGCTAGTATGCGTTCCCTTTCTTGGGCTGCAGTTGGCACGTGACTTTTGGGCCTTCTCTGCTAGTTACCTTGCTGTAGAATGTACTAGCTTTTAATGTCTGAGCCTGTTTTGTTTTCTTTTTAAATATTTTAAAACTTGCTTTATTCTTTCTTTTCTCTTAGACTTTCCAGACTCAGAGAAATTGATTTTATTTATCACAAATATGTGGCCTGACATATTTTGCTTCCAAGGTGTGATTAACAAAGCTATGCAATTAGTTATCAGGCAGCGTGTCAAGGACGAGGTGCTGGCCTGTTTGAGTGCTTATCTCAACTGGGAACAGGTAATTTCTGCTTTCACTGTCAGTGTCAGCTTTTTTTCAGCATTGGTCGCCTTGCTAGCTGAGTCAAATCAAATAACTTGCTACTGATGAAGGGTGTGAAGATGCCCAGTGAATCTCCCATAGAGATTGTACAGTTGCACAACTAATGCTGCTTCAGGCTTTTTCCTGTGGATGTCTGAACCCTATTAGAATACAACACTCTTCTTATACACGTTAAATATAATCTTTCTATTAAACACTTGAAGTAAGCATTGTTTTTAAACTTTGACTGGTGTGTTCTTGATCCAGGGAATAGGGTTGTGTTCTGTTCCTGTATGGAACTGGGATTCTGATATTCCTTGAATATTTTTGCTAAATATGCATTAGGCTTTTCTGTCTTCTCTAGTTCACCATGTAATTGGTAATTGTCTTTCTCAGATTTTTTTTTTTTCCAAGATAAGCCTGTCTTCTTACTCATGATCTTTCTCTCTGGGAGATTGTAAACACCCGTTTACCACAAAAGATGTCAGTGAGCCCAATTTCATAAGCAGTTTGCATGGTCAGTGCGAAACTGTTTTTTGAAATGATGGTAGAGGAAGGATGACCAGTGTTATGGACCTAAGGACTTCTGTGATTTGGGTTTAAGTCTTTGAGCCCAGGACTTCCTGTATGATCTTGGGCAAGCCATTTAATTTCTGTCAGTTTGAGGCAGGCACATGTTTCCTACCTAACAGAGATGTTGCAATGAGAATTGCAGTAAAAATTCAGAGACACTTGATATCAGTTGGAGCAAATCTATGTTGTGCAGATGGAAAGCCAGAGATGCTTTGCTTCTGGATAAGGAGATTGTGTAAGACCTGTATATTTGCTTGAAAGCCAGTGCCCCACTTGTTTTAAAGACCCCATATTAATGCCAGGCTTGCTAAGTGGAAGCACTGTAATTCTGTAAATACTAAGTGAACAAAAACCATCTTGGTTTACAGCTCTTCTGTTCCCTCTAGTGTGTTGCTCCACATTAGCCTTGAGGACTGCAGCTAGGCTTACTGCTGTCAGCATAGACTCTTAAGTGTTGTACCTGCTGGAAAAGCATTAATTTTTTTTAGCTCTAAAACCAGCTCTGAATTTCATATGGTACTAATGGAATTATAACCCTTAAGCCTTTTGATCTAGTGCAGGCTTATGGTGGAGCGAGTTGAGAGGCATGGATTTGTACATGTTTCTTTTTTGATAAATCACTGTTGGGATGTAGCATTAAGCTCTGATGTTCTGTCAGAGTTAGGCAATACTGCAGTCCTTGTTTAGTCAGGAACTTGTGCTCTCCCTTTTACTGGGGTACAGCTTTTAATCTCGGGCTGACAGAGATGCACTAAGTATGTCTCAGTAAATGTTCCTGGAAATGTTAATTCTTTGCGCTCATGCTACCCACTTGCTTTGTGGCTTGGTGTGCTATGAAATGTGAGAGCCACTGCAGCTGAGGACAAGGCCCTCAGGAGTTTCTATTGATGAGAGCTGATGACATGGCTCCTTGTTTTTTTTTTTTTTTTTTTTTTTTTTTTTTTTTTAGGCGGAAATACAGGGTTAAATTTCAGTCAGATCTTAGTTGACAGTGTGTTTATACTGAGATGCATCTGATTTCATGAGAAATTATTCTACTTACAAAAGTGAAATTTATGTAGAATTGGAATTTAATTCTTGGTCAAAGTATGCCGTTTTAGTGACTCATACCATTGCAGAACTTGCTGATTACATGAGCTTATGTACTGAGAAAATAAGCTCAACACCTGCTGTGTTTGCATGGTAAGCATAGACTCTTTTATTAAAACTTCAGATTTTCAAAGGTTGATTGTGCTTAAATTTACTTGCTTTTCCTAGCTGTTTAATTAGTAGAATTATTTTACATGACATTTATTTTATTATTATTTCATTTATTTAAAATGCTTACTTGGGAATTAGCTGCTAGTGAACAATAAACAATAACAAATTTCAGCTTTAGAAATAATTAAAAGAAAAAAAATTCAGAAATTAAGCAGGACTGGTCTCATCTTCTTGCATTGGAAAGTGGCTCTTCTGATCCTATGGCTTCATTGAGACAAACAAAAATGCCAAAATTGTGGAAAGAGAGAGGAGAGGGTGTGTGGTGAGTGGTTCTTGTGTGTGGTGGGGTTTTTTTGTTTGTTTTATTTTGTTTAGCCAAATCCAAAGTTGAATTTATGGTGTCAGATAAGCTGCAATAAGAAAAGCAGTTGCTGTAGCCAGTCAAAATCAAATATTTGTAAAGAAAATATGGTGTGTTTTGTGGTTGGTAATTTTTCATGCATTAAGATAATCATCTGTTAAAATTCCAGAGTTCATCTTTGGATGCTGGCATTATGGTCTCAAGCCTGCTTTTAGAAATGCAGTCATGTCCAAAAGTAGAATTTCAGTCGAGTGAGCAGTATGGAGAAGATCTGAATGAAGATGCTTGGCAGTACATATTTGCTGTTGATCTACTCTGCTCCAACCTGAAGTGGAATTGGACACATGACAATGTCATAAGGTATTGTGGCAAGCAGTTTCTTCAAATGTTAACTTTTCCTGTATTTTTTAATATTTGAGAGACTGTAACTTAGCTTTTAACATAAGAAAACATTGCATAGATGCTTCTTTGTAACCAGATGACACCTAGACTAGCTACAGTTTTTATGTCTGCCTTCTGTTAAGACAGCATGGGTGGTCAATGAGGAACGTAGACCTTTACAGTACTATTCCAATAAACTAACCCCATTAGAACCATCTTAAAGATTTCATTTTTTTAAATGGCTATATGCGAAGAGTTTTGAGTTGCATTATTTGTCAAGAAAGCAAAGTGCTTTGTTGTCTTCCTCTGAACTTAGTTGATGATTTTTCCAGTTACTGAAAAATGAAAGTGGAACTTGTGAAACCCACTACTTCGGTGCTGAAAAATAAAAGTATGGTTACTTTTCACTAGTTTACTATCCTAATTTCAGCCTCCATAAGCCTCTTTATTGAAGTTGTTTTACAACTAACTGAGTCTAGGTATTGTCATAGTTTTAGAATTAATGTTTTACACTTTCTTAGAGCCCTATAATCCAGAGCATAGACTGCTACCATACTTGACTCTGTTTGAAAGACTTCATTTTGATACCTACGTTTATATGAGAGCACCTATTTTGTACATAGGGATTACATTAAACTAGTAGAATCTCCAAAAATAATGTGTTTGTGAAACTGCAATTACCTAGTATGAAATAAATGTGAATAATTGATGATAATCAAGCTTTCTAATGATACAGATATTCCACATTTTTGTGGAATACTTCTAGATTTGATACAAATTGGCTTCAGTGAAAGCTATATCATTTTAACTTAACCTGTTCAGATTTGACTGTCTGTGTGGAGTTGTACTGATGATAAACTTAGCTCTACTAGCATCATTTTAAGGGTTAGAAAAGATCTTGCATCTCAAGTTCTTTTAGATAAAAACAAGTATCAGATCTCATCTGTAACATACAAATTGTTTTCCATTGATATAAGAAGCTTGCCTAACATCTTGACCTGAAACCTGAAAGTAATATGATTTCATAGATGTGTATGAAGTCTGAAGGTTGAGAATGTTGCAGGGAAAGGCATGGAGATGTTTTTTATCAGGAATATTATTTTAAACAGGAATGATTCCTCCAGCAGGTCAGTTTTGATGGTTTGGGTTTAAAAGCTTCTTTACATTACTGAGCTTGTGGATGCTTGGAATGTTAAGTTTTTTCCTGAGAAGGTGAATTAAAATCAGGTGGAATTATGGAAATAGATGATAAATAGAAGAAATATTGCATGAATTTTGCACCACCCCTTTGTGCAGTATCAGATTTTCAAATTCACTTGTCTTCCACAGCAAAGTGCTTTGGCCTTCTATGGATAAGTGGATAAAAAACAGAAAAGTTCCTGAAGTGGTTCAGTCCATTCCTGATACTATGATAGCATCAACACTCAGGCTAATTGGTAAGTAATCTAAATTCTTGGTTGAATTTCTACTTTGTATAAGTATGACCTCTGGAAGTGTCAGGGTGCCTGAGAAGTGAATTGAAATGTTTGTGCTCCTTCCCCCGCCCCTCCTTTCTCCCCCCCCCCCTTTCTTTTTTGGAAGGAGAGGGGATTGTCCCCCCCCCCCCTTCAAAAATTTTTCATGCATGTACTTCAGTTTTGAGAGATGTTACTTTTTTTTCTTTTAGGTCGATTGGGCCAAATAGGTTTGAAGGAAGGATATCTTTCTGCTGTGAGGAATATTAGCTCTGTAATTGGACTGTTTGTACAGCATGCAAAAGAAGAAGGTAATGTCTGTTTAGAGGAAATCTCATGGAAAATCTACAATATGAATTTCTGTCAGTGTAAACAAAACACACCAATTAGAACACATATGCCAAAACAGCCTGCTTTTGCAGTTTTATGTTAGTGCAGAACAGGCTTCAGCTTGAGTCCCTGGCTCTTCCAAGGTTAATGGAGCACTTGCTCCCTGACAAAAATGTAGTAATACAACTCAGATACAGCCAGCCTGGAATTATGCTGCTTCACGTAACAGCATATCGGATGCTTCAGATAACTTAAACGGTGATCTTGACATGAGCAGGAATTGCTAGTTTGTTACCTGAACGGCTCTTGGTGGGGTTGTGTTGCTGCTAGCAAGAGGGTTGTTATTGGTAGAGGGCTGCAAGCCAGTCTAAATTCCTCACTATGGGATGAAGCAAGCCAGTAAGGGCAGCAGAGCCCTAAGGGGATTGTCCCTAAATAAGGGCACATTGCTCAGTTATTCTGGATGTTAAGTACGTGTTCAGCCTCATTTTGCAGTGAAGCATTGGTTGATGCCAGGGAGCTGTCTTGAACCACTTTTGTGGCTTCTCTCCCTTCCAGTTTCTAGTTACTCCAGGTAAGTAGTATATATCTTGAGGTTTCTGTATCAGACTCTTGTGTAAACCTGACTGTTTTCATAAAGGTTAGCCACCTTAAATCAGAGTAAAATCACTAGATGCTCAAGTCCTTTGGACCTCTTCAAATACTGAAAACCTACTAAATTCAGAAAACTGGAGAGTGCTAGCATAAAATGAGATGTTATGGAATTGAAGTGTGTGCAGACTTTTACCTGCTATTATCTGGTTTTAGGCATCCTGATTCTTAATGTGTGTGGGTTTTTGTTTTTTTTTTAATTTTATTCTAATCCCTGAAATGGGGGGGGGGTCTTTTTCTTTTTCTTTTTTTTGATTCGGGTATCCCCAAAATGTTACTGTGTGTTAAAGTTTCCATAAGCTGATTTGTGTTAACTCTTTGCAGATGTGCCCTGGGGTGTGCAGCTGGCAGCCATATATTCACTGTGTGACTTGGGTTCAAGCAATCCAGTAGGTATTGTTGAGGCCATCCATGCTTGGAAAACAGCAACTCTAAACAGCATCCCTTTTGCTGTCACAAGTGGCATAGCTGAAATCACTTCAGTGTGTAAAATGGACTTAAGCTAAAACCTAGGGAAATAGGCTGTTCTAAAGGAAGAAGTGCCTTATTTTACTAAGCAGTAGTTGGTTCCAGTTAAAAACAATACCAAGAAGATAACCAGGAGAAAAATGGGGTGTAAAACAAAAAACCCACAGCACTTTGGGTTTGGTTTTGTTTTGTTTTACTGAATGTCTGATCACACAAGGCAAGCTCAATTATTTTTATTTCCCCTTTGTGTTTAAGGGGAGAGGGATTTTAAAAAAGCAAAATGGCTTGCTTTTCCCTGATAACTCATCAGTGATCTGAAAGCCAGTATCTGAAACCTTTTTCTCTCCTGAGAGATTTATGGTTTGATGTCAATAGTTTCTGTTGTTTGTCTTCCCTCAATCTAGAGCGCTGGCTTTTTGCCACAATAGAAGATTGAGCCTGGCTGGAAACCTGCTCTATTATTTTGTACTTTATTTATAAAGTAATTGTTCAGATAGCATGACTTTGCCCAGGTTCTGCTCTGTTTTAAATTAAATTGATGAGACTACTCACGTAAAATACTTGTTTAAAGCAAGTAGGAATTGGCTTTTTATGTAACAATCATGTATAGAGTAACAGAGGTATTAAATCTCTGAATTTGTATATATGGTATATTCTGATAATGTGTTTCACATTTGATATTGTTCCACTTGAGGAATCTTGTGCATGTACATAGAAAGTTGGTTCAAAAAAGTTCAAATTTCTAATGATAGCTTCACTATACTCAACATTTTTGTACCTTTCATAATAAAAGAAACAAGCACATCTGTGTCCTTGTTGGTCTCTTAAATAATACACTTTGAACATCAGTTGTAGATGACTGAGAATGGACAGTTGTTTCTAGCTTAAGTGCATGCTGTTTTGGGGGCAGGAGGAAATGACCTGAGGTCTGCCCATAACATTGCAGTTTTGGCTACTGGAAAGAGCCTGTATTGCAGCTCTTCAGAATTTTCTGCTGGTATGGGGAGGGGTGGGGTTAGGTTAGTGCTGGTTTTTTGTTTGTTTGTTTTTAACTATAATCATATGAAGGCGTGAGCAGTGCTAACACAGGTTCCCATTGTAATGGGACCTGGACTGAGCCAGAGCTTTGAGATGTATCAGTCCTTCCCCCACCCCTTTTGGGGAGAGTCTTTTAGTCTCCTGAAAAAAGCTGTGAATTGGATAATGAAGTATTTAACTCAAAGTAAATCAGACAACATACAGTTTACACTCAATTTTTTCTCCTGCCCATGGTGTCCTTGCAGGCAGGCCCATGCTTTCAGGCTTGTCTTCAGTTAGTTCAGTACCTTTGATTTGCAGCAAGCTCTTTACAATCTCTTTTGATCCTTGTAAAGTGTTTTTGGGGCACCTGAGTTGTCTACTTTTTGCTCCTCTGAACAGTTTCTGAGTTGTTCTGCATGAACAGCAGGGGCTCAGTCCATGTGATGCATTTTTGTGATCCCTGGGAGGTTCTGTCCTGGAGCTTGCAGAGTTGCTCATTAAAGAAAGAACAGTCTTCCACTCATTGCAGAGTTTTAGTGGACTAGGTACTGCTGTGCCCAGGGGCACCTAGTGTCATATTTCAAATTTGGATACAGGCTTTAGCTTATTCTGCTGTACAAATTTGTTTTAAATCTACTTCAGATGAATGCCTAAAACCTAATAACTACTTATGGTGTGAGCAGAATCTTACAGGAGCTTCTTTTGTATCTTAATGCCTTCTATTCTAGACTCTTGACAGGAAGGAAAATCAATCACTTAGGCAGTAAAAATCAATCTGCTAATATTTCTGAACGTTCATGAGAAATATGAAATCTTGGCAACTTTCTTTAGCTTAATTTCTCCAAAATAAAGGATTGGAATGCCCTCTATTGACAGTTTAAAACTTATAGCAAGATCAAGTATTTTATAAATGATGAAATGGTTACTGATCAGCTTGGTTTACTCTAGTGCTTTCTTTTGCTTATCTATAGAAGTAAGTTCTTAATTCATGCATCCGTTCTGCTCTGTCATCAGAGTCAGTCAACTTGTTGTCCACCAGGACCCCCAGGTCCTTTTCTGCAAAGTTGCTCTTGAGGTGGTTGGCCCCCAGCATGTACGGGTAGATGGGTTTATTCCTCCTCAGGTGTAGGACTCTGCATTTTCCTTTTGTTGAACTTCATGAGGTTCCTCTCTGCCCATTTCTCCAGCCTGCCAAGGTTCCTCTGAATGCAGCACACATGGTGCTGAGGCACAGCCCTCTGGTGTATCAGCCACTCCTCCCAGTTTTATGTCATCAGCAGACTTGCTGAGGTTGCATTAAGTCTCATCATCTGGGTCACTGATGATGATGTTAAACAGTATTGGCCCCAGTATCGACCTCTAGAGGACACCACCAGTGACTGGTCTCCAGCTGGATGCTGTGCCACTGATCACAACCTTCTGAGCTGGGCAGTTCAGACAGTTTTCAGTCCATCATACTGACCACTTACCTAGCCCATACCTCCTCAGCCTGTCAATGATAATGTTGGGGGAGACAGTGTTGAAAGCCTTACTAAAGTCAAGGTAGACAACATTCACTGCTCTCCCCTCATCCACCAAGCCAGTCATCTCATCATAGAAGGCTATCAGATTGGTTAAGCACTATTTTGTCTTTGTGAATCTCTGCTGACTACTCCCAGTCACCTTCCTGTCCTTCACATGTTTGGAAATGGTTTCCAGGCTTAGTTGCTCCATCATCTTTCCAGCAAGCAAGGTGAGCCTGACCAGCCTGTAGTTCCCCAGATCCTCCTTGCTGTTCTTGAAGATAGGAGTGACGTTGGCTCTCTTCCAGTCCTCTTGAACCTCTCCCAACCACCATGACCTTTCAAAGATAATAGTGACTTTGCAATGACATCGGCCAGCTCCCTCAGCACTCAGGGCTGTATCCCATCAGGGCCCATGAACTGCAAATGTCCAGTTTGTTTAAGTGTTCCGTAACCTGATCCTCCTTCACCAAGGGAAAGTCTTCCTTGCTCCAGACTTCCCCTCTAGTATTGGGGTCTTCGGATTCCTGAAGCCCAGTCTTACCAGTAAAGACCAAGGTGAAGAAGGCCTTCAGTGGTGCCCAGCAACAGGACACAAGGCAACGGGCACAAACTGAAACACAGGCAGTTTCATCTGAACATGAGAAAAAACTTCTTCACTGTGAGGGTGACAGAGCACTGGAACAGGTTGCCCAGAGAGGTTGTGGAGTCTCCTTCTCTGGAGATATTCCAAACCCGCCTGGACACAATCCTGTGCAACGTGCTCTAGGTGAACCTGCTTGAGCAGGGGAGTTGGACTAGATGATCTCCAGAGGTCCCTTCTAACTTCAACCATTCTGTGATTCTGTTATTCAATGTCTTGGCCTTTTTTATATCCTCCGTCACTAGGGCCCCTGCCTCATTTAGCAGTGGGCCCACATTTTCCCTAGTCTTTGTTTTGCTGCTTATGTACTTAGAGAAGACTTTCTTGTTGCCTCTCACATCCCTTGCCACTTTCAGCTCTAGGTGGGCTTTAGCTCTCTTAAACCCATTCCTGCCTACTTTGTCAGTGTCCCTATATTCCTCCTGGTTCACCTGTCCCTACTTCCACCTCTGTATGTCTCCTTTCTATGGTTGAGTTTAGTCAGGAGCTCCTTTTTCATCCATGCTGGCCTCCTGCTGTGTTAATTTGATTTCCTGTCTGTTGAGATGTACAGTTCTTGAGCTTGGAGGAGGTGATCCTTGAATATCAGACACCTCTTCCCTCCAGGGCTGTATCCCATGGTATTCTTCCAAGCAGGTCCCTGAACAGGCCAAAGTCTGCTCTCCTGAAGTCCAGCATTGTGATCCTGCTTTTTGCTTTTTCCCCTCCTTGCATGATCCTGAATTCTGCCATCTCATGGTCACTGCAGCCAAGACTGCCCCCAGCTTTCACATCTCTGACAGGTTCTTCCTTGTTTGCAAGTATGAGGTCCAGCAGAGCACCTCTCCTCATCAGCTTCTTAATCACCTGTCTCAGGAAGTTGTCATCAATGTACTCCAGGAACCTCCTGGGCTGCTCGTGCCCTGCTGTATTGTCCCTCCAGGAGATATCAGGGTGGTTAAAGTCCCCCATGAGAACCAGGGCCTGCAAACATGAAGCTTCTTCCAATTGTCTGAAGAAGGCCTTGTCTACTCCTTCTTCCTGATCAGCTGCTCATCAGCTACAAGAGGAGTGAACCTATTCTGAAGTTGCAAGTTTTCCAGTGGGGCAGGAGCCCTCTTCCTTGTGCTGGAAGTCACCAGCTTCCAGCCTTCACCATCATGGGAATTGCCACTTTCTGATCTGATAGGCACTGACTCTGCCTGCCCCTTCATTGTCGCTCAAAGCTCGGGCTCCTGAAGCTGCAGAGTCTCAGAGAGGATCTGGTTAATCTTACCATCCTCTCTGATGCTGCACAGTCTGCTGACCTGCTCCAGCAGCTCCGTGACTTGTCAGCTCAGCTCCTTGACCACTGCACACCTGCATGCAGAAAGACCATCACTCAAGCCTCATTGAGAGGCCCCAGGCACTCCCTGCAGCCTGAGACTTGCTGACCTGTGTCCACCTTCTGAAGCTTCATCTGGGTTGAAGCTGCTGATGTTGTAGGGACAGTTACTCTAATAGCTGTTGGGGATTGTACCCTGTGCTGTGTCACTGCCATAGTTGAGGATGTGTGGGCTGGTCTGAGCAGTGCTACCAGGCCCTTTGCATCCTTCTGTGCAAAGTGCTGCACAAACTGCTGTCTCTTTTGGCTACACTCTGGGAGCTGTGCTGTAGGCCTGGATCTTATGTAGGCCTCTCCCTAACACTGGCTAAAAGGGTGCTTGGCCCTCCCTAATCAGGAGGCAGCTGGAATAAAGTCCCAAACACTATCCAATCGGGGCAACCAACAGAGCGCATTAGCAGCTGCTTCGGAGAGCTTATGGCCTCCTGTGGTTGGCCTTATCTGTCTCTCTTTACCTGTTAGCAGCATGCACTCTCTAGTTTCTCAGGGATTCCCAGAAGTCCCCAGTGATCTCCAACAAAATCCCTGGAAGATCTGAGCAGAGCCTAGAACTGCTGCAGAAATTGCTACATAATGGGAGCGACAGCACTGCCTCCTGTCCTGGGGCCCTAGACCTTCCTGCCCGTTAGCCCAATTAGCCAGGCAAGCAAGTGGGAGATGCAAAGGGACAGCTAGAGAGGACAAAGTGAAACAGAGGAGGAAGGAGCACCTGTGAAGACAGTTAGAGGAAGGTGCTTGAAGTGGGAAGATCTCTCCATGTGGCTGTACAAACAAATCACAGCAGGATTACTGTCCTCTTTGTAGGACCTGCCCATGCATACTCTTAACCTCTTGCTTGTATGTCAAAGATTCCAGAGTTCCCAAATCTCAACCTTGCAAATCCATATTTAAGTTCTATAACTTGTTTTGTCTTAAGTGCTTCTGAACTGAAGAGCTGTTACAACCAAGGGTTGACTTCTGAAATTATATGCCATCTGTAAGAGTTATCACAGGATTACAAAGTCTTGGACAGGGAAAAGATTTATGCTTTTTATTCCTTCTCTATGGTCAGATATTTTGCATGTATTTGACCCTATTTTTCTCAGTCACAGAGATTCTAAATGATAAGTTGCTCATCTCATAGAAAAACCTCTGAGAATTCTGTACAGCATACCCTGCTATCCATCCTTTCTCTATCTATATTTTGAAGCTCTGCCACTGATTGTTTAATACCTTGCTTTGTACCTGTTGTCAGTTACCATGTTTTTCTATCCTTCGCCCTTGACTGACTTGCTTGACTTGATTCATCTGAGGGAGATGATGGCAATGATGAAAATGTGACCATTTAGGAAGAGGCAGCAAGAACTCACACACTGAATGATGGGCATCAGGTTTTTGTCTCACAAGATTAAACAGCTGAGATCTTTCTGGAGTAGTGCTCTCTTTTCAAAATTCAGCCTCTGAAATTTGGCCTCTCTTCCAGTTGACAAATCTGATGATCGTGCTCCTACCTCTCCATCCTCCATACCATATATACTGTCCCTGTGTATTTAAATCGCACAGAGACTTCAGGACTACACACATAGCCTCCTGCCATTACATTAGTTCTTATGGTAAAGCTTGCTTTGCTATCCATCAGATCACCAGCTGTTGCACTGTTAGGAATGCATCCTTCATGGATGGGCAAAGCTGTACTACATGACCTGAAACTGGAGACTCGTTTGATTCTTTTTTTTTTTTTGAGTGACATTGGTGAAATGCTTACATAACATGGTGCATTCAGAGCTAATTCCCTAAACTTTCCTACTGCTTTTTACTGTAGAGCTTTGTTGTCTCACTGGTTGTGCATATTTCAAGCAAGAAGCAAATTTACAGTATTTGTTTCCCAAGGCAATATTTATTTAAAATTTCTTTGAGTTCTTGGGTTAGAAGATAAGCATAAGGGGAGGAATAAAGAAGGGTATTTATTGAACATTAAGAGATGTTGCCTTCTTCTCAAAATGCTGAGTTGTAAGCATATGTTTACGTCCTAGAGCAAAACATTGGGGAAATCTTGGAAAACCAAGTCAGCTTTTCATAAGCAAAGTAGGTTAAATTTGAAATGACTTTCAAGGTCATTGAAGTTGAATTTTAATGCAACTTTTTCAAAAGGTTATGCAGGCTTTGAAAATTCAATTTTCTGCTCCAACAAATGTTAAGCAATTATGGCCCAACCACATTCAACGTTGTAATTGTTTGGTCCCCTCTATTTAATTTTCAGATCAGAATATAACTTCTTTAGGAATATAATTCCATGTTATAAATATTTTATATGATTCTTAAGTAGAATTAAGTAGCTATAAACTGTTTTCAGTGAAGAAGACTGATTTTTTTTCCACTGTTATTTAGGAAGTAAAGGAAATGGAGAGATTTATTCAAATAAAGAAGGCTGGATTATATTGCACATGTAGGAGGAGGCAGAGTAGGATTATAGAGGAGGTTCTATGGAGGATCCAAGGAATTAGGTCTAGAAGCTACCTTTAACACCTACAGAACAATAGCATTTAAAATTGGAATTCCTGAAAATAAATCTTCCACTAGGAAATCCATTGGCTAAATATATGCATCACTAGCTGAGTAACAGGAGAAATGCTGAGTGCTTTTATTACTAGCAGCAACTCTAGATCTGCTGACAGCAGGCAGATTTACTGATTTATGTGTTGCAACTGAATATATATGAATATACATTATATATATATATATATATATAATATACATCAGGGAATTAGAGATCATTGTGATAGGAGTGGTTAGAAGATGAATGAATCAGGCCTGTTTTAAACTTTAAAACAAGATTTTACTACATTCATTAACACACTTCAGGCTAATGGTTAGTTCTTACAGCTTATTAACATTATCAGTACATACATAAAAACTGTGTTTTACTATCATATGCAAAATTAATATGAGTATACAATACTACAGAACTGATACTATATATATAGTTCTGATGGCTGTGGTCCTTGATGGCTCTTAATCACCAAGGTCAAGGTGATCAGGCTTTGAAAGTTGTTTGACAGGAAAGTCAGAATGGAAGTAAACTTGCCTTCTTTTTTTCCAGTTTTTCTTGGTCACTGTTGATATACTATGCTTCTTGCCCCATCCCTGGTGCCCCCAAAGGGGGATCTCAGCTGTTCCTGATGCTGTTCATCTCACTTTCGGCTTTGCCAGTCATTCTGCCTGTTTGCAGTCTCTTGTGCTTAGCTTTTTCCTTGTTCTTTATCTTGCAACTTCTATCACTTAGATGCCTCTTACACAGAACTACAAAAGTCTTAGTTTGCCCCTTTTGTGTCATATTGCTCATACACTTATGTAAAATGCTTATACATTGTGCATGGCTATGCTGTCACAGTGTTACAAAATACTTACATACTGTTGTTGGTTACACTGTTTTGGTATGTGGGCCATCCATCTCCCAGGGCCATCATAAGAGGATGATCAACCCATGGAAGTTCATCTCCATGAACAGGAAGGAGCAGTGTGGGGTGGATAGGTGGGGGAACCTCAATAGTCCAGTCATAGAAGGGGAGACCCTGAGCTGGCTCCTCCCAGGGCTGTCACAGGACAGCCATTGCAGCCCCTTATCCAGGTGTGAAACCCTCCTGATGAGGCAACTGGAGAGGCTCTCTGGATCACCTTACAGATGGATGGAAGGTTACTGCCCATGGGGGTATGTCCACATATAGGGTGCAGGGGAACATCATAGGATGCAGGGGATGAAGATTTAGGGATTGCACAAAACTTATGGGATGTCCGGGGGAAGAAAAAATGGCAGGGGGGGAAGGATCAAGGTGGCTTGGGGAGGAACAAATGTGGAAAAATAGAGGGATAAGTGGATAAAAGGTGCTGGTTGCATGTAAACAGGTTGTTGGCCAGTATGCTTGTCTGGCCATGCCCTGTGCCTGAGCAGTGCAGGCTGTCCTGTCTTCTTATTAATCTCCATTTCTAACTCTTTTGCTGGGTGAGGGGGGATTTCTATTTTGTGTACAGGTGTGTGTGGGGGGACCTAAGTGCAAGCAGCTGGAATCAGACCAAGAGTCCCAGGGGCCCATGTGTCTGTGGTGCCAGCAACTGGAGTGAGGGAGGGTGCACATATCAGTCTGTGGTCGCTACTGAATATGAAGCCATTCTAGCTGGTGAGTAGGTCAAGTGATTGGGAACCACATATGTGTATGTCTCTGAGGATGAAGCACCTGGAGATTTTGCCTGCCAGAGGGACCAGAGGGTCCAGGTCAACTGCCAGAGAGACAGAGGTCCAGGGGCTGACTGAGAGACCCACTTGCATGCATGTGTGTGTGTGTGTGTGTGTGTGCGTGTGTCTGTGCGGGAGGCAATACTGGCAGGGAGTGAGGATACAGGTCCAGCTACTGGATGGACTGTGTGTCTAAGCCAAGTTACTGGAGGGATCCACAGTGTGTGTATATGCGTGTGTGTTTGTGTGTGTTGGTGTCTATAAGGGGGTCTGTACCAGCAGCTGGAGTGGGGCTGCAGGCCTCAGTGGCTCAAATGCCCAGGTGCCAACATGTCATGGTAGTGAGATTGGGGGGTCCAGCAACCAGTTATTGGTTAAACTGAGTGTACAAGCCCAGCTACTGGAGGGATCCACGTTGTATATATGTATATATTCCACACAAACAGACCTTCATCCTGATCAGCCAGAGAGGAGAACTGAATGAGGCTGCTGGTGCTGTTTGTGTTTGTGTGAGTGCTGAGTGTTTCTGCCTGTCTTGTTTTGTGTGACTGGACAAGAGTATGTGTCTATATGTGTATTGTATATGTGTGTTTTTTTTCTGTGCCTACTGGAAATAAAAGCCATCGTTTTTGTAATTTTGATTTCTCAGACCAATCACAACATAGTCTTATGCCGTTGCTAATATTGCTTCTATTCCTTAATGCAGACATTGTTGTATGAGGATTTAGGGCTTTTTCTCAAGTCACTGAAACAAATATCTGCAGATCAGCTGAACAATGATAACTTTATGATATGCATGTTCTTAGCCTTGGGCTAACCATTACTAGTGGCTAAGAGTGTTTGCACAGGTTGCTAACACTACCTTGTTAAGTTATGGTGAATTGATGAAACACTTGAACCTGTTGGACAAGTGGGGATTCACATGTGATAATTCCTGGCAAATAGGAAAAGGCATGATCTAGATGGACACTAGTACTACTGGGGCGAGTCTTGCTTGCATGTCTGTTGTGTGATGGCTGGTGTCCACTTGCAAAAAGCATTAATGTTCAAGGTTCAGGTAAAATATAGCAATCCTCGTTATGTTTGAAGCTGACTGGACAAGAAACTCATCCCTTGTGTGGGTGGGTTATGCTAACCTGCAGCAGTGGAGGCTTAGACAGTGCAAGGCAAGACAGAAGGGCTTCTTTGGGTGCTTGTGCTTGTACTTATTCTCTGCAGTTAAGGCTCAGCTGGAGTCTGCAAGCTGTGGATTTTTCTTCTCAAAACTAAAACTCTATGGGAGGAGCTTAGTGGTGGCCAGCACAGCTGAAGTACTTCTGGGAGGCTGAACAGGGTGGTGATGAGGTAGAAATAGCATCTCATTGTACTAAACCCACTGTGAGAGGCAGCCAGCCAGCCAGAAGACTCCTGCAAGAGCCTTGCCAGAAATAGAGTTGTTATTGCTTCAGCTGGGGTATGGCTTTAGAAGTAAAACCTTCTATTAACGCTGGGCCTCCTGAGCTTTGATGCCCATTTAGGAATGTGCATATGGGAAAGGGAGAGCGGAAGCTAGTTTCATCAGACACTTAGCAGTGGGAGGAAGATGGATTCACGGCTATTGCTGAAGTATCATGTCTTCACCATCAATTGATTGAGATAAAAATTTCCTAAGCTGCAGTTGTGCTGTGTATGACAGGACTTAGGAGAAAACCCAGAGCTTTTCTTAAAGTGAGCATCTTACAAACACTGCAAAGAGCTTTAAAACTCAAAGGTCGGGTGCTAGCTACCTTTAATTACAGAAGGTGGCTTCCAGAAGAGAGAAAACACAAAAGCAGCTTCCTGAAACAATCTGAAACCTCTTCCTGCCTAATGTGTTCAGCAGCTCAGTAAGAAGCAACCTACCTGCAAGTCTGAGGCTTTCTGGGCTGTAATGAAATTTGCTCAGCTTCCTCAGGATCCATAGGAAAAAGGTCTTCCATCACCTTGGAGCTCATCATTTCTTTTGGTAGTCTATACTATGACTGTCTTCTTCTTGACCAGCATATACTCCTATAAGAGTGACAAGGTATTCTTTGTTTTTGACAACACACAACATGTAGAATGTGCAAAATTGCTGGGAAGCATAAGGAATTACAGAGTGATTTTTAGACCCGTAACACCTAACAGACTAGGATCCAGATCTGTGAAAACACAGCAGCCCAATTGCTTGCTGCCATGGGCATCTCATCAACCTGTGGCCCTCTGTTGTTTCCCTCAGGCTGGAAGCAGATCACATCTGATGCACAAAAAGAGCCAGTTTAGTTCCCTGTTCTGAGTCACTATGGATCTTGACACTGTGGAATTTGGGAAGGAGTTGTGAAGTCAGCTCTTGCATCACCTTGCATGTGACGGCCCCTCCTGGGAGTTGCCTTCTTCTCCTTCCAGAAGGTTCTGCCTGACCAGGAACCTCTCCAAGAAATATGATGTGACATGTGCAATCACAACCAATGCCAGACTGTGTCTCTCTTTCCATGTTAATATAATGCCATTCATTTTAACTGTTGATCTTGCTGCTCACCAGTGAGGACGTATTGTTCTTTCTGAGTGTTTGTGTGATGATTTTGGTTTCTTTTACCTTCTTAATGAGCATCTGTGGAGTTCCTGTTTGCTTGTATTTAAACCAGAGCTCCTAAAAGTCTAACCTGTCCCTTGCTGCTGCTGGGGGAGCAGTGCTGCAGCCAGGGAGCAGTGGCACAGCACTGGAGATGGTGCGTTGAGCCATTGTGCTGTCCTGCCACTTTCAGCTTAGTCTCCTGTCTTGTCGCAAGCTGCACTCACCTAGGGTGTGAAAATTTAATGACAATATGTATGACAATGCACATAGAAGCTCTCTGTAAAGACAAGTGACTCTACCACATCAGAGATGCTTTCCCTGGAAGGAACAGTGTTACTGCTCAGGCTTGGATAGAAGAGGGCAGGGGGGTTTAAATGGGCTTGCTGATTTTCCTCCTCTGCCTGAGGAGCTCCCTGTCACTATATGTACAGGGGAGCCAGTTTTCCATAACTGCTACAAGATCAACTTTCATAATCTGAAAGCTGAGACATTTATAGGGTATATTTTAGCTTTGCTTAAGCTAATGAAAAGCACATGTGCAAAGCACATGTGCAGTTTACTTCCAGCCATGTTACTTAATGGAAAAAGAGATCATGAGAAGTATTCTTAGTGGAGACTGCAACTCTGATTTAAAAAATATGTGTGTATTTATAATATATGTCTGTAATGTAGTGGCTTAAGTGTACATGACATACTGATAATCCAGCACTATCCAGTATCAGTAAAACACATGTTAAGTGGCTTAAAACCCTGTGAAGGTGCTGATCTAAAGAAAAGTTGGCAGTGCAAACATATAATCAGTTTGTAGATGAGTTGCTTCAGTTCTGGGCTTGACATTTTTCATCATTCTTTTTAAACACTCAAGGAGATAATATCTAATCACTCAGAGAGGTTGCAGATGACACAGAAACTGGAGAATAGTAAATAAGGGTGAAGACAGTCAATCACACTGAGTTATCTAAATTCAGTGAGCACTGGGGGAATGGAGGGAGAGAGATCCCCTGCACACAGGGAAGGCTCTGCTTGCACAGGGGAAGGATCTTGATTTGGAGCAGAAACTTGAAATTGGGTTCTCACAAACCAACTCGTGCACTTACTACAGGTGTCTGAAGCACTCTCCTTTTCCTGTGTGCTCTCTTGTTGGAATTTTTGACTTGATTTCAATTATTAAATGTTCATTGAGGCTTTGAAAAGAGCTGACTGAACAGGACACTCTGCTCAAAGCTATGGAGTGTCTAGATTTTAGAGGTTTCATTAAAATATCACATTCTGGAACTGATTTCAGTGAAAAAGCATTCTTCTGACCTAACAAGTTTCTCTGAAACTTTTTCAGACCCTTCCATAATTGACCCAATTGCATAGCTATATGTGAGGAAATCTTGGATTAAGTTTAGACCTACTGAGTGAAGGAACATGATCTTGGAAAGCAATAATGCTGAGAAGAGTGCAGGCCTCATGAGCAGATTTGATGTATACTGTGATACCTATGTTCATAGCTGAATTTCAGCCCTAACTTGCAGGTTCAATTGTTTTATGATTTAATGTGTTGCAACTTTCTATGTTACCCTCTCAGGGCAGGTAGTTCTGGGCTCCCAAGTGTTAGAAAGATCTGGATATACTGAAGTGGGTCCAGCAAAGGGCCACAAAGATGATTAAGGGATTGAAGCATCTGACATATGAGGAGAGGCTGAGAGCTGAAAGAGTTTAGCTTGAAGAAGGGAAGGTTCGGGGCCGATCTTATCAATGTGTATAAAAACCTGATGAGAGGGATTAAAAAAGATGGATCCAGACTCTTCTCAGTGGTATTGAGCAGAAGGACAAGAGGCACAGGACACAAACCGAAATACAGGAAATTCTACTTAAACCCAAGAAAAAAACCTTAACTGTGAGTGTGGTCAAACACTGGAACAGATTGCTCAGAGCAGTTGTAGAGTCTCCATCTTTGGAGGTATTCAGAACCTGGCTGGACAGGGCCCTGAACATCCTGCTTTGGGCAGGGAGTTTGGACTAGACAATCTGCAGAGGTGCCTCCAACCTCAGCTATTCGGTGATTCTATAGTCAGAGAGGATACAGCTCTACTGCAAAGTTAAAGCTCCTTCCTAAATAAGGTCTCCTCAGGAAGTGGGAAGACAGTAAACAATATGAAACTGAAGGCTGAGGGGTAGAAGTGAAGATCTTCTTAAACTACTTTTCAGCTCTAACTGGTCACATGAGTGCTTGTAGCCCACTTCAAGAAAAGATCAAACAAGAGATCTCTAATGTCAGCAATTTAAGCTAATTTGTTTGCGTTTATTTTGAGTAGATTCAGTGGAGATATGGTAAGAAACTGCTAAGAACTCCAAAACCAACCTGAGCCTACCTCAATCTTATGTACCTGTAACTGCAGAATTATAACCTGGAGCAGCAGCCATGTAATACAAATTGTAGTTACACTAACATTACACTTCAATGACTGCAGCTACATGAAGTTGGTCTGGACTAAGGCTCCTTGAAGGCCTGTGCAATAATCAATACTTTCTGAAAAACAACAGCAGCAGATCAAGAGGGATGCCAGATTTGAGGACCAGGTTTGCCATCCAGTCATACCTGCCCTGGATAAGAAAGGAGCTTGCAGAGTGAGGCCATGGAAAGGTTAGTATATATATAAAGTTAGTTTATATTTGGACGTATACATCACAATAGCCTTCTTAATACAGACTTAATCAGATCAGTTGGCAAGATATCTTAAGGGTTGCAGAAGAAAGGCACAAAAATAACTTGATAACTTGAGTAACAGAATATTCCTGTTGGTGAGAGACTCATAATGCAGAATTTGTTTAGTTTATTTAAAAGAAGACTCAGTGACATGCTGCCTACTTTCTCATAAAGTACAGTACAGTTTCTTAGCCTAGAAGAAAAAGACCATTGACTTGAAAGATAGACCAGCAGCCACTGACAAGGGGTTGAAAATTAAAATAGGTCCATGTTTTTAACAGTAAAAGTCCTAGGAACAAATTTTCCAGAAAAAACATAGATTCCTTTTCTTGATGTTTTCAAATCAAAAGTCATTATGTTTTGAGAAATCTATTAGCAAAAATATCAGTTATGCTGTAGTCAAACAAAAGTTTGATGCAGAGGTAGCTGACAAATGTAGTGCTCTGATGCACAGAATATCAGACTCAGTGATCCAGTGATCCCATTTGACTTCAAACTCTGTGAATTATTAACTTCTTATAGGCTTTTCTGTGGCATTTAGCACTGTAGATCAGAATGTGATAGAAATACTCATTAATTTATCTTTGCTGCTCCTAGGAGAAACTTAGTTGCAGCTTCCATTGTAACAGTTACTGCCTTCAGGAAAAGAAAAATGAAGCCCAAAATTATTTAAAAGTGCTCACTGATACTTGGCATTCACTAATATTGAGATACCCGCACCTTATGTTTTAGAATGTTTTGTATCTTCATTTCATTTTGTATGTATAAAGTGATACAGCCCAACACAAAGCTGTGTGCAGATGTCTAAGATGTCACAATACACAGAGCGTGGGAAGCAGTAAAGCTACGCTGAAGAAGTGTCATGCCTGGTTATTATACTTTGCTCCTCAGAAATAGAAAATTTGGGTGAGGAGTTTATATTATTTCTGGTACTTGTATTAGCTTGTTTTGAGTTTGCTTTGATTTTTTTATGTCTCTGTTTCACACCTATATGAATCATGCAGCTTATACCTTCAGAGCAGTGTCCATTGATTTCAGTTGCTGATAGAGCATTCAGTTGCTAGCATTCTGAACCTCAAATTGACATGTCAGTTTAACATAGCCAACTAAATCGATGACAAATGTCTAGTAGCAGTGGTAATATGTGTGCACAGCAGGCATGGTTACAGGTGCTGTCTTTGTACCTATCCTGAAGGCTTCCAGTAAGAATCCATAGAAATGCATTTGCTTCAGGTCAAAGCAATATGATGTCTAGGATCTTTACATCTCTCTTATGAGGAAAGGCTGAGAGAGCTGGGCCTGTTTAGCCTGGAGAAGAGAAGGCTGAGAGGGGATCTTATCAACGTGTACAAGTATCTGAAGGGAGGGTGTCGAGAGGATGGGACCAGACTCTTTTCAGTGGTGCCGAGCGACAGGACGCGAGGCAATGGGCACAAACTGAAACACAGGAAGCTCTGCCTGAACATGAGGAAAAACTTCTTTACTGTGAGGTAACAGAGCACTGGAACAGGTTGCCCAGAGAGGCTGTGGAGTCTCCATCCTTGGAGATATTCAAAAGCCGTCTGGACAGGGTCCTGGGCAATGTGCCCAGGTGACCCTGCTTGAGCAGGGCGGTTGGGCTAGGTGATCTCCAGAGGTCCCTTCCAACCTCCACTGTTCTGTGCTTCTGTAGTGTGTCGGGCATTTTGGTGATTGTCAAGGCTCTGGGCTCTTATATGTTCCCTGTCCTGCGTTTACTTGTCTTTCTTGCATTAAAATTTGCTCAGAATGTCTGGAGTGGAGGAAGGACAAAAATAAGCAAAGGTTGACAATAAAAGGATTGATAATGAGTCTGGCAAAGGAAACGAAAGTGGAATAGATCAAATAAAGAAAACAAAGAGAGGAAAACAATTGCCAGAAGAGAAAGAGAGAGGAGAGAGAAACAAAGGTGAAAGATAAAGGAAAAGCTTCTTAGTTGTGATTTTTACTCTGAAATTCTTCCATACAGACAAAACATTAACAGTCCCACAGTTCTGAATATTTTCAGGAATTTAAACTCAGGTAGAACAGAATCCCAGAAGAACAATTCTGATTTCTTAGGGCTTTGTGGGAATACAAATTCATCTGTAAATTTGTTCTGCTGTGACTTTTGATAATTCATTCTATGGATCATCTCATCAGGCTATTTATCACCATAAATCTGCAGTGTTTTCTGCCTCAGTGAAGGTTTTCTGGACTACATCATTTGGTTAAAAAAAAAATTCTGCAGAAGTGATGAAACAGACACAGTCAAGAAAAAACAATTTTGCTTTGTATATGGATATAATTTCCTCAGAATTCAGATTGATCTTACACAGACTTTAACAAGGTAAGACAACAGTTCCAAATGCTTCAGTGCAAAAAGCTCCAACCCAAAAATCTTTCCAGCAAACGTAAAATCTTGTGATTTTTAGAATTTTTATAAAACATTGACATCTGAAGGACATGAAGTTGCAGGGAAATCATCAAAGCTTTCCAAGTCTGAAAAGTTACAGCTATACTAATGTGGAAACAAACAAAAAAACCCCACATGAAGCAAGGTCATTTACATGAAAAATCTGATGCAGTGCTAATATGACTGTAGGAATACTTTTTTTTTTTTGTGCCAGAACATGGGCCTGATTTTAATCCTGTTCTGTTAACATCTCTGTTGTCCCACAAAATTAACCCCTCTCTCCTGAGAAAACAAACCAAAAAACCCTATAAAGATCAAGTCTGGCTTGAAATACCAAAAGGAAAAAGAATTTCTGCTAGTACTTAAACTCTGTTCTTAATAAACCAATATCACTCCTGTTCCAAGGTTTGATTCTAATATTTTGAAGATATGAGCTTGTAACCTCAATATGTCAGGAAATTATTATTTTCTGCACTGACAAGGTGGTTTATATATTACTTATAACAGATTTTAAATTGAAATTTCATGTAGCCCCGTCTTTATGACAGGTGATTAGATCTACCTTTCTGCTAAACAGGCAGTGTTTAAATTCTTTTGCTCTTGGATTTTTTCCTTCCCTTTTTCTCTCTGCACCTCCATCCTGTTTTCAAGATCAAAAGGAATTCCCATTTATTTCTTTGCCAATTATATTGTATCAAAAATTCAGACTCCAATAAACATTCTAGTGTATATTCCATTTGGCAGACTTGCTCATTTTGACCTGAATCTCCTTAACACAGGATATCTTTTAAAAAAAAAACTCTTTTACAAAGGAAGAATGTACTAGAATGTATTAGTAGGGAAGGAATAATTTGTATTATTAATTCACTTACAGAAGAGAAAGCCACTAGTCAGAAAAGCAAGTCTTTACTTCAGCCTTCTTACAGATCTAATATCCCAAGAAAATGAAATTTGATTAATAGAATGCTTATTAATATCTGATTTTATTAGCAATTTTTGAATCTATTCTATGTACTACTGTTCCTGTTAAACTATATGTATAAAAGTGAATTTTTAAAAAGATAGTTTCTTTACAGTCAAAACTAAAAATAGTAAGAACTGTTCCACTGAATGAATTTCCTTACTTGTTATTTTTAAGGTATTTCAGGCTCAGCTGCTGTGATCATTTCTGACCTGAAAAAAATGCTGGAGCATTTCCGATGGAAAAAGTTAAAAGTACTTCCAAAATATGGCCCTGAATGGAGAATGTCTTCACAGAGTCAATACTGCGGCTATCTACACGGGGATCCAAAAAATGACTGTCAGTCTGTTTCAGTACCTAAGGAAGTATCTCAAAAGACTTGAACCGGTTTCAGTGAGACTTGGATCTGATCTGCAATCATATTAGAGTTAGAAATATTCAGAACATCTAAGCAAACTGAATTCTAAGAAACAATGCCCAACAAAACTGTACATGTGTTCCTGTACTCTTTGCTGTTCTGCTTAATGCACATTTTTACCATTTCAGGCAGTACCTCCATCTGACCACGTGGGATGGACAAAAAAACCCACATCCCTTCCATCTGAGAAGCGCATCCATATTTTTTTTCCAAATAATTGTTTATATTGTTTAAATAGGAAAACTTTTATGAGCGGAATCTTTGCTAAGTGAGCTACAACATAACTACGGCTGTTTCCATTACCTGCTTATGTCTGTACAAAGTTGTTTAAATTGCCACCAGTAGTTCTAGGGTGCCTAAAGAAGCATATAGACATCTAGTAGATTTACAAAGTGCAAGAACATGAGTATTTTCAAAGACTTTTATATTCCTTTAGAATTGTGATATGCTATTCCTAAACATAAAAAGTAGGCAACACTGCTTTCTTACTTAACAGGGAAAACAGCAACAGAAGCACAGAAATGCAACTGTGAATAATGCTTTTCCATATAGCATACCGGGGAATGTTTTCAAGAGTCCTTAATCAACATCATAGTCTTCCATTAGAATTTCAGCTACTGAAAGAACTTCTGAATGTGTTCCCAATAATACCAAATATATTTTCATTTAAAAAGCACCACTAACTTTTTTGAGCTGGTTTGTAACCTGGCTGGAGTACCACAGAAATACAGGCATTTTCCTGCAGGATTTCTCCCTTGTGCACTGTGAATACCGAGCGCTCTTGAGTTAATTGAAAAAATGGGCTAATGGTTTATGATTATAGTGAGCAGTTGAAAATAATAAATGAATAAATAAATACATTATTCCTGAATTCAGGGTCATGAATGCCACATGTAAAACATTTAATAGTCCTTTTGAGGATCTTATATTCTAAAACGTGTATTTCCAGTGAGATGAAAAACCAATGATACCTAAAGCCTTAGAATGAGAAAGATCAGAGAATGATGAATGATTGTTTCAGTCATATGGCTGAGAGATTGACTGATTCATTATAATTATGATTCATTATGATTCATTATGATCATGAATTTACCACATATTTCACACAGAGCCATTTAATGTAGGAAATGTCCTTTTCTGCCCTTGGCATACACAACTATTAAACATTAGTTCTTTTAAATTATCTTTCATGTCCTCGTCAGAATATTTCAAACAGTTTTCATTTGAAAATGACAACCAGTGTACTGCTCTGGAGTCTTATTCTTGCAGGAGCTTCAGTCTAGCCTCTAATTTTCCTTCTGGGAGAATGACCTTCTCGGGGGCAAGAGCAGGTTGAGCCTGGAGCTGAGGGTGACACCACTGCAGGCTTGGGCAGTGACCTCACAGACAAGGGTGCAGGCCCACAGTACCCAAGGAAAAGGAGCAGAGCAGGCCCACTGATAATAACCAGGCTCAGCCAAGAGTCCAGATCAGCAAGCAAGTCCATAGCGACGAGACAGGTCTGAGGCCAAGCTAGGAGGTCACACCAGTGGGTCAGGATCAGGATCAGTGAGGTCCATGGCCAGGCACAAGCATAGTGGCAATGTATCTCAGGCAAGGACCAAGGGCTTGGGCCTAAGTTTAAGTGTAGCTGGTTAGACTGAGATTTGAATCTGTATGAGATAATACAAAAACAAGTGAGAGCATGTAGTTGCAATCATTGGTTAAAATATCTGAATGCTACCTTTTGCCTTCATAGATGGTTGAAAGACAGCATTCACTCATGACTGCAGGTACAGAAATGGACCCTGATCCTACATTTATGTATATATTTAGTGCTAGACATGAGGGCACCTTACTGAATGTCAGGGGGCCGATGATGTGCATTAAGACTAGTGAGTACAGAACTGCTTTTACAGGCCAGTGAGTTCTGTCAGTATGGAACACAGGCTGAAGCTTCTCAAATTATAATGTGAAGACACAATTTCAAAATAATACAGGCTTGTTAATATTAAGAGCTTTATCTACCTATTATTCTAGTAATACCTTGCCATGTAATAGTAACACAACAGCCAACACAATACAATACTAGTAATACAAGATCCAGACTCTTTTCACAGGTTAAAAAAAAAAAAAAAGAAAGGCAACTATCACAAGTTTCAACAGGGGAAGCTCTAACAGTCCAGAAGGAAAAAAATCTTCCACCAAGAGTGGTTAAGCACTGGAACAGGTGCCCAGACAGGTTGTGGGATCTCCATCTTTGGAGATTTTCAAGGCTCAGTGGGACAAGGTCTTGAGCAACCTGATTTTGAAGTTAGCCCAGCCTTGAGCAGGAGATTGGACTAAGATAAATTCCGGAAATCCCTTCCAACCTAATTTTTTCTGTGATTCTATAATATTGCAGATTCTGTTAAACAAGATAGATATGGCTAAGGCATCTGCAAGATTTGGGAGATTTAAGCATTGAGGTTACAATCCAAAGTACCCAAGGGCTACAGTCATAAGAATTAGGCATTCGTGATGCCTAACTTTCAGACAGGGTAGGGTGCCAGCAACTGGAGAGTCTGCAGTGTGTGCATATTGTGTAGATAAGTGTGTCAGTGTACAGTCACTAGTGAATATCAAGCTGGATTAGCCACTGAGTACGATAAGAGTTCTGGGAGCCAGGTATCAAGCTAGCCATAAGTCTGGGCTGGATATTGGAAAGACCAGAGGGTCTGCAAGTTGGCTATGGGACAGACCAGGAAGTCCAAGTCATCTACTGGTGAGGCTGTAAGGTCTGGGAGTTGACTGTGAAACCTATTTGCATGTATGTGGCTCTGTGCATGAGGCAACTGGAGACAAATGGATCCAAGGGCCAGCTACTGGGTAGACTGAGTGTCTAAGGCCAGTTACTGGAGTGATCCACATTGTGTATGTGCATGTAATTTCCAGTAACAGACTTGCATACTGGTCAGCCAGAGAGGTGAACAGGCTGAGGCCACAGCTGCTCTTAGTGTCCGTATGAGTGCTGTGTTGTCTGTCTGTGTTGATCTGTGTGGCTGGCCGCATATGTATGTATACATATATTGTGTGTGTGTGTGTGTGTGTGTGTGTGTGCGCGCGCGCACATGCATGCCTATTGGGAATACATTCTGAGCCTTGCTACTGGCTGGACCCAGGAACGTGGAGCTGCGGCATTCTCACTTCTGTCAGACTATCAGATTTGTCAGCTTGTAACACCCACCACAGCATTTCCCTCCAGTTCTATCATTTAAAATAATTGTTGATTCTGCCATCCATTTTCATACTCAACTTCTCTAGTCAAAAAAAGCAGCTTTTATAATTGTTTTGGGATGACAAAATGCAAACAAGATTCAGTTGCCTGAATCCTCTTTTCTGGTTTGAGCTTTACTCAGCGAACACTCCTCTTTTTATTTTATAGGGCAGGTATTCTGGATCAAGTCACTCGCAGTGCAACCTCCCAACTGCTTCTGTTGACAGAAGGTGGAAGGTATGCACAGCTGGGTTCATAAAATGGGGAGAAGAGAAGATGTTCACCAGCTAATCATGTCATAGCCCTTCTCTCCCCCAACAGCTGAACTCATACATCTTATTAGCCTTAAAGCACAATGAGGTGTTGTGTTGGCAAGGTGTATGAATCAGAAACTAATAAATACCTTCAAAATTATTTCAGTTGACTTTTGAATTTTTTTTTTTGACTGGTATGTCATGTTTTGCAAAATTTAGCATGTATTTGTTCCTCCTGCTGAGTGTATGCATAGCATGAGTATAACCAAGGCTGATTTGTAGAAAACTGGATGGATCAGAAAACCTAACAGCTTTATTCATGCTTGATGTGGATGATAAGACCTTTTATCTTTAACTATCTCTTTATTTCTTATTCTTCCATGATACAATTCCTGAAATTACTATTAGAAATGAAATACATTAGTGTAAGCTGTAGCTGGTATAAGACATTTCATCAGCAAGCTGTCAAGTTCACTTTTTCAGGGATACTAAGTGCAGAGAGTTTTAAAAGCAGAATTTCTTTCAGTGTGCTCTTAGATCTTTGCCACTTACATTTGAACTGCAAAATGCCATAACTGTGCAATTCGGGCTGCAAAGTGCTGTGCTCATTTAATCATAGAGCTCAGGTGGCAGCTGCTTCTCTCAAGGGAAGGGGTTTCCAGTGGCTTCTGTCTGCTCCCAGGGACCAGTATTAGCAGTGATGATGTGCCAGCTCCCACAACATCTTTTCAGGGAGAATATATCTTCTGTGAGAAGATCACTGTGTGTAAGAGGAGGATGCAAGGGGGTGTAAGTAGATGTGTGGGGAATTGGTTTAGTGGCAGGTGGGTGCCTGCTAGAATCCCCTTTCTGATCACACCTCTGGCTAAATCCTCTTGCATCTCAACTTTTGACACTGTTCATTCCCCTTAAGATATGACAGCTGTTGTCTTTTTCTGCCCTTTCTCTCCTTTCATTCACCCCTCAGATCTTATTCCCTTCCATTTTATTCCTTTTCATTTTTTCTTTTTCCTTTGTTTATAACTAATCCATACTGAGAGCTACTTGGGTACCAGGAAATGTGTCGTCTACATATTGCTGTGTTTTAAGGAACTGTGTCCTATCATTTATTGGTTATTACCATATTAGTTAAACAACGTATTTCAGGAAAATTAGCAAAATTCAGCAAAATCATTTTACCAAAAATGTAAAGCACAGCTCAACCAGGACAGTAAATCCACTCTGCTACGCATAAACGATCTCGAACTTTTAAGGAACCTGAACTGGTTTTTGTGCTGAGTACAATACACAATGTGAACTTCAAGTCATTAGTTTTTGCTGCAGACATTTCTGAGCTTTGGTTGACAAACCTCATTCTGTACTTCATTACTTAAGACACAGCATAAACCTTTAAAATGTCATTAAATGAGCAGTTACAGCAAGTGTAACAGAATGGAGAGTCACACTTGAGTTAAAGTATTCTTAGTTGAGAACAATATCTCTATCATGCTCTCTGGGAAACTGTTGTCTCAAGATTTACAGATTAATAAAATGCACAACTCAGTTATAATGAAGATACTGAAGGAAATTGCTTTTGTTTGTCTGGAAGGGTAAAAGAAAGATTCCCCCCCCCCCCACCATCTCCAGGGTGGTCCTCTGTCACTTCTTCAGTATGGTAAATACAGGGATAGCTTCTCTGGAAGAAGGGGTGGAGTTTTTAAGCACCAGATGTAGCTTATGCTTACGTTCTGTCAAAATTTATGATATGTGTTTTCTTCATCTCATTTTCAGGGCCAGCCTCATATCAGCATTCAGATTGTATCATGCTATTCAGAAAATGATAAAAACAGCTGTATTTATGCACCTGTTACTGCAGTAAACAATGGATTCAGAATTTTGTGAGTGTGTTTTCCCATAGTCCTCCTTATTGAATTGTTTGACTTCCATTTCCATCTAGCTAGAGAGGCTTCCAAGCCTTCGAAAGAGAAGGTCTGCTTGCAGTGGGGTTGTAAAATCTCTGGGTGCTGTTTTCCGCTTCTGCAGCTATTCTGATATTTTACATAAGGTATTGGAATAGCAAGAGACAGAAAAGAGAGGGAAGATATAATACAGCTGTAAAGGCATAAAGAAGATCTCATCTGGTGTACGGTTTTCATTGCCTGTATTAAAAAAAAAACCCAACAACTTCAACTGGCAGATGCAAAGAATGGCTGACATAAGATTGGAATAGCCCTCTCAAAAAGGTAGACTAAAAGATTTTGCTGTTTTAGTCACAAGATAAGGTATAATGATTTCCTATGAATCCATTTGGGGTAGAAAGGGAGAGGAACTATTTACATTAGAGGATAATATCAGTACAAAGTCAAATTGCTGTTAATTGAATATGTTTAAGCTGGAAACAGGAAGATTTCTAACCACTGATACCTCAGATGTAAATACTCTCAAAATAGCTATAACTGCTAAAACCTTCCATTGCTTAGACAGGCCTACTGTTTCTTGCCGTATTTGAACTCAGGGACTTCTTTATCACTCACCCTATAAACTTTCACATTATTAACTTTTAATTTTTTGCTGATAGTTGCAGGTATGGAGTCTTCTTTTTGCTGAGGTGTAGTATTCCTGAGAATGCAACTAACTTCTAATATGGAAATACTGATTTATACTAAGCTTCCATCTGAAACCAGGATAAGCTCACCAAATATACACAACCTAATAAGACTGTCATGAATTAGCCATCTGTGTTGAAGCAAAAGGTGTTAAAGTTTGAGCTGCAAAACACAAACAGTATAAAAGAAAGCAGATGCTTGACAGAAGAAGAAAAATTAATCAAGTTTCTGCTTCTCCCACCAAAAAAAGAGCAGCACCCAGTCAGTAACTCATTTGATTTGAGTGATTCTTCAAGAGGATGTATTAATCATCAGCATAAGATATCCAAATATTTATGGCTTACTATACTGGCTATACTTGTTCACAATATAAATGTATTTAGCAAAGACTTCTAGTGTTCTTGCTTCTAACTCTTTGGCCAACTTAAGATCCTGTAATACAATGACTTCTACTATAACACCATCCATGGAAAGAAATGCCTGAATAATTTTTCAAATCAAATAGTGAGGTAATAGGGCTTTGCAGAATACCTACTGTGGTATTCTCTATGTGAGAAAAGTAGAAGTCATGATTAGGATATGAAACATCAGATTTCTGTCATGCAGTTCCTCAACTGATGTTAAGATAATATTAAGATCAATTTTCTTGCCTATTATGTGGGCACTCACATAATTCTAATGCAGCCTTCTTAGTCATACCATGAAGAGGAAAATGATTCATCCGAATATTAAAAACTTTTATGATTTCTGACTGAAGAGACTGCCTTAGTCAATGATGCTGATATTTTTATCATGGAGAAACACTTGCTCATATGAATATCTCTAATGTTGCATACATAAAGACAAGATGGGAGCAAAGAGATTCAGGACTAAGAAGTGATTAACAGCTTCTACAGTCCCACAGGAAGGATCAGTTTGAAGAGTAGTAGAAGAAATACAAAATATTTTTCTACAGTATAGTATTGTCTAATGAACTTATGTTTCACTGTGTTGATGATGCACTTATTTTCAGCTGTTTGTCCTCAGCGTTGCCTTTTCCTTGGAACAGTTAGTACCATGACATAGAGTATTTTTTTCCTTCCTTGACATGCATGAAAGAAATAACAGATATTGGGTGTACTTACATGGCCTTTCTCATCTGTGCCAGATACTGAGCCTCAGCCCAACCGGGTGCAGGTTGGATGGTGTTTATACTGTTCAAACGAGCACTGTATTGAACTCTTTAGCTGTCTCTATACAGTAAATAAAAACAGTTTTCACCTTGTGAAGATGAGTTTTTCAGCAAGTGAGGTGAGGGAATTAAATATATTAGCAACTGGAATGATCTGAGTGGGCTCAGACCTGGGACGCTGTAGATCTCTGCCAAGAGTGTATTTCTGCACTTTTCATTCCAGTCATTATGTTCTGGAAACCTTTAAACTCAGAAGGTCTTCAGAGGGAAGAAAGAGGAAAGAAGGTGGTTCCACTGTAGCTTCCCATCCAAAAAATCTGCTGTGGGACAGCTTAGCCAAGGCGTATATTCCAAGTTGTCTCTGAGCGACATATAATGTTGAAAGCTCTCATGTTACAGGACTTCAAATTCTTTAATAAGATCCCGTGCTTGGTGCTGTAGATAGTTTAGGGCAGAAGGAGAAAAACACCACTGTGAGACAAAATTATAAGCTCTTTTATAGCTTAAGTGCTAGTGATATATATATGTGTGTGTGTGTGTATATATATGTGTGTGTGTATATACATATATGTATATTCTTGGTATCATGGTTTTGCTCATTAATGCTTGGATTTCCTTATTCTAGAAAGGAAAAGGCGGTGTGTACTTTATTGATTGAGTAGTGTGGATTCATGCTTGAAAATTCTGCTTTTGTTCTCAGGTGGAACACATCTCTGCCTTTTTTCTTCAGAAGTGCATTTTTAACCAGTATATAATTGAATTATTTACTAAAAATAACTAGAAATGATAAATGAGTAAGAACATGGTTTCTGAACTTGAATACTGAAACTCAGCTTCTTGAGCTCCTAAAATAGGGTAATAGCATCCTTGAAGAAGAACATACAAGACTAGATTTTTGGAATTGTCTAAGGTGCCATAGTGGTTACACAAAAATATCACTAAGGCTTATGGTTTAGATTTGCATGCTGACCAACCAAGTTCCATTCTTTTTTTTCCCCCCAAGCTACAGGTCTTTTTTTTTTTTTAACTTTCTCTGTAGATAGCTTTCATCACAATACATAAAGTATTAAGCAAGTTCTTTCTTATTTTTCAGGTCAATAAAATCGACTCAAAGTAAAAGAGGTTTAATGTGGTAAAATGAGATGCTTTTCTGCCAAAACATACAGCATAGAATTAGCCAGAAGTGACCAGCAGTTTTAAATTATTGCCTATGCTTATTAGCATATATGAAATCTATATATCAAATCCTGCATAAGACTAATTTATATTAAAACTCAATCAGTTTAAAGAAACATATACTTTTCATTGGGAAAAGTAAAGTTGATCAAAGGTCATTCTCCAGCTTTGGAAATGGAGAGACATGTGAATGGATATGAATGGATAGATTAAGGAGAGCAAATTATTTCTTTTTTTCTGCATGTCATCTTCTATCTTATCTTGTATTGCAAGGTCAGTAATAATCCCTTTCTCATGGAAATTTGGTAGGAATTAACAGATACAATATCTGGAGAATGATACAGTCACACACAGCTAGGGAACACATCCTACAGATGGACTTGCTATCAACAAAACACATCATTGCTTCTGTTCATACCTTGCATGAGCTCAAAGCTTAACACTTGCGCATCCTATTTAAGTCTTTGGTAGCAGAGATAGATAGATAACTTTTTAAATTCATAATAAAAGACAAGAACTAGAAGGATTATTTTGCAATTCCAGTTTGTTATTCATTCAAATTAGAAG
This sequence comes from Apteryx mantelli, assembly GCF_036417845.1. Taxonomy (NCBI): domain Eukaryota; kingdom Metazoa; phylum Chordata; class Aves; order Apterygiformes; family Apterygidae; genus Apteryx; species Apteryx mantelli. The sequence continues at coordinate 92,766,464 of NC_089979.1, read as the reverse complement.
GGTGAGATATAGAGCCTGATTCAGTATTCTGTTCCTCCATTTCATTTTCGTTTTTCATTGCTGAAGTTGCACTGGTATAAAAGTAGAGTAACTGAAGTGAATAAAGAGAAAAATGTGTTTTTCATTGTTCAAACTCTACCTTTTCTCTTTATATCAGCATATTTGACAATTAGTTGGAGAGGTCATAATTTTCTAATCTTTTTCCAGATGAAAGCTTAGCAGTTCCTGTCATTTTAGTGACAAAGGATTCTAGTGGTTTCAGAATTAATTAAATCTTGCCCAAATACCAGTAATGGTACGAGAAAATGCACATGAAGAATGTTCTGTTGATCTACAATGTTTCTAGGCAGTGAATGTAACAAAAGAAAACACTCACATAGGCGATATACATGTGAAAAATATATTCAGTTTTTCAGTAATAAGATATTTTCATTTTTTCAGAATATATATTTTTGTTTTGTATTCTGAATGTTCAGTATCACAGAGATATCAGTTTGCCTTATTTGCTTTCTAATCAGTGTTGTACTAAACCTGAGTCCCAAGTCTAGAAAAGTTGTAAAATTAGATGAGCAGCTGTGTAATGAGTGTTCCTTAAGCCTGTTATCAATAAATGAAAATAGTGATTCATGCAGTTTGTAGATATGTACACCATAAGCATTGAATGTTTATAAAAGTTTTGGATTTCAGATTTTAAATATAGATTTTTAATAATAACTAGTACTTTGTCCCAAAGTTAAAAGAAAATGCAAGGAAGCAAATAAAGGAGGCTACTGTCAATTCTAACTCCTGAACTATGCAAACTTGCAAAATCAACTCGACGAACATCTGTGCCACATATGCCTGTGTCTGGATTCCCTGGCAGAACAGGTTTTGACCTGAACGTCTAATCATATTTGAACTAGCTCAAAATGGTAAGAAGCTGGATCGTAAACTCATGAGATCAGGGAATGATGATTTGGGGCTTGATGTGTAGCTTGGATGTGTCCCCGAGTGCTCCCACTGCCACTCAGATCAACACAGATAGATTGCAGTGCCTTTACCAACATCTGTGTAAACATAAACAGCACTCACATAAATATGAGCAGTACACATAGCTTGATCCTAGTCCTCCCCTCTGGCTAACCAAGAAGGAAGTTTGCTATTTCATATACACACACAAACACAGCATATGTCTCTCTCCAGTAGCTGTTCTTCGACACTGAGTCTATGCTGTAGCTGGCCCCCAGATCCCAGTCTCCTCCAGCTGCTGGGTTCTAGACCTCTCCTCCTAATTGTGGGCTAATTGGGCTTAAAGTTTGCTCACATTCATGTATATAATCTCAGAACAGAAAGTACAATCACACAAAAGACAACTAGAAAAGGATTTAATAAGATTATAGGGTAGACTGTGATGATCAAGTACAAGACTCAATCAATCAGACAAGCATGCTGACCAACAACCTATCATGCACCCAACTTCTTTTATCCCTTTATCCCTCTTTTTTCCCACACTTGTTCCCCCCTAATCCACCTTGATCCTCCCTTTCCCTGCCTTTGGTCCTTCTCCTAAACATCCCATAAAAAGTCTCAAACATTCCCACAGTGCCTTTAAAACATCTTTTAAGTTTACATAATCCCCAAATCTCCCCTCCTCCACATCCTTTAGGCAATAATTCCCTTTAGATTGCATGGCATGCTGGACACAGAAGTCTTTTTGTTGTGTCATCTTGGTGGATTTCACACCAAGGGCAATCGTTTAACTGCTCTCCTTTCAAGGTCTTAGGAGCAGCCTATTCAGTGTGCTTTGTTTTCACTGATTAAATTTCCAGGATTCCTACATGTATCATGATTCCTCTGATCAGGACAAAAAAATCATGACAAGCTGCGGTGCAAGATCAGACTTTTGCAAGCAGCAATACCAAGATGAGCAGAAATATGAACAACTGAGAAACATGTGAAGGGTAAAGTGAAGACAGAAAACTGGAGAGAAGATGGTAAATGCAAAAGATCACGTCATTCAGATAATTTACCCACTCCAGACGAAGTAACAGAAATTCTGTATCCTTGAATAAAAGAGAGGACAGAGATTGGAAACAGCCAAATAGTGGAGGAAAATGGAGATGAGATGGAGCAAAGAGCATATCATTTAAATAGAGTACAGAAAAGAGATCAAAACAGTGGCACCTGTGTGTTTCCATGGATGCTAGAAATCTAATCAATGACACTAGAATTGAAATGTCTGGTTGTTAATGAAGACCTCAACAGCAGAAAATGGATTGGAAGTAAACACCTGGGGATTGCTGAAGTGCACAATATATAAAGAAGAAAAAGTCAACTGCAGTACTAGTCATATGTAATAAGGAAAACTCGGAAGTAAATGCGATTAACAAGCGACCATGTCAATAAATAACATGGACTGGAATTCCAGGCCTAAACAGGAAGAGAATCCTGTTAATTTGTATTGGCAAGTCTCTGGTCAAGATGGAAACTTTGACTGTGGTAGGTGAAGGGCAACCAGAGAGGCTGAGAACACAGGGAATGCAGGAATGGACTTCAATGTCCCCCATATAATCTATGCAAATGTCAGACTGGGGGGAAGGCATAGACTATATTTTTTGCCATAAGGATGAATGTTTCATAGAGCAGCCGGTTAGGGAGTTCACAAAGGAAGATGCAGCTTTGGAGTATTATGAGAGGTCATGAGGTTGTGACTGGTATGCAGGCTGCGGTTCACAGTTTAACTAGCATGGCTGAACAGCAAGGTATGACAGGTTATTCTGAGTGGGAAGGCATCTTTGAAAAAGCTGAAATTGCATCTGAATGAGGAAAATAAATATGACCATAAACTCTAGCAGGTTAAAATGCAAAAATAAATTCAGATGGCCAAAAAAGGAATTCAGGAAGCAATAAGCAAAGTTTAACAAATCCTACTTCAGACACATCAGAAGCAGGAAACTTGTCAGAGAATCTATAAGCTCACTGATGGTTAGGGCATAAAGTGAGCATTCAGAGAATACAACGTCATAGCAGAGAAACTAAATTAATTATTTGCAGTTTGGTTCCATTACCCTGACTGCATCTGCCCACTTCATTTTTTTCTTATAAAAGGAGTTCATTTCATAATTTGTCCACTTTGGCCAATACTTTATCAAAGCCTTCATATGCATATATGTCTTGATCAGTGTTCCAGGCAGGCCTACATTCCCCTCTTTTTTATGGGTAGGATATCTATCCATCATCTCAGAAGAGCATAATAGAAGAGCAGAAGAGCAACGAAGAGATCGGACCTATGGAAACTGTTGTTCTCCGTGCAGTAGTCTCTAGTGGGGAGACTCCACTGCTAGTTTTGTCTAACAGAGAACAGCCACAGACCAGTGAACAGTCACACACAGTAGACTCAGCCAAGTTTATTGTTAGCAAAACATGCTCCAACATGCTCTTGCCAATAGGGTGTTAATTTGTCCACAGTTGTGATAAGCCCTTGGAAGGAAAACACATCCTCTAGCCCAGGGTAAAGCTTGTGGGATTTATAATTGCTCTTTTAAGAAAACAGGAAACAAAAGTGTATTGAAAGCATGGTGAATAAAGCAAAAAGTTTCCAATTCTAATTGAATGCTTTAGATGAAAAAAACCCAGTAACTCCTGGGCATTTCCATTATATACAACATGTTTCAGTTTGGGTTTCTTCCATTAAGAGAAATATTATCACTAAGTAAACTGCTTGTGTTTATTTAATTATATATTTTTTCCCATTGTGATGAATTCTTTTAATGTCTTAGAAATTGCAGAGCCTTTACGGCTCAAAAATTATCTCCTTTCTTATATATTTGTGCTTTGCTTTGTTCTTATTGATCAGTTAACTTGTCTACTTTTGCATTTCAGTAAACAAACAGGCTATTTCATGCATATCCTAAATGCACCTTTCTTTTTATGGCTTACCCTAGGACTAGGAGCATAAGGTGAATTACTTAATCATCTTTTACTTCTGAAGTAAGTTCAGTTTGTTTATATCCTTACATTCTCAGATGAACTTGCTTGTGCCAAAATACTTGCAATGCAGCTAATTAATATTTTTTTTCCCCTGGAATGAATATGTCTGCTTCTCATAGACCAGCTAGACTGTAGCCTATTTTTGATTAGCGGATGATTAGTGGATCAACAAAAGTACAAAAAGTAAAAAGTTGTAAACTTGGTGTCTTTATCATATCTGAATTTTCCCATATACTAATTAGAGAAATGTGAAAGCCATGTTTTGTTTGTATTCATCAATTATTCCAAATTCCCGTACTGAGGTAAGACCACTGAAAGACTGCTCTATAATGTCAGGGAGGCTAGAATCTATTACAGGGATGACAGTTTCTTATTTCCTCTGTCTTTGGAGGCTGCTAAGTAGTTCTTATTTGGCCCAATCAGCATATTATACCGTGTGTATTATTACAGTTCCTCTAAACCTTCAAGGTACACATTCACTTTTAGTCTCCGAAGTTCCATATGAAACTCCACTTCTTTATCATCACCTCTTAAAATACATGATCTATAGCTTCCCTGCTTTCTACAGCAGGTTCATGTAGTACAAGAGACATGTTTTTTTCCAGTCCACATAGGACAACTCTTTAAGTACATGTAAAATTATATAAAAGTGTAACACATGAATCTGGCATTTCTTTGTTTGTGTGATAAATGTTTAATTGGCTCAAAGCTGTCTGAGTGAATAAATTAGTATCAGAAAGTCTCTTGTATATTCTTCCTTACACAACTGATTAGGTACCTGATTAGGTAAAACAGTTTTCAAAGTTTAGTTAGTATGTGTTTAGGTACTCAGGTTGCTTTTATGGAGCAGATTCTGAACTGATACAATTGATCTGTCTGTTTGCAGTAGTTCAGGATATGCAGTACACTACCATCTCTCTCCAGGCACCAGTATACTACCATCCTATTTAGACCTTAGTCCAGAAAAGTTGCTAAGTGTGTGTATTTTGAGTAAATCAGTATGTTAATTCCTCATCGACATAAGAGGAATTACCTGTATTTCAGTTACATCTCATTCTCTGCATTTTGTTAGATCAAAGACATAACTTCTGTGTTATTGTATAATATCCTGAATATCCATATAGTGTTCTCTTTCTCTCTACTTTTGTTATCTATTAAATATTAATAACAGCCATTAAATCTATCAATATAATCCATTAATAATATTCATATTACCCATTAAATAACCATTTTCTCCCCAAACTAGAGCTGTACTATTTTTTACTACTTTTTCTAAGCTATTAGCAGTTGCTATTGAAATACATTTACAGTTTAGCTTATTATCTTCTGTTTATATTTTAATAATTTGCTTTTTCATGTTTCAGTAGTGAATCATGGTGATATATATGACTAATTTGTGGCCCATGAAGAGAAAATTCATGACACTAGATCATCTGCATCCAGGAAGCTGAGTCTATCATCTTTTATTTATTCCATGTTGATTGAGTAAGTCTAGAACTGCCCTTGCACTATTATTATTATTATTATTTCACTTTCTACCACACAGTTTTCCCTCAGGAAACAAAGAAACCAGCTACCCCAACACATTCTTTCAGACACACATAAATTATTTAGATACTCTCAGCTCAGTTCCTTTGTTCTTGAACCCCAGTACTTGTAGTAATACTTGAAGAGCATCCTTGAAGTAAGCATATAATGACTCCAAAGCAAAATGGAGGAGGGCCCATCATACAGTGCTTTTTAGTAGTCTTTTTTGGGAAGTGGTACTCTGGGATGTTTTCTTATCATAAAACTAGTAAAAGTTATATGTGATTGCTGGCAGTGACAGCCAGTTATGTAAACATAGACAAAATGATCATTGGCATGAATCAAAAGCTAAGATGCTGCATCATTCTTTATTAGAGCTAAATATAAGTTCCTTCGCACAAGGAAAAGGACAGTAGAAGTTGTCATTAAAGCCAGCTACCGCAGAAAAACAGAATCAGACAGTGCAAACTAGTGTACGCAAAGTTGTTACCAGGATGTCTTATTTTCTTTGCCTGTGAGCAAACAAGAGGAAACTTCACTGAAAGAAACTGATAGATAGTCTGATAGAAGACAGTTATAGTTTCATTTTCTGTGACTGCTGCTCATCAGTTTTAGAGGCTTCAGTTCACTTGTTTTCTCCCTCTTCAGCTTAGTTTTGTATCTAACCACCTATTGAGCAGAAGGGTGAGGGAAAGATGTCAACTTTTAACTCTGACGATGTAAATACTAGCATTATGAATGAGTTTCTTTTTCAATTGCATATAAGTGCGGTATCTTCTCCAACTCAGAAGACAACAACAGACCTTTACAGTTCAAAGGGAATAAGAAGTAACAGGGAAAACTATAAACAAAAACACACAGAGACACAGACCTGATAGACAAATGATGATGGAGACAATAACAGAGATCAAAACTCTTCAGCCACTAACTGATGGGCCATTAAGAAACTACTGGCATAGCTTTGAAGAGAGTCAACTTGAACTTTGTAACTAATAAGTGGAAAACAAAGATGGACATGAGTATTATGGATATTTGAGGGGCCCTGTGGAACTATGCAAATTTTGTTAAAGAATGATATTAAAGAATGTTAGGGGAAGAGTCAAAGGCGGGGAAAAGGGGGGATTGGGGAGTACCCTTGCAGTACCACTGAGGCAGCTCTTGGTCTCTGCGCTACGCTGGAACACAAAGACAACTTCACAGGAGGGTGTACATGAGGGCCATACAGAAAAGCTGCAGACGGCTTCCCTGCAAAGACCATGTGTGTCGGAAGAAAGGACAGACAGGGCAGTGAGTTGGAAACTGAACCTGCAGGTGAGTGTCACACTGAGACCGCTGGCCATTGTGGAAGCTCCTTTTGCCCACAGCTGTGGTGACATTACAGCTACTGGCAATACTATGTGTTTCCTTATCCTTAGGAGAAGCCAGACCAGCAACCATCACCCATGACACCCAGTTATTAAGTTTCTTTGACCATGACTTAAATAGATTGTCCACTGTTTGGTTTCTTACATGTGTGGTAGCAGCATGCCATTAGATATGTCTACGCCACCCCTTCTGTTACGAGACATTTACTAGGCTCTTGGGGAGGTGGGATGATTTGGGGGGGTGAAAATCCCCTTCTTGAAGAAGCTGAAAGGCAAGCTGCTGATCTGAACAAACACATACTGACAACCAGAATGCTTGCAGCTTACACAAGGCACCAAAAAAGCACTTTAACAGAAACAAGATGATTGCAGCAGAGGTGGATGCTCAATGGCAGGCAGATTTGGTGGCTATGCAACAGTTTTCCAAACATAACAGTGGTGTTAAGCACATCTTAATGGTGATAGACATCTTATGTCTAGGCCCTGGGTCTCAAAAGCAAAACGTGTTCTGAAGTAGCCAGAGCTTTTAAAAGCACTTTTAGCAGGGGTCACACCCCTCAAATTACAGACTCAATAGGGAAAAGAATCTTTAAATCAGCCTTTAACCCAAGCTGCTGGAGCACTATCATGTTTAACACTTTGTTACTAACAATGAAATGAAAGCCTCTGGGATGGAGCAGTTTAACAGGATGCTCAAAACCAAGATGTGGAGATATTCTAGAGCACTTACACAAACCATGAGAGCGCAGTCTGTGTATGTGAACCTTCAAATTCTGCAAGAGTTTGAAAAACTGTGTACCAGGATTGGTTTACAATTAAACAGATGGTGCCTCTGCCCAAAAAGGCAGACCATGTGAAGGTGTTTAGAACAAAATAGCAATTTGAGTATTTGTGGATTAAATTTTCATTGTAGCTGAAAGCTATCCTGGTGCCCTCCCCCCCCCCCCCACACACTTTACAAGACTGATGAAAAACTTCTAACATGTTTGGGGTGTGGGGGAAGTTCATGAGGGCACTGGCACCAAAAGGATGGGGGGGGTCACAAAGAAGTTGGAACATGCTGGTGGGCTTGGGTCCTGCCTTCGGAGGCTCCCGAAGGGGCCCCCTGTGGAAACCCTGTCAAATGCGAAAAAGAAACAAATCCTGTCAGTCTGACCAAAGGTCCCTTGCATTCAGTCCCAGCCCAACAGGATGACCATTACTGGGGCAAACTCTGGGCTTTGCATGGTGCTGCAAGACACAGGCAACACTGTCTGCGAAATAAAAAAAAAACAGAACAAATGCCAGCTTCAGAAGAACATGCACATTGGAACAATAAGGAAAGGCCCCTAAGGGATTCCTGAAAAAGACCATGTGAACCAGAAGAACCAGCTATGGGCCTGTGAATTGGAAACTATACTTTGAGGTAAGTTTCAGACCAAAAGGGCAAGTGGTGGGGGGAGCTCCCTTTGCTCACAGTTGTGGGGCATCTTACAGCTCCCTGTAAGACCATTATGGGGTGCAGGCTGGTGCTGTATGTGTTTCCTCATCCTCAAGTTGATAAACTTATAGAAAGTTTCAAAAAGCTCCGTCTGACTGACTGAGGAAGGAGAAGACAGAAGTGTGCCATGATCTGTTTGCATTCCTTTCTGGGCCTGCAGCAGCCAAAGATGGAAGAACGGGCATAGAAGTGATAGCGGTGTTCAAGGAGAAAAGGAAAAAGGCTGGAGAAGCCTGACTGGCAACCAACTTCCTTCGTACCCTTTTCATAAAGTTTCTTTGTGTACACGAGTTAAATTGATTGTCCAGTGTTTTATCTCACGCATATGTAGTAGCGGTGTCGTCTATACCACCACTCCCATTAAAAGATATTTAGTATGTCCCTGGGGAGGTGGGAAGCTTTGAGGGTACAAATCTCCTTTTTGAAGCTGCTGAAATGTGAATTGCCAATCTGAACAGAAGACAAGTGGCAACCTGGCTTGGAAACCAGGATGCTTACAGCTTACACAAGGCAGCAAGAAAGACCTTCAGAAGAAACAAGGCAACTGTGGCAGAGGTGGATGCTCAATGGCAAGCAGACTTGCAACAGTTTTCCAAACACAATGATGGTGTAAGTACATCTTAACAGTGTATTATCCAAATGTGCCTGGGCCATTGGCCTAAGAGGCAAAATGGGTTCTGAAATAGCCGGGGCTTTTAAAACAATTTTAAGCAGGGGGCACACATGCATCAGAAAATTGTCCTTATACTACTCTCTATGTTGATGGAACATATGAACCATCTTATTAACTCCCCCACAACAAAACTTCAAACACTGACTCTCTATCCACAGGTCTGGTTGGTGATTCTGTGATTTAGAAAAACAAGCTTAAAACAAATGAAAATCCTTATGTCACTGAAATCGGGAGAAAAACTCCTTAACACCAATGTAGCATTAAGAAGCAGGCATTCTCTTTATTACGACGCTGGGTACACAGGGGATAGCTCCACCCAACGTACACACCGTGTGTCGCATCATCTAAAGTTTATATTGCTCTATCCTATGCATATGCATTAAATTTCCAGGAATGATTATACATATTCATTCTATTTCCTAGAACTAATTACTACATCTACATAATCATTACGCATGCAGTCTGAGTCTCTGGGGGTCTTCTGTGGGGGTCTCTGGTGGTCCCTAGTGGTGTCAGAAGAGGTGTCACTCAGCGTATTGCCATGAACTTTGCTCTACTTTTCCATACATGGTCTCAACTTGGCCTGCTTCCTTGTTTGAGAAAAACTGTTTCAGTCCTAATCTTGGCTCCAACTGGCTTCTGCTGGTTTATCTGTACTTTCTCAGGATGTATCAGTCCCAGCTGCACTGGTGTCCTTGGGTATGTTTGTCTGAGGCTCCTGCTGTGACTCCTTCTTGTCCGAGCTGGTAACAGTTCCCCCACTCCCCCCCCCCCTTGAGACTCTTTCTTGTCTGGGCCTTTTGGTAACACTTATTCTCTTTGGACTGCCAGGGAGCCAGCACATATTTTGGAGGCTTCTCCAGGGGTTGCCACTAAGAAATTTCTCTTTGTGGCCAAAACCACTGGAAGGTTTAACTCACTCTACTTCCACACAAATCTTGCAGAGCACCAGCTAGTCGAAGCCTTTTCAATTCTGTTACTGTGCTATGTGCCAAACGGTGGTATTGAGACCATGACAGTTATATATGATAAGCTGTGTCAAGGCCCTGAGTGCACTAAAAGCCCTTAATGGCCCTGACCAGCCTCACCTGGCATATCCACTCATCCCTTCTGACAGTGGGCCCAGGATCCCTATTTAAGCCCTGACTGGGGGGAGGGGCACCTAGTAGGCAGGGTGGCAGGGTTTTTGCTTTGCTGGTTGTGTTATTGCACTTGGTTCCTTGTCTCCTAGGGAGTAGTCAGCCCTAACTGCATCCTGAGATGCTGCACTCTGTGCTAGCACTGACATGATCAGCATTGAAACAAAGCCTCCAAGACTGATCAGAACAAATGCATTTCCTTTTGCTTTTGGAAGGTGATCGTGAAGCTGCATTTTTGGCCCCCAAATACTCTGATATTTTAAGAAAAATGATCAATGTGGTGGTAAAAAACTATTGCAGGATCCAGACCGGCAATGGCTCCCTGGTTTTCAAGGTATTCCTGTGATATATGTGGCTTGTGTAGGTGGTATATTTTGTAACCTGTTTGGAAAAGCCTTACAACTTTTGAAAGGAAGTTTGGAAATAGTTAAGCCATACATCATAAGCACTGCTCATATTGCAGAAAATGGAAGCAGACACACTTTTCAGACTATCCTGGACAAGATGGAAACACTGGCAGAACAGGAGGGCTTGGGGCTGGTCTATATTCAAAGAAAAAAGCTTTGAAGGAAAGACATGTTACTCCTCAGTGGGAAGCCCCCCCCAGCTCTTTGAAAGAAAAATGAAGGATGGCACAAGACAGCAGTCTGGCTGGATCAAGCAGAAAAAGAACAACAAACTGTACAAAAGTAATAGGAAACCCAGAGAAAGGTGGCCCATTCCACTCCCCTCCTGCCAAAAAATATTTCTCCATAATGTAAACCAAAACTGACAACCACAGAGTAAGAAAAGGGGGGAAAGAAGGGGTGATTCTTGCACCATAACATTATTGGGGTTTGCAGGTGCAAGGCCATGGACATAATGGTGTGAGAGCAAAAGCATGAAGAAAAAACAGAGAAAGTACTGCCACAGAGGCTCTGGAAAACATTGTCACAGCAACTCATGTGAAGGGTTGTGGAGCTGCAGAGGGAAAGCAATTAGAGTTGCAGAGGAGGCCCTTAGCAATACAAAAGGCTAAGACATCTGAGGCTCCGTGCAGCAGGCCCAGCTCAGTGTCAGAGATGCTGTAGGCCTGTGGTGAATTACCCATGGGCCTGTATTTTCAGACAGATAGATATTATGCTAGTGAACCAGCTTATAAGCCAGAGTAACAGCTGCTATCCCTACCGCACATCCATTGGGTTGCTTCTCAATACAGCCATGACATGCTGACCCCACACTTCTCCCCAGGTTTCTTCTACAAAGCCAGACAGCAGAAAGCAGGTGACCCGCAGTTAGGAAGGGCTTAGCTCTGACAGCCCAGAGCAGGAGGACTAACTGTGGGGACCCCTCCACAGCGATCCATTCTTTCAAGGCAAGCTTTCCTGGATGGTGTGGATGTAAAAATTAAGCTGATGCTCAGCAGAGACAGCCTTTGCTTGATGAGCCCTCTGCTGGCAAGTGCTTGTAAGCACCTATGCCTTGCTGCCGGTGAAGAAAGTGCAGGTGGCACCTGGGGTGCATTTGGGACACACGGAGGCTTTGCTTATGGCTAGCACTAAATAACAGTTGACTGGGTGGGCACGAAAGTGTCTGGCGTACCAGCAGGCAGCCATGTCTGCAACCAGGAAAGCTTGTTTCTGGGACAACTGCTCAAGCTCATTTCTACTGGGTTAGTAGATAGTGTCTCTTTTAGCGGAAATTGTGCTAAGAACACTTTCAACTTTAAGCATTATGATGTAAACTTTGTGGCCTTGTACATGAATGGTGAACAAACCCCAGTGATATTGCTACAACCCAATTTTGAGAACAGGTGCTGTATAAGAGAATAAATTCAGATTGTACAAATGGTTGGTAGTTGTGTAAAGACCATTCCCTGCTGGCTGACAAGAAAAAATCTGCCTGTGACTATGCCTGAGCTGCCTTCAACCTGTTTCCAGACCAAGAACATGCTGATCCCTGTTTTCTGATTAAAACAGGAAACCAAGAGCAGTAATATGCTTTGCAGGGGCTCTGGCTATCACTGTTAATATGATCAGGTACAGCATATTTGGCAATGTGAAAGAGAGAAACCAGAGGAGGCACACAGTTTTTGACTATGTGGGAAGATGAACACTGAACAGCTCTCCTTGTTTTTATGGCACACCCCTTTATCTTGGAGAAGATGGTATGTTAAGGATTTTTACATCCACAGAAATGCGAACAGCTGCTACTATAGTTGTATTACTTTGTTGTCCAAAGGGTGTCGAGACAAATTCACATGCATGAAGATTTATTAGCAGTGTCCACAGCAATTCTAACAGTAAAAGCTACCTTTGGGGGAAAGTAAAAACAGAAGGAGAGAGAGAGGGAGAAAGGAAAGGGAAACCCTCTTTCCAGGGGCCAGCTGTGAGGAGAAGCAGCAGGGTGTCCTCAGCAGGTGGTTCCCCCATAATGCTTTTCCCATGGTGATTAAATAGTTTTCATCAGGACCTGTTCAAACTCCCTGCTGCTTGTTCCTGCTTATGATACTGTTAGCACTGACTTGAGCATGGTTTGTTCAGGGGCAAGTATTGCATGCTGGTTTGCTGTGAAGCTCTCTGCACGTATATTACTGGGTTCCCCTAATGTAACCCAAAACCTACAATGAAGGCAGAGTAAAAGGGGGGAAATAAGGGGTGATTCTCACACCAGTGGCGACCACTTCCCATGAAAACCCACCAAAACAACAGTATCGGGGTTCACAGGTGCAAGGCCACAGGCATAACTGCACAAAAACAATAGCAAGAGAAAAGGCGAAAGTACTGCCACCAATGCTCCAGAAAACATTGCCATGGCAGCTTGTGTGAAGGGTTACAGAGCTGTGAGTAGAATACAGCATCGCAGATAGGAAGCCCTTAACAATATGAAGACTAATGCACCTAAGGTGCTGTGCTGCAAGCTGGGAATTTCATCAAAGCAGAAATGTTTTTCATAGGCACCCTCATTCCGATGGAGTTTTCTAAATACATTCTTTACAGCCCTGTGATCAGACCATCGGTTTAGTCAGATTTAAGTCCCTGATTCAGAATACAGCCTTTCTTTGCATAAATTGTTGAATCAGGCAGACCACAAGCGTTGAACCTGGGTTTTTAGAGCATGATGTAGGTTCATACTCCACCCGCTGTGCTACTGAATTTTGCTCCCATATGCTCTAGAATGACATTATTTTTAAAAAGACATGTTGTTTGATATTCTGGCTCTAAGGAGACTTCACTCACTGTTTCAACCACCTCTAATGTATAAAATGCTAGCATATTCTTTATAGACACACAAATGACTACAGGTTCCTCTCTGTACAAAAACTCAGACATCACTGATAAAGACTTATTCCCATTTTCACTGCAATATAAAGGAAAGAAACCTCAAAGGTTGTTATGTAAAATTTGTAGGCCTCTAAGTAATATTACGCTTATCTGTATTCAAATTTTATCTCATTTTCACTTTTTGTGATTCAAGATAAAGCATTTTTTGCTTCAGTTTTCCATTTAAATGAAGGTGCTCAATCACTCCCTTGTTTCAGCTGCTGAAGATTTTAACCAGTACAATATGTAGTCATCTGGAGGAAATCTACCCTTTTTTTGCTTGTGTGGTGTTCAGAGGCCAAAGCTTCACCAATCATGGCAAAGTAGTCACAGAATCACAGAATCACAGAATCGCTGAGGTTGGAAGGGACCTCTGGAGATCATCTAGTCCAACCCCCCTGCTCAAGCAGGGTCACCTAGAGCACATTGCACAGGATTGCATCCAGGCGCGTTTTGAATATCTCCAGAGAAAGAGACTCCACCACCTCTCGGGGCAACCTGTTCCAGTGCTCTGTCACACTCACAGTGAAAAAGTTTTTCCTCATGTTAAGATGGAAGTGTCTGTGTTTCAGTTTGTGCCCATTGCCTCGCGTCCTGTCGCTCGGCACCACTGAAAAGAGTCTGGTCCCATCCTCTCGACACCCTCCCTTCAGATACTTGTACACGTTGATAAGATCCCCTCTCAGCCTTCTCTTCTCCAGGCTAAACAGGCCCAGCTCTCTCAGCCTTTCCTCATAAGAGAGATGCTCCAGTCCCCTAATCATCTTTGTGGCCCTTCGCTGGACTTGCTCCAGTAGTGCCACATCCCTCTTGTACTGGGGAGCCCAGAACTGGACGCAGTACTCCAGATGTGGCCTCAGCAGGGCTGAGTAGAGGGGGAGAATCACCTCCCTCGACCTGCTGGCAACACTCTTCCTGATGCACCCCAGGATACCATTGGCCTTCTTGGCCACAAGGGCACATTGCTGCCTCATGCTTAACTTGGTGTCCACCAGCACTCCCAGGTCCTTCTCGGCAGAGCTGCTTTCCAGCAGCTCAACCCCCAACCTGTACTGGTGCATGGGGTTATTCCTCCCCAGGTGCAGGACCCTGCACTTGCCTTTGTTGAACTTCATGAGGTTCCTCTCTGCCCACCTCTCCAGCCTGTCCAAGTCTCTTTGAATGGCAGCACAGCCCTCTGGTGTATCAGCCACTCCTCCCAGTTTTGTATCATCAGCAAACTTGCTGAGGGTGCACTCTGTCCCTTCATCCAGGTCATTGATGAAGAAGTCGAACAAGACTGGACCCAGTACTGACCCCTGGGGGACACCGCTAGCTACAGGCCTCCAACTAGACTCTGTGCCACTGATCACAACTCTCTGAGCTCTGCCATTCAGCCAGTTCTCAATCCACCTCACTGTCCACTCATCTAACCCACACTTCCTGAGCTTGTCTATGAGGATGCTATGGGAGACAGTGTCAAAAGCCTTGCTGAAGTCTAGGTAGACAACATCCACTGCTCTCCCCTCATCTACCCAGCCAGTCATTCCATCATAGAAGGCTATCAGATTGGTTAGGCATGATTTCCCCTTGGTGAAGCCATGCTGACTACTCCTGATCAGGCATAAAGATATGTTCACTTTTGGTTTGCACAAAAGGAAGAACAGTTGCTCTCTACTTAGCTTTAAAATGTGCTTCTTCTCCTCAATACATGAAGAAAAGTCCATGTTTACAAACACTTATTTATTTTTTCCATCTAAACAAGTTAGTCTAATAAAAGAGATATACTATGTTCTCTCAATTCTCAAGAACTTTTCAGATCTTCAGATCAATTGTGCCAATGCACAGTTGCCATATTCACCAGGAAGCCAGACTCAGATTTATCTACCTAATGGCAGTCTTTATTTGCCAGTTCGAAAAGCTTAGGGAAAATGGACGTAAATAAGAAAATTCTTGAGATTGACTCACAGGCAATTAGAAATTTGGAAGACTATAAACCTTCCTTAAAGTTGCTGTTGCCCATCTTCATTTTTGTTTTGGGTGAAACTGAGTCTGCCCATACTGGAAGATCCAAACCACAGGATTCTCTCCAGGAAAACACATTTCTAAAAGCTTTAATCATAACTGCTCTCAGAGTTCTGAAATATTTGTAATGAATCATTCAGTGCTACATACTGGCTTCCTCTTCTTCATCTGAGTCATAATTTTCAGCAGGAGTAAGCATGGGCAAAATGACACCTTAAGAGCCCCTTCTGCCTTTCTCTGATGTTTGATCTACTGAACATTAGAATTAATTAAAAGGCTCTCAGCAGGAAGCGAATTTGGCCATAAGAAAAGGGCAACTTTTTTCACCTCCAATGGTACTGCAGTTACATAAATAAGAACAACAGGAAAGGCTCTCAGTGTCTGGTACAATATATAGATGAACCTCCAGTGCCTACCTTCATAATTAGAAATGAGAAAACATCTGCTCAGTAGCTAACTAAGCTTGAAAGCATTTGAAATTCACTAGACATCTCCCAGATAAGCTTGAAAGTTCTATAGATGCTACAGCTGAAGTTCTGCATCTGCTAAAGTATCTCCTGGCTAAGCTGAATTGGGATGCACAAATTAACAAGAAGAGCAGCTAAGTCCCCTGCTATGTTTAGTTTTCCCTTAGAAAGTGGTATCAATGTCCATCTTTCTCTTATAAACAAAGTGGCTTGCACTTGTTGAGGAGTGCTAAAGGTTCCAAACTCACTTTGCCCATAAGAGTGGCCTCAAGGCTGCAGAGAAGAGGTGTATTCCTCTGTGCTCTGTTGGAGCTATGTGGAAAATAATTCAAAATGCATGGAGCCAATAAGAGAACAAGCAAGAATAGTCCTGACTTTGTGGGTCTCTAAGAAAGTTTTATGTTAGACAGTTTTAGGGTCAACAAACACAGGAACAAAGAAGCTTGTAGGAGAAATCAGAATCAGGAATTCCTACTACTGGGAAATGTCTCAATCCCAGGCCTTCAGCTGTTTGCTGCCTTGCTTGTTTCTGAACCAGAGTATGCCATTCTGAACTAATGCTCTAACTGCTATAAAAGAAGTGCTCAGGAGCAGTGCTGACACTTTCAGCAACCACTTTTGAAAAAAAGGAGGATTGTGAATCCTGATCATAGTTGTTAGATGCCCATTCTCAGGAGAGGACTTAGATTTAGAGTGGAAAAACGCATCAGTCTTCTGTATCTTCTCACATGCCCTATGTTATTCATGGAGCAAGACACTCTGTTAATTCTCTTATTAGCTTCAAACAACTCCCTGATCAACATGCTGTATTTTGTACTATTTTGTAAGGTGCTTAAAACTCCTCATGCAATGTAGAGTAGTCATAAGTACATAACCCTGGTAGCTTACACATAGCTAGGATTTTTACTACATCCAAATTCCTAGAGCCATGGTCCCATTTCATTAGCACTTCTGCAATCCATAGGTTGACTATTCTTCAGACTATCAACTCAATCATTTAGTGATATTGAAGAGCAACATCACTATATTATCTTTAAAGTATTCCTATACTTTCAGGAAAATGAGAAGTTTTACTAAAAACACACTACAAAATGTCCAATTGCTTCTAAAATAACATCCTGTAAGAGCTGATATAAATGCTTGAGAACAAAATGATGCCAGTAAATTCTTTCTGGTGACTCACAGTTGGGAAGCTTTTAGAAAGTCTTCAGATCTTGTTCTTCTTTTATCACATTCAAGTACAATCATTTCGATAACAGGGTTGTACTAACTCCAAGAAATAAAAATGTGTACTTATCTTTTCATTACAGTCCTTCAGCCTTGATTGAGAATAGTCTCTGGTAAGTCAGCATGGTTTAGATTCACTGAGTGGAGCTATGAAATGTTAGCATTACTATAGCTGACATAGCTGTGCTGAGATGTTGAGTAAACAGACAGATTATTTAGATAGTGCTGTTGCTGCTCAAAGAAATAAGGATGGTGTCCAGTCTGAAAGACTGGACCTTAGCTTTTATGAAATTTGTATTTATTTGCAGCACTACAGAAATATTTCACAACAAACTAGAGTTCTACAAAAGGACCACCATCTGTGCAAAGTACTGGTGGGACTACATAGATGAGCCAGCCTCATCTGTCAAACAGTCGAACACTGGAACAGGTTGCCCAGAGGTGGTATGAAGTTTTCATTTTTGAAATATTCAGAACTCAACTGGACAAGGCCTTAAGCAACCTGATCTAAGTTGACCCTGCTTGGGAAGGCTGGGGGTGGAGGAATAGGCTGGACCAAATGACCACCAGATGTCCCTTCCAAGCTGTATTATTTGATGAACTTCTCAATCCATGTCACCACCTGGTGGGAAAGAAAAATAATGGTCAAGAGACAACACACCAGAGTGAGAATAGTGACAGCCCTGAGCTCTTGGCAGATCCTTTTAAGCACCACATTAACACAATACTTCTGGATGGGAACTAGTTCCTATTCAGACAGCTGGTGGGCAGGAGCATGATCTGAGGTCTATATGTTCTTGCATATTATCAACATAGCTTTGAACATCCCATTGCAATAGAATGGCTTTTTCCACTGATATGAACAGTGAAGCTAGCCAGTTGGAAGGGATCTCTGAAACTCATCTTTTCCAAAGCTCTGCTTTGAAGAAATTCAGAAGTTAATTTTCAGAAGAATTTCAGAGTTAAGTTTCATGTAACTTTGACATGTTTTATATGATGGAGGTCTACAAGTTACAAGGCAGAAAATCTGGAGTGCTAGAGTCTTCACCTCATATCTTTGACTCTTGCAAGGAAATTTGGAATGATGTTAGATATTTCTCTACTTATCCTAGCACACTGAAATGGAAAAGAAATGTGTAACAGCCTAGAAATTACCTGTTGTAACTGAAGAGGTAATAGATCATAGCTAAGTTATTACCGGTGTTTGATATGTCTCATTTTTAATTTGATTAATAGAATGTGATTATATCAGGAATGACCAATTGTTACAGAAATTTGGGCCAACAAAGAAGCTGAAATTATTTGAATAATTTTGTACCTGAATTAATTTGAAAAATATTGTTTCTGTTTCTTTCAAATTTGGAAACAAATCAGACTTTAATTAGGGGCAAGTTAAAACCTCTGTAATCCTAATGTTTCTATTGAACAGCTGTTGAATAATGTATATAATTGTGTCTTCTTTGTTTACATCTCAAAACAGTAGTAATTTAATAGCCAGTATAACTCATTTTATTCAAAAAACCAAATATCCTTTTCTGCAAAGGAACCATCTCTCTCTGTGTACCTGAACAAGTAGAAAAAAAATCTCTGCAGGCTCTGGGTGTAGAAGCCAGGGAAAGTGCCTTTCAAATGGACAGTATTCACAGTCCTGTACTGGGTTTCCTTTAGCAAGAGAAACTGATGATAGAATTGCTTCTTTCATGTACTCTTCTTTATCCATAAAGACTGTTCAGAACAAACTCTTCCCGAATGTAGTGGGAAGTAAGTACCAGGAGAGAATTTCTTCACTTATTGTACAAAATCTTTTCGATCAGTGCTGCTGAAAGAACTCTTCCCTCATGGTCCCAATTGTTTTTTGACTGTTTCCTCAGCTTTGTTTGGTACATGTCTGATAATGTGCTCATGGTGGTTTGATACTGTAGGAGGCACTGAGGTATTTCTCAGGGACTGGCTATCCAAGAATGATCAGAACCCTTTATTTGGAAGCTATCTGAGAATATTCTCCCTGCTGACCAGGCTGATGGAAAGGATAATTAGACTGCTCTGCAAATTGCTGGGTCAGTGCAGGACAGAAGAAACCATAAGTGAGTAGGTTTCCAAGCACCTGGAGCATTACTGGAAGTAACAATTTTAAGTACCACAATACTTTAAGGAAACTTATTTACTTCTGTCATTCCTTTTTGCATCTTTCAGTAGTTTGACTCCTGTTTTTATTTCTATGAGCTTGATGAACACCCTTTTCTCCTACAACAGATGAAGCTGTGGAATTTGATATAGAAAAATTCCATGAAATCCTTCTGAAAGTGAATTTTTATTGGCCCAGAATAATATTGCTACAGTATGTATTTCTTTTCTGTGATTCAAAAGCTCATGTGAGTCATCAGCAATTTCAAAGGAAGTCCCAAGAGCTCAGTCAAGGAAATATTTTGGCACCATTTAGCACTACTCAGTCCTTTCAGTCCTAAATGAGACAAACACTTAAAAGGAACACAGTAAATGAGTGCCCTTAGAACGAATAAAATGGCATGCATTTACATCCTTTCTTTAATATATTGAATTTTAATGATATTACTGAGAATGAGATTCCCTTTACATTTGTAATTATAAAGGAGAACAGATGGTGAAAGCTTAGCTTAAAGTGTTACACAGCCAAGCTCCTGGTTGAATAAAACACATCAGAAAGAAATAAGAGATTGAATGAGTGTGCTGCTTCTGTGAATTATTCTTAAATAAAGCTATTTTGGAGCAAATTTATCAGAGGTACTTAATACCCAATATACACAGAGATTTCACACCAGTGAAATCCCTTCCTCTTGCGTTCATGAAACAAGGACTAGTCTGTAGACATTCCAAATGTACATTTCTGGAAAGGAAAAAAGGCCTAGATTCACTAGGAAGATTTGTGTACCTAACAGCCATAGCAGGCATTCAAATAAAAGTGGATTTTCAAAACACACAGGGCTTCCTCACTCTATACCTCTGTTGGCAGGCATATGCAGGATCACTTCCATGTGGGCTGTGCTCAGTTGGGGTAATCAATATACATCATTGGG
Organism: Apteryx mantelli; assembly: GCF_036417845.1. Lineage (NCBI taxonomy): Eukaryota > Metazoa > Chordata > Aves > Apterygiformes > Apterygidae > Apteryx > Apteryx mantelli. The sequence continues at coordinate 92,746,259 of NC_089979.1, read as the reverse complement.
ATACATCTTGTTAACTCATGCACAGGACCACAGGACTCAACCCAAGAGTTGGTTCAGAGTATGCTGCCTATGCTTCCACCTTCCAAAAAAAAAAAAAAAAAAAAAAAAAGCAAGTTGTGACTGTCAGTCTTCTATACTCAGCTGTTGGAAGAACTCAGCTTGGTCATAGAAGACTCAATTTAAAATTCTTTCCTTGCTTGATTTGGGATAGAGTTCTTTAAGTCCTCAACAGCACACCATAGCCACCTAGCTACTTCATAATGTCACATGAGATCATTCAGTGGAGCAATGACTAGAAGCCAATTGCTTATACATCCTTTGAACTAATCACTGGACTAGTCATACATACACACTTTTTCTCCTTTTATTCTCTGGCCCAGTACATTTTTAATTAGATCATAAAAGGTGAAATGCCAAACAGAAGACTAACAGTGTGTTGGGTTTTTTTTAAAGTATTTGGCTTAATTTGATTAACCTGATAGTACTCATTTTACTTTAAGTTCTGAGCCCTTTTTACCACTAGAAACCAAATAATAGCATGAGGATGGTTTATGGTCTTTCTTTCTGCCCAGGCACAGTTATTTGGTTTTAAGTTTTAAACATAAATTTGGTCCATGCAAGCCCCAGCTTTCAGATACTGTGCTTCACATTTTTTTAACTTATCCAAGTGCATTGACTTGAATTTAAGCAGCAAGTATCTGACATTTCTGAAAGCTGAGCACTTCTTATTCACCTTCTCATAAGCAGAACAATCTCACAGGAGACACCTGGCCTTATGATCTGGGTCCCTAAGTTATCAGAGACGAAGTTTCATTGTTACTGTATTAAATATAGCTGGAAATGAACCAGCATAAGCATGGTATCAGTTAAACTAAGTAAGAAATTTTCTTAAAATATTCTTGACACCTCTTCCTTATGTGAGATTTGTGAAAGTTTTCACTGTACAGAAGTGTATGTAAAAGATAGAAATCTTGTATTTTTCACTGCCTCCGCAAAACTTCATGTTTTCATTGGAACTTTCTGGCAAAAGTATTCCAAACAGCTTTACTAACTCCTGATAGGACCCCAGTGGTCAAAAATAAATAAATAAATAAATAAATCCTAATCTTCCTGCATTTCTGCTCTTTGAAAATATGGTAGATAAATGCAAGTGTTGCTGATGGAACATCGTATGGCCATCCTTGAAATGCTTCTGGAACAAAACAACAGTCTGGGAATGATCAGGGCTAACAGGCAAATATCTTATCTCCTCTCCCTCAGACTCCTACTGTGTGCTATTCAGTCAACTTTATCTTAACATCTCTCTTTCCTCTTAAAAAAAAAAGTGCTTTCTCAGTCATAAGCTCTTTCTGCTTACCTTCTCCATTCCTTCTGTGACATTCTGGACTGCTATCCTGGTCTTGTGACATCAGAAGCAATTAAGATTGTGATTGGTCTTTCTCCTTCAGTTCATTTTTGTGCTGTAAGCACTTTTGACTTGTGGGTTAAGCATATAAGAAAAATACATAATCACAATGATGTGCTCAATCTTTAGAGCATCGGCTTATGGAAAAATTAATTCTCCCAAAGAAGTTCTGTAAATATGTACAGAACTCTGCTTTTTGAATGGCCTTTTTAAAACAAAAAAAGGTGGGGAAGAACACTGCCTCTGTATATTCATTACTTCACTTATATTTGGCAGGTCTGGGTTGTAAGATGGAAAATGTTAAAGATAATTTGGTAACAAAACACAGTCAAATCCTAGGATCACCCTTCCTTGAAGGCTCAAGGTCTTAGCTGCTTTTTTCTGCTGAAAGATAACTGAATAATTTCTGTATTAATAGCTCAGCTTTTGTCTTTCCAATTAGAAAAAAGTTCTTATACCTTGGTATGGTTAAATATGCAACTGGATACAGTCTGGAAACATAACTAGTTAACTACCTTCATAAATTTAGGTGTTTGCTAATCAAGGTGTATGGAGTGAGCAGGTATTTGTTCCTGACGGTGTTTCTTCCCTTTTCCCTTTCTATAAGCAAAAGATTTCTGTTATTCTTATTGAATCTCCAATAAAGATTCATCCATCAAAGAGATGGCTCCTCTCTGGGCAGGGTTCTCCTACCATCTGCCCTTTTTTACCTGAGGTCTTTGAATGTTCAATTCCTCTTGAAGTTTTGAAAAATGTTTGAAAGATGAACTATGCTACATACTTCCAATTGATTCTAGAGCATAACAAGAGCTGGGACTTAACAAATTCCAGGCTAGGTGCTTCAGTATGGAAGCATCCTGCTACATCCCAAACGCTGCCTGTCCACAAAGCTCAGGGAAGAATGTAGGGAGTGACTGACTACAGCTGCTGCAAAGAAGAGGCTGAATTTATCTCAGCACAAAAGGGACCAGTGGCTGGCCTTTGTTTTAGATAAACAGTTGCATCAGTTGAATGGATCAATTGACTACATCACAGCTGAGTGGATCAATTCGCGCTGTAAATGTTTCTCCCTGAGTTCATCAAAAGAGCGAGAATGCCTACCTGAGCTGGCCAGACCAGCATGGGGGTGGGATGTATACATGGCTCAGCCCAACGCAGAGTATAAAAACAGAACAACTAACAAAAGAATTTCGAAAAGAGCAATGGGCTTGAGCTGGTTTCAACCCACCTATTCCTTCTCGGTGACTAGGGACACCCAGTGTTGTGATGGTGAACATATTACAGAAACCGGTGTCGCGGGACGACCGACTATCTTACAGTCCCGGACCGGGTGGGTTTCGTGTGGCGCGAGTGAGGGAAGGAGGGGGAGAGGAGATTTACTGCATGACTCCACAACTTCTTTCAAAGACCAACATTTACTACAGAAGCTGCAATGGTACAAAGCAAGAATTCGTGTTAACAGAAACTCAGCTCAACTAGAATACTTATTTCTAATTACACTAAAAGTTATGCTAACAGTAACTACTTAGTAAACAGAAAAGGATAGCTAATTTATACTAACTGTAAATACCCAAATGAATGAACTAGGCAAACCAATTCTGATCGATCTTACCCACGCGTTGCCTCAGCGGCCAACGTACACTCAATTCCCAGGGAAGTAACTGCGGGAGGGCGTCCCCGTCCCGAGGGGTTCCACAAGCTGGCACACCCGCTGTCACCCGCGAAGAGCCAAAGATGGCCTCCGGGGCCAACCTCTTTATACCTTTCAGGGGAAGGTGGAGGTGGAGTCGCTAGGCCAGTTACAATTCTCTTCACGCAGGCGCAGTCGCTGGCTCTTGGCTGCTGCAGGGTTCAACTCTCCTCCGTCGTTGTTATGACCATCGCACCCACAGTCATGGGTTGAGGGTGGCCGAGCACCCCCAAGGGCAGGCTAGCTGCCTCGCGCACTCTTCAGCACTGAAGAAAGGAGTTTGAGTGACTGTGAATGACTGCTTTACTCTTGCAGTGGGGGTCCCAAGGAGAGATCCCATGGCTGGGCTAAGAAGGAGTTAATTCCAGTCCGCAGTGGGGCCCCAGCCGTGAAAGCGGGTGTTATCTCTCAGGGTCCTGATGAGGAGGAGACAGACAGTCCTGACCACAGCAATTAACACTGCCCCAGCGGTGAGAGGAGGCTTTTGTTTCTCAAGGTCCTGGGGCCCAAGCAGGCCTTATCTCAAAGTCTTGACATCCTCCCTTTTGGAGTGTAAAACACAGGAATTCAGGCTACTTGTAACTGGCACCAAATGCGCAGGGGGGGAAGCTGGGAGCATCCCCCCACAACCGGTAATGGGAATCACATTTATATTGTGATTGAACTGTATATTGCAATTGCTATATTTTGCTAAGTGTACCTTACACTTGCATTGTCATTTCAATATATTGTTGTATCGCTCTGCTAAATCAGAAACCTGTATAATGTCAAACATCTTCAGATAAGTAAATTTGATATTAAACATTGCATCCTCCATGTGTGGAATATGTAAAAGAACCTGGTCAGAAAATGCTGGACTCTGACAACTCCTTTTAGATGCTGCAATTACTGTCAAAAGTAGTCCATATCTCAGATTTTGTTTTTTTTATAATGAATGAGTGCAAATTGGGACCTCCTTCTGTTTTAAAAGATCTTTCTGCCATATTCAAAATTTTAACAATGTCTTTTTGCAATGAGATCAAGTATCCACCAGGAACAGAATATTCTATGTTTTGGAAATTGGAAAGGAGACTAATTAGTCTGTATCATTACCTACTATGCCCTTTCATTCCCCAAAGGCAATCCCTATTGTCTCTTTCAGATTGTAAGCAGAATTTGTTTACTACAATTTTGGTAACTTCAAAGTTTTAAACAAACATCTCTTAACTGGTATCCTACTACATCCAAGACTGCTTGGAGCAAATTAAGTATTGCAAGACAAAAGTCTGAGATATTGCCAGGTAACTTGACGTGAAGAATTTCTTGCATACCTTATTGCGTGAAATTTATTTCGTTTTTCTTTTTTGCAAGCTAACAATATGTTCGAGTCAAACAAGCTAACAAAATGTCACTTCAGACATGCTCTGCCTGCTCAAGCCAGTATTACTAGGAAAAATTGATGTATGTGCACCCAGAAATAAAAAGACAAACAAACACAAGTATATTTCATCCCCAAATCCCCAGTTGTTAAGCAGATTCTCCCTAAATCTCACCCGATGCTCCTATTTCACTTTATACTGGGAAGAACACAGTATTAAAAATTCATTTATAAATTATAGATTAATTGCAGAATTTATTCAATCATTATTCCATGCTATTGTGATAGGTGCTAGTTTGTTACATCAAATCGGGAAGTGATTTTACGATGAAACTAGGCGCTAATTACGGGCTAAAACCACAACATCCTGCAATGAGGGCATGTACCCCCGCCTGAGATAATTAAGTGGAGCCAGCGAGGCGGCGATGTTAGTTTAGATAGCCTAATATGGCAATGGCGAGGTCACACAGTTGTAAAATATATGCATGACCTGAGGGTCACCACACACAACGCAGAGGAAGACTCCAGCCTTCATCCCCACGACCACCAGAAAGCTGAAGAAGACCCCCTAGCAACAGCCGGCGCAACCGCAGAAGTTACAGGAAGTGCCACATATACCCGGGGCTGGAATCGCATATAAGGAGACTGTGAGGGGGGCGATCGCGCGCGCCGTTGGTGGAGCAGGAGACTCCCCGGCCGCCCAGCGCTGTTTTGCTTACTTGTGACTTGCTCAATTATTCTATTAAATTGGAATTTATGCAACCCGGCCCGAGTGGTTGTCAATTTGTCGCGTTTACCTATAACACCATCCAGCGTGACCTACCTGCTGCCTGGCTGTGTCCTTGTAGAACATTGCCATAGAGAAGTGCACGGACAGTGTATCACGGCTGTAACTGAAAAGCAACTCAGTGAAGGTGCAGTTGTTGTTCTGGCTTATCAGTCGATCCTCCCCCAACATAATGTCCAGCTGGCTGAAAATAGCGGCCAGTGGGTAATCCATGAGGCCCACAGCCTTGCCGGCACCAAGGTTGGACCTGTCAGCTTTTACAACCTTGCAGGAAAGGTACAGCAGCATATTGCTCAAATCTAGGTAATCTTCCCCATTCCCAGCTGTGAAAAAGTCAAGAGGTGCAGATGCTACAATAGCAGAAAGTGGAGGCATCGCAATAAACAGGCTTTTCTCAATGCTGGTCTGCGTCGGGGACACTTCAAACAAATCCAGCTCAGATTTGGTACATTATTCTGGGCAGCTGTTAAAGAAAGCCACCCATTTTAAAATATATTTCCTTTTCTAGTGGTAGAATAGGCCCTCTGTCTCTGGGTTTTCTGAATCTTTTGCAGTGTTCGACCTGGCTTACTGCTCTTTTTCTTCTTCTTGTCCTGGTCAGAGTATTGTCTTGTGCCCCTCATTCTTTCTCTTTTAAAGGGCTGGGGCAAGCCTTCTCTCTGGGGGTGTGACATGGCTGTCTTTCTTTTAAGGCTTTTCCTTTGAATATAAACAAGCCCTTAGCCCTTCTGATTCACTGGCATTTCCAACTTGTCCAGGACAGCCTCGGAAACATGTTCAAACACATTTTTTGCAATATCTTGAGAGGCGCTTTTAATGTGTGGCTTAACAATTTCCAAATCTCTTTGGAAAATTGGGACAGCCTTTCTAAACAGGCTACCAAATATGCTTCCAATGCCCGCACCATATGTCACAGGAGCACCTTGAAAACCAGGGATACAATTGCTGGCCTGGGTTCACAAATAATTCCATTAAATAAATAAAAACCACTACCATTTTGGTGTGGTTTCTTAAAATATCAGACTTCCAGGACCAAAGATGCAGCTTCACAATCACCCTCCCAAAGTGAAATGAGGCATGCTTTTTCTGGTCAGTCTTTATTTCAATGTGATCATGTCAATGTGCTAACTGTTTACTGGCACATAGTGCAGCTTATCATATGTCACCGCAATGATCTTGTTATTACTGCTTGTCAGAACACAGTGCAATAATAGAACCAAAAAGTCCCTAAGAAGCTGGTAAAGCAAGTTAAACCCTCTGGTGATGTCTGCCACAAAGGAAAAATTTTCTAGCAGCAATCCCTGGAGAAGCCCCCCAAATATGTGCTAGATCCCCAGTTGTAGAAAAAGCATGAGGATTTTCATCCATTTTAAGCTTTGTTTTTCTTATGACAGGGTTGTAGACCAGGCCTACTGCTGGACAGCCAACAGCAGAAGCTCTGTTGTGGGGGTTAATTATGCGGTTCATACATTCCATTAACATGGAGAGGAACAGCTAACACCCTTTCCGCAAAGCATACTGCCATGTCCTCTGCTGCGCTATTTCAAAGATGGTGTCATTGTTGATGTTATCCCAGCTGTGTGGGTGCTGTATTTCTGCCAGCCCTGCCTCCCACTTGCCTGAGAGCTCCAGGAGTCTCACTAGCTCTATGGTAAAGTTCAAACTGGTGTTTTGTAGGAAGATTCTGGCAGTAGCATTGCTGGGAAGCGTGATGTAGAACCTGCCCCATCTGCCATCCTTCTTTTCCCCCTGCTCCACTGCCAATAGCTAGATGTCCTGGACTTGGGAGGCTTCTATCCATCCAGCTGTTAAATTTCTGGGGCCAGCCATGCCACTTCACCAACAGCTGCTTCTTTCTTCCTTTCCCTTTTGCAGTGATGATCTTCTCAACTGTGTCGATTCTGTCCTCATCAGGATTCACTTTTTAAAATTCTTCAGGGTAAAATGTGGAATAGCTAATATAAATGTATATAAATGCCTATATCTTTATATCTGAGCACTTCCTGGGCCAAAGGAAGCAGGCAACCCATCAGAGGGGCCTCTGTGGGTATAAAGGTTTCAAAAAGAGGCAACTGGCCAATCACAGAGCAGTATGAAAACATGTGGTGTAAGACATTGTCAAAAACGGCAGCCTCCATGCATGCAGTAGGCAGGGGCTTCCTGTTCTGACATATGTCTGGGTAATCATGTTTTACAAAATAGTGGCACCTGCATATTTAGTAGGAGAGGACTTCCTGCTCTAATGTCCTTCTGGGGTAGACAGGATGGGGTGGCCGATCCTGCCAGTCAATCACAGGGCTGCCTGAGAACAGGTGGAGTATGATGGTGTCAAGAAATGGACATCAGCCAATCACAGAGCACTATGAAAACATGTAGGTTATGACATTTTACAAAATGGTGTCTTCCTACCATAAAATGGTGACTGAAACAAAATGGTGTCCCCTGTATAGGTAGGGGAAAAGACTTTCTGTTCTGACGTACTTCTAGGTAAACTGGAAGGAGCGGCTGGTCTTGCCAACCAATCACAGGTCAGTTTGTGAACACGTGGGGGTGTGATGTTTTACAAAATGGCAACCCCCAGGGGGCAAAAAGAGGTGGAGTACAGAGACCACATGACCAGCCAAAGGGCAGGACTTCCAGGGCAAGTGGGGCATGTGACCACCAGTAGGGACCAGGTGTTAGACCAGAAGTTTGGGGAGGGGCACCTGTCACTTCTTATCTTGGACAAAAGTTGTCCTCATGATTCACTGCTCATGATCCTGCCTCCTCCTGATTCATTTTTCTCAGTCTTTTTTTCTTTTTTGGCAGCTTAGTGAACTGAATTGGCTTACCAAGAAGCTAGCTGAACACCAGAGCCAGTGCAGGGATTTTCTGCCGTTCTTTTAGACCTGGGCATCAGCCTGGCCCCAAGCAAAGTTTTAAGCCCTCCCAAAAGAGGATGGAACTCAGAAAAAAACCCTTGTGAATGGATAGTTGTTTGTGCGGAGCAACCACTGAAAATCAAAGGGTTTGAGGATTGAGAACTCAAATATGGGCACTGGAAGGGAACACTGAAGAGAGCACCCCTGACATCTCCTGTTCACAGAAAGTGTCCAAGGAGGTGGTGGATAACTCTCAGAGGTGCTCTGCCCAGAGATTAAGTGAACAGTGGAGCAGAAACAGATCTCACAGTCAGCAGGATTATCCCCCAGCCCTCATCAAATCTCCTTCCTTCTCATAGTGTTGAAGGCCACTATGGCCAGGGCCAGTAGTAGGTTGGTAAGGAAGTCCTGTGAGCATGTAGGCCTTGGATGGGGTCCATAAAGGAAGAGGTGAAGAGAAAAATGCATCCAGATTCTCACCAAGAGGCTCTGGAGGAGACAGAACGGCAACTGCAGCCTGATATGCTTGAGGTATGTATGTGCCAGGGTCTCCTCTTACTACAGAAGAGGGGACGGATGAGGAAGGAGGGATGAGGAAAGGGAGACCAATGAGATCAGCTCGGCTTTTGCTGTTGAACCCCAACATAAAGGGAAAGGGAAAGGAAAATGGCATCTGTATGCCAAGTTTTCTGGAGCTTTGGTTGTTTCTGTCTCTTTGAGTGGGCTAGCCAAATCAGTTTCACCAGAGGGGACCCACATGTATGACATTACTCCATAACATTACTAGGTATATATCTTTATGCGGTGGGATGGCCCAGTCATTCCTGCCTTCTTGTGCCTGTTCAAAGTTTTGGTGGTGTAATCTTTTCAGGAGTCATCAGTACTCAGAGACTACTAGCTTGTGGCTAATTCCACTCCAACCTTCACAAACATAGCACAGCAATCTGTAAAGACCTCTGGCCTTATCCTACAAAGATTCATAAAGTAGGGCTTCTCTCTCTACACACACTGCCAGCTTTTCACAAAGGCAGCTCTGCTTACAATTATACTGCCAATCTCACAAAATATCCACCACCAGTACTTTGACTTTTATATATGCCATTCTTACCCAAGCATCTACATAATCCCTGTTCCAGCACTGATCCCAGAAAGTCCTCTTTTTGAAAGGCTGTGACACAACTCAGAACCCTTGACAGCATTTATTAAACCATCCCATCCACACTGTTTGAATTTTGAGTATGCGAGAATGAAAGCCAGGCAAACAGGAAAACAGGAGCCAGTCTTTCTTCGTCAACTAGTCTTGACTATTTAGGTGATCCCATTCATCCATGGATCTCCAGGAATCAGGGCTGCTGCATAGGCCTAAGGGGGATGCAAACAGCTGCCAGTGGAGCTCCCTGTGCCTTTCCCACTTGATCTGCTTGATATGTTGGAACAGCCAGTTGTACTCAAGATTCAGCTCCTAAGTGGCAGGAGATGTTCTTACTACTCTGGAGCCAGTGCCCATATGATTGCTAGAAAATACTTCAGATTCTGCAGTCATTCTGTTACCAGGGGCCTCAGACAAGGAGTCTCAAAAGGGGAAGGGGAAGGGGGGAACTGTTACCAGGAGCTTCAGACAAGAATGCACCCAAGGACACAATTCTCGCAACTGTAACTGATACATCCTAAAGGAGTACAGATAAACCAGCAAAAAACAGTTGAAACCAAGATTAGGAACAAGACATCTTTCTCAAGCAAAGAAATGAGCCAAGCTGAGACCATATATGGAAAAGGAGCTCAGAGTCTGTGGAAAAGCACGTCTTCAGCAACCACTAGGGACCACCAGAGACCACCAGGGACCACCAGAGGCCCCCATAGAAGCCCCCCAGAGACTCAGACTGCATGTGTAATGATTATATAAATATGATAATTAGTTCCAGGAACTAGAATGAATATGTATAATCATTCTGGGAAATTTAATGCATATGTATGTAACAGAGCAATATAAGCTTTGGCTAATGCAACATACGGTGTGCATGTTGGGCGGAGCGATCCCCTGTGCATCCAGCGCCGTAATAAAGAGAATGCCTGCTTCTTAATGCTACATTGGTGTTAAGGAGTTTTACTCCTGATTTCGGTGACAATTCTGCTCTGTGCTAGATGGGCTGTCTTTCATTTTTTCCCAGCAGTATCAGGGTCTTTCATCTCAGAAGTCTCTGGAAGTAAGAATATTTGGAGATACAAATTGGTCTTGGTGTTGTCTGGAGACACACACTACAATGCAACAATAATCACACTTGTCCTTCCTAGAGAGACCAGTACCCTAAGGCTACAATTTGCAACAGGGTGGTGGAGATCTGAAGCAGGCTTGTTCCTCTGCAGAGTATGTCCCAGGAGGAGTTCCTCCTGCAGGAAATGTACATCTCCCCCTGGTGGAGAGTCTGGACACTATGAATGCCATGCTCCAAGAGAAGCTCTAAGTCCTGAAGAAGACTAGTGGTTATTGAAAGATGCCTTTCCTTTCTGCCCCCTCAGGTCATGTTTCCCTGCTCCCTTCCTGCATATGCCGGAGGAACCACCAAATCTAAGGATCACACATGGACCATATACACACACCTCCTGTGCGTGCTAGGAGCACATTGGACTCTGCTCAGCTTGGCCTGGGCTGAGCAGTATGGGTGGCTGGAGGCAGCGGGAGGGGCTGCCATACTGGGAGCAGGAGGAGGAAAATCTCTTGCCTTTGAGATTGCCATGGAATGGACTGAGGCTGTAGGGTGGGGTGTTTGAGTAGGGGGAATTCTGAAGCTTCCTCAGCCTCTACTTCACCAGGGTGGGACTTTCTAGCTCAAAGAAAGTCTGATGTCTTCTTTTTGTAAGGACAGAGTCTTTCTGAAGCTTCGGTGCACACTGCTGGTTTTGATAGTGGAGCCTGTTCTGTGGGTTAGGGGAAGAGCTGAGAACTGGGAAGACTATCTGAGTGTATAGACAGGGTCGATCTTTGTCAGGAGACATGGGCCCTACTGTGTTTGCTGCAGTCATGTTCCTTGTACTTGGAAGACAGCAGTCCATCTGACACAGCTGCTGGCCATGCAGACCTACTCTCCAGCCACTGATACTTTGATTTGTTTTCTTGGCTGACTGTCAGCTGAAGAGTTGACAGATGGTCCACACTTCAAACTTCTGTGTTTCCTGCCCATTACCATAAAGCATCTGACCCTAGAACACAGTCCAATTTTCTCCTCTTCCTTCCTCTATCAGCAAGAGGGAAAAGAATAGACACTTTTTATATGTACTTTTGTTCTCAAGGTAGCTGCCACCAGTGTTGGTGGTGGAGAGGGAAGGCTCTGACTCTCCTTGCATCAAAAGCAGCTGTCCCCAGAATGGCCCCAAAAGAGGCAGGCCTTCAATGTGCTAGGCCAAGGTGTTAGCCAAGGACCATGGTAACTGAGGGTAGGAGATGTTGTAGGCCTTCAGTGCCAAAGATGGAGAAAAGCGTCACAACCATACATTTGGTGAGATTAGCATAGCAGGGACAAGCATACCAAGCTGTGCCAGATCTGTGATTCATGTCTCTAGCTTGCCTGAAGCCCATTATTGATTTCTTAAAATTATCCTGGCACTGATCCACAGTCTGTATTCCTCCTACTGTCACACTATCTCCCTCCAGGTGGTGAGGGAGATGCATCAAAGGCAAACTCTTCTCTGCTCCTGTGCTTTTTTCTTCACAGGTTACTATGAGAAGACTAGGGCAGGTATGAGGCCCTGCAAAATAAAAACACTGCTTTGCAGTTCCCCAGAATGGGGATTTATGTAACCCTGATGACAAGAGTCTTTAAGCAAGAAAATCTACGTTATTATTTCTTTTTCCCCAGCTGGATTGTTAAATAACCTTTTGTTCATGCTATTTATGGTCTCCTGTGATCAGCCTTTCTCTCCTGACTAGAACAGCAATATTTGCAAGGCTCCTTGGAGGTGAAGCAAGGTCCAGAGGAAAAAATCAAACATCTGTTGCAGAGTTCTGTGACAAGAGAAGACTGAGACTGATAAAAGAACAAGCTGAAGGGGCCAATCATACATATAAATGAGACAGAAAAATCTTGGACATCTGGAGGTAGTGACCTCTGAACACAGGGAGGGAAAAGTGAGCCAAAAGGGATCAGCAAAACAATCTAGGTTTTAACTGTAGGAGGGCCAGGCAAAGTCTGCCATTAATGCAGAAGAGCAGGTGCAGTGTATAATCTGCCATGACAAAGTTAATTCATCAAAAAAATCTTTGCTAATTTGATTTGGCACAGTGAATTTATAATGGGACTGGGCTTTGTATCTTAGGGGGCAATACGTTTTTAATGCATTAGTAAGGAGTTCTAAAGCCAGACTCTGGTAATAAACACAAATAAGTGAGAATGAAAAGTGTAGCATTTATTAACAAGATAAACACAATGAAAATCAAAATAAAAGCAGATTTTATGGAAAATGTACAACTGAAAATTAGCTGTCAGCTTTAATAATGCAGCCAGAAAACTTATCTGCAAAAAAAAATACCTTATCCTAATCTTCTTAAAGATTGTATCTACTTAATGTGTCCCAAGAGTGATAGCATCTGGAGACTGAGAAAAAAGGAAAGACATGATTTTACAATATTTGCATACCTCAGGCCTTTTCTTGTATATTGGATGTTTGTCCCAGCATTTAATTCTCAAATCTGTATCCATCTGTTTAAAGTGAGCCAAATGTAAGTGCTTTACCTTACATTAGAATGTTCACAGAAACCAGGCTTAATGAGAATGTGTTGGTTTACCACTGGACTATTTTTTTTGCTACACAGCAGACTGAAGCTAAGGTTTAACTTTCAGTAGCAGTGTTACTTAAACTAGCATAACCAGACCTCACTATCAGCAGCACCCTTTCAGCTGTGTACCATCTCCCCTTCCATTCACCTTCTGATCCAGCTTAATCAGTTTCAGTCAGTGGGTTAGTCAGTTTCCCAGTTCAACATTTGGTTGCATGAACTACTGCTGTCCAAAGGGGATTTCAAGGGCAGTTGTAAGGTGCTGCTGTTTCAGCTGGGATTGCCACCATGAAAGGCACATGGTTACAACCTAAACTCTGGGCTACTTGCAACTTGGTTTAACAATCCACTTGTATTTAAATAGCTCAAACCCGCTTCTCTGAGTTAAAATTATCAAGTGCTTTCCAAACCTCCAAGTCTTTGTTGCACTGTCAACATGATTCCCATGGAAAGTGGCAGAATGGGATCCTCTATGAAATAGTTTCAAACCACAAAAAACCTTGAGGTCATATCTTTATTTTAGCTGGAAAACAGCTTTGCATGAAAGGACCTGGGGGACCTGCTGAACAAGAAGTTGAACATGGGTCAGCAGTGCACTACTGCAGCAAGGGCAGCCAACCACATACTGTACTGTATTAACAAGGGTGTAGTGAGCAGTTCAAGGGAAGTGATTCTTCCCCTCTACTCAGCACTTGTCAAACTGTATCTGGAGTACAGTGTCCAATTTGGGGCTCCCCAGTACAAGAAAGACATTGACATACCAGAGGGAGTCCAGTGAAGGGCCACAAAGACCATCAGGGCATTCCAGACATTTGAGGAGAGGCAGAGGGAACTGGCTTTAGTCAGCCTTAAGAAGAGATGGCTAAGGAGAGGTCTTATTGCTGTCTACAGCTAAACTAATGGGAGAGTATAGAGAAGATGGGGACAGATTCTCTTCAGTAGTGCACAGTAGTAGGACACAAGGAGGCAGACACAAGTTACACCACAAGAAAATTTGAAAATTCTGATTAGATGTAAGGAACAAATTTTTTTACCGTGAGGGTGGTTAAACACTGGAACAGGTTACCCAGAAAAGTTGTAGAGTCTCTGTCTTTGGAGATATTCAAAAACTGACCAATATTCAAGACCCTGAACAGCTTGCTCTAATTGGACCTACTACAAGCAGGGTGTCAGACTAGATGACCTCCAGAGTCCCTTTTCAACCTCAATTATTCTATGATTCTAAGTGCTGATCAGTATGAACAAATGTTTCAGAATGAGAGGAAAAATAATGTTTAACAAGAAACACTGGCATAAATGTATGTCTTCTGGTCTGTGTGTACAAGATCTCTGTTGCTGATGAGTCCAACATGCATGACTTAGTTTGTGTGTCCCCTTGACTCAACCTCCTACAATTTAAACTTTGCCTAGAGGTTGGGAGGTTTTTCTAAAAGCTGTGGCCAAACTGAACATCCTGTCTTCTGTCTTGGTCAAAACTGCTAATAGAAAGCTATAGGAACATCTAAAAATATCCACTGTGAATCATGATGCTGACTATAAAAAAAAATTGTTTCAAAGATCTGTCTTGCTCCCGGTGTGATGCTTCTAATTTCCACCTTTACCCACCCCACACAATGTTTCTCCTTTGAATGTTTTGGCATGACGGGGAGGGTTAAAAATAAACACAAAATACAGCCTTTATTTTTTTCTTTCAAAAGGCTTTTAACTGGGAATTAAGTGGCTTGAAAGGTCTTTCGAGGCACAAGTTATACAACTTGATGAAACATTCTTGGAAACTTTCTAGATGCCAGAAACAGTATATATGCCTTTACAAATAGAATCACCATGTGGTAAAAATAGATTTTTAAAACATAAATAAGACTTGCTGCAGTGATAGAGGAAGAGCACACTGTGGTAGGCACAGACAATGGAATGAGAGTTTTGTAGCTGCTTAGCTTGAAATACTGCATCTGGACATTCTTATATAAAAACTTCATAATGCTTCTAGGGAAGAAAGGGTTATTTGGGGAATGGCTAGGAGTTAAAAAAATAAAATTCTGGGTGATCAAAGGCCAGAAGCTATGCCACTTGCCAGTGTTCACCCAGTTGACTATTCAGGTGTGATTAACAGATCTTGAAAGTCCTTTGAGACAGCAAGCCTCTAGTGGACTGGTTCCTGGAGCACAAACTGAGGAATGCCTTTCCACAGTGGAGTTTCTCAAGAAAATGTGGGTTAGGTGAGTGGTGCTAGCACTGGGCAAAGAGTGTGTTTCTCCTCTATAATGTTGTCAAAGGCTCTGTATGTGATTGTGTGGCTTGACAGAGTTTATTTCGTTCGCAGGTTCTCCCTTTCAGCCAGCAGTCAGTCATCAGCAGGGCGACTGAACTAGACGATCTCCAGAGGTCTCTTTTAACCTCAATGATTCTATGGGTTCTTGCCAGCACTTGTTCCACTGGCAGCACTAGCTGCCAGCAAAGCCTCGATGTGCCCTAAGCAAATTTTGCTCATACTTTCTTTGCAAAAGCACTGGAGGCATTAGTACAAGCCAGTACTGGCTGGCTTCAGGATGGTCCATCAGGCGACATCTCTAGTGCTTAATGTTAATCTTCAGTTCCATGCCATTTTACAGAACTTTTTCTTAAAAAAAATATTGTCATTGTGAATATCACCCACAGTTCCTGCTCTGGGCTGTGAAGAAAGCTCTTCTAGAACTGATCACAGTTCTAGCCCATCTGTGACCTCAAGGTGGGAAAAGGAGGGTCGGATACCAGAGTAGAGAGACACTCAAGGCATGTGAGTGTAGTAGATTTAATGATGGACATACACTCCAAACTGCACATGGAGCCCTGGCAACTGCACAGAGGGATTGCTGATGGGAGGTTGCTGGATGGATGGGTTGAACGCCTAGGCAGGACTCACTTTGTGTATGCTAAGAGCCCCTTTTATCTATTAGGGCTGTTTCCTTTTCTCGGCTATGCTAAGCCTGAGTAGTTACTGGCTGCAAAGCAGCTAGATATTGTTGACAAAATGGAATATGCATGTCCAGCCCTGACCAGTTTCGGTCAGTGTATAGAGAGCAGACTCTGGGGCTGCTATCACGTGCTCTGTCAGACACCTGACTCCTTGCCAGATCTTCTGCAGGTGTTCTCTCCATACCGTCATTGGTGATAACTACTTCATAGGGACCAGGAGCCTGATAATAAATCAGATGAAAGTTAGATAGTGATGTGTCATTACTGCAATCTGAAAAGCCCTTGTTGTTTTGGCTCTGCAAGTGTCATCCTGTTGACTGAAAACAGAGATCATAGAATAATTCACCAGACTGAAGAGCTGCTGCTCTTGTTTTGATCAGTTCCATCTTCTTTTACAATTTTGTGACAGGGGTACAGCAAAGTATTATTTAAATCTGTCTGATCTATGCCATTCCAAGTATTAGAAAAAATCCTAAGTAGTACCTAAGAAGGAAGAGACTTCAATATACAGGCTTTCTGCTAAGAAGAGTGGACACAGCTTTAAATGTGTCTGTTTCAGACTTGTTGCACTTCTCTGAACAACAGTGAGAGAGCTCTCTCTTTAAATGCTGTGTCTTTGAGCCACTGGTGGGTTCACCGTTTTTCTTGGAGGTTTTTTTGGGTATAGGTGGCCCATCATCTCTCAACGTTGCTATTAGGAGGACCTGTACATGATTAGCCTGGTGTGTTCATCTTTTTCAGTCCTCTCCTTTCAATATACGTCAGGTCTGGAACCTTCTGTGAGTTTGGGCCTCAGTTTATTCAAAATGTTTCAGGAGATACATTTAGATATTTACAGTTCTTTGCTGTGATATCTTCAGCAGTGTTTTGAGTACTAAATTTTACAAGGGGTTTGATACAATCTTCTAGCTGACCCTGCTTTGGGCAGGGGAATTGGATTGGATGACTTTTGAAGTCCTTTCCAACCTTAGCTTTTCTATGATTATATGATCCTATTGGGTAAATGTCACACTGGCCTGTTGCTGCCCTGTGGAACAGCTAGTCAAAGAATTGAAGAGAAGTTATCCTTGTCTTGGTTCTCACATTCAGGATTGAGGTCAGAATACAATGCTGAAGAATATCTCAGAAACATTGACTATAATTTACTTACAGTATCTTTCCTGGAGCTCCACATCTCCAGATCCTTCAGTTTGTTGAATTTAAAAAGAGGGGACACCAGAAAATGAGAAACTTTTTAAAAAGAATCAGGAAGAGGCAGCTAAAAAAGCTAAATCCTATGCTATGGATATTTAAGGGTGCTCACACGGGTGGCTCAGAAGAAAAAGGATGCCACTTACTAGAAGACTTGAGTGACCACAAGGAATACATCATAGTTAAAGATGGTGTAAAGAAGGCAACTGAAAGGACAAAATGCAATGGTCAAAAATTGCAACAAAGGAGATTCCTGTTGGGGAAAAGGAAAAAAAAATTATTCACCATGAAGATAGTTAAGCACTAGAACAGGTTGCCCAGAGAAGTGGTGGACTCTCCAACTCTGGAGGTTTTCAAAACTTGCTTGGACAAGGCCTTGAGCAACCTGATTGAGCTTTGAAGCTAGCAATTCTTGGAGCAGGAGATTGGATTAGGTTATCTCCCAGGGTCCCTTTCAGCCCAAATCTTTCTATGTTCTGAAAAAGAGAAAAATAGGAAGGATTAGGAACTCTGGAAATTGAATAAAAAAGTAAAATAAGACAGTTGCAAAAAAGTTTGGATAAAAACTTGCAAAAGACATCAATAATTATACTAATCTTTCTGCAAAGTGACAGGAGCAAGAAGTATGCCAGATTGTGTGGAGCAAAAACAAGGTAAAGTCGTAACAGAAACTCAAAATTTTTTTGGCAGTTGTGTCTGCTGTGGAAGAATTCAGGGTAATTCCTGGAGCCCTTCTTAGCAGGGAATCCAGCAGAGTGTGAATACCACACATGATCCTGGTCCCTCTGTCTCAAAATGGAGAGAACAGAACTGGTGAGGGTACAGATTGGCAGGAGGATTAATGTTATGAAACAGCTTCCATGAGGACTGATTAAACAGACTGGGGCTCTTCAGCCTGGAAAACATATGGCTGAGGGGGATTGTGATAAAGGTCTATAAAATAGCGAGTGGGCTGGAGAAGTAAAATGGGCAATGACTGTTCAGTTTCTTCCAGTATGAGAATTGTGTCATGAAACAAAATGAACTGGTGAAAGATTCAAAACAAAATTATTTACCCGACAATTAACTAAGGTGTGGAATTGCCTGTTCCTGGATGTTGTGCATACATGGGTTTTAAAAGTGACTGGGCAACTTCATGAAAGAAATATTTCTCAAGAGATGTTGACTTCTGTAAAGTAAAGAGTATCAAACAATAAAATTTAGGTTCTTTTGCAAATACTCGTACATGCTATATGCTTATTACCTGATAGCAGGAGTACATTAAAACTTTGATAGAAGTTAAGCAAACTGAAAACTAAGCATGATTTCTTGATTTGAAAAATATAGGTGTATATATCTCTCTCTATATAAATCCAGGCAACTGACTTGGTAAAATCAGACATGCTAAGGATTTATATAGATCATATATATTTAAATATGGTCATCCCATGTGGCTGCTACCCAAGAAATCATTCAGAGAGGCAGTGGTGAGATATTTAGCTTGGCAAACCACACCTGCCTCACCCAAGAAAATATGTGTGTGTGAATCTTCTGGATGCCTTTTCAAGGTTATGTTTTTGAGCATCTTCTTTGCAGGTTTATTTTGGAATTCAAAGTGGTCAAGAAGATCCCAGATTGTGTAACAGTGACTACAGCCCATGTGATTATCGGAGACAAATATAATCAACTGTACAATGAAAGACCACCCAGTTTTCTGCAGGAAGCTGAACCTCAAAGCAAACAGGAACAAATGACAGACTAGACTGAAAGAGAGTAATAATGACAAGATTATTGGTAACAAAGGAATTCAGCTGGCTTAAAAAAAATGGAGGATATTCAACAAATAGCAACACTCCAAAACCATACAATAACTTTAAATTATTTTTTACAGGTCAAAATGGCTCTAGTCATTTAATATTATTACAGATATTCAGACAATGAATATCATAGAATCATATAATAACATGGGTTAGTAGGAGACTGTAAGGATCATCTAATTCAACACCCCAGGTTGCTCAGCACCCTGTACAGTTGAGTTTTGAGTATGTCCAAGGACAGAGATTTCTCTGCTTTTCTGGGCAACCTGTTCCAATGTTTGACTACCCTCATGATGAAAAAATTGTTTCAAATAGTTCATCAGAATTTCCCTTGCTGCAGCTTATGCCTGTTACCTCTCATCCTATCACTGTGCACCTCTGAGAAGAGCCTGGTGCCATCTTCTCTACACCTTCCCATCAGGCAGTTGTAGACAGCAATAAGATCTCCCTTTAGTGTTTTTTTCACATAAGGCTGAACAAACCCAATTCTCTCAGTCACTCCTCATGTGCCAAGTGCTTCAGTCCCCTAACTGTCTTGGTGCCCTCTGTTGGACTTGATCCAGTTTATCAGTATCTTCTTTGTATTGGAGACCCCAAAACTTGACATTGTACACAAGATGAAATCTCACCAGTGTCAAACACAGGGGAAAAATCTCTTCCTTTGACCTGCTGACTACAGTCTTGCTTGCGCAGGCCATTTTGTGGTTGGCTGCAAAGGCACACTGCTGACTCGTGTTCAGCTTGTCCATGAGGATCTCCAGGTGTCTTTCTACAAAGGCACTTCACAGTGCTACTCACATTGCACCAAACTGTTCTTCACAAAGCTGTGGGTTTGTTCCAGTGTCCTCATGCTTTTTATAGTCTAAGTGACTTAGCATATTGCAAATCAAGGGAGACAACTTTTGTGTTTCCCAGTAAATGTTCCTCATCTGAAAACTTCTTACCTGTTTTATGGCTCTTTCAAATTCAGTGGAAGAGAGTAAAATAGAGGAGGAAAATATTTCTCTGTTTCTAGCAGAAGGATAATCTTTCAAATGGTGTCCCTCAGACCAGCAGAGTTGCCATGGCTTAGAGTCATATACAGATTAAGGCCTCCTACCATGGTATTGGAAAGTTTTGCCAGGATGTATGGAGGTGTTGAGTCACTGTGATATTGTTAGGAATTGCCAAATCTGGTAGCCCGACAGATGCACTCCTACTGCAGCTCCATTTCCCAGGTTCAGCCAGTAGAGAGGCTGAGCATGTATTACTAATAAGGACACATGCACACATACTCACAGGATATGCATATATACAGTCAGCCACACAGATCAGCACAGAGAGAAAACACACAGCACTCACGGACGTGAATAGCATGCATGACCTGATCCTGTTCCTCAGTTCTGGCTGATCAGGACACAATTCTGCTAGTGAAATATGTACACATATATATACTCACACATTATGAACCTCTCCAGAAGCTGGCCTTATACATTCAATCTATCCAGTAGATAGTCACAGGTTCCCTCCCAATTTGTTGGCACCTGGACATAAGAGCCGTCAAGGTTTGCAGCCCCACTCCAGTTGCTGGTACTCAGACCTCCTTTTGTTACACACGCCCATATGCCCACAAACACACACACAATCAAATGTGTGTCTCTGGTAGCTGGTCCACATATGTGATCTTTCCAGTAGCCAGCTCTTCAGACCCTCTGGCCTCTCTGGTAGCTGACTTAGACCTAAAGTCCCTCTAGTAGCTGCTTCTCAGAACCCTCCCCAGTATCCCCAGTATCTGGCTCCCAGACCTATGGTCTCTCTGGTAACTGGCTAGCAGACTTATCCTGCTCATTGGCTAGTCCATCTTGATGTCCACTAGTGAATTATGCATACATACACACGCAGACACAGGGACTAGAAGTTCCCTAGGGAAACATCCATACACTCTGGTCTCTCCAGTTGCAGTTGCTGGCACCTCAGACCTACTGGCTCCTACAGCCTGTGGTCCCTTCTCCAGCTGCTGGCACTTAGACCTTTCACAGCCTGGGCTCTCCAATTGCTAGCACCCAGACCTAGGGGCTCTTTTTACCTGTGGCCCCTTCTCCAGGGAGGGGAATATCTCAATAGACTCACACATACACACAGAAGGGAGAGCACCCTCATCTCGGAAAACAGGCAAGAGTAAAGTTTAATAAGATGGTAGGATAGACTGCAGTGATCAGGTCCAGAAGCTGGCCAGCCACACTGACCAGCCACTTGTTTACATTTGACTAGCCCATTTTATTCCTTTCTCCCTCTGTTTTCCCACACTCGTTCCTTCCCAATCCACCTTAATTGCTCTCTTTCCCCACCTTTGGTCCTTCTCTTAAACATCCCACAGTAAGTCTCATACCACAATCCCCTTAAAAAGGTCTCATAAGTTTTACACAATCCCCCAAGGCCCCTAAATCCCATAATGAGTCCTATACCTCATTAGGCAATAACCCCTTCAGCCTGCAAGATGTCCGGGGGAAAGCCTGTCATGTTGTTTCTTTGCAGTGAGTTTCACACCTAGGACAATGGACTAATCCTTCTCCTGCAGTAGCCCTAGGAGGAATTAAATCAAGGTGCTTGTTTGCAGTGATTAAGTTACTGATGAAGCATGGTGCTGCTGCTCCTGGGTATGGATAGAGTTGTGTGCTTTGACAACACAATTTATAACTATCCTTTTTGCAAACTTCTGGAAGGGAATGCATCCAGAACTTGGTCGCTGACAAGGTATTTCTTTCTATTCTGGTCCAGGGGAGGCAGCAATAGAGTGCATATCTTCCTATGATCTTTGAAACAAGAATATTTGCTGTGCAGTAGCTGACATACGGTAGCTGTTCTAACCATTACCTTCACAGAATTTATCATATCTAAAACCTCTCCATAAAGTCCATGAAAAAGTTAACACATTAACTTTTAAAAGTTTTCTTCTTTAAACACACTTGCACTATAACTGTACAGCTAGACTTCTGTTTTTGTGTACCTATGTGCAAAACCAGATAATGCAACAATAATCCTGAGATTACTTGCATTCAAAAGCTATGATTTTTGCTATGATCAGGTATAAACCTGCAAAGTGGCCTTAGGCCTCCTTCCTTTCCTATATGAATTTTAGTTAACACTTTGCTTGCAGGCCCTCACTATGCATAGTTGATCAAGTGCGATGGGAGATAATACTCTCTTTTGGCTGATCTGACTTTGAAACACTTTTTCAAGGCCCACGTATTTGGGGAGAAATGTAGTGGGGACAGGATTTAACTTCCAGTGTTGTCAACCTGAGTCAATAGGAGTTCCATTTTAGGCAGGCATCATTAGTGTAGTAACAATTCTGCAAGCCTATTTAAGCCATCTGTGATGTGTGCAGCCCTACAGACTTCAAACAGTCTGTGCTGATGGGGTTGTTTGGAAATAAAGAAATAGTGCTGATGCTCAGAATGTAGAAGGGACTTTGCAATTCTGCTTTGATGACTGATATACTTAATTTGCAGAAGTGATTTGCAAAATCAGAGCATTAATCACCGAATCACAGAATCACAGAATCGCTGAGGTTGGAAGGGACCTCTGGAGATCATCTGGTCCAACCCCCCTGCTCAAGCAGGGTCACCTAGAGCACATTGCACAGGATTGCATCCAGGCGCGTTTTGAATATCTCCAGAGAAGGAGACTCCACCACCTCTCGGGGCAACCTGTTCCAGTGCTCTGTTACCCTCACAGTGAAAAAGTTTTTCCTCATGTTCAGATGGAAGCATCCGTGTTTCAGTTTGTGCCCGTTGCCTCGCGTCCTGTCACTCGGCACCACTGAAAAGAGTCTGGTCCCAGACTCATTAGTCTGAGGGTGATGAATGAACAGTAGGAATCATTTTTTCTTAACATTATGAGTCCTGTGAGAGTAAGAGGGGTACAAGACAGTAAACATTTACTTTTGTCAATAGAAAAAAACCTCAGTTTTTCTATCAAGACTGTTAGCATATAACAGAAGCACATTTCTTTACTGAATTCCACTTTACCTGTCTTTTTTATTTGTCTATGCTTAATGTTCTGTATAGTTTAAAAGAGAGATAAAGTGCATTTTTAGATTTCTTCAGCATAGCCAAAATATAATCAGAATCATACATACCATTACAAGTAAAGCCTTGAAAACAATATTTACATCTAACACACAACAGCCTTTAAGTGACTGAAGCAAGACTGAGATTTTCAGCAAGAATTACACTTACAAACCCCTCTGGAATGGATGAGAAGTTAGATGCTTTAATCTTTTGTTTTAAGATAGGTTTTTGAAGAAGCCTAAGACTTTTTCGCGATAAATGATAGTGCCTGTGTCAGTAGAATGACAGAAGTGCATATGGGACTTATAGTAAGATATGTAACTACAGAAAGACGTTTACCACCAAACCAATGTACATCAATGTGAATACATTAATTCATGTTAATAGTAGGGGAATTATAAATATTGATAGTTAATGTTACTGATAATAATATATCATTTCATATATAAATGCATACATTAATTGTGCTGTGGTATTGCTTAGAGTTGATAAATAGGAAGCAGCTGAACTAAGCAGCAATGAACTTCATTCTTAATAGAGTTAAGCAACATGTAGCTACCCTAGACCTCTGTTTTTTGTTTGCTTTGCAGGCTGTAGCTGAGCTTCTTCATTTTGATAAGTATCAAAACGAAATAAGCTCCAAATCTTATTTGACATGTAAGCACTCCAAGCCATTTTGTAACTCAGGAGCCAAATTTAAGCCTCAACTGCACGTGAATTGAGTCTCCTTTAGGAGGAAAGTTATGAACTAGAAGTTATGGACAGAGACGTAAGAGCAGATTGTGTCCTGTGCTCTTGAAGAGAAAGTTGAGGGGTAAGTTATCTCTCACCTGGTGTCTCTGAGACATGGGTCCTCCCACTTGCTAGAGATTGGTCCCTATCTTTGCTGGGATGAGCTGGAATGACTTAAGCCTTCTTGGGTATTTCAGGGCAACAGACTTCTCCGTGTTGAGAACTAATTTTTGAGAACTTACTAATTATGCTAACTGAAATCAATATGAGTCTATCCATTGATTTGAATGGTTGTTAGAAGTTAGAAGTCCATAACCCTAACAATGACTATGTCCATCTTCTCAGGGCTGTTTTTTTTTGTTTGTTTGTTTGTTTTGGTTAAAATATCATGCAAATAATTTTTTTATACTTAATCTTTAACGATGCTCAATCTCCAAACAGTGTTCTGATCCTATCAAATGCAAAATTTGGTTTGCTTTTATATTCAGAACTTTGACTTTAATGAATAAGAATAAAAGGAAAGTAATAAACTTTCCTTCCAAATAAGGAAATACAAGAAATATAAATGTGGAAGTAAAATTACAGAGCATATAACTTAAAATGAGATATTATTAAGGCAATCACAACTCTGAATTGAAAATTTGCAGATCTGGCAATAATGTTAAAGCTTTTAATATTAACTTTTTAGTAAGCCAAAAGATCTAGCAAATTGTCTGTGAAACAGACTGAGGACCGTATTTCTCATCTGAAGTGATATGTTGCTACTTAGGTAATCTTAATAAAATCCAGCATATTACAAGGTCCATCTAGTAAGAGTAGCAGAAATGAATATTTAATAATATAATTGCAGATTATTGGTGGTCTTTGCTGAATGTTGCAAATATAAAATTATTGTCCATTATCATGAACCAATGCATAAGGGTATTATGAATGTGGGGAAAGGCTGTTTGATCTTCTTGAACGGAAGAAGGAAAAAAACCCATAATATTTCTTTGGAGTTTTACTACAGCTTTTTAGGTTCATGCAAGTCCCAAGCTCATGTTAACCACAGGAGAAATGCGTGGATATCCTGCAGACTGAAATTATGATGTTCCTTTCAGCTATAATACTGAAAGGAATGTTCCTTCTACTTCACAAAAGGAAATAAAGGGATATTTTAATAAAAACATTTTAAAATATATAATGCTATATTTTAATATGTTACTACTATTTTAATAAAAAAGACCCTCTTGGTAAAAATGTCTGTTTTCTCCATATGCCCATAACACCTGCTGTATCCCTATAAAGCAAATGATTGATTCTGAATCACTTCTTATGGCAGAGTTACCTTGGGAACAAAATCATGTACCAGCTGTGTCACAGTCATCACTCAGCAATTAGCTGAACCAGTCCTCAAGCAGAAACAATATCACTTTATCTCACAGGCCAGAGATTTCAGGTCAAAAGAATAAAGCTCTGTACTTAATTCTGTAACTCTAAGTCACTTCACAAAAAGCTGCAAAAGGACTTATAGGTAAAATGAAAAGGAAGGCTTATTCTGTGGTAGACATATGGAATAGACTGAAACTGAAAAAAAATTAAATATTGTGCTTGTCCACTGCAGAGTATATTTTACCTTCAATATTGATGGAAGACCTTCACATAAAATGTCTCCCAGCTAGTAGATGTATCGTATAATATAGTAAGATCTTATTTTTAAAATGCAGTAAGATAAAGGCTGACTGCCCTTTTTTTAAAGAAGGATAGAAAGCAAGTAATAGTCTTTAGGGGAGCAAGCAAGAGGCTTTCTTAGCTCTTGAGAATACTGTGTTTTGAAAAATAAGTTTTCATTAATTAAAATCCTAATTATAATTAATTTAGGATCTTTTATTAGTGAAAGCAGTAGTATTAAGACAGCTCAGATGGTGATTTTACAACATGGCATTTGAAAAGGAATGAAAACTGCTGCATTGACCTCAAACTTCTAAAAGTACTGTGGTTTTGCTAGTTTGATCATAAAAAGAGCCAGGTGATGAGACCTCAATGCACTGGTAAGGACTTCAGTTCTTCTCCAGTCTACAGTAATTCTTTGAGGTTAGTCCTTCCCTTATGAACCCATTTATAAATCCTTTTCACTGGCCTTTCCCGCTAACAAGGAACAGTCAGATAATGCATTCTACATTTGATCCTGCTTTAATATCCTTCATGGCGTAACATTTGCAGAGTATGGGCTGAACACCTTCTCTCACAGTAGGCACAGGGACGACACTTTGCATAATGAGAGTTAATCCATCAAAAGGAGCTGTGCAATGGTGGAGGGGGCCAACGGGAGTGCTGACTGCACCACAAGGATTCCCAGTATTCCCTTGCTTGCTTGAGGAAGGAATACATTGTGACAGGTCTGTATGTGTCAATAAATGCTACCCATTACTTCTCAGTCTTTCACATAATAGGGCAGCAGTGACAGGAGCAACCAGCTGAATTTTTCAAGATTTTGATGTTAAAAAAAAAAAAAAAAAAAAGACAGCCCAAATGGCAATATTGCCCATTCAATTATGAGTAATGAATGGTAGCAAGTTTGGTTTGCAGTCCTGGCCTGTGCTTATTCTTTGAAATAGTTGTCTACATTTTCATAAAATCATAGGAAGCTAGATTGCAAAGGATCTCTGGAGGTCTTGCACAGTCTCCTGCTCCAAGTAGGGCTAGCTGCAAAGCTAGAGTAGTTGCTTGGAGCCTCATCTATGTGAGTGCTGAAAATCTCCATGAATGGCAATTCCATCACCTCTTTGGGAAGCCTGCTCTTGTGCTTAATGAGTCTTGTAGCCTATTTTCCTGGTATGCTTTTTTAGCAAATGACAAAATGGACCAATAAAGGTGATGCAGCACAAAATAGAGTCGTACAAAACACAGAATTATGAATAGGAAAAGTGGATCAGATAAGTAGCAGGCAAATTTTAATCATTCAACAGCCTTGATGACTGGAGCATTTGGAGACCTCCTAATGAGTTGGCCTTCTGGCAATCTTCTACTAATGACAGCTACCCATGAGAGGCAGGAGTTTTTTCCTCTCTAATTCTAGCTTTCCAATATCAAGTGATGCTCCAGTGATGTGTGCTCACTTTCAACAAGTCACCCTGTTCTTTGAAATCAGCACTGCTGGTTCAGTCTGTAGTGCAGATGTACCCATCCTGGAGACATAATTTTGTTTGAAATTGTAGGTTATCTGAAATGAGGAAACTGTAGTCATGTGGGGCATTTTACACTTTTACACTATTCTTTTGCGAAAGCTGTGTATGTTGTTTTTTTCCTAGCAACAGTTGCTGGAGTGGCAGACAATGTCAAATGAGACTTCCCAACCACATGGAAAAGTAATAAACATTTGTTGCTCCTTTAGAATGCAGATATTGAAGATGACACCTTTTTAATCAGTGAGCTGCAGAGCAGAATTGCAGGGATGTGAAGGGTAACTGGAGTTTTGCACACTACCAAGATCTTTATCAGCTGTAATCATTAATACTGTCCTCTCTCTTTCTGAATAATTTGGATTTGTATGTTTGGAGGTTTTTTCCAGAAACACATTCACACGTAAAATGGTATCCATAGTCTGTGGTATATTGCTTGATAGAAAATATTGCTAAATATTTCGTATTATTGATAGTGAAGAAAGCAGATCACCTATTACTAAAGAGATAATTTACTGTTAAAAAGCTACAACAAACCTAAGGACTAGTCAAGGCTATGTGGGATGGCTTAGGAAGGGATTATGACTCCAGTAGTAAATGTTAGAAGTGTTATTCCTCTCAACAGAATTTTTCTGTTGCAATTAAAATAAGGACACATTTTATATTTTATTCTAACCTGAAATAGTTAATATTGCTTTAAAAATCCCAGACATTTTGAAGTATCTGACAAAGATGAAAGATACATGTAGAGGTAAATTTTTATTTTGATGACCTGTCATGAAGTGTATTGAGTACCAGCTGCTGTGAATTTAATTTCAAAGTTGTTTTTGACAGCATGTTCTAATTATATCCTTACAGAAAGGCTAGATTTTTGGTAGATTGACAAGTTTCCTTTTTATTTTTACCTTTTAATGAGCAAAACAATCTGTTATGGTATATTGATCCAGCTTATTTATTTGGGGATTTTTAAAACTTGATCTGTTATCTTCATCTTGGGATACTTTACCACCCATAATACATCAATAAATATATTTTGCATTTACAAAAGAAGAAGGGAAAGGTTGCTTTTCAGGAATTATCACTTTTTCTGTGAAAGGGAAGTATTTTAAATAAGAGCTAAGGGCTTGTTTTAGTTAAAACAGGTTTGCTGTGTTAGCATATGTATTAACTGGATGCTTTACCCAAGGTAAAGGCCCACTGAAGGCGATCAGCACCCTCAGGAAACACAATAGAGCATGTAGTCTACTTAAATATTATGCCTATGTTTTTAGACACCATCAATGTCTGACCTGGTTCTAAGCAGTGCATAAGACCTGATTCAGAATATTACTCTTGCAGAGCAATGCTGTGACAGTGATCATGACATATATAGAGTGTGAGAGTAATGAAGAAATCTGCTATATCCATTCAGTTTCAAGAGGAATGTCATCAACAGGAGAGAACTTCTCAGAGTGCCGCAAAAGGACAGGAGGCAACAGTCACAGGGGATTTTTGACAGGACATAGTGAAAGAAATCTTTGCTAAAAGCAGGGATAAGCACTACAAAGAGAGGTGGTAGAATTACCATCCTTGGAAGTTTTCAAAACTCACCTGGGCAATCTGGTCTAGCTTAGCCCTGCTTGGTGCAGGTGACTGGACAAGATGAACCTCCAAGCTAAATCCTTATTTGAGTCTTTGCTTTTTAAAAAGAGGCAATCAATGAACAAAAATGCCTGCGGGCAGCATGGAGACCATCACATTGGAAATGCAGAATGCATGCCACTTAGCAAAAAGAATTGCAGAAAGGCTGAAAGGAAGCTAACATGGCTAAGCAGTGGTGTCAGCAAGGCAAATAAAAGCAAGGAGTGTCTATGGTCCTTCAGAAATGAGGAAAATAGGAAGAATGATCAATACTGGCAGATTAAATGTAAAAGCATCCTAAGACTGCCCAAACAGTGCCTGAGTGTTAATTTTTAAAAGGTACCAAAACCAACAATAAATCCTTTTTGAATGCTTCAGGAGACAGAAGACAGATATAGAATCAGCAGAAGCAATAAGTGACGAGCATACAGAAGAAACATGTGGAGACATGACTGTAGAAAAACTGCATATGCTTTTGGCACATGTTCACTGTAAAGGTGCTTGGGAAGGTCCATATAACAGGGCACAATTTTAACAGGAAATCTCTTAGAGATTCTGTCTCAAACTGAGGTATCATTAGAGGAGTTTTTAGAACAACTAGATGATATGAGTAGTAACAGATCTCCAGGAGTTCATTTCAGCAGTTCATTCCAGGAGTTGCTATTACCAAGGACATCACTGTGAGTTGCAACCTCTTGCATAAAACTTCATAGGAAACAGGGAATTGTGAGGCCAATTTTTAAGAGAGTTTCATGGGAGATCTGGGGAACTACATGCCAAGAAACCTGACTACTGATCTGAGCAAGGTGATAGAGAAGGTACTAAAAGATATTGTTAGTGAAGACAAGACTAAATATGACATTGTGGGGAAGATTCAGGTGGTTCCCTTAAAGATAAGTCATGTCTTTTACAAACCCATTCAAGTTCTTTAAAAGAATCAGTAGCCACATGTACAAGCTGATATCAACTCTGGTGATAGTGCCTACATAGTTTTTCAAAACACATTTGGCAAGATGCCTCACTGGCAGCTTCTCAGGAGGCTAAGCAGCCAAAGGATGAGAAAGAAGGCATGCTCGTAGATAAGGAGTGGAAAGTGAGAGTGGGTGAGCTTTCTCAGTGAAGAATCAGCACAGACTCATGCCATCCAGCACATTTGCAGCTGAAGTAGAAAAGTGGGTGGGCAGTGAGGTGACAAAGTTTGTTGATGATCCTAGGGCAGCTGGGGTTGTAAAGGGCTGACTGTGAAGCAATGTAGAAGGATCTTTTGAGATGACATACTGGGTAATAAAATGGTTGATATAATTCAATGTAGAGAAAAGTGATGCATATTTTAAAAAATGAAAGTCTCAACTTTAAATAGTAAATGATGGGTTCCAAGAAGATGGCTACAACTCAGTCATGAGATTTTGGGGTTCTCAAAAGTCTATTTATAGGTCTTTGACAATGTCAGCTCCATGCCCAATTGTAGCCAAAAACTCAAATTAGTAGTAAGAATTACTCTTAAAAAAAAGAAAAAAAAAGAAAAAAAAAAGAAACAGAAACAGGACAGAGAATGTCATTATGCTTTTGTATAAATCTGGTATTCACCCACATCTTGCATATTGTATGTAAAAGCACCCTCCATGTCAGAATGTATGCAGTACAACAGGAAAAGGTATCATGGAAATGAAGAAAGGAGACACAAATGATCAAAGATTTGGAATAGTTTCCATGGAGGAACAACTGACTAGACAAGGACCCTTAGGCCTAGAAAATAACCAAGTGGGGAATATGGTAGAAAATGATGTGACATATATGGAGAATGAATAGAAATTCATTATCTCACTATCTCTCCACATACCATAGGGAATGGGGCAACACCTATAATAAGCAAGGCTCAGTTCAAAACGGATGATTTCCTCATGTAATGTTTATTTAAGCTGTAGAATTTATTGATTATGCTATACTGGATGCTAAAAGTTTTCATGGGTTCAAAAGGAATTTGAGAAGTTTGAGGTCGATTAAATATACCCTCAAACATACCTTAGTCTCACCCAATGCAGCTATTCTGCGGTTCTCACAACAGGTTCTTAAACATAAGCTGTTACATATGGATAAGTCAAAGCTAGCATCACATCAGCTGGGTATACCATTATCTACAGAGTTACCTTTTATTACACATGTTCTAAGACCGTAGGTTGCAGGTTCTTCCATGTGTCATTTTTTTTTCTTTCCCTCTGAAAGAAAATACCTAAACCCAAGAAATTTAAGGTTTGTTTAAGCTGCCATTAAGTTGGCTTTTACTCCAAAATAGCTAAACATTTAAGACCTCTGAAACAAAAATGCTGTGGAGACAACACATAATGTGAGCGCATTCTATAATTCCCTATTCATGACCTGACAATCTGTCCATATTACTCCTATCTTACTCTCTTGCCTGATACTGCTACCATCAGAATATTACAATGAACATGCATTCCTTCTATGAAAATAAATCAATAAAGAACATACACATACAAATAACATCCTATGAATCTTGAAAATTTTCAGCAGTGAATATCTAGCTTCTGTCTTTTCCAAACAGCCAACCCCAGGATAAAAGGATCTCTGCTTAAAAATATTTTTTCATTAAGCATCCCAGCCATATGAATTGAACAACAGTTGCTATGTTATGCAGTCTTCTACATAAATGGAAAGGTACAGGTTGCTCTGGAAAAGGTTCAGATTCAAAAGAAGCAAAATCATAAGGGCCAAGGAAACATCATATAAAATAGACGCTCATAGCATTAGTTGATAAGTGGAATTAAAATAAAAAAGAACACCGTGAAGCTGCAGCCATTTTGGCTTAAAGCTTGATGAACTGTCTCAATTACAGGGCAGAAATGACTGTTTTATGCATTCTGTATCGTTTCCATCTTGGCATAAGCATATGTCAAGAAATTGTATCATGAATCCAGTTCAGGGATATAAAATTGTTCTGAAATCAAAGATAGGAATGCTGCAACTGAACCAGCCAAAAAATATTTCCAGAATAAAAATTCATGAGATAAAAAGGAGACAGGCCTGAGAGAACAAAATAAAAATGTTTGGGACTCTGCTTAATGGTTATAATCAATGGACTACAGCTTATCTGGATAATTCAGTGATGGGGGGGGTCTCAAATGTGTTGATGTTAATTACATTATGTTTTCATTTAGCTTGCTTTTTGTCTTAATTTAATAGTGGCACAGGATATTAATGCTATTGCATCTAAAGCAATATCCTAATTGGCTGAATTAGATTATGGCCCTAATATGAATTTCCACCAGTGTAACTGAATTTTCATTCTGTGAAACTCTCAAAAGCCGACTTCTAAGATTTACGTGTGGCTATTCATGCCACATATGAATATGCACCCAAACACATGGAACATTGTTAGTATTGCATTAGTTAACAGTCTTGTCAGGAAATATTTCTACAGGAACTGTGTCCTTGCTTGTTTATACTGTAGTCTGTATGTTAAAAAGGGAATCACTTGACTTTTCTTCTTGTAAGCTTGCTAGCAGAATATTAACTTCACACTTTCAAAAAGCAAAAGATGGACAGAATAATGCAATCACTCTGTTAAGGCAGCAGAGACTTGAGGATCCAAGAATACCAAAACAAGTGAAATAAATAAGGAAATACTGTATGTATAGTAAAAATACATTTTTGTTTATTTTCATAGGATAAAAGTTAGTCAAAATAGCGTGCGTTCTGACTACAGTAATATATAGTGTAGTTTAGATTTATTGATAATTCTATAAAGCATGTAATATTTTCCATTTGTTCATTGTAATGAGCTAGACAATCAGAAAACTGTAAGAACATTACTGTATGTTTTGATGCTGAGAAATGCTGAACACTTCCAACTTCCATTAAAGTTTGGGATAGTTGGTCAGGGGTTCAAAACTTTGTACTACTGACAGCGAGATAACAACATTCAAGTTGATTCAAGAGAAAAAGAATAGTATAGCTTCATCTGACACTACACTGCCACGACTGTTAAAAATATATCAGCTGGTCCCTGTATGTTCAGAAGTTATTGGGAATGAATAAATCAGCTAACAGTATTGCCAAAGAAAATAAAAATTGTTTTTCTGAAGAACCTTGATATTCCTAAATATTTCTGACTGTTGCTCATGATTGTGGATGTTCAGCTTTAAACAACATATAGTAACTCTGCAGAATATGGTACACGATTCTATCAATCATCAGTTATAATTCCCATATTTACAGTTCTCAGTATTCAAAGGTGAACACAGAATTGCTGGATTATAGTTCTCTTTTTATTATTCGCTATTATATTATAAATGTCTTTATTTTGCTCTTTGAGACAAAATGATTAGTGCTACTAAGCCGAGGCTTTTTTTTTCCTAAAAAGTGATCCTGTCATTTTTGAAGATGCAGCACAGTGCACACAGACCTATATAAAAGGGGATGGCAGTATTATGGAGTATGATGGGAGATGATTGAGTTTTATGCAGTCCATTGTTTAAATGAACTATGCCAAAAATTAATTTGGTTGATTGAATCTAGTACTGGAAAAGAATTAAATCACTTGCTCTATGTGCCTGCCAACAAAAGGGCAATTCTAACTGTATACTTGTTCAAGTTCTGACAGATTTAGAGCTAAGTATACCATCCAATATGTTTCTTATTCTCCCTCTCCTGGAGCCTACTGCATCTCATTGTTAGGAAGTGTTTCTGGACTGCAATCTGAATGTCACTTCTTTTATTTTAATTACATTTTCTCTGTCCTTATTAATGTTTCTGGTAACGTGTTTCAGCTGTTTGCTGAATAAAACCAAGGCTCTACATCATATGATTTTTTTTTTAATTTTGTCACTTTTTTTTCAGAACTGCGAACATTTTAAATTCTCTACCTTCATATCCCTCCTGGATGTCTACACCTAGTAATAAGAATGGCCAGACTAAATATCACATAGAGTATTGTGTTGTATAAGAATCATTTACAGGGGGTCTATACTTTTCCTGGTGAGTGATGTAGCACCTCTTCATGTGCCAAATGAAACTTTACACATCACACTGCACACTTCCCAATTTATTCTTGTTCCCTAGTCTCTTCAGACTTTGCATTGCAGAAAGGAAGAGATACTTGTGCCAAGTCAATTTAACTCTCTTCTTGTTTTTGTATTAGATAGTGTTACACACAGGATTGCAGAAAATTTGGATTGGAAGGGACCTCCTTAGGTCCAGGTGCAACATCCTGCTCCAAGCAGGGCTTATTTCTAAGCTAGATCAGGTTGTTCAGGGCCTTGTGCAGGTGAGTTTTGAATATGTCTGAGGATGCAGATACTAATACCTCTCTGGACAATCTCACTCCAGGCTTAATTGGACTCCCTGTGAAGATTTTCTTCCTTAGGTCCCTGTTGCAGTTTGTGATTGCCTTTCTGTGTGCACTCTGAGATGAGTCTAGCTCCATACTCTGTACCACCCCCTTAGGCAGGGGAAGGCTGCAGTTGGAGTCCCATGCAAGCTGGTCTTCTCCAGGCTGAACAAATACCAATCCCTCAGCCACTCCGTGTCATATGCTCCAGCCCCCTAACCATCTTGGCAACTCTCCATATCACCGCCTATGTGGGAAGACTCCCTCCTTCAGGTCTTCAGTTTAGAGTAACTTCACAGTGAGCTAAATGATAAAACAGCTTTTACCATTCAGTCTCTTAAAAGAGCACTCTGGCACTGAGGGCTGAAGACACAAGGGCAAGCACTGAGAAACACAAGGCAGGAATATAAGACATGATTCAAATGTATTTTTCAAATTAATTCCTTGTTTGTTTTTGGAAAATAAAGTATACAAATAGCTGACATTTGGATTTATTTAGAATATATTCACCATTGGCATCAGTATATGCATATAATGATAATTTAGTATTTATCAGTTTAGGAACAGAGACTGTCACTTCAGCATCCTTCCTTGTTGTAGTATAACTATGCATTACAAAGCACAATCACCATACAGCTATGAATGACTCCTGTTACTTTCATTAGTTCTCACCACTTTTACACTCTCTTGTGCCCTCTTCCATCTTATAAACATTTGGAGATATGCCTTAAAATAAGATAACTGGATTGATCCTCATTCCATGAATAAAGTAATGGCCAGTGAAATGTTTTTTCTAGAGGTAAAGATCTAGAACAACTTGTTCTAAATATAGTATAATGCTGAGATCAGATTGTAATAGCTCTGACTGATTACCTTCCTTTTCCATGAGAACAAGTGTCTGTGTTCTCTGTTCATGGGGGCACGAAGGCTCTGCTCGGATAAAACAGCAAGTTAGGGCTGACAGTCATAAAAAGACCCAATTTTTCAACACAGCTCCAGGCAAAAATCATGATACCCTGAGAGAACTACTGGAGTTGGCAGTATTTCTGCTTTACCTTTTGTAGGTTGCAGTGCTCTGTTCACTGAGCTCCTTAAACAGGCTTTGTTTAAATTTTCCCAGAATGATCAACAGAGATCATATTAGATCTTCCACAGTACAGGATATTGGTTGCACACTTGGCAGTCTGTACCTAGTTTTTATGTTTCTATAAATCGGTTTAGAAATGAAAGCTTAGGCAATCAGACCCTATTGCTGTGAGCATTTTGTGCTGGTAAAACTTCATTCTTCACATACATCTGAATGTATACAGTAGACTAGTCCAAAAATTGCATGCAGTGGCAAAACTGATAAAACAATTTATACAGTACAGTGGTTCATAAGAGTGTATTACTGTAGACACTGCAGCAGAGGAGAGGAAGGATACCTAGAAGGATTTTCTTTTTCTTTAAAATGTTTCATTCCTTTTTGTCTTTTGTCAGTCAGGTGCTTGTCTCAGCACCACTTCTTTTGGAGCTCAGAGAAAAATAACCATCTGCAGGAGCAACATGGAAAGAAATACTGAGATGCCACAATGTGCATGGTAATTATGTGTGAGTGACCACAATGTCTCATTAGAATTTTTATTCACCACCCAGTCATGTAGAATTCACAGAATCACAGAAGGGTTGAGGTTGGAAGGGACCTCTGGAGATTGTCTGGTCCAACCCCCCCTAGGGTCACCTAGAGAACATTTCCAAGGATTTTGTCCAGATGACTTTTGAATATCTCCAAGGAAGGAGATATTCACTCCACAACCTCTCTGGACAACCTGTTGCACTGCTCTGTTACTTCACAGTAAAGAAGTTTTTTTCTCATGTTCAGACAGAACTTCTTGTGTTCCAGTTTGTGCCTGTTGCCTCTTGTCCTATCACTGGGCACCACTGGAAACAGTCTGGCTCCATCCTCTCTACACTGTCCCTTCAGATACTTATATACGCATTGGTAAGATCCCCCCTCAGCCTTCTCTTCTCTAGGCTAAACAGGCCCAGATCTCTCAGTCTTTCCTCATATGAGAGATGCTCCAGTCCCTTAATCATCTTAGTAGCCCTTTGCTGGACTTACTCCAGTAGCTCTGTCTCTCTTGTACTGGGAAGCCCAGAACTGGACACAGTACTGCCGATGTGGCCTCACCAGGGCTGAGTAGAGGGGGAGGATCACCTCCCTCGACCTGCTGGCAACACTCTTCCTGATGCACCCCAGGATACCATTGGCCTTCTTGGCCACAAGGGCACATTGCTGCCTCATGCTTAACTTGGTGTCCACCAGCACTCCCAGGTCCTTCTCGGCAGAGCTGCTTTCCAGCAGCTCAACCCCCAACCTGTACTGGTGCATGGGGTTATTCCTCCCTAGGTGCAGGACCCTGCCCTTGCCTTTGTTGAACTTCATGAGGTTCCTCTCCGCCCACCTCTCCAGCCTCTCCAGGTCCCTCAGAATGGCAGCACAGCCCTCTGGTGTACCAGCCACTCCTCCCAGTTTTGTATCATCAGCAAACTTGCTGAGGGTGCACTCTGTCCCTTCATCCAGGTCATTGATGAAGAAGTTGAACAAGACTGGACCCAGTACTGATCCCTGGGGGATGCTGCTAGCTACAGGCCTCCAACTAGACTTTGCACCACTGAGCACAGCCCTCTGAGCTCTGCCTTTCAGCCAATTTTCAATCCACTTCACTGTCTGCTTGTCTATCCTGCGCTTCTGAGCTTGTCTATGAGGATGTTATGGGAGACAGTGTCAAAAGTCTTGCTGAAGTTAAGGTAGACAACATCCACTGCTCTCCCCTCATCTGCCCAGCTAGTCTTCCCACTGCAGAAGGCTATCAGATTGATTAAGCATGATTTCCCCTTTGTGAATCCATGTTGACTACTCCTGATCACCTTCTTATCCTTCACATGCTTGGAGATAGCCTCCAGGATGAGCTGTTCCATCATTTTTCCAGGGATGCAGGTGAGGCTGACTGGCCTGTAGTTCCCTGGGTCCTCCTTCTTGCCCTTTTTGAAGACTGAAGTGACATTAGCCTTCTTCCAGTCCTCAGGCACCTCTCCTGTTCTCCATATCCTTTCAAAGATGACTGAGAGTGGCCCAGCAATGACATCAGCCAGCTCCCTCAGCTCTTGTGGGTGCATCCCATCAGGGCCCATGGACTTGTGTATGTCAGGTTTTCCTTAATGATCTCTAACCCAATCCTCCTCAGCCAAGGGAAAGTCTTCCTTCCTCCAGACTTTCTCTCTTGTCTCCAGGGTCTGGGGTTCCTGAGGGCTGGCCTGAGCAGTAAAGACTGAAGCAAAGAAGGCATTCAGTAACTCTGCCTTCTCTGCATCCTTTGTCACCAGGGCACCCACCCCATTCAGCAAAGGCCCCACATTTTCCCTAGTCTTCCTTTTGCTACTGATGCATTTGAAGAAGCCCTTCTTGCTGTCCTTGACATCTCTTGCCAGATTTAATTCCAAACGGGCCTTAGCCTTCCTCATCACATCCCTGCATACTCTGACAACCTTCCTATATTCCTCCCAAGTGGCCTGTCCCCCTTTCCACTTTCTGTATACTTCCTTCTTCTGGTTGAGTTTTGCCAGGAGCTCCTTGCTCATCCATGCAGGTCTCCTACCTCCTTTGCTTGACTTCCTGCTCATTGGGATGCACCGATTTTGAGCTTGGAGGAAGCGATCCTTGAATATTAACCAGCTGTCTTGGATTCCTCTTCCTTCTAGGATCCTATACCATGGGATTCTTTAAAGCAGGTCCCTGAAGAGGCCAAAGTTTGCTCTCCTGAAATCCAGGGTTGCAATCCTACTTAGTGCCCTGCTGCCTCCTTGCAGGATCCTGAACTCCGCCATCTCATGGTCACTGCAGCCAAGGCAGCCCCCAGCCTTCACATCTTCCACCAGCCCTTCCTTGTTTGTTAGTACAAGGTCCAGCAGTACACCTCTCCTTGTTGGCCCCTCCATCACCTGTGTCAGGAGGTTGTCATCAATGCTCTCCAGGAACCTCCTGGATTGCTTGTGCCTTGCTGTCTTGTCCCTCCAGCAGATATTGGGTGGTTAAAGTCCCCCACGAGAACCAGGACCTGTGATCATGAGGCTACTTCCAGCTGTCTGTAGAAGGCCTCATCGACTTCCTCTTCCTGATCAGGTGGCCTGTAACAAACACCTACAACAGTGTCACCCATGTTAGTCTGCCCTTTAATCCTTACCCATAAGCTCTCGACTCGCTCTTCATCCACCCCTAAGCAGAGCTCCATACGTTCCAGTTCCCCCACCTTGCCTTCCTGACCTGTCCTTCCTAAAGATCCTGTAGCCATCCATGGCAGCATTCCAGTTGTGTGAGCTATCCCACCATGTCTTTGTAATTGCAATGAGATCATAGCCCTGTGACCGCACATACATCTCTAATTCCTCCTGTTTATTCTGCATGCTGTGCGCATTTGTGTACAGGCACTTCAGAGAGGTATTCAAGCATCTTTAAAAGATTTTTTAAATAGACAACTCACATTTGACAACAGATTATAAGAGTATTCTCTAAGCATCTGTTACCTGCCGCTGTCCTTATTGGCTCCCTTCCCTTGTTTACAATGCTAAGGACCATCTTCCCCCAGCCTCCCAAAAGGGAAAATGTGTAAAGGAAGAAGAGTCTGGGGCAGGTGACACCTACCACCAGCAAACAAACTGGTGTGGGGGATAAAGAACGAAAGAGAAGGAAAGGGAGTTAGAGTCATAAAAGTAAATCTGGAGAACTAGGAGGAAAGCAGAGCACCCTTGCCAGCAGCTACTGCTCCCTGGAGGTGTACAAGGTCGATGTGTGCAGTGGACGGAACAAGCTCCCAGTCTATCTCCTACTCCTCAAAATCCATTTAGTGTAAGGTCTTTAAACTGAGGATGTAAGGTCTTAAAGTTGAGGGTGTATCATATATTAAACTGATGAGAACAGATACTACTCAGTATTTTAGTCAAAAGGCCACAAAGTGATAGCCAAGACAATAGCATGGTATCTGAACTAGTGTGGCCACTCTTTCTTTTACACAACAGGATGTCAACTATAAGTTAGCACTGCCTGTAACAAACAATCAAGTTGTGGTTAACAGCACATTGTCTGGACATGCCACTATCTGCATTTCATTATTTACATTATATTATACATTTCCTAACAACCTGGATTGCCTGTTTTTAATGTGGTGGTATTCTTTCATCAGAACAAGATTCTTGCTCTGCCCATGCTTCCTGCTTTCTCTTCTCTTGCCCCTCAGAAGTACTCTGTTACTTCAGGATCATTTAAATCTCTTGCAGCCTCACTGCAAAAATCCTCATGGAAATAGCACGTCTATAGCAACAAACACAATGTCTGCATCATCCTCCCTCCGTGATCTGGATTGTCCTGACTAAGTGACCTCACAGGAGAACTGCATGCATGAGGATTTTACGATTAATATGTAACTTCTGAAGTAACAAAGAAATAAATGAAAAGTGAAAACTTAAAATCACAGAATCACAGAGCAGATTATAGAATAATTTAGGTCAGAAGGGACCTCTGGAGGTCATTGCATACAATCTGCTCCAAGCACAGCATGAAAGCCATACCAGGTTCTCAGGACCTTGTCTGGTCAAATTCTGTATATCTCCAAGGACAGAGATTCTGTCACATTTCTGGGAAACTTGTTCCTATAATCTCAGATTTTAGTTTCCAAGAACATCAAGCTAGTGCTTTTTGCTGTGGGACCTCCTTAGCTTATCTTCAGATTAACTGAAGACAAGTATTGCAAAATTCTTGAGAATCTCTTTTTTGGGCTTGCTTACTCCCATTTGCATCATAATCTATATTTAATTGCTTGATGTCACAGAATTTCATCTATTCATCACAGTCTTCAGCTGTGATTCTTCTTCCTCTCAGTAACATGCTTATATATTTTCTATTGCTGATCTGATTCCTACACCTGCTTTATAGTAAACATAGAATTAAATACCCTAGCTCATCCAGTCAACTTCCTGAAAAGCAAGAACATTTTTTGCCCTTAATTTGTCAAGTCTAGCTGCTTGTCCTGACAATCGTGAATTCTCTTGAATTTGCAATATTATTTGTTAAGCTTCTTATCTGCTCCACATTTACTGATGAGTGGTTTTCAGTGGTTCTGATGCCTTGCACACTCTGAGTTCTTCTTCTAACCCTCTCAATCTCTTTTTCTGAATTGCCCCATTGTCTTTAATGTTGATTTATGATGACAACATTGCAGAGGGATCATATGTATGCCAACAGAGAGTAGGGAGATTGACTGTTCTGATTCACTGAGCTGCCACAACAAGAGATAAAGGTTTACCTCATTCTGCTGTGCTACACATAGTAGCATGTATTGGAAATGTATTCAGTAATTAAATCAAGCTTCTTATCTCTCTGAGCACTATACCCAAAGGGTGTTTCTATAAAAATCTAATGTCTTTACTACGTTCATTCAGCAACAGCTCGTTAAGTGTCAATAATTCCATTCTTTCATGATGTATGTGTAACTCCTTGCAAGACAGGAGGATTCACTATACATGTTGGAACAACGTGCAGTCTCCCATAGACATGCAGAAGGCATTGGTTCTTGGTAGTGATATTGACAACTATAGCATGTGTTCAGCTGAGCACAGACTCAGTATTACTTTTGGGAGAATCTACTTTGCATCCAGAGATCTAAGTTCACCTAATACAGAATATCTCTGCAGACCTGTCATGTGGAAGAATTGAATTATACTAATACAAATTGCAAATGTGAACTTCTAGTGGGGACTAGGCACCAAATTCTGCATGATTTAGGTAAATCTATGCATCGCTGTAGAAGGCAGAAGCAAAAGCTATTTGTTTTCCCATCTCTTCTGCCAACACCTTTTAAAACCTACTAAGATATTGCCCTTCTTGATACTAGTACTATTGAATTCTTTTAGCTGTGAGTCTTCAATTCTCGTGACAATTTTAAAATGACTGTTGATCTAATCTCTTTTACTAAGCTTCTATGACAGACAATGGAATCTGCATCAAGACAAAAATTATTTGTGGAAAATACCCACTTTCAGTGGCTAATGTTGACCTCTATTATTTTGGTTGGTTTTTGCCATCTTATAATGTGTTGTTGATTTTAACAGAAAAGTCCCAGAAATGTTGAGGAGATTCATTCACAAATGTAAAACACTTTACTCATAAGTGTAAGGTTAGGGTTTTTCTCTCTAATGGCAGATTCAAGATTCTTCTGCTTGCCATCCATATTTGTTTTAACTGTTGGATACTGCTCCTGAACTTCTATATTATTTCACAGTTCAAGG
Organism: Apteryx mantelli; assembly: GCF_036417845.1. Lineage (NCBI taxonomy): Eukaryota > Metazoa > Chordata > Aves > Apterygiformes > Apterygidae > Apteryx > Apteryx mantelli. The sequence continues at coordinate 92,705,217 of NC_089979.1, read as the reverse complement.
GAAGAAGATACACAATAAGGGCCTATTTCAATGATAATAAAAATAGCATCTAATATGGAAAAAACATATTAAAAGTCAAGACATTTGTTCACATTGTTATATGAGTTTTGGTCCAATTACATTCATTATAAATTATGGAAGAACGGTCACAATAAAAATGTGCATCTTATTGTTGCTGAGCTTAGAGCTAAACTGAAGATTAGTCTTTTTGAGCATTATTGAATCTGAAAGAATCTTTTTGAGATGTTACAATCCAGACAGTGCAGTAACTTATCTGCAGAAATAATCTTCAAAAGCAGCTTAAACACAACTTTGCCAATATATTTAAATCTCGGCTGGCAAAAAAATAACAGCAAATACATCTAGGGTCTTTAAGCATAGAAGTGTGCCATATCACGCTCTCATAGAGAGATATTTTTCCAGAATAGTATTTACTTGCTTATAGTATTTGTACATTACTTGCTGTCACAAAAGGAGTGATGCACTTCACTCGTAAGAGGGAAGCAGCACTATGTTTATTGCAGTAAGACAGCGACTTAACAAAGTTCAGTCATGAATAAGAATGATTTAATGAGGTTTGATTGGCAAGGTTCACTCAGTTATTTACTGCATGAAGGACAGGGTCAGATGCATGTGCAACGGAGACCCTCCCGTTGAGTCATGAGCTTCAGACTGGACCCCCTTGCTTTCTAAACTCCTTCGGAGAGGAGCCTAGGTGCGGCTGGATCCAGTTCTAGACCAAGACTTGGTCAACGGTTCATATCTAAAGGAGTGTGTGCAAAAGAAACCCTCCCGTTGAGTCACGAGGTTCAGACTGGACCCCCTTGCTTTCTGAACTCCTTTGGAGAGGAGCCTAGGTGAGGCTGAATCCAGTCCTAGTCTCCGACTTGGTCAATGGTTTATGTCTAAGGAATTATGTGTGCAATTAGTCAGAGATATAACTCAGCAAAGTTTCACAAAGTTTGCAAAAGTTCAGCATGCTATTAATCACTTACCGAGGATCTGTCGCGGGTAAGGAATCTCTCAACCTTGAGGAGTAACCTTGAGAGGCGTCCCTGCTCAAGAGGAGGTTCTGCAGTGCAGCCTGCTGCCATGCAGGAGAGCTCAATGGGCTCTGGGCTGCCCCCTATTTATGGGGGGGGTGATGATTGACTCATAGTCATATTTGCATACTAGATGGGCCTTAGTTGGCACATGCTCAACTAGCCCCTACATACGTGCTGTTTACAGGGAGATCAGGTTGAGGGAGAGAGAGCACATCAAGGGGGGGAAGGAGCACACCATCATACTTGCATAGAATTCGGGCACGTTCAGTGCAACTTCACTCTCTTTTGTACAGCTACATCACTGGAAAATTGAACCTACTGCTTTAAGAAATGGTCTCTAAATAGAATGTCTTCATATGAGGTGATGCCTTTTCTGCAGGCATCAGGTATCAGGGTCATAGAATCATAGAATTTTATAGGTTTGAGGGGACCCATGAGGATCACCTGGGCCAAACTCCCCCTCAAAGCAGGGCCAACTTAGATCACGTTGTTCAGAGCATTGCGCAGCTGAGTTTTAAATATTTCTGAGGACTGAAATTCAGTGAAGTCTCTCAGCAATCTCATAACCCTCATTGCAAAGAGTTTTTTTCCTAACAACTAATTAGAATTTCACGTGTTGCAACTTGTTGCCTCTTGTACTATTCTTTTTACCTCTGAAAAGCATCTGTCTCCATTGTCTCTATACCTTCCTATTAAGTAATTGACAAAAGGAACAAGATCATCCCTTCACTTCTAAAGTCTGAACAAGTTAGTTCACTCAGCTGCTTCTTGCATGGCATTTGCTTCAACCCTCTAACCATCTTGGTAATCCTCTGCTGGTCTTGCCCAAGTATTCCAATGTCATTCTCATAGTGGAGTCACAAAACTGGACACAGTACTCAGTGTTGGATAGAGGGGGAAAACAGTTCTGTCTACCTGCTGGCTATACTCTTGCTTATGCAGCTTAAGTATGCATTGGCCTTCTTCACAACAGGTGTGCACAGCTCATTCATATTCTTCTTGTTGTCCGTGAAGATCCCAAGGTCCTTTCCTACAGCAAATGGTATCAACAAATGGAGGTTATCCCAAAGACAAGATTTAATAAACAAGAGGAGGATGTAAATGGCTCCACTGTTAAACAAATTCAAGGGATTCAATTTGTACTTATCAAAACAGAGCACTATGGGTTTACTTGGGCCTTATCAATGCAATAACCTGAATGTGTCACAAACTATTAATCTCTTGGAGCTTCATTTTGCCTCCATAATAAATCTTTTATACAAATTATCCATTACTCTGTTCTCACTTCTGACACTGATAAACTATGACAGTTCAGATGCTAGAACCTGAAATTTAGGCCATATCTCAACTGTAAATGAGATTAAATTTGTTGACTACTTTCAGTGTACACTCTTTACCTGACTCCTGGAAGCCATTGGGCTGTTCTAGTACATCAGTGTGTGAGCAGCCTTCACCTTCCCTGGCATATGTTTATAGATTACTTGCCTGTGTGCTGCAGTTAAGCACAGGATGCTTATGCCTCAATATAGACAGTACCTAGATCTCAGTAGCCTGTAAGGACATTCTTTCCAGATCCAACAAATTGAGTCTGAAACTTTTGGTTTCTGGGAGCACAACAGAGATCTCAGGCTTTCTGAAAAGAGTGAAAGTAAGTCAAGAATTTGGAACTTGTGTGTATCAGGGCAGCTTAGCTCGTATTGTGATTTTTTTCTTCAATATTATTTTATTAGCTTGGAAAGACTATTTTCTTGATTTTATTTTCTTAGTGTTTCAGACACACTGAATGTTTTGCTTTTCATGTAATAAATGAAAACTAAACTGCTAAAACATCCACCTGGCTGGTATGATGCTATATACTATAGTGGTTTCAAATTCTGAGATGAAAACAACCGTAAAATAGAAACATCTCTAAAGTCATATCATTCTTCAAAAGTAGTGTCAGAATCACCTACTTGGGTATGGCCTTTCAAATTAATCATATTTTCTTCTCCCTCATATAACTTCACTGATGAAGAGCTAATGCTCAGAGAGCAGAATAGGAAGCTAGGACCAGTTTCCAGAAATATTTTAAAAAGTATTAATAAAATACAGTTATCTACTATAATGGCTACCTTCAACTATGGTGTCTACTGGATTTTTTTTCTTACATTTTTATCTTGCTAATTTTTTCGGCTTCTTCCTTTTTAACAAATTTTTACTCCATCTTTCTATTGCTTAGACCTATTGCTATAATAATATTTGCTTGTCTTTCACAATGACTTATCATAATTCTCTCTTCTTCAGCCTTTCTTATTTTGGTTACTCCTCTCTGTGTTTCATTTTCTCCAAAAAGCTGATATCCTGATTCTCAGAGCACATTAGCCTTCTTACTAGATGCAAATCTAGTATCATTTATTCATATGTCCTGGCATCTAAGCTCCTGCGGGTGAGATAATAAGGAATAACTGTAAACAACTTTTGCAAACAACTTTCCCCTGCTGATTGTCCTTGCAAAGTTGTGCTGGAAACTTTAGCTATAGCAAAAATCACACCGCGCTTCTGGATCCTGAGGAAAAGTCAACCTGTCAGACTGCTCCTGTGAACCTCTGGCTCTGCCCACCCAGATTTGTACCCCCAAAATTCTCTCAACATTTAGGGGCCCTCATGGAAGATACTGTCAGTCCTCTCTCCATAGGGCTCCACTTGAGCTAGAATTACAGCTTCCAAAAATCAGTCTTCCTTCCTGCTATCCTGTTTCAGCCCTTTCAACATAATGGAAGTACTCCCAAAGTAAAAGTGATTTTGACTGTCATGGTCTGCTTTCCGTGATATTAAATGCTCTTGTAGGCAAGGATTACATTTTGCTGTATGCTTAATGAAGGGTATTATATGTGTTATTCAAAGGAGATGACTCTACACCCAAGGAGAAGCCTTGGGAGGAGGGCTGGTCAGCTGCTTCCAGGCTCCAGCCTCAGGTGCACAGTGAAGATAGGCTGCTGCTCCTCAACCATGCTACCAATTTGGAGGTACAGATGACTGTGGGACAGTGTCTGAGTATGTTCATGGGCTCTGTTTTATTTACAGGTAAGGATGCAGCAACAGACTTTTGCTGGCATAACTGTATGTAATGGTCTCCTTCATTTGTGGCTCTGTCCCTACCAGTAAACTGAGCAACACCAGAGCACAGGCCTGAGCACTGGTACCCAGTCACCTGTGCTCTTAAACTGCTAGCACTTTTGACATGAGCCAGCTAGCACTTTCCCAGAGTGTGCTGGGGCATGGCTGGGTTACTAACTTGGCCCAGAGTCCCCAGGCTCTGTGACCAGTTTGGATACAGCCATTCTGTTCAGTAAGTTAAGAAGCTTTAGCTGCATAGATGGGAGCCACCATATGCCAGGTGGTCTCCAGGCCAGAGAACTGTTCCTGGCCCAGTCTATTGCTTGAGGACCAGGACAAACTCCTTAAACCAGAAAGGTGTAATGAGCTCCCTTCTGCAGATGTTTTCTCAGAATAACATGAGCATTCTTGGGTGATATCTGGGTGAGCATCTTTGGTTCCACCAGCAGTAACATCAAGAAATGATGAAAACATTTTTGGATGGGGCTCTGGGATCTAATGGTAGAAAGTACTTTAAAATAGTTGGTATTATTTCTACTCACTGAATTTGCTTTCTGTTCTTTACCCATTTGTTGTCTTGAGAGGGACTGCAGACATCATCTTCAGATCTCCATTCACCCAAAGAAGCTGGGATTTTATTTTTCACACAGGGTCATGGAATATTAAAGAATTGCCTGCCATTTACTGAGTCACTGATTAAAATGAACTTAATGTTCCTGGGGTTTGCACATTTCAAGCATGGTAAGAAATGTACTAAACAACTTGACAGGGATCAAAGAGAGGAAGGACAGAAAAGGCTAACTTCCAGTCTATATTCCTTTCTTCTCCTTTCCTAAAGTGACCCTTAACAGCAGCTTTTTGATGCTGTTGAAAAACTTTTTTTGTCTAACCAAATAACACAATCTTTAACTGTCTCATTAATTGCCAGAATGTATTATGCCTTTTTTGAGATCTTCACATCCTCAATAGAAAATTTAAATCTTGCACTTACTTTTTAACTGCAATAAACCATTTAGCCTCCTGTAAGCAGCATATAGTTGCCTGTTACTGAATCTGTAAGGTACAGCACTCCAGTATAGGAAAAAAACCCAAACCAATTCTGAAGATTTAAGTGAGTAAAATGAACTCTAAAATAAAGAATGAACATTTCTGAGCAGTCCAATCCTTGCCCTATATCCAAGCAGTAACAGAAGTCCATATCAGGTGATTCAGAAGACAACATACCTCTCCTTACAATCTGAAAACAGCTGCATCAGGAGCAATTTTTACTGATGCCCTGGTGATCTTCCTCATAGCGTGTGCTTATGTCCTATAACATGGTAGGGATCACACACTTTACTACTTTTGAAGCTTGCTGCCATAGCGCATGCTACAGATCCTTACACCATTCAGTTCCCCTGTTCCAGTTTTTTCCTGTGCCAGCACTGCTGTTTGCAGACCCCCTTTTCTGTTTCCCCACACCAGGATTCCCATTGTTCATTCTTACTGTACCAGGAAATGTTGATGTGTGCCAGCAACTGGGTCCCTGGTCTGTAGGTAATTGCAGATGAAACTGTAACAGGGGAAAGACTTCCAGAGTTGAACTAAAAAGCTCTGCTATCTCATGTGATTATTTAAGCCAGCATAACTTCAGAAATTATTATTATTCATATAATGTAAATGTCAAATTCCTTTTACAATGCTGTAAAACCATTTGGCCATCAGCAGTTGGTGGGGTTGGTAAGTAAACTTAATGGTGAAAGAAGATATATTAGTGTTTTCGGCTTCTAATTTTGTAATGTCTCTGTAAGCTGTTATTGATTCTGAGTCAGGGAAGGGTGGAACATGTATAAGTCCTGCTTACCTCTGCAATTTCAGTGCTGACAGACACCCAAATGCTCTTCTCTTCAAGTGCCGACCCACAGACGTGCACCAGTAGCTTGGGACTAACCACAATACAGGTTATGTTTTGGCCATATGTTATTTAGGGAACAGGGGAAGGGAGAGAGCTGAAATGACATCATGTGTTTGGGGAAGAGAGAGAAACTGCTTATTTTGCAGGGGAATCGAAGTCAAATGGGGCATTTGGAAGAGAATGAGGGTTATTTTGCTAGTGAGGTGTAGACTGGCGATTTGCTAATCATGAGACAACGTTTAGCTATGATGATTATTTAGTATGTAGGTTATCTTCTAATTTGGCTTGGTATAAATTTGAAAAAAGTTAGTAGATAGCTTATTTTATAACTCATGCTGGCATAAATTTAGATTAAATTAATTAATATCATTTCCTGTGTATAGATCAGGTATATTGAATCACATTTTAAATTTCACTTAAGATGGTAGATGACAACCTAAACAATTCAACCTAAACAAACAATACAAGTCAAAGTATTGCACGCTAAGCAGGATTTAATTAATATTAGTTTATTTGGAACTAAGACATAAGCACACTGATAAAGCATAACTGGTAAACAATGTACACACATTTTTGTACCCAGTGACCCAGTGAAAATGATATTGCCATTGCTTAGGAACAGGTCCCAGACCTTAAACTAACAGTGAGAGGCCTGGGCTTTTGGCTTGCTATCAACATGTTATGAGAACTTGCTTTGTGAACCAGAGATTGCTACCAGGTGTCTCTTGTTCCAATGTACTGTTTAAGCATGTGGCTTTTTAATCTTTAAGTAAAGACCTTTAAAATATGGGCACAGGCTGAGAACAGGCCCCTAGGAGAAAACTTCTTGATGGTCAGTTACTGGTCACTGAAGGAGCACTACCTCAAGAGTTGGGAAAGACTGGTTTTGCCTTAAGAAAAGAAGCATTAGCTATTGAAGAAAACAAAAAAGTCTAGTGACAGGATAAGGCACCTGCCACAGCCTGAAACAGTGACATCCCTCAGCATTGCACGGTATGTACCCCAGAGGGTGGAGGTCCTGTTCTGGGAATTGCCTAAAGAATTAAACATCTTATAAAAGGACCAGATCCAAAGTTGGGGTGGGGAGGGAGAAGATTCCCACTTCACTTTCCACTCTTTTCATTGAAGAGCTCTGGATACTGATCACCTTGCCCTTAGCAACTAGGACCAGTAACACTCACAACTAATGTAGGATATGATTGTTAGGGCTAACTGCTTTACGTATTGATAATGATTGATGATGAAAAATTAGCCATTGGTAGTGTGTTGTTAGTGAAGATATAGTAAAGTTTTGTTTTAAAGTTTAAAACTGACCTGATTTGCCATTCTTTTTAAACATTCCCATCACAGTGATTCCCTCACTGATACAGATAGATAGATACAGAGACAGATATATACATGCAGAGATACATACATAGATTCAACTGCAACACTGTAGAGCAGTTTCAGGGTCTGGCTGCCAAAACATGCTAGCAAAGCTATCAGTGGATATGTGCCCTGCAGAGAGTATTGTGGCAAGTCTCTGTGAGACAAAGAAAGGAAGGATACTGGGACTGTGTATCTCTATCACAAACAGTCCTCCGAGTTTTTTGCAGAGTTTGTCTTTAACAACGTACACCACGGAGAAGTTATCAATAAACAAATCCCTGGGCAATTTGCCTGCTCTGGGTTAGGAGCATTCAGAAAGTGTGGGAAACTAGCTGTATTTACACTTACCTATTGATGCAGCCTGTAACGTAGTGTGGGGCATGGGTCAACCCATCACCCTGACTGGTGTCTGGCTGGAGTGCTCGAGGGATGTAAACCTGGGCTTCTTTTCTGTGGTGTCTTCCAGGATTTCACCCTGAGGCTGGGACAAAATGTACACAGAGAAGAATTTGGAACTGCTGCCATTTCTGAATCAGGGGAGCGGTCCCAGTGGAGACTGAAGTGGTGTACTGGAAAGGTGTGCAAAGGTTAGCACAACGCTTGCTGTTCCTTGTTTGAGGAAAAGAACAAAGGTCCAAGCATCCACAAAACCAATTTTCTGACTCAAAGCAAATGTCTCAGAAATTTTGAGAAAGAGAGATGATGCTGAAGAATTTTCAGGCAAGTTTTGCATATGAAATGAGTTGTAAGTATGCCTCTGAATTATGCCCTTTGGAGAGGTGTGACAGACACATCTAATTTGTTGGTTTGACCTCAGTTTGTAGCTATGATCTTGTGAAAGGAATTGACAGGACCTTCTGGTGGAAAGAAGAAATTGTTTCTTCCAAGGAGGCCAACTGAGTTTGCTCAAGGTGTGGCACTCAGTAGAAGTGAGTCACAGCAAGCAGGCAGAAGTCTACAGCCTGAAAGACTGCTGAGACAAGCTAGTTTCCCACACTTTCTGAATGTTCCTAGCCCAGAGCAGGCAAATTTCCCATGGATTTGCTTACTTCTAGAAATTGGAAGAGTTTGTGCAGTTTGCTGTAGCCCAGGAGGCCACTGAGAAGACTGAAATCAATCCTGGAAGGATGGAGCCCTCCTGCAAGAATTCAGTAGTAGGGAGATTAGTTTACAGTCCTTTTCTCATTTTGGTCTGTTCAGCCCAGTTGCTTTGAGTTTTGAGCCTAGATTTTTGATTTAGCTGCTGCTCAAAGAAGCTTCTGACTCCTGAGTTTAAAAACTGTGGGTTTTTTTGAGGAGCTCATTATAAGAAAAAAGCCTGACAGATTCATCTCAAAGTTTGCCTTTCTTTTGTGTCCCATCAAACAAGATTTATATTATTTAATACTAGACTGAGTTCTTTCAGTGCCACCTCTCAATGTCATCTCTCTGAAAAAATGACCAAAAGTCAGTGAATACTTTTTGAATTCTCAAAAGGAACAGTCTCAAGCAAGTTCAGAAGTCAATTTGTGAATCTCTCAATAGATTTGAGGAATTCTGTGCTTGCTTCTTATGCAAAGCATTGCTTGAGACTTTCTTTCATGTTTGGTCTATAAAGGACCTGATTCCTCATGTGCCTTTAAGCATCTACTCTGCTATTTCTCACCATACACAAATCATTACAAGACCAGATATTCTGGAAATGACAAATTTCACTAGGGTATATGCGCTATCACTTTGCCAAATACAGTATGCTAAGTAGAGCTGGGAGCAGAGTGTAACTTACCTCTACTGGCAAAATTAACAACCATATTTGTGGTGTTTCAGGGATTTGTTTTGTTCAGCCTTGCAGTTTCTGGACCCAAATCTCTGATCTAGGGTGTGTTGAATCATGACTCTGTAGATAGTCCCAAATAATCACTAGAAATATCTGTTCAGATAACTTCATGGTTTGCTCCATGATGGTCTCCTGATCATTCAAAATGTATATACATATATAAATATATTAGTTCATTTCCAGGCACTCTCTTGGATTAGGTCCCACTAGTTCTGTCCAAGAAAATACCAAATGTAATTCTGAGCATAGTTCTCTCCCAAGACCACTTCCAACAGGCAGTATGGATAAGAACATGATGGAGTTGGCTCTTTCTGCCAGACACTGTCTTCCAGTACTATCTCAGGAGCCCTGGCACTTTCAAACACCTTGACACCAGGTACACAGCACATGCCCATGCAGTAACATTATGGAAACACCATTCTAAGGAGCTGTGGCAGAGCCCTTCATGCTGTCCCCAAAACTTTGACTGAAAAAAACCCAATACTTAATAATTATGTCTTAGGGCCAAGGGGTTGACATGTAGCTCAGATCACCCTTGGTCTACTGTGCAGAGTACATACAATCAGTCCACTCTAGGGTACCTTGCCCTCAACAAGATGGGAACAGCCTTTCTCAGTACCACTTACTTAAGTAGGTATGATCAGGGGGACAGGTGAAATGAAGGTGTAAGGACAATGTTATGGGTGAAGGTTAAATCATTTCAGCAGTTCCAGTTATATGAGAGCAAACAAACATTGCATATAAAGACTACAGATTGACCTATATCAAATGAAAATTATAGGCAGAGGTTCTACAGAATCTGGGTGATTGTGAGGCACAGAAAGCCTTAGACACAACTGTCAGTGACGATAATGCTCACTGACATTTATGAGAGTATGATTTGCTCCTTTACACAAAAGGAGAGTAGAACCCTTAACTTTTATAAGTAAGAGGTTTCTGTGTATTCTAATTACTGATGATAAATTCTTTCCTCCTTCTTAAAACATTTTCATTTTTTGATTCCTCTTTTGTTCACTTTAAAAATGGCTTGCAAATGCAAGATATGTCTGTACTCTCAGATTGCACCTACACAGGTTTCAAAAGAAGGCTCTGAACGTGCATGCCAGTTCCTGGGTGCATTCTGTCTACAAGGTAGAGGACCCTGCAGTCTTTCTAGCTGAAGATCACATCCGTCCTCCACTCCAGCAGAAATGCATCATCACATACTAGCACACTGTGTCTCACCACACTTGCCCTTCTGGCATGCCCAGCACTCCCAGGGTGCCTGTCTCATGCATGCTTATGATGACACAGACTGCTCTAAGGAGTCATTACTGCCTTCTGCTACAGACAGGGAGCAGTACCAGGTCTGTTATCAAGATGTCTGCCTCAGGGACAGCCACACTATATAAGAGGTGCCTAAATGCACTAGAAAGTGGATGATGACTATGCTTTTTTATCAACTCATAGAATCATAAAATTGCTGAGGTTGCAAGGGACCTCTGGAGACTGTCTAATCGAACTCTCCCTGCTCAATGCAGGATATACTAGGTTGCTCAGGGCCTTGTCCAGTTGGATTTTGAATATCTCCAAGGATGGAGACTCCATAACTGCTCTAGACAACCTGTTCCTGTGTGTTTGACCACCTTCACAGTAATAAAAGGTTTTTCTTATATTTCAGTGGAATTCCCCGTATTTCAATGTGTGCCCATTGCCTCTTATCCTTTCACTGGATACCACTGAGAAGAGTCCATTCTTCTTTACTCCCTCTCATCAGATACTTATACACATTGATAAGACCCCCTGAACCATCTCTTCTTGAGGCCAAACAGTCCCAGCTCTCTTAGCGTCTCCTCAGATGAGAGATGCTCCAATCCCCTCATCATCTTCATGGCCCTTCGCTGGACTTGCTCCAGCACCCTGTCTCTCTTGTACTGGGGAGCCCAGAACTGGACACAGTACTCCAGGGGTGGTCTCGCCAGGGCTGAGTAGAGGGGGAGGATCACCTCCCTCGACCTGCTGGCAATGCTCTTCCTAATGCAGCCCAGGATACCATTGGCCTTACTAGGCTCCAGCTCTTCCTCTACACAGGGACGAATTTGAGGTCTCCTAACTGCACGTATTCATCAAGCTTTCATTTTGTCTAATATGTTGAAGACAGAGATTTATTCATTCACAGCAGCAACGCTCCTTTTGCAGGCTGCTTAAGTCACTGAAAATTCCTTACAAGTTCCAATTACCCACAACGAAGAGTATTTTTCCTAGAAGGGCTGTAAATAGCACAACATGCATATTTTCACAGCAACACCTCCACCTCCCAATAAAACTCTCTAGCTGACAGCTAAATTTACTTCACCTTTTCAGCTCTGAATGACAGCAATTGTAAATTTGTATATTATCAATTGGTATGAATTACAAAGACATTGACATACTGATTTGCCAAAAGTGGCCTAATAAAATATGCAGAATATTAATATACTACACTGATCATTACTAAGGGACTCCCTGCCTCATGCACAGTTTTTTTATTATTATTATTATGCTGGTGAGATTAATTTGCAAAGAAGTACTCTGTTTTACTGTTGCATTTCTCTTGTGTATTCTTCATGATACAATCAGATGTATGCAATTCAGCCACTGAATTTTGTTACATGAAATTTCCTACAGTGAGGAGTTGAATCATGACACATTTTTGGAGATAATTTGCTATGTCATCATCATTAAAATAATAGTATAATGAGTGCAAGATAAGACTGGTTTCTAAAGGAGTGTCTTGAGCCACAATACTTTCTGTGCACATTCTGTTCTAGAACTACAGAAATGGATGTAGGAGTGTATTAGTACACAAGGAACAACAATGACATAAAGTGAAAACTGATGGGAATCAAAAGGTACCAGGAAACAAAAAAGCATTCACTGACTATTTCCAAATTTTTTGTTTTGCCTAGGTGTTGCAGTCTGTTTAAGCTGTTTAGAGATTCCTGCATTAATCTGGTAAACAACACGTGCTTAAAAGTGTACTCAAATGGCTTTGTCCCTTTGGGTATGTCTTTGTTACTGTCAAGAAATATTGACATATCTGTGTTAGCTGTAAACAAGCCAGTTCAGCTACCAAGAAAAGCTTGCATAAATTGGAATAGAGAACACTTGAAGCTACTGTAGGGATCTGCTGCTGACACCTGATTCAGCAGGTTTAAATTTGGGGTTGGTCTGGATGCAGACAAGTGCTGGGAAAAGAGGAAGCATGTATATAACCAGTTTAAAGTAACAAGCATTTGGACAAATTAGAGACAGCTCTGACTCAGTGCATCCTAATATAGAAAGAGTCATATTTTTTACTCTTCTTGTGGGATCAAAGAACTGCATTGCACTCCGTTTAGAGATAGCTGGGAATCAGCACCATAACGCAATCTTCAGGGCAGACAAACCCGTATGTGTCACATTCCTCATGGGGCTCAGCTTTTCCTTTTTTTTCTTAGCTCTGTGTACTGTTCCTTTAAAGCCTTCATGTTCATTGTTCATCGTTCATCGTTCATATTCATCACTTTATTTTTTCAGCTTGTCTTAGGCACTCTCTTAAGTGCTTTTTCCTAGCTAAAGGATAGTGCAGGTTTTTTTGTTTTTGTTTTTGTTTTTTTTTTGCACTTACTAGTGTTGCTACAGATTTCTGGTTTCATTTTTATTTGCTCTGTCAACAAGCAAAGAGTGATTAAAGTCATCATTTGACCAGTAATTCTTTTGAAGTAAAAATGGCCTTGGTTATTTGTTAGCATTTTTAGTATAAAAAGCCAAAGACTAAAACATTTCTGGCCTTCACAAGCTAAAATCTTTCTGTAAAACCTTCTGGCCAACAGATCACTTTATGAGAATGGCTGTGGTAGACTGCAATCCTTTCTGCTCTGAAGACTCTCTCATACTGAGTCTTTGCAGCTGGTGACATTAGAAAAAATGGACTCTTTCTATTTTTGATGTGCTATGCTGCTCTGTAAATCTGCCACTGTCACTTCTGTGAAAATGAGCAAAGAAAAAAAAAATCCTGGAAGGCTGTAGAGAGAACTTATACAGTTTCAGCCTGAGATGAACTATTATAACATTCTATAAACTCTGAAATCACACAGATTGTAATGAAGTTGCTACCTCACCTTCATCAGTATAGACAGCAGTGTAATATATGTCTTCTTCAGATTTTGGTCTAGTACACTGATACACCTTATTTCATGCAGATTGATCAGAATCCATGTCTAGCAGACAGAGATTCTTCATTTCACTTTGTTGTTCCAGAATACCTCTCCTCCACTGCATTGTTATGCAAGATAATGTATGAAAGAGAAATATATGGATTGTGATCGCTTTCTAAATATTGCTTCAAGTGATAAAAGTTATGTAATTCTCTTTGCTTGAAGAAACTCACTGTATATAGGGTGGTTACCTTTTTCTTTCTGTTTTAGCTGGTTGCTTAACTGAGCTCCTGATTTACCATAGTGAATAATGCATATTGATTAATAGCTTTTACCAAAACTGTGAGAGTGAGATTGGCATCTGGTGGACTTGGCAGATGCATGAGCCACTCACAATGCTTTTCTGTCTGGCAATTCAGTCCGCAGAAAAGGAAACTGCATGACCAATGAGTTTTGCATCTCCTCTTCGTGCACTCATCTGCTTCCCATTGATGTAATTTATTAGACACTTACATGAGTCATGGTTAGCACACTGAAGTGGGAGTGGTTGGTAGTAGATATTATAATAACCATAAAGTAAATAAAATGGAAATCAGAAAAGTGGGGGATGATGTCTAAGAAGCAGTGAGTACCTGTTTTATGTTTATGCCTGCACTAAATATTTGCAAAGAATTAAAAAAGAAAAGGGCAATAAAAAATCAGAGGAGGAGGAGCAGAAGGAGGAAAACAAGAAGAAATCATTACAATAGCACAACACATGACCTTTCCCTAACTGTTAGACAATAGTTAATCTTCTATGTATATCTTTATGAGATCTTTTTTGGCTTCTATAAATTTTACAGTCTAGAGATGGCTTCTCTCATTTTCTTGTCTGCTTTACATAACATTACTGAAATATTAGAGTTCCTCAAAGCCTTGAATGTTTCCATCCATACAGTCTTCCTGAAAGGTGCACAAGTAATCTCAGCCTGCTTTCAGAAATCAAAGGCACAGATAAATTCCCCAGAGTAGTTGCAGCAAGTCTAATGCGAGTATCTCACCTTCAAATTGGAACCCAGGAGCATATTTTAGGCTATCTAGGCACCCTGCAGAAAATGTGTGGAGAGTTAAGATGCAACCTAATGGGATTCTAAACAGCTAGCTCAGAGATATGACCTGTCATGGATATTTGTTTCAAACTAACATGAATCAGTCTCTCCACTGATTATAAAAGGAGTCTGAAGTGGCTAACTTAGATGTAGACATATAAATTCTAAACATCTACATTTAGTCAAATGAATCCTACCTAGAGTAACTAAAGTCTTCCCAAAGTAAGCTGATGGAAAATGTTCAGTAAAAGGAGGCAGGTGAAAGAGAGCATTCTTCAGCATTATGTCAGCTGTGGGTGAAGTCTAGACTCAGCCTTCCCAACTTCGAAACTTCTATTTGGGCTGTAACATGTTTTTAGCAAAACATCTAAGATGTCTTCATCCAGCCTAGTGCAAAAACTTATCTAGGAGTGATCACACTGTCTCTGAAGTTTTCCCTGTAATTAGTGACTCTCATTTTTAAAGATGACCTTGTATCTATGCCGGATTTGCTTAGTTACTGCTTTTACATCTTTTATTCCCTTTTCTGCTAGGGAAAAAATGTCTGCTTTCCCTTTATGGCTACTTTTAAAGGTGTTCCATATCGCATTACCACTCTCTTGACAAAACAAAATAGCATTAATGTATTTTTCTTTTGCTCTTTGCTTGGAGTTGTTTTTACTTGAATAAGTCATTAGAACACTGATCACTAGAACAGAGGAAAAAAGCCTAGCTCCACAACATTTAACTATGCAGGAACCAACAGCGATGACATGAAAAGTTTCATTTTTTTTACAAACCAGAATATCTCTTGTAGAAGAGAAAATCCTTACTGCAGTTCTCCACTCCTGGATGGAGAAAACAGAGGTGTTTCTTTGATAACAACGCCAGTTAAAGCATTTCTTGTCTCAAATCTGATCCTTTTACCAAACCAGCACATCTCCTTTGTGCTTGTGCAATGAATCAGTGTGGAAACATGATCCACCTTTTCTTGTTTCCTCCCATTTGCTGTGTAATGTTTTGGCCAGATATGGCTCATCATGCAACCTCACAAAAAAACCCTGTACTGACAAAGCAGATAGTGCAATGTGAAGACAGTTAAAGCTGATGTAAGCCCCTGAAGCTTGAGCAACCCTGTCTACAAATGTAAAAGTACAGCCTGCGATTCATATGCCTGATCAGAACCCAGCTAGAAAGCACTGTGACTGTGGTCTGTGTTGGGCCTATTACTGATGTTTGGGTTGGTGATTTTTTATCTTTGTTTTGGGAGGTAGAAATAAAGAAAAGGCAGGTAAAAGAAGAGTAACTTCCTCTGGTTCTTCAGAAGCCAGAAAAATCTCTTTTTGCCCATTTTTAACACTAAAGTGTTAGGAACTTTTGAACTCTCATCTTCATTAAGGTGAGGAAAAAAAAAATCTTGCCTCACTCCAGTCAATAGAAACAATATGCTTGACTTGATTATGTACTTAAGTGTACTTAAGATTAGAACCATAGACCTTAAAGACAATCCTTTGTGTATTTTGTTTTAAATCTCTTTCTGGTTCAGTGCTATGAAATTTTCCATAACTTATTCTTTGGAAGCTGCTGTCCTTTGCTTTTCTGGAACTCCATGGGTCGAATTTTGTTTTATTTGTCTGTTCTCACTTGCTCTCTATTTTCTCTGGATTCTGCTATTCTCTGACATTCCTCTGTTGTGCTTATTTAACCCCCAGTATCACCTTTCTTCTTGCTTTTTGGTCCAGTCATTCTATTTGTCCTCAGATGTGCCTGTGCTCTCCACTGTGAAACCACCACCTTGTCTTCCATTTTTTAAAAACAGTATTTTTAAATTAGAGAGACAAATGAGATTACAGTTTATCATGTGAAATATCAGGGAAGTTATCTCAGTCTTCTGAAATAAATACCATACAGCCATTGCCACCTGTAATCTGTGCATGATGCACTTTATTAAAAGTTTCCCAGTCATCATTTCCAGGCCCTTCTTACTGTTGGCTCCGTTATCAAAACCATCTCTAATCAAACACAGCAGTGCCTGTCTGTAGATATGTCCTAACCTCCTCTCAAATAATATGACAGTAAACTAAGGGTTCCCCACATCAGTGGGAAAACTTGCTTTAAACTAGATTAAGGAAAGACCAGTTTATTTACAGTTTTCAAATTAGGACTGTCTTAAGATTCAGCTATGCACCATAGTTAATTAAATTGATTCTATGTTAGATATTTAAATAATGTGCAAAATTTGTTCATGTAGAGAATATAGGCCCTTGTGGAATCCTCTGTCTGACATTTAGAAAGTAAAAACAAAAAACCCCCCCAAAACAGTCTGCCCTTGACTTGAAGTCCTTTCACACATTTGCCCCCATTCTGCTATTGACTTTATACACTTGGTCTAACATCACAAGGTTTACATGGAATCACAGAATAGCTGAGGTTGGAAGGGACCTCTGGAGATTGTCTAGTCCAACCACCCCGATCAAAGTAAGTTCAACTAGAGCAGGTTGCTCAGGGTCTTATTCAGTCATGTTTTGAGTATTTGTATGGATGGAGACTCTGCAATCTTTCTGGGCAACCTGTTCCAGTGCTCCACAACCCTCACAGTGAAAAAGTATTTTCTTACAGTCAGAAGGAATTTCCTTTGTTTCAGTTTGTGTCCATTGCCTTTTGTCCTGCCAGTGGGCACCAGCGGAAAGAGTCTGGCTCCATCTTCCTTACAACCTCCCATCAGATGTATATACACATTGACAAGATTCCCCCCGAACCTTCTCTTCTCCAGGCTAAACAATCCCAGCTCTCTCAGCCTCTCCTCACATGACAAATGCTCCAATCCCTTAGTCATCTTCATGACCCTTCACTGGACTCACTTCAGTATGTCCATGTATGGGGGAGCTCAAAACTGGGCCCAGTACTCAAGTTGTGGTCTCTCTAGTGTTGAGTAAAGGGGAAGGATCACCTCCTTTGATCTGCTGCTGACACTCTTTCTAATGCAGCCCAGAATGCTGTTGGCCTTCCTTGCCACGAGAGCATATTGCTTTCTTATGCTCTATTTGTTGTTAATCAGGATCCTCAGGTCCTTTTCTGAAAAACTGTTTTCCAGCCAGCTGACCCCCAGCGTGTACTGGTGCATGGAGTTATTCCTCCTCAGCTGCATGATGTTGCACTTCCCTTTGTTGAACCTCCTGGGGTTCCTTTCTGACCATTTCTCCAGCCTGTTGAGGTCTCCCTGAATGGCAGCATGCCCATTTGGGCTGTCAACCACTCCTCTCCATTTTGTGTCATCTGCAGACTTGCTGAGGGTGCATTCTATCCCATTATCCAGATGATTAATGAAGACATTGAACAGTACTGGCCCCAGTATTGATCTCTGGGATATGCCAGTAGTGACTGGCCTCCAGCTGGACTTCATGCTGCTGATCACAACCCTCTGAACCTACCATTTTGACCAGTTCTCAGTCCAACTCACTGTCCACTTATCTAGTCCATACACACTGTCAAACTGCTGATGTTATGAGGTACTGTGTTGAAAGCCTTGCTCAAGTCAAGATAAAAAACATCCAGTGCTCTCCCCTCACCCACCAAGCTAGTCATCTCATCATAGTAGGCTATCAGGCTGGTCAGGTATGATTTCTCCTTTCATAAATCCATGCTGACTACTCCCAGTCACCTTCTTGTCCTTAATATGTTTGGAAATGGTTTCCGTGATTAGTTGCTCCATCACTTTCCCAGGGATTGAAGTGAGGCTGACCAGCCTGTAGCTCTCTGGATCTCCCTTCTCACCCTTTTTGAAGATAGGAGTGACATTTGCTTTCTTCCAGTCCTCAGAAACCAACCCTGATGACCAAGACCTTTGAAAGATAACTGAGAGTGGCCTCACAGCTCCCTCATCACTCATGGATGCATCCTGTCAGGTTCCATAGACTTGTGTATGTTTAAATTGTTTAAATATTCCCTAAGTTTATTCTTCTCCACTGAGGGTAAGTTTTACTTGCTTCAGGTTTTTCCACTGGTCTCATGGGCCTGGTATTCCTGAGGGTTGATTTTATCAGTAAAGACCTAGGTGAAGAAGGCATTCAGTACCCTTGCCATCTCTATATCCCCTGTGACAAGTTCCCCATTCCCATTCAGGACTGAGACAACATTTTCCCCAGTCTTCCTTTTGCTGATGATGAACCTGTAGAAGCCCTTTTTGTTGCACTTACCAGTTTCATCTGCAGGTAGGCTTTCACTTTCGTAGCCCCATACCTGCATGCTCAGATGGTGTCTTTATATTCCTGCTTCCACCTCTTGAACGCTTCCTTTTTGTCTGATTTTTGTCAGGAGCAAGTTGTTCATCCATGCAGGTCTCCTGCCACCTTTGCTTTACTTCCTGGTCATCGTGATGGATCATTCACAAGCTTGGAGGGGGTGGTCCTTGAAAAATCAACCAGCTGTCCTGGACCCCTCTTCTCTCCAGGACTGTCTCCCATGGGATCTTTCCAAGCAGATTCCTGAGCAGGCCAGAGACTGCTCTTGAAAGTCCAAGGTTGTCATCCTACTCTTTGTTTTTTTTCCCTCCTCTGAGGATCCTGAACTCCACCATCTCATGGTCATTGCAGCCGAGGCTGCCCCCAACCTTCACCCCAGCCAGTTCTTCCTTGTTTGTAAATATAAGGTCCAGCAGAATGCCATCCCTCATCAACTCCTTGTTCACTTGTGCCAGGAAGTTATCAATGCACTCCAGAGACTTCCTGAGTTGCTTGTGCCCTGCTGCATTATCCCTGCAGCAAGTATTTGGGTAGTTAAAATCCCCCATGAGGACAAGGGCCTCTGAAGATGAAGCTTTTTCCTGTTGTCTGAAGAGGGCCTCATCTACACCTGCTTCTTGATCAAGTGGTCTGTAGCAGACACCCAGTGTTGCCCACATTAGCCTGCCCTCCTAAGCTCTTGACCAACTCATCATCCTTCCCAAAGCACGTCCATATATTCCAGCTGCTCTGTCATCTTGCCTTCCTGGCCTGTCCTTCCTTAAAAGCCTGTATCCATTCATTGCAGCACTCCAGTCCTGTGAGCTATCCTAACATGTCTCCATGATCCCAATGAGATCATAAGTCAGCAACTGTATGCAGGCCTCTAATTCCTCTTGTACAGTGTACAGGCACTTCAGAGAAGTACTGAGCCATGTTGATTTGCCACAAAGGTTATGAGAGCTTTCCCCATAATTCTGTCTGGTAGGCACTTCCTTATTTATGTGGATATACTTGGGACAGGCACCCTTATGCCCTATTTTCTTGATTACAAGGTCCCTCCCTCTGTTTACATCAGCCTGCACCCTTTCTTTGCCAACCTGGTCAACCACTTCCTCACTTGACTGTGGGTCATCCTCACCCTCCCCTGTCATTCCTGTTTAAAGCTCTCCTTGCCAACAGGCTGGCCAGCCTGTTGACAAAGATACTTTTTCCCCTTGCTTGGGGATAGGTGGATCCCATCTCTTCCAAGCAACCCTCCATCCTCCAAGAGGTCATAAAAACCAAAATGCTCTTGCCAACACCAGCTGCACAAACAATTGTTTTTCCACAGGATCCATCCACTCCTCCTCAAGACCTTCCCACTCACTGAAAGAATCGAGGAGAAAACCATCTTGCCCCCATGCCCTTGACCATCGCCCCCAGAACTGTGTAGTCACACTCGATACTTTCCAGGTCACCACTGGCAGTATCATTGATGCCCACTTCATAAAGCAGCAGGGGATAACAGTCTGAGGGTGAACAAGCTTCTGCAGTCTTTCCACAATGTCCTAGATCCAAGCCTCCAGCAAGCAGCAAACTTCCCTAGATGACATGTCAGGTCGGCAAATGACGGCTTCCATCTCCTGCAGCAGGGTGTCTCCCACTACTATTACTCACTGCTTTCTCTTGGGACCCCTGCATGGCTCAGGTTTAGCTGGCATGGGTGCTTCACTGACAGAGCTCCCAGCCCCATGTCAGCTACGAGGGCACTGAATCTGTTCTGTAATTGCAGATTTTTGGGTGGAACAGGAGCCTTCCTCCTGGTGCCATAAGTCACGAGCTTACAGCCTTCACAGCCTTCAGGTCTGCATACAGTTGCTGACTCACTTTCCATCTTGAGATGCACAGACTCAACCTGCCCTTCCTTCAGTACAGTTGGGTGTTCAGGGTCTTGAAGCTGCAGGGTCTCAGAGAAGATCTGACTGATCTCTTTCTCATCATCTCTGATGCTACAGAGTTCCGCAGATCCTAGAAACTGCTGTGTCTGGGAGCTGTGTTCTTGGCCAGTACTTACCTAGGCTGGCAAGTACCTGCTGAAAGGGTGCTTGGCCCTCTGTAGTTAGGGGCAAGCAGGAGGTACCCTGAAGTTCTTCAGAGGGTTGCCTGGAGTCCCCCAAAGATCTCGAACACCATTCCCAGAAGACCCCAGAAGCTCAAAACGATCTCAAAGAAGCAGATCCTAGAAATTGCTGCATCTTTTGGCTGCTTCTGCTAGCTGCACTCTAACCTTCCCTTTAGTAACCTTTCCAGGAAGAACAGGCCCCCAAAGTAAAATTCTGAATGGAAATTTTTTCTTTTACAAAAGCATGGGGTGATCCATACTGTGTTAGCAGATTTACAGAGCTGGGAATCTAGATTACCGCAAGGAGCCCAGCTCAAAAGTCTGAACTCAGTCTAATAGGCTGATAACAAAATTCACAGAAATAAGGTCGGCAAAAAAGCTGAAAACTTTCCCTGACAAGTTTCAAATAAAAAAGAACAGTCTGCAGTGTGGAAATACCCAAACTAGCTTTCTTCTTGGGTAGTAAGACACCTTTCTCAGTTACTGGATGTAGTATGCAGGTGTCACACTGTTCTGGAGAATTTGTTAAGCAGAGACATGCTTCAAGTGCTGCAATCAAATTGCCCTGGCACCCAACCTAACAGCAGCATTAGAGTCTCCTTTAAAATAGTAAATGACAGGAACCATTGTCTCTGCTGACGGGCAACATGTTGCTGCCAAATTGAGGGATGACAGAATACTTCAGAAATAAGGTTGATCCTTTGAATAGAAAGTCCTGGTTATGCAATGAAATTGCTAAAGACTGTTTTTTGCTGTTCTGGTTCAAGAAGTTTAGGAAAGAGTTTTGGTTAATGCTTAGGTTTGTACAAAACCTACTACAGTAAATCCTATTTAAAATCAGATCCTTTAAATACTGGTGTAACATAAATAAGTAATTATAAATGATAGTAGATTATTGTAAACTATATTATAAAATTAGAGTAAAAAGCTCAGCAAACTTTCCCACAGAGATTTGTTCAGATGACAGTTCTTGCAAAGTTTTTCATCTGACAGCAATGTGGGTTGCCTTCCTTGGTGGTTCGCAAAGCCTCTCCACTCCAAGTTGTGCACTTGTTGAACATCTGAAGAATCTAGTATATACCGCCACAAGCCTTACTGCCACCTCAATTTTCTTTCAAACTTAAAATTTGAGTTCTTGTGAGTAGCCTAGACTAAAGAACAGACCATAAGCCCTGGTCATTTGTGAAGTGTTTTTCATGCTGTTTTTCACTTCCTACTGAAGTTTTAGAGAGGATATGATAAACACAGTATCAATCTTTTTTTAAGATCTTCCTGTTCATTGATCTTACAGTACAGTACAGGAGCTTGTTAGGTAATCCTTATGATATTTAAATGCTACCCTCAGCATTTGACTGCCATCTCTGTCTGTCCAGAGATAAGAGACTTGAAATTCTCTATTTCAGCATTCTCCAGTTTTAAGCATTTATTCTTGATCACAGAAACACAGCAAAGAAATTAAAAATAAGACAATATAAATACTATATTTATATTTATATATATATATAAATACTCAGTATAATTATATAGACTTATTAGAAAGAAAAGAATTGCAGTGTTGGCAATTTACACATTTTCAGATGCAAAGAAACTCAAATAGATTACCAGAATATTAGGGATAAATACTGCAAGATTTTCAGATGTTAAGTTGCAAAGAAACATGAATTGCATTGCACTGGCTGATAAGAACAGAGTCATGAACATGTTTTCAAAACTAGAATAACACTGTTTCAGGCAGAGCCTCCTTTTATTATCTACTCCCTGATACAAAGCTACATTAATACAAATATGACACCAAATGTGACTCTTCTGTCTACATATCTCTGAGCAGATTAAATCCAATTTTAGTCTACTTTTCTTGCTCTGTGGTTACCTGAATCAATCTCATCTTGTATCTATGGTTAGTTCTAGCTGTTAGAGATGAAAAATTTCACTGTTCCTTACAGGTCCTCACCTATGGCCACCTTCTTCCGTTTTTCTTCTTTTGACATTTATTTCTGGCTGCTTTCTGGACAAAATGTGGATCCCTCCAGTAGCTGGCCTTAGATACTCAGGCTATCTAGTAGCTGGCCCCTGGATCCCCATATCTCAATAGGTGGCACCTGGACATATGAGTGCTCAAGGCCTGCAACCCAGCGCCAGCTGCTGGTTCAGCCACCCTCACTCTCACACACACAGAGCCGTGCACAGCAAGGCACACACAAACTATGGATCCCTCCAGTAACTGACCTTAGATACTCAGCCCATCCAGTAACTGGCCTTGGATCCTTGCTGTCTTCCACACCAAGATACCACACACCCACAGACACGCACAGACACACCCACATACACACAAATAAGTCTCTCAGTCAACTCCCAGACCTTATGGTCTCTCCAGGAATTGTCTGTACCTTCTGGTCCCTCCAGTAGCCAGCTCAGGTGCCTCACCCTCAGAGATACACATATACACATAGCTTCCAAGCCACTTAACCTACTCACCAACTAGTCTGGCATGATTCTTGCTAGAGATCACACACTGACATGGGTACCCTCACTCACTCCAGCTACTGGCACCTCAAACAAATAGGCCCTATAACCTGCGGTCTGACTCCAGTTGCTGACACTTAAACTTCCCTATGCAGACATGCAGGCAGGAAAATAGTTAGAAACGGAGTTGAATGAGAAGACAGGACAGACTGTGCTGATCAGGTACAGGGCACAGTCAGACAAGCATGCTGACCAGCTGCCTGTTTATACAGTCCCTTTTATCCCCTTATACCTCTACTTTCCCATGCTTGTTCTTTCCCAAGACCACTTTGGTCCTTCCCTTTCCTCACCTTTTGAACCTCCCTTAAACATCCCATGATAAGTCCTGTGCAATCCCCAAATGCTCTTAACCTGCATCCCATAATGTGCCCATACCCCTGCCATACCCCTGCAGTCAGTAACCCTCCTCAGTCTGCAAGATGACCCCAAGAGCCTCTCCCACTGACTTACCACACACCTGGACTGCGGGGCCGGTTGCTCTCCTGTGACAGTTCTGGCATGGGCCAGGGAAGGGGTACATTTCTCTGACTGGGTTATTGGGGTTCCCCTGACTACCATTGTGCCTCTATGTGCCTTCAGGTTTGCTGATGTGAGCCTTTTATGGATGATTGCTCTCCTGCCAGCAGCCTGGGTGCAGCAGCGCAGGGTATTATATGGGTTCCCCCACCTGGCATTGTTCCTGTGCACTCCTTTGTTTGTATGGAAATGAGCTTTTTATCACACAGCCTAACACTCACTGTGAACACTGTGTGTTATCTGAGGGCTTTTGTAAAAACATGATTATAATGCTAGCCACTGTATCTGTAGGTTGCCAGTATACAGCCCCTAACAGAATTGAACATTGCTGCTTTGTATGGAGCAGGCCTGCACTGGCTCTGTTTCCTCATTAAAAGACCTTATGTCTGATCTAGTATGGAAAGGACTCTTTCAGGGAGCTAGAAACAGGGCTCAAAAGCCCTTTCCTGCTCAGCTCGTTGCAGCTTGGTTTTCTCAACACAATACTCCATGCCCCACTGTCCACACTACAAGAGCTCCACTCCCCTTTTAATCAACAAAGAATTGGTATGGGAACCATACTGCCATTTCAGACCTAGTTAGATGCCTTCTAAGATCAGTATATGAGAATATTTCTGGAATAATAAAAGAAGCTTGTGCTGATGCCTGTGCTTTAGGTATTCTTTGGCTAAACAAAATTGTTCAGCCTATTAAAATCATGGAGTCCTAAGAAAAAAAATTAAACAATAGAACATGCATGAAAGCTCTAAAGCATTACAAATTTGTATCTGATGTGGAAAAAAGGGAAACAATGTTCCAATGAAACAATGAAACAAGATTCCTTTAACCAGTCAATAGAAACATGTTGTAATTTTTAGGAATTATTTAAATGCAGATTAATAAATAATTCAGCACATATTATGGAACACAATAGAAAATAAATTTTTGTATATAATAACCTGTCATCTTAAGGAGTATATTCCTACTACCTGAAGGAAAACTCTTACCAAATGACAGAAAACCTTTGATAATCTTATGAAAGAGGCTTTTCACTTATGGATGTGACTATAGTTGAAAAGCTTGCAAAGACGTGAATTTATTATCTAAGCAAATGTCTGTTTTTTTGATTCATGCAGATATTTTACCTATTTATTTTTATTATTGCAGTAAACTAGCTCCCTGGAGCACCTAGTATGATTGCTTTTATTGAACTATAATAAAATTTATATAGAAAATAGGTAGTTATTCTCTTTTACAGAATAATAGAAAGACAAAGAAAAATAAGAAGAGAGGAATATAAAGTATTTATGGGCTACTGAATAATCCCTATCAGACAGTCACAACTACCATGTCGGAGTCTGTGCCTATACGAAAGGCGATGGATTTCTTGTACACTTCATTTCTGAAAGTGGATACTCTGCAGAAGGACTATAACACCAGTGTCAGAACAAAGAGTGGGTACAGAATATATCAGTGGTAGGTCCTCAAAGGTTATTGCTCAAGAAAAGAAAAATCAATTTCCTGTCAGATATAGTCAGCTGGGTGGCACATTGGAGAATTGTGCGATATTTGTCTTTTTATACACTTTGTTTTTGTTACCAGGCATTAGTGACGTTTAAGGTCCATAGATCTGGCCTTGTAGGTATAAAAATAATAAAACACCCTATGTAAGTTCTGTGGCATATTTTTTAGTTTGTGTGGTATTACAAAACATGAGGAGCAGACATGTACTTGTGTAACAAGCTGTGGAGTTTCAGCAACAAACCTACTTGCTCTAAGTAGATTTTATCCAGATTCAAAAGATTTTCTAGACCAGACTTATTCAGGGCCAGCCCCACATCCAGAGACCCAAAGAAAAAACTCCCTGTCTTGTCCATTTACCACAGAACACAAATATTTTAAAAGTCTCTGAAAGCAGGTATAACACATAAAATGAATATGATAGTCTAAAAACATTTCCTTGTTCTGGAGAACTTATTATGTGTTTGATTTCAAGCAACTAAATTAGAAACAAGCAAACAAAATAAATAATGCCCAAATCTCCTGAGCTGGTCTTAATGGAAAAGTATGGTTGTGAGAGCAACCAGATTTGAAGCCAGATAAGCAGTTTTCTTAGCACTTTTGGTCTTCTAGCCTTTTAGATAATCCCTTGCACCCTGAAAAATATTCAGAGCCTTCTTACTGCAGGAGAAAACAAACCACTAGGCTTAGAATCTGTATTGTCTAGAATAATCTTCCTCCTCTACAAAAATTCTAATGTTGGTGACCACAAAACAGTCAGCTTTTCAAGGATTTGCATGTATGTTTGCAAACTCTGTAACCACCAGGCCCAGTCTTTAGGTCCCTAAGCACAGCTGCCAGGAGCAGCACTTTGTGCAGCCATTGGCGCAGAAAGATGCACAGAAGCAGGGCAGAAATCTGTTGAAGACAGTGTGGGACTCATCAGCAATGGCAGTGATATACCACAGGTCAGTCTCCAGCACTGGCTAGAGCAGAAGCCTTGACCTAAATGGAGCTCCAGAAGAAGGATGCAGCTCTGAAGGTCTGGCACTACAGGCAGTACCAGGAGCCTCCCCGGGGCAGGCAAAAGTAATGTGCTTGCCTGCAGGAGAAGTGTGCTGGTTGAGGAGCTGTGTTCCCAGGATAAGGAGTAGTGGGAGGAAGTCAGCAGACCATGGAGCATCAAGGAAGATGAAAAGGGATTGAGAGGATCTTTATTAGGAGTGTCTGCTGCTAACAAGCTCTCTTGGTTGCCCCTGACCAGAGGGAGTTGGGGCCTTTGATCCCAGTGGCCCTTGATTAGGGCGGTCAAGCACCCTCTTAGCCAGTGCTAGGGAGAGGCCTATATAAGAGCCAGGCCTAGAGCGCAGCTCCCAGAGCGCAGCTGAGAGAGGCAGCGAACAGACACAGCAGTTTGCACAGCAGTGTTTGGGCTCTGACTAGAACTTGAGGATCTTGTTGGAAGTTGTGGGCTTTCTGAGGACCCCCGAGGAACTAGCAGGTGATTGCTGTGAACAGCAAAGGGGAAGCTAGGCAAGGACAACTGCAAGAGGCCTTGACTTCTCCTGGGAAAAGCTCTAGCTAGGAGTGGCTGCTGCTAACGAGCTCTCTTGGTTGCCCCTGACCAGAGGGAGTTGGGGCCTTTGATCCCAGTGGCCCTTGATTAGGGTGGTCAAGCACCCTCTTAGGCAGTGCTAGGGAGAGGCCTATATAAGAGCCAGGCCTAGAGCGCAGCTCCTAGAGGCAGCGAACAGACGCAGCAGTTTGTGCAGCAGTTTGCACAGGAGGGCGTGCAAAGGAACCTTCGTTTCTGTTCCCTGTGGTGTATGTTTCCTCAGGTATGGTTGTAACACGCTGCACAGCACGTTCCCCAGTGGCTGTTGGAGTTGCTGTGTCAGAGGCTGCGACCCAGACCGACCCTCTGACATTAGATGCCCCTCTACAGGTCTCAGGCTGCAGGGAGTGCTTGGGGCCTTTCCAGGAGGCCTGGCAGTCAGCTCTCCTGCAGGAGGTGTGCTGCTGTTGACAAGCTGTGTTGTCAGGTAAGGGAGTTATGGGAGGAGGTCAGTAGGCTGCGCAGCATCCGGGAGGCGGAGCAAGAGATAGACAGGGTATTTTTGGAGACTGTGCAGCTTTGGGAGTCCCAACCCCCCGCAGCAGTGGAGTTGCCAGAGGGCTCTGTGCCATGTGAAATGGTACATCATAAATCGTAGAAGAAGGCTGGAAACTGGTCACTGCTCGTGGGAGGAGAAAGGCTCCTACTCCTCCCGAAGACTTGCAGCTGAAGAACAGGTTTAGTGCCCTCCAGGATGAAGAGGAGATGGGCATGGCTGCAAGGGAAGTACCTGGGACAACAGACCCTGTGCCCTGCCGGAACGCCCGGAAGAAGCGGTGGGTGATTGTTGTGGGGGACTCCCTGCTGCAGGGAATGGAGGCACCTATCTGCCGACCTGACCTCATGTCTAGAGAGGTTTGTGGCCTGCCAGGGGCCCGTGTGAGAGATGTCATGGAAAGACTGCCAAGGCTCGTCCGTGCTTTGGACTATTACCCACTGCTGCTCTTCCATGTGGGCGCCAATGACACCAAGGGCAAACTGGAGACCATCAAGCAGGATTTCAGAGCTCTGGGGATGGTGGTCAAGGGTCTGGGAGCCCAGGTCATCTTCTCCTCAATCCTGCCAGTGAGGGGGACGGATGAGAGGAGGAGGAGACGGACTTTCCAGGTTAACGACTGGCTGCGCTGCTGGTGTTGGCAACAGGGTTTTGGTTTCTACGACCATGGGCCCCTGTTTGAAGATCGACAACTGATGGCGAGAGATGGGATCCCCCTCACGAGGCGGGGCACGCGGGTCTTTGCCAACAGGTTGGCCAACCTGGTAAGGAGGGCTTTAAACTAGGAAAGATGGGGGAAGGGGAGAGTTATAGTGACAGGGTAGTTGGCAAAAGACTGCTCAAGTCAGGACGCCTCCAACAGGTGAATGCAGCCAGGGAAGTGCGCATGGGATGTGGCTATGGAGGACCCTCTTGTATCCCTCCTGGGAAACCTGCATGCTCGATCACCTCCCTGAAATGCCTGTACACCAATGCACACAGCATGGGGAACAAACAGGAAGAACTAGAGATCTGTGTGCGGTCGCAGGGCCATGATCTCATTGCCATTACAGAGACACGGTGGGATAGCTCGCATGACTGGAGTGCTGTCATGGATGGCTACGTGCTTTTTAGGAAAGACAGGCCAGGAAGGCGAGGTGGTGGAGTTGCTCTTTATGTGAGAGAGCAACTGGAATGTATTGAGCTGTGCCTAGGGGTGGATGAAGAGCGAGTCGAGAGCTTAAGGGTAAGGATTAAAGGGCAGACTAACATGGGTGACGCTGTTGTGGGTGTTTACTACAGGCCACCTGATCAGGAAGAGGAAGTCGATGAGGCCTTCTACAGACAGCTGGAAGTAGCCTCACGATCCCAGGCCCTGGTTCTCATGGAGGGCTTCAACCACCCCAATATCTGCTGGAAAGACAACACAGCAAGGCACAAACAGTCCTGGAGGTTCCTGCAGAGCATTGATGACAACTTCTTGACACAGGTGGTGGAGGAGCCAACAAGGAGAGGTGTGCTGCTGGACCTTGTACTAACAAACAAAGAAGGACTGGTGGAAGATGTGAAGGTCGGGGGCTGCCTTGTCTGCAGTGACCATGAGATGGTGGAGTTCAGGATCCTGTGAGGAGGCAGCAGGGCACCAAGTAGGATCACAACCCTGGACTTTGGGAGAGCAAACTTTGGCCTCTTCAGGGACCTACTTGGAGGAATCCCATGGGTTAGGGCCCTAGAAGGAAGGGGCGTTCAAGAGAGCTGGTTAATATTCAAACATCACCTGCTCCAGGCTCAAGAGCGGTGCATCCCTATGAGTAGGAAGTCAAGCAAAGGAGGTAGGAGACCTGCATGGATGAGCAAGGAGCTCCTGGCAAAACTCAAGCAGAAGAAGGAAGTATACAGAAAGTGGAAAGGGGGACAGGCCACTTGGGAGGAATATAGGAAGGTTGTCAGAGTATGCAGGGATGTGATGAGGAAGGCTAAGGCCCGTTTGGAATTAAATCTGGCAAGAGATGTCAAGGACAACAAGAAAGGCTTCTTCAAATGCATCAGTAGCAAAAGGAAGACTAGGGAAAAAGTGGGGCCTTTGCTGAATGGGGTGGGTGCCCTGGTGACAAAGGATGCAGAGAAGGCAGAGTTACTGAATGCCTTCTTTGCTTCAGTCTTTACTGCTCAGGCCAGCCCTCAGGAACCGCAGACCCTGGAGGCAAGAGAGAAAGTCTGGAGGAAGGAAGACTTTCCCTTGGTGGAGGAGGAGTGGGTTAGAGATCATTTAGGCAAACTTGACACCCACAAATCCATGGGCCCTGATGGGATGCACCCACGAGTGCTGAGGGAGCTGGCGGATGTCATTGCTAAGCCACTCTCCATCATCTTTGAAAGGTCATGGAGGACAGGAGAGGTGCCTGAAGACTGGAAGAAAGCCAGTATCACCCCAGTCTTCAAAAAGGGCAAGAAGGAGGACCCAGGGAACTACAGGCCAGTCAGCCTCACCTCCATCCCTGGAAAGGTGATGGAGCAGCTCATCCTGGAGGCCATCTCCAAGCATGTGGAGGAAAAGAAGGTGATCAGGAGTAGTCAGCATGGCTTCACCAAGGGGAAATCATGCCTAACCAATCTGATAGCCTTCTATGATGGAATGACTGGCTGGGTAGATGAGGGGAGAGCAGTGGATGTTGTCTACCTTGACTTCAGCAAGGCTTTTGACACTGTCTCCCATAACATCCTCATAGGGAAGCTCAGGAAGTGTGGGCTAGATGAGTGGACAGTGAGGAGGATTGAGAACTGGCTGAATGGCAGAGCTCAGAGGGCTGTGCTCAGTGGTGCAAAGTCTAGTTGGAGGCCTGTAGCTAGCAGTGTCCCCCAGGGATCAGTAGTGGCTCCAGTCTTGTTCAACTTCTTCATCAATGACCTGGATGAAGGGACAGAGTGCACCCTCAGCAAGTTTGCTGATGACACAAAACTGGGAGGAGTGGCTGGTACACCAGAGGGCTGTGCTGCCATTCAGAGGGACCTGGAGAGGCTGGAGAGGTGGGCGGAGAGGAACCTCATGAAGTTCAACAAAGGCAAGTGCAGGGTCCTGCACCTAGGGAGGAATAACCCCATGCACCAGTACAGGTTGGGGGTTGAGCTGCTGGAAAGCAGCTCTGCTGAGAAGGACCTGGGAGTGCTGGTGGACACCAAGTTAAGCATGAGGCAGCAATGTGCCCTTGCGGCCAAGAAGGCCAATGGTATCCTGGGGTGCATCAGGAAGAGTGTTGCCAGCAGGTCGAGGGAGGTGATCCTCCCCCTCTCCTCAGCCCTGCTGAGGCCACATCTGGAGTACTGTGTATTCCAGTTCTGGGCTCCCCAGTACAAGAGGGATGTGGCACTACTGGAGCAAGTCCAGCGAAGGGCTACAAAGATGATTAGGGGACTGGAGCATGTCTCATATGAGGAAAGGCTGAGAGAGCTGGGCCTGTTTAGCCTAGAGAAGAGAAGGCTGAGAGGAGATCTTACCAATGCGTATATAAGTATCTGAAGGGAGGGTGTCGAGAGGATGGGACCAGACTCTTTTCAGTGGTGCCCAGTGACAAGACGCGAGGCAACGGGCACAAACTGAAACACAGACACTTCCATCTGAACACGAGGAAAAACTTTTTCACTGTGAGTGTGACAGAGCACTGGAACAGGTTGCCCAGAGAGGTTGTGGAGTCTCCTTCTCTGGAGATATTCAAAACACGCCTGTGCAATGTGCTCTAGGTGACCCTGCTTGAGCAGGGGGGTTGGACTAGATGATCTCCAGAGGTCCCTTCCAACCTCAGCGATTCTGTGATTTACAGATACCTGCACAGAGGAGAGCCTGAACCCCTACTTGCAGAGAAGGAGAGGCAGCCAGATACTGTTGTTAGTTATGGGGCAAATGGAGATTCCCAAGATGGGGAAGGCTGGAGACTTTTGACTTCTGGCACAAGGAAGACAGGTCCTTCTCCACCTGCAGATTTACATTGCGGATTAGGTTCAATGCCCTAGTAGCAGGTGAGAGGCAGAAAGCTATGTCTGGGGAAGCGTTAGAGCTGGCCAAGCCTGAACCATGAATTAGCGACAGAAGAAAATGGCAAGTGATAGTAGCGGTAGACTCCCATTTGTCGAGGACAGAAGCCCCCATCTGTCCTCTTGGCTTGATGTCTAGAAAGATTTGTTGCTTGCCAGGGGCTCAGATCCAAGACGTTGCAGAGAAATAGCCAAAGATCTCAGACTATTACCCCTGCTGCTTATCCACATGGACACCAACGATACACTCAGGGTCTTCCCCGGCAATATCAAGAGTGACTACCGGGACCTGAGGGTGAAGATCAAGGGCATGGGGCCCAAGTGGTGCTCTCCTCAACCCTGCCAGTGAAGGGGAGAAGCTTGGTTGGAAAGGAGTAAGCAAATCCTGCAGCTCAACACCTGGTTGTGGTCTGGTGTTGTTGCCAGGCATTTGGGTTTCATGACCACAGAAACCACTTTGAAAATCAAGGACTGCCAGGGGGGAGCTGGGATCCACCTGTCAAGATAGGGCAAGAGCATCTTTTCCAAAAGGCAGGTCACCCTGCTGAGGACAACTTTGAACTAAAAATGATGGGAGAGGGAGATTACAACCCAGAGTTAAGTGAAGTAGCATGGGATGGGGACCAAAAGCAAATGATGCAGGGTGATGGGAACAAGAAAGACTTTAGGAAAAATAAAACAGGCCAAAGGTGCACCCACTTCAAGTGTATGTACACAAATGCACACAGCCTAGGAAACAAGCAGGAGGAATTTGAACACTGTCTGAGGTCACAAAAACACTACATGGTTGGAATAACAGATATAATGGGACAGCTCACATGACTGGAGTGCTGTGACAGACAGATACAAGCTGTTGAGGGAAGACAGAGAAGATAAGAAGTGGGGGTTGCCCTCCATGTGAAGGAGCAGCTTTATGTATGGAGTTCTTCTATGGGATGTACATCACTGGCTGAGAGTTTGTGGTCAGGATCAGAGGAGAGGCTACTGAGGGTGACATTGCAGTGGGAGTTCGTTACAGACCATGTGATCATGGTGAAGAAGTGCATGAAGGAGCAAAAGACCTGAAAAGAAAAAGACATTGGTAAGAAGGAAAAAACACCTTCAAAGCAGCCACAGGACAAAGTTATCCCTTAGGGAGGAGGGAAGCTACCACTCATCCTCAACTTTTGACTTCTCAGCTTAGAGACTTCAAAGCTAGATTCAAAATTTTCAGCTTTCCTGGCTGCTTTCCCACCCCTACTCCCATTACTTAGCACCTATGAGACAACTTGCAGCACGCAGACCTCTGAAAAGCCACAGAGCTTCTGTCTTCTCTTTTAGGCACTCTGCCAACAATAAAAAAAAATCTCCCGAACCCTTGGACTAAACAGCCACATGCCTCTCCCCTCCTTTCCTCCCTTCACGAACCCATCCTCTATGCCTGCAAGTGTTTCAGAGGGAGGTCATCAAGGCTGGGATGAGTTCTTTTGTTCTCACTTGCAATACTTTCAGCACATTCTCTCTCAGTGATGAGTTCCACCTCCAGTCCTGGCTGATTTAATAATATGTCACTGGTTTATATTCTTGTGAATGTACCTAACAAAACCATATATAATTGCAAGTTATTCACATTTGTTCTAGTCTGGAGAAACACTGATTTTATATTCATACACAAAAAACAATACTTTGAGCTATCGTGTTAGAAGGAAGGAATAAGACAATAATTTCCTTTTGTATTCTGAATTACAAGGTTAGGAGTGATGCACTGCTATTAAACATGAATATATAACCTTGGCCTCTCTTCTTGTCATATTTCATAAATAGGACATAGCTGTGAGTAGCTAGATGACCTTCTGAGAAGGTCAAAGTCCGGGAGGCAGTTGTATTGACAATTCATTAGTGCAGGTGAGATTCCCAAAAGAGTTATGCATGTAAGTGTTGTCTAATTAGACACCTCCTGGTGCCTAAATTCAAAATTTATTTCAGCAAAAATCCCATTCGCTTGATGACTAAACCCTGGGATGCTAAAAATGCCGAAATTTGTATGTTAACACTTTACGTTCCCTAAACACCTGTAGAGGATGGTCCCATCTGGTAAGTAGACAGCAGCTGAGGAGGATGAAGAACACATTGAGAAGCCCTCATCTCTTCTGTATAAGAACCCTGGTGTTGACATCAAAGACACCACTGCAATGATGGTGTTTCTCTGCCTGAGGGAATCTGGTTTTAAAGCTCTTTCTCATGAGGAAACCATATGACAGCCTCTCAAATGACAGCTCATTGTCTAATTTGGACTGCAAGCAACCAGCAAGTAGCCCACTGGTAGCACTGGAAGACTTTCTCTGCACCAAACACTTAAAAGGACATGACAAATGCATGTGAATGAGGGAAGGGCCAGAGATTGTTTTAGATCTCTTGCAATGATAGTAGGGGGAGTAGCACTGGAGTACTAATCCCCTTTCCCTACTCCCTCAATCCTCTCCTTTGCTCATGCATATTCCCCTTCCTTTAGTTTGCCAAATCTTACCCCCTAAAAATTGGTGGAAGAGTCTTAATACAGGGTACTCTGGGATGGAAAGCCCTCAGCATCTTTTACTCAAGCTGTCCAACTTCACACAGAATAATTAAGAAGTTACTGAGTTAGAGATTTACAGCAACTATAGCTTAACTTTTAGAGCACTTGCCTAGAATCTGGTGAATACCTAATACAGTGATATAGTCACAAAACAAGGACTGGAACCGTAGCAAACTAAGGTAATGAAAATCATGCAAGACCTTGTGAAAAAAGATGATATTTATTTTAAACAAAACTGATTTTCCATCCTAACAATCATTCTCTCCCAGGTTTCACTCATACAAACATCAAGACGTGCGTATATCAGTGGTCTGGGTTGGTCAGACGAGATGAGAGATGCCAGCTATTGAGTCCTTGCTATGTCTTCTGCATCTCTTTGTTGATGACAATTAACTGTTTTGGGACAGATCTTTCATACCCTTTAGGAATCACCAGTTATTGGTGATTATTATTATTATTATTATTGTTATTATTATTATTATTATTGACGTAATCTTTTGCCTCAGAATCTTGCTTACTATAGCCTCCATACATATAAGACAAAACATCTGCCCATTTCCTTTTGTTTCCTCGGTTGGGATATCTTGAGGCTGCAGTATGTCTTCCTGTTGGAATACCAGAATGAGGTATACCATAACCTTGAGGTACCATAACCTTGTTGCCATCGTCCTGTTTTCAGAGGGCAGGTCTTCTGCCAAAGAGTCGGCTGCACTGTGGTCTTGGTGCAAGCCACACTTTCCTCAGCATTTGCCAGTTCTATTGCTGTCAGATAAGTCATTGGCTATCGATGCATGTCATTCCTTCAACCTGTGCTCTAGTGTTTCTTGTGATGCTTTCACAGAAGTCCATTTCTATTCAGATGTCATCATTTCAATCTGAGTATTTCTGTTACAAATCTCTGCATATCCTTATCTCAGGAGAGTGTTTTAACCATAATATTGGCCAATTGATTGGCTCAACTGATGAATGTTCAGTTATTCAGTGTAAAGTGGAGCAGTGTTATCAGAAGGAATTGTAAACTTACCCCTTCTACCAAAGTAGCCAGTGTCCTGGTACTACACTATTGACTTGGCAGGGTGTTCAGATTTTCTCAAGACAAGAGAAATTAGAGTAGATCCTATGCACACTGGAGATGATAGTTTTATATTTCTTAAGGAAAACTGGCCAGAAAGCATTCAAAGTCATGGGTCTTGACTGCAGGTTAGATGTTTTTCTCCAGTGTGTGTGAAGTCATGAAAGACCTGACAGGAACAGGGCTTTAAGCACATGCCTCTTCTCAACATTTCTTGTGAGCTGGAGAGGCTATCAAGATGCTGGGTTTTCTGCGCCCTATCTGCAGGCAGCAAGGGGCATGCTGATACAGTGGTCTGTGACTTTGTGAAGCCATACTAACTCCAGTCTCCAAAAGCAATATAATTCCATTAACCCTTCTAGAGAGGCTAGTTAAATCAGGAACAGCCATCTGCATATGCAGATTTCCTCTTTCTAGTTGTGGAACCAGACCAGAGATATCTGGTGTACATATGCTCCTCTGGAAGAGTTCCCTATGGAAGAAAGGGAGAATCAAGCATCAGATAAATAGTGTTGTTAAGTTGCCCCTACCTCTCCCTTTTTGCTTAGCTGCTTAAGTGCTACTGCAATAGCATAAAACAAATCACAGAACAAAAATCACTGAATGAAATAAATAAGTGATGATAGCAACACACAGACAAGATTCCTGTTCTCCAAACTTCATTTTGAGAGCTAAAAGG
Source organism: Apteryx mantelli (assembly GCF_036417845.1). Classification (NCBI taxonomy): domain Eukaryota; kingdom Metazoa; phylum Chordata; class Aves; order Apterygiformes; family Apterygidae; genus Apteryx; species Apteryx mantelli. The sequence continues at coordinate 92,669,507 of NC_089979.1, read as the reverse complement.
TGGAGAGACAGCCCCTGGTCTAAAGTCTTGTGCTTTCTGAAGTTTTCTTTCTCTCTTGGAAGGCAATACTGTTCACAGATCAAAGCAGAGTTCTGGGGTGCAGAATTCCTAAATTCAAACTGTCCTATGATACTTTATTTTTAAAGCTTCCTAAGTGTACACAGTGCTGTAGAATGGCATGTGTGGGAATAACACTGGTTCCTCTTGGTATCTGTGTTATGTTCATCTCCATGGCAGCTAAGCAATTTAGAAAAAAAAAAAGCAAACAACTTGTTGCTGCACAGCTCACTCTCCCCAGCCTTCTTCCTAGTTTTGTGTTGTCTACTACTAATACATAATGTGATATCTGGATCAGAAAATGCCAAGGTTCAAAGAGCCATAAAACTTGGTGTAAAATGCTTTAGCTCCAGCCCTTGAAAGCCTTGTTCCTGCTGAAGCTAGCTATCAGTCTAGACCTGTCCAGCCTGAAATGAAAGGGGACTAAGGAGTGATTATTACAACTATTAGTATTAGTTTAACACAGATCTTCCCAGTAACATATCTGTCAAGCCTTGCACTTCACACTTGCAGCCTTGAACCCTGAATCTTGTTCCCCAGTCACCAAGCTAGGAATTCATATGTTCCCCATGTCGGGCTGAGCTTCTCTCCAAAGCTTTTAACTCCCTCATGGCAGATACAGCCAACTGAGCCATGAAACAGCTGCATCAGGGACATGGGCTCCGTCATAACTTGAGAGTGTATACCTCTCTAGAATCACAGACCTGAACGCCAGCTGCACTCTTACCTTAATTTGGGAGTACAACACCATCACATGGCTCAATATAGGGAATGTTTAGGGAGTTGACTCTGGGACCCAGGGGATTCCTCCTCTCCAGCCCACTAAAAACAAGTCCGGTGCATTCTAAGACCAGGATGTTTCTCCCATCCCAGTCCAGCAGATGTGGCTGCTACTCTTCCTTCTTTCCAGGTCTGGCCAGTATTGAGACTGATCATGTGTTCCAGACACACAGACACACACACACACTATACAGGACACAAACACAGTGCATTTACTGGCACCCACACCAACAGCACTCACACAAACATGACAGGGCCTCGTTATCTCCTTACATAGTTCAGCAGGGAACATAACTCACAGTGTGTCCAGATGCAGGAATGTTTCCCCTTCATGGAATTACAGAAAAACTTGGATTGGAAAGGACTTCTGGAGGCCATCCAGGTGAATCTAGGGAATCTCCAAGGAAGGAAATTCCACTGTCTCTTTGGGCAACCTGTTCCAGTGCTTAACTACTTTCACGGGGAAGAATTGTTTCATTATATTTAATTGGAATTTCTCTTGTTGCAACTTGCTGCTGCAAAAGTTGCCTCTTGTCATTTCACTGTGCACCTTGGAAGAGACTCTGGTGCAATGTTCTCTTTAACTCAACTTTAGGTATTGTCCGACAGCAGTTAGATTACCTCTTAGTGTTTTCTTCTACAGGCCAAATCAACCCCTTTCCTTCAGCCTCTCATGTGCTCTAGCCACCTGGCCATCTCAATGGCCTTCCACCAGACTCACTCCAAGTGACATCATGTCTTCATCATACATAGTATGAAAGAGGAATTTGCTCCTATAACATATGAAGTCCATTCTCCTATCTCATTCACATCAAAGATGTTTTTGACCCAGGACAAAGACTAGGTAAAAACTTTAATGAAAATAAATGAAATTAATTTATGAAAATAGAATTCAGCTGCATTTCTCCATAATTTGTTTTAAGAGACTATAAGAACATAGAAATATCTCTAATACATTAGAGCTTTCTATTCTTTGGACCCAGTTCCTCTAGCTCAAGGCTATCTGTTATGTAGAGAACTTAGAAACAGAAGGGGACAGTCTTGGATTTAAAGCATAAGAAGCAAGAAAGGTATTACAGGGCTTTAAATAAATGGAAAGCTACTGCCAGAAACTCTGAAAAGGAAATAGACTCAACCTGGCCAAGGACATTGATATTGTCTGAGTTACTAAGCAACTATATAATAGTTATTCATTTCAAAATTAAGTAAATTTGTAATTTAAGGAATGAATTACAGTCTAGTCTGTATTATTCCAAGGAACCCAAAATTTATAGTGATATGGTACTTCTCACTCTTTTTATGCTTTACAATAGCCTGCCACTAACCTTTTCAAATTTCAGTTCCTAAATTTAAGCTCCTTAATCCGAACTTGATTATACAGATAGAAGTCACCTTCTTTTCTCAGTTTTCCCACTTTTCCGAAAGTCCTGAAGCTGATCTCTAAGACTCCAGTTCAGCTTTATTTACCTGTTTCTCTGCATCTGTCTGTATATGATGGACAGTCATATGAGAATAACCAGTGCCTAATGAAGACACAGCATCTTGTCAATGCTTAAGAAAATCCCTGGTCAGCATAATTGGTAACCATTTCAGATAATGCTCTTGGAACCATGCTAGAATATGTCTTTTTTTCTTTTTTTTTGAATGATGACATATTAAAATCATTTACATTTCCCAGCTTGTTGTATTGAAATAGAAGACAGAATGTGTTCAGACATTTTGAATGCTGTCCTACAGATAATTATAAGAGTTTAGTGACATGAAGAAAGATGCTTTAGAGAAAAACGTGCACCTGATAAGAGGGGAAAGTATTTAAAAAAAGATCAATAGCTCAATACAGTTTTAGATATAACCATCTATTTATGTATTTTTGTGATTTGTATCATATAATAAATCTGTGCTACATATTAAATATTAAGAAATACACCATTAAGTATCTTTTCTTCATCAATTAAAATGAATCTGTTTTTTGATTGAACCAGCAATACAATGGGCAAAATGATAATTGTCAACTAGTAAAAACTGGAGGGGTTTCACAGATATCAATAAATTGAATTACACCAGTCAATACAGCAAGCTCCTCACTTGGCACTTCAGAAATGGTATTTGAGGAAGGAAGGTGAATTAACATTTGCAGTCTATTTGGGGATTTTTTTAATAAGTAAAATTTCTTCTGGGTGTTATTTGAGGGTAAAAAATAACAATAAAACTTACTGAAAGAGCAGTTCTTAAGCACACAGTTGCATCGTGAGTATTTATAGGGCTTCAGGCAGAAGTTCTGAACATCTTGGCTATGCTCTTCTTCTTCCGCAACATAAAATCCATTGTTATGAAGGTGCTGCCATAGCAACAAAGGACAGCAGAAGGCAAAAGGGTTGACAGTCATGTATATAAAGCAGGTTGGCTTTTCAGGCTAATTAAAAGGTTTTGTGTTCCAGGTTGTCTCTTAAATGAGATATGATGCTCAAAAAGCTGTGGCCAAAACCACTCGACAGAAAGGGAAACAAATACAGGAAGGTTCACTTGGTGTTTACCCTTTCTTGAAGACAACCTGTAATTTTCACAGTAAGCAATTGCAATGCCTCTAAAAAATTGGTTGTTTGGTCTTCTTGCTAAGTAGATGATGAGAGAGTCAATTATTTTTATCAGCCAGAGTGTAAATTGGTTCACACTGGGTTTGGTGAGTGATTTGTATCAGTGCACTTCTACCCTCAGAGTCCTTCTAACACACTTGGGAAAATTCATTAAAATTAATTTTAACAAAGTCAGAATGAAAGGGATTTGAGAAGCTCTGCAAGCTACCACTGGTTCCACACATTTTGTCATCTCAAGCAGGTCAGAGCTCTTTCAATTTAAGACTGGCATGTTTTCTGAATATCTGTGTTGTATATGAAGAGAAATTCTAATCTATTTGAGGGACAGGTATGGAGGCAGGTAGAGCCATGTTTCTATATTTGCTCCACTTGTGACCTTGCTTTATGTTTCTGATTCACTTTATAAATCTGCAACTTGAGCCATATTTGCCACAGAAATATTGTGAAAATTAGTATTTTCACTGCTCTTTGGAGATGTTCTATCCTAATTCTTAGTAATTTCTTGATGACAGTGGCCTGGTAGTTGTCATGTGCAGTAGAATCCAGCTTTAAAATGCTTCTTCACATAAATGAGCTCCAAGGAGTCCTTTACTCTTGAAAAATTGCACACAGTCTATGTATGGTAGAGTCAATCCACACCAAGGCCTCTTCCTGATATAGGGTGAGGACTTTGCTGGAACATATGCCTGGAGACAGGAGCTTAAGAACACTATGAGGCCAACCAGCTAATATGCAGCCTGGGGTACCTGCACCCAGCACCTTGGCTTTACATGTGCATATCTGCAAGTAGAATATTTTGCAGCTGACAGTGTTTATCAGGGATGTTGCCAAGATCATCAAGGTGAACTTCTGTCCCTTACATGCTATTCCCAGCATGCAGCTAACCAGATATATTTTCTCATGGTTTTGGTTTTGTTCCTGTCTTCCTTTAGCAATGTGGATCAATCACTTGCAGAGTGAGAATGAACATGGGATACAGTGAACCCTTGCTTTGGTAAGCTCAGATCAGGTATTTAACTGACATAGCTTACCCACAGAATTAGGGGCCCTAAAGCTTAGGATTCATATCGCATCAGAACCACTGTGTCTAAAAGCTACTTAAGGACTTACTTTGTCTAATTTTGCATGAAATGTTTTTTTTTAAAAAAAACAGCTCAAGTTTTAAAACTCAGTCTAAGAACTCCTGAGTGAAACTTTATGGCCTCCAGTGTTCAGAATTTCACAGGAATGTAATAATGCAGATAAGATGGCCTACTCTCTTCTGACCTTATATGTAAAAAACTACAAAAGTCCACTTGTAGAGGCATCATCTCTATGGCCACTGAAACAAGTACACTGAAATACTAAATTCTACAACCATTTATGTATTGCAACAGGTCAGGTGATGTTTGTGCAAGTGAAAGGGAAAATGCTATCAGGATGCAAAATAACATTGATAAGCTGGAATTTAGTTAGGATGCTTCTTGAACATTTTCTTGGGAATTTTTAAGATTAAAAAGTATCTCAGTTTTGGTTTTAAACAATATTTACATCACTGACAAAGGGGGAGAGGCCAGACAAACAGCTGCATTGTTATCTTAATAATTTTGTGAATATGGGCAAGCAAATAAAGCAATAGAGTTGTGTACCCTATCTATGTGGAATCTACACCAGTAACCAAGATAAAAATACTGCATACAAATGTAAAACCATGTATAAACAATCCTCAAAAGGTGTTTATTAGTGGATTCCAGTATTATAGATGACAGTAGTGAATAAAGTTTGATTGCAGCATCTATGCTACACAGCATTTTCATTAATGGCTTGGGAGCATGTTTATTACATCTGCTGATTACAAAAACCTAAGAAGGATTATTCATTTGAGGGCTGGCTTAGTACTAAAAAAAGAATTGTAAGATTTAACATCTCCACATTCTACACTTAGATGGAAGTCTAAGTACGCAAACACAGGATGAGGCACAAGTCATGCAGCAGTTCTGCAAAAAAACAGTAGGGCTGTAGTGTATCACAGAATGATGCTGTGAAAAAGGGAGACTTCATAGTGGGATGACAGAAGACTTCTGTCAGGGAGCAGTAAGAGTGGCCCATTCCACAGGAGAAGGCAAGCCAGGAGATAATGGTGACAGTGAGTCACACAGAGACAGTGACACCACCACCAAGAGGTGCAAACCCACCATACAAGTGCAAGGCCATGCAAAATCATACCAATACATAGCTCAGATAAGGACCAAAGACATGGGCCTGAGCCTAAAGGCACATTCCAAGCCAAAGGGTTGAAAGTGCATGGGTGAAAGCACCAGACAAGGCTTCTCATACCTCTTTCTCACAATTTAGCTGAGTTCATGGGAATCCGACCCAATGTTACACAGCTGCATCATATCAGAGTTAACTTTGAACATAGGCAGCTTAAACTCCTGGCAGAGAGAGAAAAGGTTACAGAGACTGTTAGCACATTCACGGTCCTTGACAGCTTTAGCTTCAGCACAGTTTTGGCAACCATTCTCTAAAACAGATTTGGATCAACTGTAAAAAGTCCAAGGGAAAGTTTGAACAAATTGAGATTAGTTACCCTAACGAAAAGAATGCTGAGCAGCTATTAATATGTAAAAATGCTGATACAAAGAGTAAGAAAGTAATCTGTTCTCTATGGATATGATGGATAGAAGAAACAATGGTCCTGAAGTGGTCCAAGAAAAATGAAGTTTAGCAACAAGGAAGCCTTTAAGAATAGATTAGGCAAAGATATTTTGAGGAATGACATAGATATCTCCATCCTTGGAGATTTTCAGAACTCAATGGGACAAAGTCCTGAGCCATGTGATCTAACTGAAGCTAACCCTACAGGAAAACTATCTTGAGTTGGGGGTTGGACTAGATAACCTCCAGAGGTCCCTTCCAACCTGAATCTTTCTATGATTTCATGGTTTAGTAGATCCTTCCTTGCAGAAGAGATAGAACAGATATTTCCTGCGGTTCTTCCTACTGCTTTTTTTTTTTTGGCCTCACATGTTAGCAGAAGCCAAAATATGCCTATCTGTGTCATGCTGCAATGGAGGCAAGGCACACAGTAACTAGGGAAGAGGGTCCAGTGCTTCTGGAATGATTTGTTTATACTCAAGAGTTAGATACCAGACATGATGAAACAAAAGAGACCAATTTTATGTAAGTAAGTGCCAGAAATTGTTAGGATAAAAGATTAGATTTACATACAAAGTCAAAAACCAATCTGCGTTTATATGTATGTTTGTATTTATACATATTTATATATATACAATGTAAATGCAATTGTGTGGTTTAGATATTTATGCAGTTGTATTTAGGATAAATTTAAAAAGATTGATTAGCACTGATAACATAAGTAAAAATAAACATGCCAAAAAGATAGGTAGACATATTTGATGACACAGCATTATCTCAAAGAGTTTTCAAGATCAGATTTGATGCTTGAATGATAGCATCTCACAATGTATCTTTTCAAATAAAGATCCTTTTAGGGATGATCACCATCTGTAATGACATCTGAAAAATACTGACTGGAAATAAAGTAGCAAGCTAAAGGGGGTTATGGCAAAATAATGCATTTTATCACCTGGAAATCCTGCTAAAGTAGTGCTAAGTGTCAGATCATGATTTCTTTGACATTTGAATTAAATAATTCTTGAAATAATGTTCATATATTTTAGTTCCTAATCCTCATATGCGAAGGAATAAACAACACCATAAAAGAAAAGATGTTCATATTCATCTCACTGTAACAAACCTTTGAGACAATTCACAGGTTAAATAAACATGTATAGCAATTAGCTAACATTTTGGGGCTGGGAGTGGGTAAAGTTTTTTGCCAAAATAAAAGAAAGTGTTTGAATAGGGTATTGATTTAAGTATTAGACTATCTTAAGGAATGCCTAGGGATTTAGAACACATTACTGAAAGCAACCTAATTGCTGGGAACTATCAAAGAAATATACTGGGCATGATATTGAAGCATAATTGAGATTACTATGTGTGTTGCTTAAAAGCATGACACAGCAGCAGTCAAAGCATTGGAATCTTTTTCTATGAAAAACAGAAGTGTAGAAAAGAAGTCAAAGGGGTTATTTTCTTTAATACATAACACATTATGGAATAGAAGGATAAATTAAACAAAATCCCGGTGGCATCTGGCATGCAAGACTTCTATAATTTGGACATGCACATATGAAACATTTTTGGGGCAACACTAGATGTCTGGGAGCAGAAAGGGCCAGATTCCCTAAGGGACAGAGAGCTGAACATAACAAGGCCAGCAGGACAAGGGCCTCACCAGCCAGGGCCTGCTCCCACAGTGCCCAAGCAAGGTCCCCTGGACAGGCCCAGAGATGGTAGCCAGGGTTAATCAAAAGTCCAGGTGACCATGTCACCGAAATCGGGAGAAAAACTCCTTAACACCAATGTAGCATTAAGAAGCAGGCATTTTCTTTATTACGACGTCGGGTACATGGGGGATAGCTCCACCCAACGTGCACACCGTGTGTCACATCATCTAAAGTTTATATTGCTCTATCCTATGCATATGCATTAAATTTCCAGGAATGATTATACATATTCATTCTATTTCCTAGAACTAATTACTACATTTACATAATCATTATGCATGCGGTCTGAGTCTCTGAGGGTCTTCTGTGGGGGTCTCTGGTGGTCCCTAGTGGTGTCAGAAGAGGTGTCACTCAGCGTATTGCCATGAACTTTGCTCTACTTTTCCATACATGGTCTTAACTTGGCCTGCTTCCTTGTTTGAGAAAAACTGTTTCAGTCCTAATCTTGGCTCCAGCTGGCTTCTGCTGGTTTATCTGTACTTTCTCAGGATGTATCAGTCCCAGCTGCACTGGTGTCCTTGGGCATGTTTGTCTGAGGCTCCTGCTGTGACTCCTTCTTGTCCGAGCTGGTAACAGTTCCCCCATTCCCTCCCCCTCCCTTTGAGACTCTTTCGTGTCTGGGCCTTTTGGTAACAACCAGACAGGCTTGTGGTGATGAGGCAGGTCTGAAGTCAAGCCAGAAATTAATCCACAGGTCAGGATCAGGTCTATTGGTGGTAAACAGAGTCGGACATGGTCCAGTGATCACCAGGCATGCCAAAGTGATGAGGCTGCTCTGAAGTCAAGGTGGAAAGCCAGGGTCCAGACCAAGGGGGTCCATAGCCAGCTACAGCTGGAAACACAGATACCTACAACACAGCACAGGCAGGGACTGAAAGCCCAGGCCTGAGCTTAAGTGGAGGCCCTGAGCAGAAGGTTTTGGTGCAGGCCCCAGATGAGGCTGGTCAGGGCCATTATGGCTGGTCAGTTAGTGCACTCAGGGCCCTGACACTAAACTGGTAGTGAAATGGTTATGATCTGTTGGATTTTTGAAACTGATAAAATACAGACAAGATTTTCATCTGGAATTTTTGTATTCAATCATCTCTTTTTTTTTTTAACTCTCTCATGCTCATTTAGACCTGGTCTAGTGTCTACTTTGAGCAAGAGGTTGGGCTAGACAGTCTCCAGTATTTTTCTGTGGTTGTATGATTACATTATGTGTTTTCTTGGCACCTCTGTACCACTATCAGGAACACTTGTCAAGCTTTTAAAAGTAGGAGCTAATGTTAGGATTTTCAATCTGTATTTAAGCATGTAAGTGCTTAAGCAATTCTTCTAGAATAATGCTGAAAATTTATCAGTCCTTGTTCAGGCTTCTATTTTTGCCTTGCATAAAGAGGTCGTGATTCTGACAAGCAGAATCCTCAACAATTCATTTGGAGTCCATGAAAACTGTCAGTTGAAAATATTGAAGAATTAACTACCAGGAAGACTGATGGAAGATGGAATGTCTGTCATATGAGGAGAGAAGGACATAGCTCAGCTTGTTCAGCCCAGCAAAATGGAATTTTGGAGGTGACACAAAAAAGTTTTTATTAAGATAGTCAGTGCTAATATCAAGGAATTAGAAGCATTACTGAAGTTAAAAGGTAATTCTAGCATGAGATCACACTGATTATAAATGTGGACTGGGAATTAGGAGACAGGGAACAAAAAGTTATTTGAGATGTCACTTAAGTTCAGAGAAGGCATTGTCTTAAGATATCGAGGTGATGAGGGAGTGTAAAAATTAAAACAGACAATATGAGTCCTTGCATGTTGACTTTTTTATCAGATAGGTATTAATCATTATATGTCTGGGGGGAAGGGGAAATCGGGAAAGGTGAAAGAAGAAATACTCATTCTTTACTGATCCTTCACATTCACACTGTGTCTATATTGAATTAATCTCATGCTTCAGGTGTTCCCATGTCTCCATGCTGGAGCTATTAAAGATTCTTTTTTCTTCTCTTATGGTAAATGGGAAGATTTTATTTCTCCAAGGAATTTTTTGCCTTCCTCTGAAATATCAGACTGGTCATGGACAGAGACAATATATTGGGTAGCATGTGCTCCAGGTGGTAATAAAAATGCCTTGGGAAGCTGTATAACACATCTAGCTCATGTCCTAAATATTTAACTGATTGCAATAGGTGACGTCAGGGAAGTATTTTAACTGATTTCAGACTCTCAGGATCTGACAGACTTTGAATGTGGCACAGCTCACTTCACAGAATCAGCTGAATATTTTTACCTAACAAATTCTGTGCTTATCGCACAGCTTTGAGCAATTACAGATGTCCTTGATCTATCCTAAATCCTTCTTGGGGCATAATGCAATGTGCTGCTTTTGGTGGTGCATGAAGTAGCTCTTTGGTGTACCCTTCTGTGTGATTGTTGCATTGTAAATGCTTCTGACTCCTGTGGAAGATTGCGTTCAGTGGCTCAGAATTGGTCTTTTTCAATTCCAGGTTCAATCAGTTCTTTCAGTTCTTTCTTTCTCTCATTTATAATGACATTTCTATGCATATTCTTGTCCTAAGAGAGAGAAGAGGAAATCAGTGTAGTAGAAAAGAATGCTAACCTCATGAAATAGCTTTTCAGTCTCCCATACTCTAAATTTGTATCTCCTTGTTCAGTACCAAGAAGGGCACCAATTGTGTTAACAGTTATGTCCGTATGCTTTTCATTTGTCTGCCATAGAGGGATAACTTAAAACTCTCTTAAGACATGTCTACGGGGAGAAGTTTTTAAATTAAAGTTTTAGTTTAAACTGAATTAGTAAAACTGTGAAAACTTTGTGGACATTTTTAATCCAGTTTAAAGTGCCTTAAAAAAATCACAACTTAAGTCGATACCATGATCTTCTGTAAATTGGGTCTTATTCTTCCAAACTGCTGTTAATTAGACACTGATTTAATCTCTAAGTGGTTCACAGTTTGATATGGAGGTGGCAAAGGAAAAGAACCTGGCAATCTTAGAATTTATTTTCCATGTTATCTGGTGCTACAGTAAGAACTATTTTGCATTATGAGATACAACATTCAATATGCTGTCAGATTTTAAATCTAACCCAGCCTACCTACATATGCTGACCAAGCTTTAAAAGGTGATTTTCATATTTATATCTACCTTGAAAACCTGTTGTGAGGATTAATTTGCTATTACTAACACAGATCTGAAGGGTCAGAGAAGGAAAAACATGCTAAATTACATTATAATTAGTCAAACTCATTCTATCACTGCTGACAAATCTGGCAGTATTTTACTATCTATTCATTTTCCACTGCCATTCTTTTCATTATTGTCACTTATATCATGCTAATTCTGGATATTTTATCTCTCTCAGGAGTTTTTAACACATACATCTCTTCAACAAAGAGTACATCCACCAGTGGTATTCTAGCAGCATAATAAATATCAGTCTCATGTAAGTCATAAACGACATCTGCTGAACGTCAGCATAAATTACATACATACATTTGCATGCCAAAAGGCAGAGTGAAGCTAGTCCTCTTTATCTCCGTTAATACATTAGCATTTTCAAACAATGTAGATCTCCTTCAGTTGAAATTTTATAACATACTGAGAGCATAAAAGTGTAAGGATGGCATTAGGAAACTGAAAGCCCATCTGCAGTTGAATCTGTTGAGAGATGTGAAGGGCAACAAGAAAGACTTCTACAAGTACATAAGCAGCTACAAAAGGAAGACTAGGGAAAATGTGGGCCTGCTGCTAAATGGGGCAGGGCCCTAGTGACAAAGGACACAGAAAAGACAGAGATACTGAATGCCTTTTTTTGCCTCAGTCTTTACTGGTAAGACCAACCTTCAAGAATCCCAGGCCCTTGAGACCAGAGGGAAAATCTGCAGAAAGGAAGACTTACCCTTTGTAGAGGAGGATGAGGTTAGGAAACTCTTGAACAAATTGCATGTACACAGGTCTATATGGCCTGGTGGGATGTACCCACAAGTGCTGAGGGAGCTGGTCAATGTTGTTGTGAAGCCACTCTTGATTATCATGACTGGGGGAGGGCCTGAGGACTGGAAGAAAGCAAATGTCACTCCTATCTTCAAGAAGTGTGAAAAGGGAGATCTGGGGAGCTACAGGCTGGTCAGCCTCACTTCAGTCCCTGGGAAAGTGATGGAGCAACTAATTATGGAAACCATTTCCAAACATATTAAGGACAAGAAGCTGACTGGGTGTAGTCACCATGCATTTACAAAGTGGGGGGATCATGCCTGTCCAACTTGATAGCCTTCTATGATGAGATGTCTGGCTTGGTGGATGAGGACAGAGCAGAGGATGTGGTTTATCTTGACTTTAGTAAGGCTTTTGAGACTGTCTCCCATAACATCCTACTAGACAAGCTAATGAAATATGGGTTAGATAAATGAACGGTCAGGTGGATTGAAAACTAGCTGAATTGCCAGGATCAGTGGGTTATGTTCAACATTACAAAGTCCAGTTGGTGGCCAGTCACTACCGATGTACCTCAGGGGTTGATATTGGGGCCACCACTGCTTAATATCTTCATTAATGACCTGCATGATGGGGCCAAATGCACCCTCAGCAAGTTTGCTGATGAAACAAAACTGGGAGGAGTGGCTGATGCACCAGAGGGTTGCACTGCCTTTCAGAGGGACCTTGGCTGGAGAAAAGGTCAGAGAGGAATCTCAGGAAGTTCAACAAAGGCAAACGCTCAGCCCTGCACGTGAGGAGGAATAACCCTGCGTACCCGTACATGCTGGGGGCCAACCACCTCAAGAGAGGCTTTGCAGAAAAGGACCTGGGGGTCCTGGTGGACAACAAGTTGACTATGAGCCAGCAATGTGCCCTTGTGGCAAAGAAGGCCAACAGCATCCTGGGGTGCATTAGGAAGAGTGTTGTGAGCAGATGGTGGGAGGTGATCCTTCTCCTCTACTCAGCACTGGTGAGATCACATCTGGAGTACTGTACCCAGTTCTGGGCTTCTCAGTAGAAGAAAGAAATGGACATGCTGGAGCAAATCCAGCAAAGGGCCACAAAAATGACTAAGGAATTGGAGCACCAGTCTTACAAGGAGAGGTTAAGACAGCTGGGATTGTTTAGACTTGAGAAGAGAAGGCTTGGGAGAATCTCATCAACGTGTAAATATCTGATGGAACAGTGTAAAGCATATAGAGCCAACCTTTTTTCGGTGTCCAGTTACAGGATGAGAGGCAATGGGCACAAACTGAAATACAGTACATTCTATCCGAGCATTAAAAAAAAAGCTTTTTCACTGTATGGATGATCAAACACTGATCAGATTGCCCAGAGAGGTTGTGGAGTCTGCATCCTTGGAGATAATGAAAACCTGACTGGACAAGGCCTGGAGCAACCTACTCTAGTTGACCCTGCTCTGAGGAGGATTGTTGGGCTCCGGAGGTCCCTTCCACTCCACTCCACCCTCCCTCCACTGTTCTGTGATTCTGTAAAAGAAAAGATCAGATTTTTTTCTTACTTTCTGTGCTTGCTTACTCTTTTGAAATGCACCCAGTACTCCTGGTTTGAGAGTGGAGGGAACCGGATTCTGCTTCTGGTTCCACAATAAAGGAAGATGTGATCCTAGTATGTTATTTCACCTTGTTATGTCTGCATTCCCTTTCCAGCTTTTGTGGGTTTGTTACGCTCAACTTTGTGTGTCCACTAATTATACTTGGGAATCTTTATGCAATAAAAATAGGAATGGTTGATAGCCTTAGTATTTCAGAAATGTTAGCTCCACATTTTTAAAATGTGGTTCCAAGCAAAAAGAAAGTTTTTCATATTAGCTCCATATTATCCACACTAAAATCCCCTAAAAGGAGAACTTATCAGACCTCCAAAAGGGTTGCATTCTTAAGAGCTCCTATTTTTTCCTGTTTGTACTTCATTAGCTGGTCATGAATAGAGGAGGGGAGGTAAAAGGGAGTTAGGCTGATTAACCTTTCTCCAAAGGAAATACGAGTACTAAGCTTTTATAGAACATTCACAATTTTTAAATGAAATAGCCACAGCATCAAGTTGTTCAGACAGTTACACACGCTTGACAAAAAGATGCAAATTTTAATCTCATTTAAGTATCAGTTGTGCTTTGGGTAGTCTGCTACTGTTTCTATTTGTGATCACATATTTATACTGAATATATGGTAACAACATGGAACTTTGTGGTACTATGTACATGAGAACATTTGCTGAAGAAATATAAGCAACAAGCACTAAAGTCTTATCTGCCTAAGCGCAGACCTGAACTGATAAAAATTAAGTGACAGAATAAAATTCTAGTAAACCCCACACTGTGAAGTAAGTGAAGGCATGTGTGAAAGCAAAAAAATCCAAACCTAGTCTACAGAATTATAGTTGAAGAAAAGGCTCCCAGGGTCTTAAATGAGAAAATTTCTCTTTGGTATAAATCAGTACAGTATAGTATGTACAGTACAGTAATTAGTGCATCAGAATCTGGAAGATGCTTACTTCCTGTTCGTATTTGGATGACTGCATAGCTGTATATTTAAATCCACTTTTTTCCATGTAATGCTAATATGCACCTGCAGTTATATAAATGATTGTCAATATATAATATTTCATCATTGAAATTCATGTAATTCCAGGCCATGTCTGTATTGGAAAGAGTCAATTTACATTTGAAAGGCTATATGTATGCACAAACAGTTAAAGTTTTGCAAATTCCAAAGATTAAAAGAGATCCTCAGACTCAAAAGCAAGTGATAATCTTAACTGGCAGTACAATTCCCATCCATTAGTTACTGCTTTTGTGATAACAAATTTGCTGAATTACTTCAGCTGTCAGACTGATCTGTATGTGAAATTTAATGTTAAGTGTCTGTGCAACATGCAAGTGCTTCATTAATAAAATCAGGAAAGATATATGACTAAACCACCGTCTCCCTTCTTCGGTAATCTTAAGTTCTTAGGTGCAGTTTTGGCTCCTTTAACAACAACAACAAAAAAACCTTCTGCACCTGCGCTATAGGCCTGGGGATAGATCCCATCAAGCTGTTTTCTGGTAGGACTATATTACACATGAACAACAATCAATTTTATAAAAGTGTTTGCAGCAAATCAGAAACACAGTCACTGATCTGCAAAGATCTCCTGCTTCTGCTATTAGAAGCTTTCTTCACAAGAACCAAAACATCAAGTTTACATTAGCTTCAAATATAAACTTTTAACACCCAAGTTTTGATACAGATTTTGTCACTGTGAGACTGAAGAATGTACTACTTTTCACAGCTCTCAGTTCATTCTCCGAAGAGTAGCATTGGACTGAAACATGCTAGAATTTCTTTTTTCAATTTTTTATTGTACAACTTGCTTACAGAAAATTAATAGAAGTGTCTACATTAAATATTATTATTACACAAAATATTGTTTAGGAGCCAATCCCTGAATATGCTCACTTTCAATATCCTCAGCTAGCAGCTCACAGAACAAAGCAAAAATGTCTTCTTGGCTGCAATTCATTAAGACATGAGAACTGCAGCCCCCTTGATGGGCTCCATTTCAGTAGAATTTTGCAAGACAAAAGCAGTCTTTTTTTACTGCAATAAAAAAGCAGTTTACAAATGAAAAATAAGCAGGAATAGTAATACACTTCTCCCCCAAACAGATCAATCCACAGTCCTGGAGCACACTTTTCAGAAAACAAAAAACTATGTTTTTCTGCTCTGGAAATGCACTTTGTGGAAAATGCCATATAATTGCCTGCAGGTATCACAGGAAGTTTCAACTGCAATCTTTGAGCACAAGTCTTCAGAAAGAATCAGTAGCTTCAGAAGCAGAACTATCAGTGAATATCAAGTTCCTTTCCAGTCTATCACTGCCATATCTTTTAGTACAGTAGTTTTGAAGGCTTGTTTTCCCCCTCCCTCCAAACAATGCTTTTATAAAGAGAGGTAAGCATCAATTTATGGAATTGACATTTTGAGAGCTATTGAAGGCCAACTTAAGGAGGAGGATCTTCACCTCGAATAGCTTTGTACTTTGCCATGTCTTCGGGGAACACCTTGGTTAGCTCTTGAATTAACAGACTTTTAAATTTCTGAAAAGAGAAGAAAACGCAAAAAGTTCACCTGCACCATTTATTTCGAGGCCATCACGCCGATGAATACAAATGTCTGTATAGAACAAAGTCTGGTTATACATTTCAATGACCAGAAAGAACTGTATTAAAACAAACAAACAAACAAACAGGGAAATTACAAAATTCACAGAAAATGCCCAAGTAAAATCTGCTAGGAAAGCATCAGGCAGAAGAAAATATTTTTAATTTCCCATAAACTAATTAACATTTGCACCTATCCAAGAAATACAAAGTAGTTAGTATCTGTCTGGTTCTTAAAGGCTCTAAACAGTTTCTTCCAGAAATTATAATTTAAAGATTAGCACAACTTGCACTGGAAGTATGTTATACTCATGAACTTAAGCTTCAAAATATTTTATTCATATTACTTTTATTACCACCTTCCTTTCCAATGCTTTTCACCTCTTTCCATGAAACTTCTGAGGCAATTTAAGCCAAAACCCTTCATTACAGCAATTACTTTCTCATCAGGGGATGGGAAGAAAAACAAAACAAGAACAAACAAGTGAAAAACATACAGGACTACTTCAATACCTTATTTCCCTTTCAAGTGAAAGGGGATGCAGGAAGCGTAAGATAATTAACCAGTAACATTGAAATGCTAGGAAAGTATGTAGTGCTCCCCCCCCCCCCCCCCGCCAGCAGCTCCCACTACCAGCCCAAGATCACTCAGAATGAACAGGAAATCAGAGCAGAATGAGAGCCACTCATCTTGTTTCGACTAAGGTTTCCAGTGACTAACCACAAACATTTCACTGTTTAAAACATACTATGCTCAAATTATACCTTCTTAATAATAAATAAGACTTTTTTTAGATGACCTTGTTAATGCAAAGCTGATAAAGGACAGGTGCACTTGATTTGATATGGAATCCCCTCCACCTCCCATAAGATATATAATTCTTCCTACAACTTTTACAAGCATGGAGCATTACACCAAAAGAAAGAGAAGCTTATGACATATGGAGATATGCCTACGTTCTGCAGCACAAGTTGCCATACTCTATATGAATTTAAAAGTTCAGCCAAAAAATGTTCTGAAGCACAAACAATCCTTGAGTTTTACTGAACTTTGTTTACTGTTTGTATTTTTTAGCACTAAATTTCAATGGTTGAACAGTGTAACAGAATGCTCAGGTTATTACCAGATGAAACTACAAGTTCAGAAAACCTAACTGCTGGCATACATTTTAAGCCATTTCATAAAGATTAGCTTGTGCTTACAAACCATTTGCCGTAGTAGTACTCCAAGACCCATTCCATTCTATAACACAATACACACACTTTGTCAAAAAAAAAAAAATCATGCAGATAGCTGCTTCTCCAATTGCAGGGCAAATTAGAAATCTCCTTTTTACAATAGGCTGCATCATCATCAGTTAAAATGCAGAAATACAGAGCAATCCCTAATGCAAGCCACCTAATAAGGAAAATTTAATAACTGCACAAGTGAAAAATATACAAATTTACAGATAAGTGAGAACTTATCAAAAAAAGGTTTTGTATACATTTGCACTTTCATTATTTCTAGTTTACCTTCATTGTGTCTATTTTTCCTTTTACTTGCTCATTCTTAGCCAAAGCTCGCTCCAGACACTCTTTAGTGTAAAGCTGAGGATTACGGCCTTGATCTATATATCTGAAAATACAAGAGATACCACCTAAATGATCATATTCCAAACACGATTTTCACCAAGAAACAGAATTATTCACGCTGCTTTCTTTTTTGTTACTGAAAAGTGCATTTTAAAACACAGTTCAGGTCAGCCATTTTCAAAAGACAACTGAAGGAAAAAAAGCTTGGGGCCTGTGAACAGCTGGCTCAATCTTTATTTCCAGAAAAGTTGGAGCTTTGAGGAAGGTATTAAAAGCAAACAAAAATACAGCTACCCAATTCCTCACAGACAATAAGTTAATACCTTCCACATGAAAGAGAAAGGTGCTTCCTTTCCAAGCAAAGGAAAGGAAACTGACCCTAAAGTTGTTCATCACATACTAACTAGCTATGGGCATCTAGGAATAAGGCACCTAGCAATTCAAGGATGAGGAGGAAGCATCTGTACAAGTGTTAACAGAAATTAACACACTTGAATCAGCAAACATATAAGCACATTTTTGCTTTGCAATATGAACAAAATGTAATTGGCAAAGAGATATTTTGTTATTGCATAAGTAAAATGGAAGGCATAAAACTATTAACATAAAATACTAGAATAAAAAGTGAAAAGCCTTCCTGAGGTAGCCCTATAGTCAGTAACACACCAGAATGTAGCAAACCAACAGCATCTGGACCAAAAGATGAAGGATTAGTATGCTAGCTTTTACAGTGTAGCTCTCAAGTTATCTTCTATAGCTCTTCTTCCACATTCATGACAATTTTTACTGTCTTAATTCTGTGCCAGCAAGAAGATGGTTGCTAGTGAAATTAAAACATTGGCCTAAATTTAAAAACATTAGCCTAATTTATTTTCACCTACAAGTTTACATCTTGATTTGAATGTAGTGTAAAAGTATCTTTCCAAAATGAAAGTTTATTTAGCAAGTCACTAGATGTAGGCAGTAAGACAGATTCTGCCTAATTATGCAATACCATGCAATGTAGATAGGGGGGAAAAAAAAAAAAAAAAAGAGGGACCTGAAACAAAGCAGATGTACAATTTGCCATTCCTCATATCCTTCTGTCTTCACATTCTAGCAAGATATTCTGGAATTTTAAGAAATGCCCAATTCTCAGTGGGGGGATCCAACACCACAAAGACAGGCTACCTCAAACCACACAGCCTACAACACCTTCTCTTCCTGGCACGATTATTACTCACTCAAAAACTTCCAAGGGCACGCTGATGTCGTGAAGCTGCTGCCGACACTTGTCGATATCCTGCAAGCCCGTCACCATAAAGTTCCTGGAAGAGAAAACAGGGCGCGCGTTTCGCTAACCCTATAACCGCCAGTGACAGGAGCCGCTCGCGACACAAAGCGCCAGTCAGCGCCCCCCCCCCCCCCTTCGGCACCTTTCGGCACGACGGAGGGGCCAGCAGCGGCGCCAGGCCAGGGCACCTCCCGCCAGGGCCCCGGAGCAGGATCCGGCCCGCAGCCGGGGCTCCCCACGGCGCAGCCAGGCCCTGCCCGGAGAAGAGGGAGCAACGAGCCGCTTGCCCTAGGCCGGAGAGCGCCTCACAGTTTTTGGTTGAGGCCAGCCTGGCTGCTGGGCTGGAAGTCGCTGACGATGATGCCGAGCTGGCGGATGTTCTCCACGAACTTCTCCAGGTGCTCCTCCAGCGAGTCGAACTTCTCCGCCATCGCCATGCTCCTCACCGCCCACTTCCGGGCGCCTCCCGGCGGTTTCCGGGTTGTCGCCCGCCACTTCCCCCCCGCCGGGCGGGCGGGGAGAGGGGTTGGCTGCGTGTGCCTGTCACACCAAGTCGTGACTTTATCTGTGCGGCTCCTTGGTTTTTATACCTTGGGTTTGAAAGCCTCGTCTCCTTACAGATCGCTCCATGATTTTTAATTCCTCCGGCGATGTTTATCCACTTGGTGCCTCTCAAGATACAGTCCGGTCCTGCTCCCAGCTTTGGCACCCCGGACCCTGATGGGCCAAGACATGGCAGGAGGTGGGGGCAGGAGATGGTCCCGTACTGTGTCCAGCACAAACGTGCTCCACAGAAACTGCCTGTGTGGGCTATACAAAATCACAGGACAATTAGAACAAAATTAAGATCTAAGGAATGCCCAGCAGCAAGGACCACCAGTTGTTCCGTGCCTTGAAACTGCAGTCTCTGCAGGTATCCTCAAGAAAGCACCATGTACATGCTTATTTCATGGGATTTGGCCTGTAGCCAAGATGTATGAGACTTTAATTCTTAATTCTTTAATTAAATATGGTGCCATTAGAGCGAATACTTCATGTATACTCATGTGAATGCTTTGTAATTGAGTATGCAGTATTAATCATAACTACAGGTTTTATACACATAATGTCTTGGACACCCAGTTGTATTTCTCAAGAAGTTTCTGCTGTTTTATTAAAAGGACTTTAATAAAATGCCCCAACCACCTGCATACAATTCCTGTCTACCTTGAGCTATGTCCTTTTTTAATGTAGTACTTTTGCTCCCAGAGAGTTCAGCAGTTGCTTATGTCATTTCGTCAAAGTATCATACAAGCCTCAAAATGTTCCTGAGGCTGGCATTCAAACACAATTTGTCATTTATGATGACTTATTTTAATTATGTTTCTCACTTTATGACACTGAAGGATGCTCAATTCACCAGTTTCACAACTGACAGAAAATGAATTGTAAACAAAAGTAAGATCTATAAACCCTAATTCACACAGGTCAGTATTGGCTTTTGGGCATTCTAGATTTATCAAATATATGAATGCAAATACTGAGAAATATTTTTACCCTGAAGGCAAATCAATACTAAATTATAATTAGCATCTTTTACAAGCCCCAGGTAATTGGAGTTTGACAATATGGATCATTCAGTAGCCCTCGGCACTGCTTTCCTTTGTTTTTTTATTTCTTTTTACCATATAGCATCTCTAGAAATTTTTCGGTAGAACCCAGTTGAGTAGGAAGCATTCAAAGCAACTAATAGCATCCCTGAAAAAATTGTCAGCACTTCTTTTGAAATGGTGAGATTTGAAAACTCACTGCTAATGCTGTGGCCCACCAGACATGGGCTGCTCCATCTAGATCTTGAACTGTCTTTCTGCGTGACTTCTCAAAGACATGATCTTTCCTGACAGTCCACTCTTACAAAACTGTTCTAATCCACTCTCATTTTGTTTTTTCCATTATCATTTTCTCTGTGCTCAACAAATAACAGCATGTTGCTGATATTTTTAACCATCACTTTGAACCTCTCTTGAGTTTCCCCTTTGTGTTACACTATGTTACACGTTATGCATGTCAAGTCTATGTTATAACTGTTACATACAAGTTCTTCATTTTCAGATGCCTTCATAGCTTACATCTGACTCCAATTCGCTTACCACCCTGATGCTGTACAAAAGGTTAAATTCTAGTCCTGATCCATTTGCAGTTTAGAGCTCACTGCCTACTTGAAAGATTTTCAGAGATAGCTTCATGGTTTTTCCCATACTGCCATTAATAATCATAAATGTTTAAAAGTGGGGTTGTCTGTAATTATCCTATCTAATCAGTGCATTCCATCAAATTGCTCATTAAAATTACTTTCCTTGATACTCACCATAAACTTCACAGCTGCAAGCTGCTGTCTACTGGTACAGTCTCTGTGTTAGGGATCATCTTTGTAAAGTTCTTAGCACAGTAGGACCTAACACGTGTAAAGGCCATACATGCTATTGTGATACAAGTACAGATCTAAAAAGCAGGTATTTTTCTGCCTGTCTCACTCCCAGTGTCTGATCACTAGATGTGCTCTGATGATGCCTGATTCTACACATAAAGGAAGCCCTCAGACTTTCCTTTTATCTGACAGTGAAAATGCTCATCTGGAATGCAGGCTACCTGAATTTAAATCTCTCTTTTACCTACAAGAATCAGAGCCTACAGAAAGCCTTGATCTCAGAGACTAGAACATATTTTGCAGCGGGGTCCTTTCAGTTCCTTCTTCTCATTGTGGCTGTTCCACTTTGAGTGGAAATTAAGTATTCCTTGGGCAATAGAAGGAAAGGATTGGCATACCACGCACAAAGAAATGGAGGAACCAGGGACTGATTATCTGATAAGTACTCATTATCTTCTCAACCTCTCTTATATCTGCTGATGATGAGTGCTTTTCTAAACTCTGTAAAAATAGAAGAGTTAATATACACAGAAGAACTTTACTTAATAATAAAAAACACAATGGGATCATCTGGGAGATGACAAAATATTAGTCTGTATTAAATAATCCAGATATAATTTTCCCTGTGGGAAGAGTATCTGACAGGTTTAAGTTCTTGTGGCACATCACAATAAATGTGTGTTTTATAAATGTGTGTTTTATAAACAGTTTCTTTCCAGTGTATCTGTTTTCAGTTGAATCTGAGATCAGTCCAGTAATTTCAATTAAAACTAAAGGTCAGCCCTTCGTGTCTTCCAAAGTACTACTGATTGAAAAGGAATTAGCTGTCAGTTTACAGCAGATAAGAATCTGACCCTTTGATTCACAATGAATTATTTGAATATTTGAAGTAAGAATTAAACCAACCAGATACGATATTTGGCCAACAAATTTAATGTAGTTTATGTATTCATAGTCACAACTTGCAACCATTTCTGTTCCACAATGAGAACCATCAAAATCATCTATCAGCTATCTGCTCAATGCTCCACAGTGGTAAAAAATCATATGGAAAGTTAGGAATTGTTATGAAAGGATTTTGAGAATGAAACAGAGAATGTTGTTGTGCTATTGCATAAATCCACAGTTCACCCTGACCTTGAATACTGTGTGCAGTCCTGGTTCCCTCAAGACCAGAGCAGACTGGGAAAAGGTTCAGGGAGGGGATGCCAACATGACATTTTTTCTGTACTAGGAAAGCCTGAGCAGACTGGGTCTTTTCAGATTGGGAGAGAGCCCACTGAATGGGGCGATGACAGATGTTCTGCTTTATCTACAAAGCCATGAGTGGTCTGGTGTGGCTGGACTGTCTTCCAACACAAGAACTAGTAGCCATCAAATGAAGCCAATAGGAGACAGGTTCAAAACCCACAGAAACAGGTGATTTTTGTCATGCAAGGCTTAATATGCTTGTAGAATTCCTTGCCAAAAGATGTTGTGGACACTAAGAGTTTAATTGGATTGAAGGGGAGACTGGACAAATGCTTGGTAGAGGGAGTAACAGAGAGGTAGATAAGCCACACCTAGTTCAGGAAATCCCCTGAACTGAAAGTAGTCCAAGTCCAGGATTAGTCTAATACATGTTCTCGCTCTTAAGTGTTTGCTTCTGGTTGCTGTTGAACACAAGATGCTGGGCCAGATGGAGCATTGATTCAAATCTGCATGGTTGCTGTTGTGAGGTTGTGGCTGCTTGAGCTGTCAAAGAAGGACCTGTTCTGTGTAGGCTGTAGACAGATTGCATGGTGGTTTCTTACCACATAGAGCATAAAGAAAGGTTGATTTGAGACTGTTTATATGGGCCTTAAGGTCTGAACAAAACTCGATTTACTATTTTCTTATTTGGCGATATATGTCAGGTAAACCACCTTTCTGGTGTTATATGGCACAATGCAGTATTTAATTACTGAAAGCAGTCATAGTCATTTTTTCTTCTCAGAGCTATAAATAACTACAGATTATTCATCTTTTTGTCCATTTCCTGCATTGTCATTCTCCTCACAGCTTCCATTTTCTGTCACTGGCCAATAGCATGGAAAAAACAAACGAAGAAAATAAAACCCATTGAATTCCAATGATGTACATTTTCTCTCCTTATTTCTTGCTCACTTCCTCTCATTCACTTTTTTCCTTTTTTTTCCTGCATGATTGTTTCTAAAGTACGGACCACTTCTTCCTCATTCTGTCTCTCTGACAACCCAGAAATGTAGTTAAAATTTCAGGTCATTAACAGAGAATGTCACCTACCTAAGAATTCAATTTTATAAGCCAACTATTCTTCATTGTTTTAAATACAACAGGCGATAAGCAAAAGAGAAGCAGGGAAGATAAGTGTGAGTAGCACAGAGAGTAACTATTTATCTGTTCTTGATAAATCAGGTTGATAAGACTTATATATAGGAATTTTTGGACTTACTCAGAAGCATGCTGCAATGTATTTTTATATTAAATGGAATAAAAGTGAGGTGATAAAATAAAATAAATTTCAAAGATATACATTCCCATTATTCAGCTGAATAAAAGGTGTAATTATAGTTCTCATACACATTGTGTATTTAACAGCTTGCTCATTAATGATTTGAAATAACCTACTTCTTAGCACAGGTTGTGGGTGGTGCATTTATGCAGTATGGCTGGATTTCAGCCTTACTGAAATCATCTAAATATATTTATCTAAGCAGCCACAGGATCAGGATTTTGTTTGTGTAATTTTTGCTCTTCCAAGTCCAGTAGATCCTCAGATGTTCTGAGACCTAATCCAAAGATAACTGAACCCCATGGGACTCTTTCTATTGATGGTAATGGACTTTGGATGAGAGAGCCTATTTTTGCAATTCTGGCTCCAAGGAAGCCAGAAAGATATGATAAAGAGCTTATGCATATGTTTCAGGCCAGGAACCTGATTTCCATAGCATAATGACAATGCATCTAGAACTGCCATATTGAAAACTTTTGTACTCTCCCTAAATATTATATAAAGAATTAATTGATAATTTTATTTGAAAAAAATTATGCTGAGAAATCAATAGGATTACAGTACATCATAACATCGTAGAAGAAGGCTGGAAACTGGTCACTGCTCGTGGGAGGAGAAAGGCTCCTACTCCTCCCGAAGACTTGCAGCTGAAGAACAGGTTTAGTGCCCTCCAGGATGAAGAGGAGATGGGCATGGCTGCAAGGGAAGTACCTGGGACAACAGACCCTGTGCCCTGCCGGAACGCCCGGAAGAAGCGGTGGGTGATTGTTGTGGGGGACTCCCTGCTGCAGGGAATGGAGGCACCTATCTGCCGACCTGACCTCATGTCTAGAGAGGTTTGTGGCCTGCCAGGGGCCCGTGTGAGAGATGTCATGGAAAGACTGCCAAGGCTCGTCCGTGCTTTGGACTATTACCCACTGCTGCTCTTCCATGTGGGCGCCAATGACACCAAGGGCAAACTGGAGACCATCAAGCAGGATTTCAGAGCTCTGGGGATGGTGGTCAAGGGTCTGGGAGCCCAGGTCATCTTCTCCTCAATCCTGCCAGTGAGGGGGACGGATGAGAGGAGGAGGAGACGGACTTTCCAGGTTAACGACTGGCTGCGCTGCTGGTGTTGGCAACAGGGTTTTGGTTTCTACGACCATGGGCCCCTGTTTGAAGATCGACAACTGATGGCGAGAGATGGGATCCCCCTCACGAGGCGGGGCACGCGGGTCTTTGCCAACAGGTTGGCCAACCTGGTAAGGAGGGCTTTAAACTAGGAAAGATGGGGGAAGGGGAGAGTTATAGTGACAGGGTAGTTGGCAAAAGACTGCTCAAGTCAGGACGCCTCCAACAGGTGAATGCAGCCAGGGAAGTGCGCATGGGATGTGGCTATGGAGGACCCTCTTGTATCCCTCCTGGGAAACCTGCATGCTCGATCACCTCCCTGAAATGCCTGTACACCAATGCACACAGCATGGGGAACAAACAGGAAGAACTAGAGATCTGTGTGCGGTCGCAGGGCCATGATCTCATTGCCATTACAGAGACACGGTGGGATAGCTCGCATGACTGGAGTGCTGTCATGGATGGCTACGTGCTTTTTAGGAAAGACAGGCCAGGAAGGCGAGGTGGTGGAGTTGCTCTTTATGTGAGAGAGCAACTGGAATGTATTGAGCTGTGCCTAGGGGTGGATGAAGAGCGAGTCGAGAGCTTAAGGGTAAGGATTAAAGGGCAGACTAACATGGGTGACGCTGTTGTGGGTGTTTACTACAGGCCACCTGATCAGGAAGAGGAAGTCGATGAGGCCTTCTACAGACAGCTGGAAGTAGCCTCACGATCCCAGGCCCTGGTTCTCATGGAGGGCTTCAACCACCCCAATATCTGCTGGAAAGACAACACAGCAAGGCACAAACAGTCCTGGAGGTTCCTGCAGAGCATTGATGACAACTTCTTGACACAGGTGGTGGAGGAGCCAACAAGGAGAGGTGTGCTGCTGGACCTTGTACTAACAAACAAAGAAGGACTGGTGGAAGATGTGAAGGTCGGGGGCTGCCTTGTCTGCAGTGACCATGAGATGGTGGAGTTCAGGATCCTGTGAGGAGGCAGCAGGGCACCAAGTAGGATCACAACCCTGGACTTTGGGAGAGCAAACTTTGGCCTCTTCAGGGACCTACTTGGAGGAATCCCATGGGTTAGGGCCCTAGAAGGAAGGGGCGTTCAAGAGAGCTGGTTAATATTCAAACATCACCTGCTCCAGGCTCAAGAGCGGTGCATCCCTATGAGTAGGAAGTCAAGCAAAGGAGGTAGGAGACCTGCATGGATGAGCAAGGAGCTCCTGGCAAAACTCAAGCAGAAGAAGGAAGTATACAGAAAGTGGAAAGGGGGACAGGCCACTTGGGAGGAATATAGGAAGGTTGTCAGAGTATGCAGGGATGTGATGAGGAAGGCTAAGGCCCGTTTGGAATTAAATCTGGCAAGAGATGTCAAGGACAACAAGAAAGGCTTCTTCAAATGCATCAGTAGCAAAAGGAAGACTAGGGAAAAAGTGGGGCCTTTGCTGAATGGGGTGGGTGCCCTGGTGACAAAGGATGCAGAGAAGGCAGAGTTACTGAATGCCTTCTTTGCTTCAGTCTTTACTGCTCAGGCCAGCCCTCAGGAACCGCAGACCCTGGAGGCAAGAGAGAAAGTCTGGAGGAAGGAAGACTTTCCCTTGGTGGAGGAGGAGTGGGTTAGAGATCATTTAGGCAAACTTGACACCCACAAATCCATGGGCCCTGATGGGATGCACCCACGAGTGCTGAGGGAGCTGGCGGATGTCATTGCTAAGCCACTCTCCATCATCTTTGAAAGGTCATGGAGGACAGGAGAGGTGCCTGAAGACTGGAAGAAAGCCAGTATCACCCCAGTCTTCAAAAAGGGCAAGAAGGAGGACCCAGGGAACTACAGGCCAGTCAGCCTCACCTCCATCCCTGGAAAGGTGATGGAGCAGCTCATCCTGGAGGCCATCTCCAAGCATGTGGAGGAAAAGAAGGTGATCAGGAGTAGTCAGCATGGCTTCACCAAGGGGAAATCATGCCTAACCAATCTGATAGCCTTCTATGATGGAATGACTGGCTGGGTAGATGAGGGGAGAGCAGTGGATGTTGTCTACC
This sequence comes from Apteryx mantelli, assembly GCF_036417845.1. Classification (NCBI taxonomy): domain Eukaryota; kingdom Metazoa; phylum Chordata; class Aves; order Apterygiformes; family Apterygidae; genus Apteryx; species Apteryx mantelli. Next base: position 92,642,668 of record NC_089979.1, on the reverse strand, counting down.
TTGACTTCAGCAAGGCTTTTGACACTGTCTCCCATAACATCCTCATAGGGAAGCTCAGGAAGTGTGGGCTAGATGAGTGGACAGTGAGGAGGATTGAGAACTGGCTGAATGGCAGAGCTCAGAGGGCTGTGCTCAGTGGTGCAAAGTCTAGTTGGAGGCCTGTAGCTAGCAGTGTCCCCCAGGGATCAGTAGTGGCTCCAGTCTTGTTCAACTTCTTCATCAATGACCTGGATGAAGGGACAGAGTGCACCCTCAGCAAGTTTGCTGATGACACAAAACTGGGAGGAGTGGCTGGTACACCAGAGGGCTGTGCTGCCATTCAGAGGGACCTGGAGAGGCTGGAGAGGTGGGCGGAGAGGAACCTCATGAAGTTCAACAAAGGCAAGTGCAGGGTCCTGCACCTAGGGAGGAATAACCCCATGCACCAGTACAGGTTGGGGGTTGAGCTGCTGGAAAGCAGCTCTGCTGAGAAGGACCTGGGAGTGCTGGTGGACACCAAGTTAAGCATGAGGCAGCAATGTGCCCTTGCGGCCAAGAAGGCCAATGGTATCCTGGGGTGCATCAGGAAGAGTGTTGCCAGCAGGTCGAGGGAGGTGATCCTCCCCCTCTCCTCAGCCCTGCTGAGGCCACATCTGGAGTACTGTGTATTCCAGTTCTGGGCTCCCCAGTACAAGAGGGATGTGGCACTACTGGAGCAAGTCCAGCGAAGGGCTACAAAGATGATTAGGGGACTGGAGCATGTCTCATATGAGGAAAGGCTGAGAGAGCTGGGCCTGTTTAGCCTAGAGAAGAGAAGGCTGAGAGGAGATCTTACCAATGCGTATATAAGTATCTGAAGGGAGGGTGTCGAGAGGATGGGACCAGACTCTTTTCAGTGGTGCCCAGTGACAAGACGCGAGGCAACGGGCACAAACTGAAACACAGACACTTCCATCTGAACACGAGGAAAAACTTTTTCACTGTGAGTGTGACAGAGCACTGGAACAGGTTGCCCAGAGAGGTTGTGGAGTCTCCTTCTCTGGAGATATTCAAAACACGCCTGTGCAATGTGCTCTAGGTGACCCTGCTTGAGCAGGGGGGTTGGACTAGATGATCTCCAGAGGTCCCTTCCAACCTCAGCGATTCTGTGATTCTGTGATTATTTGATTTATTTTTCATCTGGAACATTAATCTTATATATCAGACTGGGTTTATATTGCATCCATATTGCCACCACGTCATTTAAAAAAAAAAAATCTGTTCTTCTGAAATGCAGAAGCATTTTCAATATTTACCAAGTACCTTCACATGATTTTTTCCACAGATGTGAGAAATGTATATATATAGTACTCTTAGAAAAATATTAACTTTTCATTATATAATACCAATAAGTAAGATTGATTAATCCCTTTTTGCCTTTTTTTGAAGCTATATTTAAAACATACTTTTTTCATTACTGGAGAGACGGGAGAGAAGGCATAGGAATACCCCAGGCAGTAGAATATACCAAGATTTCCAGACCACATCTGAGCTAGCAAATGAAATAGACCTGGGACCGTTCTCTAGCACTGAGTCCAACTGGTACAGAGCTGCCCTTATCTATATTCTAACCCCTGAAATTTGCCTGAAAACACTTCAGGAAGAATGTTGGTTGGTCCAGGCCAAAAAGGTGACTGGGTACTTTGTAACAGCTGAACAGCATGGATGCTTGTGTTCATTTGTGCCATTCCCTGGCACTTTTAGTTTTTCTAAGATAGAGCTATGCATGGTGTACAAGAGAAAGGAATACCTATATGGGTTTAGAACAGAACAAATCAGAAAATCAGAAAAATTACTTAGTATTTGCAATTACCACCTGTTGTGAAAGTGTTTAAGCTGTATGTCTGCCAAGTTTCACAGAGCCATTATTAACAGTATGGAACTACTGGTACTGTCACCTTGGCCCTGGGAGTAGTCTTGAAACTTGCAGGGACTTTATGCAAGAGAGTCTGGATTCAGTACGCACTACAGGATTCAGCCTACTCTCCCTTGACACAAGCAACCAACTACATATGATAAAAATGAAGGGTCATAAGGCTACTTGCTGAAAGGCATTATGAGACAGGTAGGCATTTGAACTAAAAACTCTCTTTTTTCTGTTTGTTTTTTGTTGTTGTTGTTGTTGAAGTAACTCTTTAATTTTTAGATCATTTTTTGCACACTTTTGTGTTCATATTCTACCCTCTTTAGTATCTGTTTGCATCTCTGGGAAAGATACTTTCTTGCCTGTTCATGCCCAGCATCCAGTCTTTAAATAGGTTTTACTCATATAAATAGCCTGAATAAGATTCTAATTTACAGCTATTGATTCTTTGCACACCTCTTTCTGCCTGATGAAGGAATGCTCTATTATCCAGTTACTTCTGTTGTGATGTATTTATTCTGTGCTTTAATCAAATAATTGAATCATCTCTCAGTCTTCTATATGATAAATTAAACAAACTGAACCCTTTACATCATTTTCTTGAATCACTTTCAGCTTTTTCTGTACTGTTTCCAATTTCTGAATATCACCAGAAAAGGCAAGATGAATTGCACATTGAAATTGAGTATTGGTCTCTGCAGCGGTGCTAGTCTTACTCCCCCATGCCTCGTACTGCTCACTCCTTCCCCATTAATACATTCCAGGATTGCACAACTCCTTTTTGCTACAATGTTCCACTAGAAGTTTGTGTTGATTTGCTGGCACATTATGACCCATAATTCCCTTTCAGGATCACTACTGTAAGGAATATAGTCTCCAGTTCCATAAATGTGGCTTGCACAATTTGTTTCTAGGAAGATGACTTTGCAATCATTTGCACTTCTTTGACAAATGCTACAATTCAGTTTAGGCAGCCTCCTCACTATTTATCACTTTCTTGACCTTTCTGCCCTCTCTTTATTTTATTTGCACTTTTATATTTACCTCCACATCATCAGTAAAACTATTATATGCCAGTACCAAACCCCCAGGGAACTCCACTGGGACCATTGCCAAATAAAATTGTGCTGGCAAGTGACCCCAGAACAGATCACCTGATATGTCACATTGCTCCCAAAACTGATTTCAGAGTGATTTGGCTAGCTTGATCTGAATAGAATTGCAGAAGAAGCCTGGAAAAAGGGATTGCTCCTGGGTCCTGATTTTACACGCTATATTGTGCCAGGTTTGCCTTGCTCAACCTACTAAAGTTGTCCAGTACCAGAAGGCCTTATGTCCCTGCACGTCCCTACATGCCCTGCCTCAGGCCATGCCACACACACCCTTAGCATCTTATAAAAACACCATTTTCAGGAGCATTCAGTGTCCTTCACTTTCCAAGACAGCTGTAGTAGCACAGGTACTCAGACTGCTCCCTGTACTGTGCAGGCTGAAAAGATAGAAAAGGAAAAAGTCCTCTCTTATGATAACCGTTTCACAAAGCACACAGCTTGCCTCTTCTCTGTGCCTACTTCTTGCTTTCTACTCTTCAACACAGATACTTAGACAAAACTTCAGAGCACTGCCATGTCCACCCTTCTGACAAATGCCTGGTAGCCCTCCAGTCCCGGTAGTTCTTCTGAGATATGGTTTGCAACAGAATAAGTCCAGCCAAAGCCTCTCTAAAACAAAGTGTGGTCTAGAGATGGAGGTGTCTGCAGAGAAAATCATTATGGGCAATAGTTCACTGTAATGTGTCAGCACTGGGGGCTACATATCTTCCTACCTCCTTTTCCCTCGACAGACACTTCTGAAAGGGAGTTACAAGCTCTGGCTGATCCTGTCTTGGAAGGCACATACTGTTTACCAGAGAATGGGGAAACAGAGGATACTGAATGTCCTAGGGGCCATGGCAGACAAGGCTGACCATACAGATGTAAGGAAAAGCCTGCCCTGGTGCCAGAAAAAGGCTGAGGAAGAGGAAGAGCCCATCTCTTCTGGGAACAGGAAGAAATAAAATTGGAAAAACTGATTCAGGAATTGTTTGGTACCTTTCCTTTTCATGTCCCTGGTGCTTCTGAGTTGAACCCTTTCACTATCTGTCTTTCCTCTACCACCGGAACCAGAGTGGAAGCCTTGCTTACAGCCTCCTTCGACAAGCATGATCTGGGTGTGGTCCTTGTCCTGGTCTAAGGAAAAGGCTTGGCCAAGCCTCATGAGACACTGTAAAAAAATTACCTTATGTAGAAGCCTGGATAGATCCTCTTCTGTTTTTCACATATTTTTCTGCTTTTGCATGTCATATCCAAATGCCACCACTGGCTCAGATTCCAAGGATATGTATGATTCTTGTGGTAAGACTTGTGAGGATGGGTGCAGGTGGATGAAGGCCCAGTTTAAACAATTGTCCAGCCCTGTAACTATGACTATATGCCATGAAGGTGAAGTACACACCCCACACTTGTCAGCCCTCTTCCCCACCTGAAAATGCTTCTGTTTCTGGCAGTGGGAGAGGGGAGACCAAGATGGAAGTTGGTAGAGTGGTCCAGGCTTGGAGAGGGAAAAAGTTATCTTCAGGGTTCAGCCCCTGCCCTCTCCTTCCCCTGATCTCCTACCAACCCTGTGATCACCGTGAGAATGACATTCGAGCACCCACCTCACCCAGGCTGCCTATCAACCATGTGGTCACAATGGTGCTGGGATTGCCATGTCCCTATGAGTCTGAATCTCCTTGTGAGCCACCCAGCACAGTATACATTAGCTCTCAGATCCTGCTGTGTGGGCAGACACTTCTCAGAGGCTGGCTTGGGAAGCCAAAGCAAAATGTTGTTTGGACAGAAGGAAAGCAGGTAACAGCCAGCAATTATAGGGACAGATTTTAAGAGACTATCTGTCTTACATAGGGAAGGCACCAGCTTATGAGGTTTCGTGGAGGACTGTGCATCTCTTACATGATTGGTGTCACAGAGATATGGAGGCAGGGAAGCAGAGTCTAGGAGCAGAGAGAAAGGAATGAAAGTTAAGGCCAGAGCCTATACTGCGTTATTGCTGCTACCCGTATGAGCATTGGTTCTGAATCAGATGTTGAGTAAAATGTGCACATATGGCCTCTCTTTTGCCTTCTTGGGATCTGGGAGCACTAGCAGTGGTAGTACCAGGCTTGGTTTTATGAGCAGGAGGAGCAGGCCCTGAAGCAAAAAAAAATTGTTTGGAATGACCAACCAGCACTCCTGCCTGGTTGCATAAGGGGCAATGGGCAATAGTAAAGTGCAGAGACTGGGCATACTGGTGGCTACCTGAGGTTCACTTACTCACAGTTAGCTGAGCAAAGATATACACCGCATAGACTCTGCAGATGATCAGAGTTTAGTCCACGTGTGTCTCAGAATGGCTGGAGCAGGTAAGCAACATCTGGTACAGTACAGATAGACACTCAGAGATCACCAAGCTGATACCAGGGGGTAAGAAAGAGAGCTCAGCCTCACTAGTGAAGAAAGACTGAGGCATCATCAGTCAGGCAGACTCTGAAGCCAGTAGTTCTGTCTCTAGTTCTTTGATAGTCAGCTAGGACTCAGTGGTTTTATTTACAATAAGCACTATTCATCACCACTGTTGCATTTGTGGTTGAGGACTACAGCCCTGAATTAAGCTGCTCTGAAGTCATGCCTAAAACCTAACAAGATTTTCTGTTTCTATTTCCTGTATTTGTCTCTGGGAATAAAGATATCTAGGGTCATGCATTCTGTCTCAGACATCCAAATAAAGCAATATTCTTTACACACTGCCACACTGAGTACTGCAGAATAGCTGTAGTGACTCATGATCTCATCTGAGATAGCAGATAAAAACCCTTCCTGTTGATACACACAAGACTAGCGATCCCCTGCACATCTACAGCCCACAAGTAAAATGGGCCAAAACCTCCTCTTTACTAGTAAGTGTTTCTCTTAAAGTAGCAGCTTCAGCTTTCAACCTGCTCATACTGGGCATTGCTATATTCTGCTGGTCACTCTTGTTATGTTCCGTAAATAACTGGCATCCTTTTCTGTGTGGTCAGTGGCATTCAAATGTTAACCAATTGACAAGGATCAACAGGGGTGAGCTCAGCATAAAATTATGAATCTTGCCTTAAATATCTGCAGGTTATAATTCATGCTCACCATCAGGTATTGGGAGTGCAATAATGAATGGAAGTGACAAACTGAAAAACACAGAAATACTTGTGACCAGTCTGTGTTTATAGTCTCATTTTTACCAGCAGCAAATCATCCTGCAAAGAGACTAGCAGAGCAGAAATTCTGAAAGCAGAACATTGATCAGCCTGCCAAACCACTAGTCCTTTGCATGGTACATGGCATAGTGTTTACTAGATTCCTCCTTACATTGGCCCTACAGATGCAACAGTGAAGCACGCAAGGAACTGCCATTTTTGCCTCCAGGTACAAAGGAGCCGTCATCCCAAATTTATTGCTGGAACCCAAGTGCTGAAGCACATGAATGTGAGCATCACATCTGTGATGCTATGAATTTAGTGTGCTTGTTGGTCCAGTCATACCCATACTCTTGCCAATTGTGAATGTGATTATTAGTTTGCCCTCTTAACATAATACAGACCTTGTCTTTTGTGGAGTCCCAAAATATATTTTGTGTTGGAGCAATATTTCTCAAACTTTTTTGTAGAAGTGACCTCCTTTTGTGCCTAACTGTCTTCCTGGGACTTCTTTGAATAAGACCCCTTTCTGGCCAAGGACCAGTGAACAACCAGCTGGTGGCAGCAGCAGTTCAGCTTCTCCAAGATGAGTGGGTGAGGACTTGGTTGTAGTTCCCAGTGACAGTGTGTGTAAACACATACTCCCCACTTTTGACAAATAGAGCCACTTCTAGTGATCTTATAATTAATCTAAATTTTTTTTAATGTTTAGTTCTTTCTAATCTTTTGTTACCCCTTTTGAACCTTTTCATGGTAGCTTGGGAGTTATAATTGTTTGAGGAACAGCCAGGCTAAAGCATCTCTCTTACCATGGTGATGACAAAGGTGATGTTAAGATCTTAGGAGAAAGAAGAAAGAGTTCTTTATCCCTTAATGTGTTGCAATTGATGTTTCTTAAGGCTGTGTGCTGTAAAGAGGAATATGAGAGAATGTATTTAGATCTGAAGGGAACACAAAGGTAAAGGATTGGCCAGAGTCAAAGCAAAAGGCTTTAGCAGGCATCAAAGATGAGTGTGTTGACCTGTAATTCAAGTGTGACCTTAAGAACACCTTATAGAATGGTTCTAATATTTCCCAATCTTTACTAAAAGCACTTCATGGAGTGCCATCTTCAGTCACATTAGCCTGTGTTTGTTTTTTTTAACTGCATCATTCTAGCAGTACATACTTTTAATCCAGTCTACCAACACACTCTGTCTTCTTTCTTTATCTCTTCTTTCTTCATCTGCTCCTCCAGATTTATGTAAAAATTCCTTATCATTGCCCCCTCAGCACATGACCTTTGTACATTGTATTATTAAACTTTATCCTGTTTCTGTTACTTCAGATGAGCAAGGGCTCTGGGATGCAGTTTTAAAACTTCAGGAGGCAAAAATGATTCAATTGCATCATAAAGTATCTAAGACTCAATTGCTGGAATTCCAGTATTCTGCCTTTAAAGTTGGGCTCCATGGGTTTGACTGTCTGCATATGTTAACTGTGTTTGCTTGGTTCACATTGATACCCATCTGTCACTTAGGTGACCTAGGGTCTTAGTACCTTCTTCTAGCTGAGTGTTAAGCTGTCATACTGAGCTGATAATAAGCTACCTGTGTGAACCCCAAAGGGGCTGGAGTGCTGCTCAGCCATCATACACTGCCTAGTGAAGCAGTTCTAGCATCAGCCCTCAACTTCAAGTAGAGTGGACTGCCGCTTATGCAGGGCACCTCTCAAACTCTTCTTGGAGTACAGAGGTATCCATCACTATCTGGAGACTTAGCTTGCAAAAAAAGGTGTTATCTAGGGCTCAGCTAAAAGCTCAGATACATATTGTTTGCCCCCACTTCAATGCAGGAGAGCTGTAAGACCTCCTTGATGGCTGTGGGTCTCTGTTTATATGCAGCAGTCCAGAAAAGTCTAGAAAGTCACTATCTACAAGGACAAGCAGGAACTTCTGCACCCAGGTAGAATGAACATTATACTGTTGCCATTCCTTCAAACATTGCATGAGATACACCTTCCTCACTATTTCCTTGATTTGCAGGGACTTTTACTTAATACCTCAATAGGAGAAAAAGAGCTGTTTAACCATAATAGCTGAGTTGCTGAAGCATAACTGCAAAGGGGAGCTTGTAACATGAATATGTGGCCAGAAGACGTCAATGTTGAAGGTGAAACAAGGTGAAGGATGCATTGTACTTTTATTTTAGGAGAAATTTATGAGTGTTTTGCATGCTTTACAGTAAGATTTCTCTCAGGATAACTAATCATATCTTGCATTTGTGCACAAGTGGAAGACTTCAGACATACTTGTGTGTATTTGAGACGGTGATCTCTGACACAAAGTAAAGGATGTTGCATGATTCAGAATTCCTGAATACAAATCTCTTAATTGGTAAGTAGCAATACTCCAAGGTGAACATCATGAACATTAAAAGCCTCTCCTGAACGTTTCTAAAGCTGTGCAGACTTAGAAAGCAAACAACCATACTCTCCAGGCCTCATTCTCAAAAGCTGTTGTTGTGATATACAAGCTATTCATTTATCTAACAAATTACCTTTGCATTTACGTGGGCTCATCATGTCTGTGGAGTGGAGGTTACCTCGTGTATTTTGTTCTTCAGAGGTAACTTCAGAGGATGTGTCAACAGTAATGCAGGAATGGGAACATGCCCATGCCCATGCCCATGCCCAGGCTTTTACATTTCTGGACACAGTATTGTTTTGTGTCTTTCTCCTTTCTTCATGTTTGTTGCTAGCAATGCCTTTCCTCTGAATAAACTCTGTAATAAGTGATGAAAGGAGGCAGACAAATAATGAAGAATCTAAGATGGCCAGTAAGATACCAGTAGATGTTGGGAGAAATCAGTCAGGCAAAGCAGGGAGAGACGAATACATAGCTTACTTGTTGGAAAATTGTGTGTTTGCAGATTTGTCAATTAAAACTTGAGTTCAATCTAGGGAGGAGACTCTGTCCCATGCTATCAAGGAATAGTACCTACCAAACTGATTTAGGTAAATAACTCTTTTAGAATTCCAGATCTAGAGGCTGGCCTGATCCTGAGTATGACACACAAACCCTAAGATTTTAATGCCACCTACAGCAATCTAGCTGCAGACCTGCAGAGGAAGGCAAAAAAAAAAAAAGACTAGTAAAAGACAAATTATTCATCAGGAGAAATAAAAAATCTTTCCAAACTCCAGTGAAAGCCCTGAGGCATGGGATTAATATAAGTATTATGCAAATCAGCAGTGATCTAGTCTCTATTTTCGCGCATTTGTGGATACCAACACATCAGATGCCCAGGAATTTATACGCTTAATTTTCTATCTTCAGGGATTCTCCTGTTCTGCTGTACAGTCATGTCCATCAGCTTCTCAGGCTCCATCTTACATGGTTGAAGGGTACTGCTTCCATATGCAGCTTGGAAGAGTATTCCAGCCCTTCATTCATCAGAGAGCTAGAAGCCTTCTTTAAATTTTCAGTTCAGATACATTCAGGATCACTCACTGTACAAGCATTTCATCATGTGATGAAGTCAATGTCCCTCCCTGACATTTACTTCTGAAACATATTTGTAAAGAGTTACCACCTCCCCATTCAGTCTTCACTGGGCTAGACTAAACAAGACAAGATCTAATTCTTCTGAGCAGAGGTGCATTTGGTTCCCCTAAACATCCTATAAATGCTTCTTTGCACCTGTCCAATTTAAGTAACACATTCTAACATAAGTGGCTAAAGCTGCACTCAGGCCTTACAGCTCTCCTACAAACAATATGCATCTCAGCTTTTAACTGAGCCCTAGGTAACTTTTTTTTGCAAACTCATTAATAATGAGAAGAACACTGTCAGAAAGTAACACCTTCTTGGTAGCCCCAGATAAGAACAAACTGACATTGCACTAGCAGTTGGGAGCTCTGAGTCTCCAGAGAGTGAGAGATGCCTCTCTACTCCAAGAAGAGCCTGAGAGGTGCCCTCCATCACCAGCAGCCCACTCTACATGAGGTCAAGGGCTGCTGCTAAACCTGAGCTCTGAACACTGTCCTAGTCAGTGTTCTGGTCAGTGCACAATGGCCAAGCCTGAAAGCAGCTCTCCAGGTAAAGATGTAGCAGAAATATCTGCCAGATGTCAGTCTATTTTTCACTCCCAGATGTCCTTACCTGCCTGATTCTGAAGTCACTGATCACTCTAGATGCGTTTATGCGCCTAAATGGAGCAACTGGTCCTGTTCCAAAGTAAGAACGGGGAGTAGTGTCTGGGAGACTGCAGACAGGTCAACCTGACTTCTGCACCTGGCAAATTGGTAAGAAAGTATAATAACACTAGCAGGCATGTTTCTACTTTATGTGATAATTCAGAATTCTGTAGAGAGAGATCATGCATCAAAATGCAATTTTTACAGAATTACAGCAGCCTTTTTCCAGTGTAGGTTACTCTTCAAAACCACAGAAGACACTGTTTTAGGCCACTCCTGGGGAAAAGGAGAGTATTTACTTGTAAAAGATCTTATGGAATATAATGCTGCTATATGCATAAACCATGCATTACTTTACATCCTCTGCACAACAGATATAAATACATTTTAGTTCTTGCCTTCACTACCCCCCAGTTCAAAGCATTTATTGTACTTTTTTTCTCTTTTCCAGTCTCTGAAGGAAAAGAGAGCTGTGGGGACAAAGATTCTGGGAACTGGGTTTTCCCTCCTGTGCCACACACAGTCCCAGGAGGATGGACCTACCCAGTCTGGAAGGGAGCAAGTATGCGAGGGACAGGATATATCTGCTGTGCCAAGGACACAAAGATTGTCTCATTACCCACACACAAACAAAAATACAGAAATACACACACACACACACACACACACACACACACACAAATATATGTAGACATATAGAAATTTACCTACTTTATACAGATGTGATTACATATCATTTTATATATGTATATACTTTATGTGTAATTATAGGTGTTTAGATGGGTATATATGTGTAATAAAAACATGTACACAAACACATTTATATGCAATTACATCTTTATATATGATTCTATAGTTTTTATATATCTACATTATATATTTTTTTTATATATCTATACACACTAAACTCTCAATATGATGGTGTGTAATTTTCTAGCGCTATGAGTCAGGATACATGCGTGCATATGTAGGTAGGTATGTATAATACACATGTGAGCATCCTTGGGTATTGCCCCGTGTGGCGGGGCCCGGCCCCGGAGCCCGCGAGGAGGCCCGGCCCGGCCCGGCCCCTCCGTGGCGGCCCAGCCGCTGCGCGGGGCCCGCGGTGCCGCAGCGCGGGGCGATGCGGCGCGGCCGCGCTGCGGACCCGCCCCCGCAGCGGTGAGCGGCGGCGATGCCGCGAGGCGCGTAGCTTGCGCGGGGGGGGGGGCGGCCCTAGGGGGCGCCGCGGCGGGAGGGTCCCGGCCCGCGTCCTGCGGCCCCGTGCGCGGGCGGAGTGCGGCGGCGGCAGCGAACAAAGGGCCGGGGCGGGCGCTGCCGCGGCGGGGGGCGGTGGCGGCGGAGCCGGGAGCCCGTGGACGGCCGCGGTGGGCGCCGCGGGGGCAGGAGCCGCCGGTGCCCCCCGGGGAGGGCGGCGTGGCGCGGGGACGAGCGCGCCGCGGAGCCGCCGGGGATTGGCTCGGTCGGCGTGAACTGGGGGTGATTTGGGGAAGCTATCTGCTCACCAGCGATTTTGCCGATTTCTGCCGGTTTGTGTGTGCTGGAGAGAAGGGGGGGGGTGGCTCGCTCCTTCTTCTTCTTTTCTTTTTTTTAACTTTTGACGGGATTATGTCCACGGCAGCGGAGCTCTGATGTCTCGGAGGGCAGGCCCGGCACTGCTGCAACGCTCCCCGCCGCAGCCCTAGCGGAGGCAGCGTGTGAGCGGCGGCGGGGCCGGCGGTCGGCGCTGCATCCTCCCCGCAGCGGCGGCGGCGGCAGCAGCAGCGCCAGCGCCTCTTTCTCCCCGTCCCCCGCTGCTCGGTGCGCCCACAGTAGAGAGGGGGGGCTCGCCATCCTCACGGCGCCTTCCCCTCTAGCGGGGGCACCGCATTTGCCAAGCGGAGGGTTAAACAAAAAAGGGAGAAAAGGAGGAAAATAGAGGCGCGCGCAACATGGCCACTCTGCTCCGGAAAATCGGCCTCATTCGGCTGCACAACAGGGACACGGAGGACCCCAAGCACCACCACCACCACCACCGCAGCAGCCAGCAGGGCTCCTCGCTGCGGGCCAAGGGCAGCCAGAAGAACAGCAGCAACAAGCCGCCGCCGGGCAGCGCCGGGGGCGGCGGCGGCTGCAGCAGCAGCAGCAGCAGCAGCAGCAGCAGCGGCGAGGGCAGCCCCGGCGGCCACAGGAGCAAGAAGGGGCCGGAGCTGGCGCGGCAGCCGGCGCAGCCCGGCCCGGGCGGCGGCAGGGAGAGGCCGAGGGAGGCGGCGAAGGAGCCGGGCTCGGCGAAGGAGAGCAAGGCGCCGCAAGGCGGCGGGGGCCGGCCCGCCTCGGCGCCGCTGGGGCCGCTGCCCTCGGGCTCGGCGCCGCTGGTGCCCGCCGGCCGGCAGCAGCACTGCACGCAAGTGCGGACCCGGCGGCTGATGAAGGAGCTGCAGGACATCGCCCGCCTCAGCGACCGCTTCATCTCGGTGGAGCTGGTGGACGAGAGCCTGTTCGACTGGAACGTGAAACTGCACCAGGTGGACAAGGACTCGGTGCTGTGGCAGGACATGAAGGAGACCAACACGGAGTACATCCTGCTCAACCTCACCTTCCCCGACAACTTCCCCTTCTCGCCGCCCTTCATGCGGGTGCTCAGCCCCCGCCTGGAGAACGGCTACGTGCTGGACGGCGGGGCCATCTGCATGGAGCTGCTCACCCCCCGCGGCTGGTCCAGCGCCTACACGGTGGAGGCAGTCATGAGGCAGTTTGCAGCCAGCCTGGTCAAGGGACAGGTAGGGGGGTCCCTGTGATGGAGCCATCTCTGTGTGTGTGTGCATGTGTGTGTTGGAAGGGCACAACGAAGGGCAGCGGGTCAAGCCCCTCAGTGGTTGACCTTGGCCAAGCCGAGGTGACACCTCTCCCTGAGGTTCGAGCGTCACCAGTGGGAAGGAGATAGGGGGACACACATGTTTTGCTCTTTTGGGGTCCCTTCTCGGGTAGCGTGGAGGAAATGTGAGGCAGCTCGGAGGGGGTGAGGAGCAAATGCCTCCATGGCATCCTCTTGCATGTCTTTTGTCCCTACGCCTGGCACTGCTGCTTGGTGCACCCAGACACTTGCCCCTGAGGAATACCACCCTCACCCTATGCCAAAAGGGTTTTGGGATTCAAGGTTTCAGTGGGTTTTGGGATTCAAGTCTCTGCCTCCTGCTCTTCACCCGTTAGTCAGCCATACTTGCTGGTCTCCTACTAGAAGTCCTACCACTGGCTTAGAATGCAACACCTGGAACTGCAGCTCCTGGCTCTTTGTCAGGTGCTGTCCTGTACTCCTCCAAATCATGCAGGTGGAGAAGAGGGGACTCCTCCAGCACCCTTTGCTCCCAGTTTTCAACTTGATGCACCAGACAAAGGATTGGCCCAGGGTCACACTTGGATTTCTTGCCTGAGCTGCTGGCAAAGTCAGGCCCCTTTAAAAATCTCACTGCCTGAAAGGAACAAATCATTTAGGATACATGCTTCAATTGCAGCAGTTAGAAAATTCCTGCCAGGTCTTCTTCTGGAGCAGTTTCTTAATTCCCTCAGCAGAGGATGTCAAATGATAGGCCATTTTCTCCCAGCTGAACACGTTGGTAGTTTATGCCCTTTTTTTTTTTTCTCCTGCAAATTATCCTTTTTTCTTTCTCTCTTGCAGAATATGCTTAGAAGAGAAGTATTTCATAGGGTAGTTTAAATAAATGGGTAAATACTTCAGCTGACACTCACAGCCTGTCCTTCTTTATGGTTATTATAGTGGGCAATATACACATGGCTGTGGCAGGCTGCTTTTTCTGCTTCACTTCATGGATGCCCTTGAACCCAGTGGACAAACACAGCTCCATGTCTATCAGTAAATGATGCTAAGTAACTTCTTCAATTTGTATCTGAGATAGGCGGGCAGAAAGAGTAAAATAATAACGTATTTTTTTTATTTGTTTAAAAAAATGAGGTTATTCCTGTTTGCCTCTATGGAACTGCTTGCATGAGCAGAAGTAAAGACTCAGTTTGTCTTAACACAAAATATTTATTTTAATTATTTAATGGACTTTTTTGTAAATGTCCTTTCCTCCTTTTTCCCTGTTTGATTCAGGGAAATACTGCTCCCTTTTTTAACCAGATAGTATTTTTCTCTGCACTTCATTTGAAGAGGTCAGGTTCCCTAGGTCACCTTGGGATATAAAAAAACATCTACCAGAAAAAAAAGAGCCTTAATTTACCTTGAGCCCAAGGTATATTGAAGTTTTGTAGCTACTAGTCTCTCTATTTGTTAATCCATCTCTTTTTATAATGATGATTATTTCTGATTATTTTAAACAGGATTTAGAAGGGCAATGCTAAATTCTCACCATTTTTTAACAATTGAATCTCTTTCTGCAGTACTGAATGTTCAGATGTAAAAAGGTTAAAGGAAGGTTTGCTGGGATCACAGAAGGACTCAGTAAAGAAACACATTAAATTATTTGATTAGTAATAAATATATAGTTACATGTTATATAACCTGATACTTTTCTTCCCTTAACCACTGAAGAGATTTCTAGAAAGTAATAATTTCTGGTAACAAAGGATGTTTGTGTGTGCATTATTAATAAACAGATTTAAGATAAAAGAGTTTCAATAACATCCTTCCAGAAGTTGAAAATGTTAATTATAAAAAAGAGAATGGATATGTGCTTGTGGGATAAAATAAAAAATTGAAAAAAATTACTGCCAGTAACTTAGTAGTTAAATAGTTATAAAATGCATATTTCAAAGTCTCATGATGTGCATTCCAAGTTAAAATGTTAATAGATAATATTAATAAATTTAATTTCTCTGTTACAGACTTGTAATCTGTGATGGATTGCCACTCTGTAATCATAGCCAGGCTCTATGTAATGGGAGCCACGTTTCTGTAATCACACTCGGGTTATGTAATCTTGATTCAATTGCATAATACAGCTCAAAGTGCAACAGACACTCCTGTATCTCTGTTTCATTTTTTATTTTAAAGGTTACCTTCATTTTGACTGTAAATTCTGAATGAAAATAGGGTCACAAAAATGTTGCAAATGAAGGTACTGCATTTCCCTGAGCTACAGGGCTGATTTTGGATAACTCCTGTCATGCTGTAGACAGTCTCATTGGCTACAATGAGGCTTCCTGAACAAATAATGATGACTTACATCAGGCTAATTGATTGCATTTCTGTAAATATTCTGTACTACAGTACAGTGCGAAATATTAAGTAGGCTTGTTAGTACTCAGAAAGGTTGAAAGAACTAGGTCGTATCGCCACTTTCTAAAAATGACAGTGCATGAACAAATGATACTTACTAGTCCCCGCTCCAGCGAGAGACTGTGAAGCTGGTGTAACCAGTGCTGTGCTAATACGGTGTTATAATGCCCTGTGTGACTTTGTAAATCTTCATAGCAGGCCTTATCGTATCCACTGGCAAGATCTGTCTCAGTATGGATCCAACCTGGCTCCCATTACAGTCAAAGGGAGCCTTCCCCCTGCCTTTAATGGGATTTGCCTTGCAAAGTATATGGAGAACTGGGCCTTTAGCAGCATTTGCAAGAATAAATTAAGACCTTTAAGATTAAAAGAAATGTCACTAATTAGTAGTTTGATGATTTAATGCAAAATCGTTGTAAATAGTTGAGCCTGTGACATGTATGAAAATGTGCATCTTTAATATGACAGCAGAAGTGAGTAGGCAGACCTGAACTTTTCACCAGCTTACAGTTTCATTTTATTAATTTGAATGATAAAACTAGGGTGGTTAATTTCATTCACTGTTTATTATCAATCCTGTTTCCAAATACTAACTATAATGTTGCTGTTTAATGGTGTTTTTTAATTCTTTGGAGAAAACTGTGGTACTACTTAGTTTTTGTTGAACCTAAAAATAACCTATGAATCTATATAGCTTTTTTTTCGACAAAGTGATCAAAAAGCAAATGAAAATAACACTGAAAATATGTTTTGGGGCAGCCAAGACTCTTGACAAATTCCGATTTTTTTAAAAACAGATTTAACAGATTTTTGAAGAGTAAAATGAAAACTCAAATAATTAATTTTGACATTTTGCAAGTGAAACATTTGATCCTGGAGTTAGGCTCATAAGAAAACTGAACAAATGAATCAAAGAAATGGAGGAGTAGCACCTTTCCACTGCTTTTCAGCATTGTGCTTAAGGCACTGCCCTTCTATGTGGGGAAACCTAAGTTCAGATGCCCCAGACCTGAGCACGAATGTGAACTTGGGCATGTCTCCTGGGAAGTTTTAAGGTAGGGTGGGTGTTTCTCCAAATTCAGCAAGCAGGAAGCCCATCCCTCAGGTGACCTTGCTTGAGGGATGCCCTACATCATGGGGTGCAGCAGCACTCCCATTAGGCCAGGAATTACTTTGTGTTTCTGTGCATACCCTTGCTTCCTATCACAAATATGAGTGTTTTTTCACTGTGAGTGCTTTTTATCTGGAAAAATGTTTAAAATGGAAGAGAAACAGTTTCTGTTTGAATGAAACAATTCAGTAATCCCAAATTATGTTTTTTTCCCCCCAGTTTTTAGGGGAGAAATACCTGTTAATTAACAAGTTGGGATTTGTTTGGTTGGCTGGTTCAGCCATTCAGCTGAAAAATCAATTATTCACACATCTCTAGCCAGTATCTTGGGTGGAATTCTCAGTACATCAAAGGCCTAAAACTGTTTATCTGTCTGAAATCCAGAATCTTACTTTAAAAACTTTGTGTTGTCCTTAACTCAACTATAGCCTTGGTTTTAAGAGGATGACACTGTGCTTGCTTCCTGTTAAGCTCACTGCCTTCCCTCATACTGGGCAAAGACTTGGCCCTGCTGCACCAGTGAAAAAAATAGCTATTAGTTGCTGTTGGGCTAAGATTTCCCCCAAAGAATTAGGATGATACTAACAAAATAATTTAAATATCAGTTGTTTGCTCTCCTGGAGGCAACTGTTTAACATTCTTGTCTAGACAGAACCTCCCATTTATATCTGTTTATCTAGGCTCTGGAAATTGCGTGTTTAGTGTTATTCCTTGTTAGCGGCACACTTTAAAAA
Organism: Apteryx mantelli; assembly: GCF_036417845.1. Taxonomy (NCBI): domain Eukaryota; kingdom Metazoa; phylum Chordata; class Aves; order Apterygiformes; family Apterygidae; genus Apteryx; species Apteryx mantelli. The sequence continues at coordinate 92,625,301 of NC_089979.1, read as the reverse complement.
TGTTTATTAATAATATGAACTTTAAAACAGAGATTTTTAAATTAATCTATTATTATCAGTTTTCTGATAGCAGTATCATTGTCATGATAATATTAATAACTTTTAATTACTGAATAAAGGAAGCTGTAACAGTGCCAGTCACTTGCGATTATTATTGAATAATGTACATGACTGAGGACAGCATCAGTGTTTGAAGGAATATTCTCACACTTGAAAGCATGGCAGATAATATGGCCCCAACTGAGAAGAAAGGGACTTTATCCAAAAGTGGAAGAGGATTTTATGTCCTTTAATAACCTAAACCAACACTCGCACTTTATGTTTAGAAGAAAAAGATACCATAGCCTGTTTTCTTTGATGGTGTTAGCAGGCAGTTTGAAAAGTGAAATAAATCCATGATTCCTTTCACTATAGAGAATGATCTGACTCTGGTTTAGTAGAAGTTTAAAAAAAGACAAACCATGTATGGCAATGTAGGAATAATACATCATGAATTGCTCACTTTTTTTAAGAATGACTGAAGTAGCTCTACCAGATGAGGACTTTGGGCCTAAGCTTGTAATAAAAATGATCAGCAGCAGTCTTGTCCTCCATTTATGAGTCCCTTGTTCTCTTAGTGGATGCTGGGGACAGGCCTACTGGCCAAAGGTAACTATCAGCTACCAGATCATTCTGCAGATTACAAGAGGTAAAAAGTTCTTTGTTTTCAGGAAAATATGCCCTCATTCTCCCCGTAAATAGGATGAGCATGAAAATTTTGTCAGGACATGCTGTCCTGAAATAGGAAAGGGAAACCCCTAACTATGAGTGCTCTCACTCTTGTAGGCTTCTGTATAAGGATTTAAATTAAAATCAAGATACAAGTTGTAATTAAGATTCTACTTCCTGAATTCTAACAAAAAATATCAGTATATAGTACTTCCATCACTCACATTTTAATATTAGAAATATCTCAATGGAATCTTGTTAGTTTGCTTCAAGAGTTATGTGGCTTAGACGAATATTGAACTAATTTATCTTTCAATTTTTAAAATACTAGTATCACAGCTGACTTCTACTGGATTGAAACAATAGAATGATATCATCACTGGGGTTATTTTATGAAAAACAATATACAGAATGTATCTGTCAATCATAGTGTAAATGGCTTCCTCTTCATCCTTTCAAACAAAAGTATGAGTGAACAGATAGCAGATGGGACTTACATAGTGTCCAGAAGGTCAGCAGACTGCAGGTCTTTCACATATGTATAGCAGAAATTAATTGCAAATCCATGGGCTTTCACCATGCTCCAGATACTAAGTTTGAGGACTGTAGCCATGAATAAATCAGATAATCTCAAATGCTACAGATATGTGTAGAGAACACAGCGGTTGCTAAATTATTTGAAGCCATGTTACTGTATTAGGGCCTTAAAAAATAAAAGTGGCTTGTGTTTTGCTTTTTGTTGAGCAAATTATGCCAGTTATCATCAAAGGAAGGAATGTTGCTATAGGTCTGTGGTTGAGAAACACAACAACTCCTATACAAAGATTACAGAGGAGACAGAGAATGTGATTATGGAGTTTGTACCCTATGAAAAGATATAAACTCTGAGTCAAAGAGGTAGCAAATAATATTATTTAGTTACAGAGGAAAATCAGATGTGTTGGTCTTCTAAGATTTTTCTTTTATTGCCATTAAGAAATCTCAGGTTTTCAAGCTGAAGCTTAAGAGGGAGCATGTATTTGCTATGATGAGATGCTGGGAGTGATGAATGGGCTGGAAGAAACACCATTCATGTGTACTCTGATATATTATTGTTCTGACTATAGACTGTATTATTATGCAAATAAATTCTACTGAGAGGAATGAAGACACAAGGATTCCAACTCATTGAATTAGGAGGTTGTTTTAATTCTTTTAAACAGCAGAAGGAACATAATCTCCATTCTTCATATGCTTCAAAACATAAAAAAGAAATTTTTTGTAGAGATTTTAAAGTACTTTCAGTTATCATCCTTATTGTTAGAATAGTCATCAATTAAGTTAAATCCTAAATTGAAACAAACTGCTTCTTTTGAAACATGCTTTTCTAGCAGGTAGAACTAATTCTTCCTTGTAATACTTGGGTGATCTCCTAGTAAGACTGCCACAAATCTAACCCCAACTAAAAACTGTGGTAATTGAATAGATTCTAGAAGTTGCATGACCAAGCTGCACAGGACTGTGACAGTACAGTTACCTAACCCAGCAGGCAGTGAAATCAGCACTGCATTGGGAGTTGCTTAACTTCTATTCACTTTTCTCGCTGTTACTTTGATAAAAATATGAAAAAGCATAAGATAGGGAAAAACATAGGTGTATTTTGCTGAAGATGAACTTACATTCCATATTGGTCTGCACAAATAGGTAAGCAGCCACCATACTTTAGGTGTTCAAGTGACTCCTGTTCTGAAACAGAATCAAGGTGACAATCATCTAGCTTGCCCCATCCCAGTTAAAATGCAGATTGAGGAGTGGTACATAAATTATGCTTGTACTCAGCTGTGTGTGACAGATGCATGTCACATGCCTTCCTCATGCACATGGAGGTTCTGTTGATGAAAAATGTCTTTTCTATCTACTTCATGATTTTGTGCATGTTGTCAAATCAAACATCCTCAATGATTTAATCCTCTTCTGCACAGGCTCCTCAAAATCCACAGAACTTCTACAATGACCTCTTGGTAGAGTTATAAATCAGTAACAATCCCAAATCTAAGTCCAAAGATGAGAGAAAATGAACCTGAAAAAGGAAGAGTAAGCCAGCTTTATGAAATGGCCTGGAGCTCAAATGCTTCTCATAGTCAGGTTTTATGAGATGAGGGATGACTAGATATTTGTCTTGGTCTTAGGTTTGTGTTATAAATGGTAACAAAACCCCAGATCCAGTGAGAAGTGTGGGACTTATTTCCATAGTATGTGCCCATAAAAAACCCAAAGCATCACAAGGAAGAGGAAATTGAGGTTATTAATCTTGTCAAATTTTGTATAAACTTCTGTAAATGTCAAATTTTCTATAAATTCCACAAGATTAAGGATTTCTATAAAAATATAATTAAAGTGTTTTATAACTATTCAGAAAAAAGGATGTTTCGGGCCAGTTAGGCTGAGGAGAGATGATCCAAGTATAACTTCCAGGTTTTGCCACTGACTTCAGGTACAACTGCAATTAAGTCACATAACTACATTCCTCTTTCCCATCTATAAAGTGTAGATAATCCTTTTGTCAAAGGTGATCTGAAGATACATTCTTAAAGCACTCAGAAATGGAGGCTATATGAATAGACATCCATGCGGATCAATATGAAAGAAATATAGTCAGGAGAGTGACACATTTGTACAAATAGCAAAGGAAAAAGCACATCAGTTTGTGACCCTAGTGCTGCCAAATTTGGTCCTAACTCAATTAAATGTTCCCAAAGGTAGTCTGTTTTTTTGTTTTGTTTTTTGTCATGGTGAAACTTTGGGAAATGTGGAGCTAAGCAGTGTTTCTCTCCCTGCTGCACTCATCCATTCTTCTCTGGGCTGTAGCTTCTTTGGCTTTAGAACCCAGCATGAAGAATGGTTGGGTTGGGTTAGGTTGAGTTTGTTTTGGTTTGGTTTGGTTTACAACTGTGGCTTTGTTTAACTTGGTTAACTGCGGTTTCACGAGGTGGACGATCTGTGGGCTGACACAAAAGAAGGTCGCCATGTTCCCAGCTTTTTCACCTGGACTAAAACCTGCTTTCAGTAACTGCTGTCGTCTGATTCCATAGAGATGTAGTCCAGGGGGCTCAGCAGAGAACTGACAGAGGAAATGACTCATTGTCAGCTAGTCTAGCAGGTAACCTTTTGATGGCAGAGGAGAGGGACTCTCTTTTGACAGAAGCCCACCATTAGGCTAGTTTAACCCATATTGTAAGACCACATCTTCCTCACTAGAGGAGTTAGAGGCATATTCCAAGAATGTCATTAGCTGTCAAAATTCTCTTGTCCTTTTGCCAAAGCAGAGTTCATCCCACCCTTAAAATGCAGGGAGGAAGTTTCTTAACCTTCAGCTATATAGAAATCATGTTGTTGGCTCTGTGTTGGCTATAGGGAAAAGCAAGGAAAAGCAGTGCAGTGTTATGTAGCTGTCAAACAGGAATTAGGGCTGTAGGTGTTCATATTGATTAAGAGCTAGTTGCACATAGACTGCACACAGACTAGTGAGTGTTAATAATTACTCAGCTGGAACTCAGATTTCTTTTCCTAGGCAATGAATAGTCACATTCCCAAAAGGAGCAATTCATAGTATGCTCCAAAGCTGGAACTTGCTGAGTTTCCGCTTCTTTCTAGGGATTATTCTTGCAAAGGAGTTTTAAAAGGCATAGAAATATTGCTTCGGAAATTACACGTTTACAGAAAAACATTCAATCTTTAATTCACTCGTGCCATGACATTAACAGCATTTGTCTGTGTCATTTTCTATACTACTTCATTTTAGCTATAGCTATTAATTATATATAGTGCAGTATAAATTGTATGTCGTTTTTGAGATATGCTTAACTGTGTCTCTTCAGTACATTAAGGAAAGAAATTATAACCATGTAATCGGGAGGGGAGAGAGTGTGTACATTGAACTCTAAAATTGATGTTATGGCACATTGCAGTCAGTCATTGCACTGAAAGCATGATACTAGCCCATTTAAGCATTGCTTTAATTTTAATGACCAGATAGTTTCTCTAAAGCCAGTAGAAATACTTTTCTCTAAAACTTGCTTAAATATTCTAAAAAGGACCAGTTTAGGCTTTAGCATTATTTACCTGTTTTACTTATCTGAAAACATTAGACCATATTTGTGTAGTATGCAGCTTTGAATGGTTGAGGCGCAAACCTATTAGTCACTGGTACATTAGTGGAACATGTGATATACGAGAGTCTCATATTGTGCTCCAGCTCTTAGAAAATCTGATTTTTTGCATCATCCATGGAGAAGCCTCGGACAGCAGACCTACTTGAAAAGTGGGGCACATACTTGCAGGTGTCCTTCCTGTCTTTGGAGGGATCACCACAGGTACAATGTGTCATGGTGAATTCCTCCTGTCTTTTGTGTACCTGTCTGAACCTTTGCTCATTTTCTGTCTCTTGCCATTTACCTGGTGGTGGGTCCCTAGAACCTGCTTCCTTGTGGGCACAGAAAGCTGCAGTGTGGCACACCTGTTTAAGAGGTGAAGGGAGGAAATTAAACTTTACTTATGCTTCCTTATGCCATCTTAAATTATGGGCCATATTTAGCTCCACGTCAGGAAGGCAAGTATCATTTGCCCTTGAAAGACCAATCTTGAGTTATTTGCATATACAGAATTAACAAAAGGAATGCAGGACTGAGGAGTTTGCATTAAAACTAGTGCTGACAGCATCAAGGCCTACCTGCTTCTGAGTCTGTGTGTTAGGTGTGTACTGTTTGTAATAAATACAATTTTTTGGTAACCAGACGAGAAAAGAAAGTCTGGATGGGCTTGAAGGGTTGACTGTGGCATCTCGGAGATTGCAGCATTGTGTAGCACAGGGACTTAAACTATTTTCAGGATAACCTCAGTCATTTAAGGGCTGATGGCTGTACACAATACATCTCTGAAAATTTGGGACTTGCATCAGTACAAAACATACAAAACAGAGTGAAAATTGTATCCTTGGAGGTTTCAAGGCCTGGCTACACAGTGCCACAGCTGACCTGACCTCAGTTGGCAGTCCAGCTCCAAGCAAGAAGGTGGACTAGAGACCTCCAGAGGTCCCTTCCAACCGGCACTTCTTTGGTCTTGTGGTTCTGTGAGAGGTTGGTCACTGTTTGGTAGTTCAGTGCTTTCAGGTAGTGCCAAAACTGATACGGCATGGAAGAACACCTGACACTGTACACTATGCCATTGAGCAAAACATTGGTTTTATGTCTGGGAGCTACTATAATTGGTTTGACAAGAGAGATAAATACTTTCATTGCTGCCACAGAAATCCCCTTGAGGCCATTCTGGTTCTGGAAATACCAGAAGAAATTTTAGGAATGTTTTTCATGACACATAGGCCTAATGTGGGCGGAAGCATGGTTGTAGTGGGATTCCAAAGATAAAGAGGCTTCGTATTTGGTGTCTCTGTACAGGACTTAAGTCTGTCTTTGGACCACTTCATGACATGATGTTGGAGAAGAGCAGATATAGCAAAGTGTTGATAACACCGAGGGACTTTAAAGACCTATTAGATGTTAAGCTGAATATCACTGAGGATGTTCTACAATGTCACACCATATTCTAGAGGAGGGGGCATACAGATGCACCGATGGTTTGGGAAAAATGTGGAAACTACTGTGGCATCCCTGAGAAGTAGAAAAACTGCCAGATCACACAGTTTGCCCACAGTGCTGTGTAAATGAGGGTGCCAAATCCTGTGTGAGATTTACATCAGGTCTTTTGCTGAATGTGGAAGGAGAGAGTGGTCCCTCTGTACCACCAGGGTCCTGAAAAGGCCACATGTAGCAGACGGTACCCCAGGAGGTCCTCTCCCAGCACAGTTAACAGGATTCTAGCCGGATCCTGAGCAGCTGTTTGTTCAAAGCCGTTAGTTCAGAGAAGGAGCGGATGAGTGACGTGCATTTGCTCACAGTGCCGTGTAAATTAGGTATAGTAGGAGCACAGATGAGTGAGAAGGCTTGGTGCAGCACGCATCCTCCTGCATTTTAGCACGGCTGTGTAAAAACAGTTGGATGCTGTGGCATTACTTTCATTTTTCATGTTTCTGGCTTGTTAAAATTATATCTTGATACATGCATAAAGTTACAGCAGATAGTAAAATCTGAAATGTTCTCTCTGATTCTTTATTTTAATTGGGTTTTTCAGTTATGAAAAGTGTCTGAAAGTATTGCAAATATTTAAATAAGTTCTGGTACAACTTTCTTAAAGATGTCATTAATATCTTTATGAAAAGCTTTCTTGGGTTTTCTTTGTTGCTTTTAATCTTTTGTGGTATTTTCTCATTTTGTTCAGATATCAGTTTGATGTCTTTTCTTGATTGGGTGCCAGGTGCATCAAAACATTGGCCATGCAAGTGATCTGTCCTCCTTACCATGGCTGTAGTGACAACTTGTGTGGTGTAGAGATTAGGCAATATACAGTTGTGTGCAACCGTACTATGAGCAGTACTGTATTTACATACCATATTTACTATATTTATCATATTTACAATATGTGGCAGCTCATAGTCTCCTGGCCAGAGTTAAAGTGACTGTATGTTTAAGTAGCAACCTGAAAACATCCTGTAGTCAGAACCAGTAACAGTGCCTGTTAAAATAGCTCTCTGACATTCTCTTTTATAATTATGTGCAAACCACCATTTTTAGTCAACCTTGGGAAAAGTTTTGTGAGAATGGTAAATTGCTAAAAATCATTAACACAGTCAATATCACCCCAGTATAGTCTCAAAAGTGTCTGAATTGTTTTGATTGAAATTCCATGCTTCTTTTTCTTTACTTCAGATTTACATGAGGCACCAAACAGGGAAACTTTCAGCCCACAAGGTTGAATTTTATCCAAATTATAAACACCTGGCAGGATGTCGGTTAATAAGAGACAGTGCTAACCATGCCACCCATAGTGGCTGTATAAGTATATAGAAATACATACATGGAAACTGGTAGAATTAGCTAGTCTTTGATGATGCAGTTTACATACAGCCTGCGTATGGTTCCTGAATGCACTTTAGAAGTGGATTTAATGATTTGTTACATTAATAACAAGTATGAAAATATACTTATGGAAGGATGCTCATTTCATGTGCTCTAACTGCAGTAACATTTTAGGTGGCATGATAGTCATTGCAGTGTTGGAAGGCCAAAGAATTCTTATGTTCCTTGTTTCAAAGCAGTAGGTAGTTGACATTGAATATGAGTGATGGTTATTCTTAATGCAAAGATCCTATTTCTAGGTACAGAATAGTATTAGTACTATGACAAAGCTGAGGAAGACATAGATCATACTGTACTGGGTGCTATACAAACAATTAAAAAGGTATCAAAGCCTGAAATGATAAAAAAAATCATATGTGCAAGACAAGAGATGGCAAATGGACCTAATCCATAAATTAGGTAGTGGAGTAGGTTCATGAAGTTATATTTGCTTTCAAAAGTACTTCATTGGTGAGATTTTGAGGACATCATTTCCTGTGCTGATTTCACCTGCTGTTGGACTTTATCTTTTCCTATTTTTCTCTAAGTATACTTCCAGAGGAAGCCTGGTTTAGGAAGAAGATAGAAAATATGTTTTGTAATAACAGAAGTACTCCTGCAGGATATGTAAGATAATTAGCCAATAAGAATGTGTTAAGTTTTCAGCACCCAACTGGAATAGCAATTCTTGAGAGAAAAGCAGTATTAGAACTAGGACTCATGAGATTTTGAAAAATATTACCCAGTTTTATTTAATCATTCCTTTTGTCAGAACTAAAAAGGAACATTTGCTGAGAAAATGTATTAGCTTGGCTAAATCAGGTACCGTTCAGCTCATCCTTATCTGGGAAATACTAATTGCTGAATTAGTGTGGGGATGGGGAAGTTGTCTTTGCTGTTTAGCTTAGCAGAAGAGTATTTAAGAAGCAATATGCTAATAGCCTATAAATGGGGGCCAGGGGAAAGGAGAGGAAAAACATCAAATGGTGAAATAGCTATCTATGAGACAGAACTATGTTGTCACAGAACCAAATGGGTATAAGTTGACTGTGAATAAATCCAGTCTGCCAGTTAAAGCCTGTTCCTAATCTTTAGATAGGCTAGGCTCTGAAACAAGTGAAACCACATATCAAAATTACTCATTAAAAGAGGAGTAGGAAACAGCTTCTTTAACTCTTATGGCCATAATTTTATTGTAATAATAGCAATGCTGAACACAAAAGCATATCCGTGCAATATTGTGACAGCTTTCTAGGAGGAGATGATTTGTCCCAGCTGCAAAGTAACCTCATTAATTTTGGTCTGTAAAAATAACTTTGATACACTGAGGACAGAGTCAGTTGCAGGGTTTCTTTTTCCCTTTTTTCCCTTTTTTTCCTCCACATACCTAATTATTTTTTCATTATTACTTGTTCCATTGATTAAGAATGGCAATTTTCAGTTTTACGTTCCAAATTGGCAGCAAAACATGGGAAGCAAAAAATACAACCTGGCCCAACATTTTCAGCAAGAGTGCAAAAATGAGAACATATTAACTTGGTTCTTAATAGCTGTAACACTGTAGTATGGTATCTGCTCATCAAATACTATTTATTCAAACAAAGGCTTTCAGCAGTCTATCAGTTTATAAAATTTTTTAGACTTGTGACTATAATAAATGTCTGTTATGTGACAAATCCAATAAGCATGAATACTTTAAAGGGTATTATTGTTGTAGAGTAGAATAAATCTGCAGCTCTGTTTCTTTCTTGTGTCTCTGTTACTCAGTAATTGCCATGGACCAATGTGCAAAATGAGGTAAGCTATTCATAACTCACTAAATGTCTATGTTGCCAAAGAAAGATTTGAAATTATATCCTGCTGTGCATTTAGAGGTAATATTTAATTCCAAACTAATAATGATGCTGTATGTTTGAGTGTTTATATTTTCATTTATCATCAAACCAATGTGTTGTGAAGGGGGAATAAACAAAGTAGGGTTTTTTAATGCAGTTTGGAAGCAAGTTGGTTATAAGGTACTTCTCTTTTTAAGAAATGCTGTGTCCTCTGCTCAGGCCTGCGCTTGTGATCATATGGAGGCATGAGGATTTAACACTGTTACACTCCAAACATTTTATGGCAAAGATCCCTTCATTTGTTTGAATAGGTCCCAGCATAACAGAAAGAGATATAAGCTGTGTGGCAGCCACAGCTTTTCACTATGCTCGGGGCAGTGTGCCAGCACATGGCTTCTTTGGGAAAAAACAGCCTAGCAGATGTTTTTTCTCCTTTACTGCATATCATTTTTAATCATCACTAATAACATATTTGTCCCAGTTTGGGAACTCTCTTTTCTGGTATCTGTAAGTGAATGCCTATCGGTCTGACTTGTTGAAAACTTCAACTGTGGTTTTCAGCTGCATATTCATGGGTTTAATGAAGGTTTTCTCTTTTGTTTGGTGCAGGGCCGTATCTGCAGAAAAGCTGGCAAATCAAAAAAGTCATTCAGTCGTAAGGAAGCTGAAGCAACGTTTAAGAGTTTGGTGAAGACCCATGAAAAATATGGGTGGGTCACCCCACCCGTCTCTGATGGCTGATATTAGCAACCAGCACTTGGCAAAAATGCTAAATAAAAGTACTATGACATCTCCTCAGTGCTGTACACCACCCATCCTTTTCTATTTCAGCTTCAGTTAGATACTGTGAATGTCAAGGAGACACCTAAGTTATTTATAAACAGATGTGTTTACAGAGGAAGAGGAAAAAAAAAAAAACTGTTTAGGATTATATTTCAAGATTGGAGACCGATCGTCATTGAAGTCACCTGAGCGGATGTTGAGATGGCATCATTAGTCCCCATTCGAACCACATTGTCTGAAGCTTCTTTCCATGAGAGCAGCACCAAACAGCGGTACTGGAAGGTCTATCCATTACTGCTCAGTTCATTTAAATGTAAATGAAACAGTTAATATTTAATAGGGAAGCAGTGCATTGCAGGTACATTTGCTGTGCTGTTTATCTTTGTCTCCTAGCAGGTCAACATAACTTGAAGATTTGTCTTTATGTGGAACTGTGGTCTGCTGTGACTAAATTTAGACCTTATTTGTGCTCTATATATGACCTTTAATTCATAAATGGAACAGAATTACAATGATGAAAGGTTCTAGTGTTGAAAAATTATTAAGTGGAATTACCCAACCAGCTACAATATGCCATCTATGCTGATATTGTGGTGTGCTGTTCAGAAACAAACCAGTGCAGTTAACTGGAGGTTAGGTGATTTTTTTTTAAACACACCCACTCCAAAGCCTGGAGTGGCTTATGGTAGCAGAACCGTTATTAAACCTTCCAGTACCTTTTACAGTAGCATGTGACCTGTCAGTTCTGCAAAATGGCAAAACAAACAAATGGAAAGGGACAAAGCAACCTTAAAAAATTTATCTGCTTAACTTTAAAATGATGTGCCAGTAACAGAGTAAAACTTTTTAAAGCAAATGAAACATGGTTTGTAAAATGATTTGCATGACTGGATTTTTTTTTCTTTTTACTCAGTAGACATTGTATGTACTTAGAGCCCAGTATCTGAGAAAACTCCCTGTTGTATATAAATCTCCTATTATTTAATCATTAAAATTTAAGTTTTCTGGTGAACAATTTAAAAAACTTTTTAAGGGACTCCAAAAAATCTGAAGGTAAGGTTTAGAACATTATAAGGAAAGCATTAAAAAAATGTGGAATTGAAATGGAAAATCGTATTGGACACATGCTGAATAAAATCACCAGTATCGTTTTCATTGCCTCAAGAATTCAATCATTTTGGCCAATTTTTGTATTCAAAGTAATAAATTCAGTACTATGAAATTCTAGAAACCTTATAGTTATATGCATTGTGGTAATATTTTAATTGAAAGTACGATATAAGGTTGATTGTAAGACTTTGGAGGAAAAAAGGTACATGTGTGAAAGCACTTTCCATTATATGTCTAACACGACCAAATGAAAATGGTTGAGCAGCTTCTGGTCATATTACAAGAGCAGTGGAGACTGTAGAGAGAGTTTGGGGGTTTAGAGTTTGATTTCAAACTGCACATAACAGAGAAGAACAAAAGAAGAACAAAGAAGGAAGGAATTAGAATGCAAACGAAGAAGTAGCAAAGCAAGTATCCAGCACTCTGACCGCTTGTGAGCCCCACCTGGTGTGCCTTATCTTGATTTAGACTGCAATAAGAAATGCCTTTTACCATAAATATGCACAGATTCTACTCTGATTTATCCCATCCTGTTTTATACTTACAGACAGTAGCATGATTCAGAGTGCATCAAATAATTTCCACCTCAAACTGTGTGTATCAATTCTGTGCATACAACAGTAGAACGTAGCTTTAAGTGAGGAAAACATTGCAAGTCACTTATTTATTTTTTTTTAATAAACATAATATTTGTTATTCTTTATGAAAGAGGAAACTAGCATGTTTTGTTAGGCATTGAATAATTTTCAATCCCTAGTGGGAGCTGCTGAGAATGTATAGCGGGGTCTAGCACTGAAAAGCATAAGGTTTGTTGTTTCCCTTTCTTAAAAGCTCTTCTCTCATCAGCACAGAACACTTCTATCAAAAGCAGTGCAAGGTTGTGGTAAATCTTGGGGAGGGGGATATCACTTTCTCTGCTGTTTTTTAACTTGTCTCTGTCAGTGGGTTATTTTAAATCTTCCTGAGAACCTTAACTTTAATAGAAGGGTTAGTTAGAAGGAAGGTAGCAGATGGATTACTACCACTTTCTTCAAACCTACTTATTATGCATCTTCTTAAGTATGCTTTAAATAGTTATCGCAAACATCATTGCTAAAAATCACAGCCACCTTCTGGCTATAGGAGGTTCTCTGCATTGCTCAGCATCGTGGAGAAGTAGGAAAGGCAAATCAAAAAATCTGGAGTGCTTTGAAGCAGTAGCAGAAGGAGAGCAGAGTGCATATGATAAGCTACAGCAACCAATAGTGCAGAAAGAAGGAAAAATACATTGCATAAACTAGGGCAGGATGAAGTTTCTACCACACCAAAAATAAGAGCACTCCTGTTGAAGAGGCAGCCTACAGGAAGAGCAGCCTGTGCTTGGAGGAAATGCAGGAAAAGGGGGACAGCAGGGAGCACAAGGATTATGCTGCTGCCTAGGGAGGAAGGGAGACTGCTAGGAATAGAGTTAATTAAGAGATTCAGAAAGAGGGTTGATCTATTTTAGGAAAATTAGTGCATGTTTTTTGTCTGGCTATATCAGTAGTTTATGCATCCGTGCTATTACTGAAGAACAAGTTTTGCTTTTTCTGCAATGGACAAGCCTAGAAAAATGAATGACAAAACTGGGAAAGGAAAGGTGTGTGAGAGAAAGGAAGAGGGCTAGAGCTAAGGGGTTGGGGGAGTATATTAGTGGACAGCAAAAACACAGGAGAAACCAAGTCTATTCATGGAAGGGGAAAAACAAGGAACCAAAGAAAGACGCAACAAGGAGGGTTAAAGGACAGCAGTTCAAATAGGCCCTGCTGCAGGAGCTGATTGCAGAGCTGCTCCAGGTGCCTTTATGTTATGCAGAGGAAGCTTCAGTGAAAAAAAGATCCTTAAAGGCCCTTTCCGTCTGTGTCCTAGAAAGTGGTATCTGCTTCCTCCTTGCTCCATTCTCCTGGCAGCTGAGGAGGATGTTAAGACTTGTGTGGTGGTGAAACTTGAACCAGGCTGTCAGCTCACTCTTGTGACTGGAGCAATAGAGTCAAGTGTCATTCCCAGATCCTAAACTCAAGCAGACCCAAAGCAAAATAGTTTAGCCAGTCTTTGGTTTTGTCAGAGTTCCTGAATATCAAAGAAGTGGTGTTTTTTTTCTGCATACAGTAGACTACAACATTCCCCTTTATCCAATCAAAAACTCCTGTGAGATCTTGTAAATCAGCAGTTCCTCCAGCTCTTGTTATATTCATATGATCAAGAATATTATTTTCCATCTGCTGTCCCCAAAACAGTTAATTAATTTAGCATCTGGGGAGGCATAAAGTTATATTAGGAGGCTACTTCCTGGCCTTTTTTAGGTTATGTCCTTTTGAAGGACCCTCTCTAAGTCCAAAAAGGCGACTCAGCTGAGTATGGACATTGAATAAAGAAAGCCTATGATAAAGAAAGAAAGCTGTCTGTGAAAACCTAAACACTGAAAGATCTCCAGAAGATTATGATTTATATGCTAACACATTTCTGTGACTTTAGAAATCGGTCCTAAAAATCAACAACCAAAAACTCAGCTGTCAAAGAAGTCCTGAACTTCCCTTGTTTTCTCTCCCAAAGATGGTGTGTCTTATTCATTCCAATACGAACTTCAGCCCCAAATCCAAGGAAAAATAATAGGTATGGTCTGTTTATTTAGTGTTGCAACACTATATTATATTAAAAAAAACCCCAACAAACCCTCAATCCATTCTTCTAGCCCAAAGCAGTAAATAAGGTCCTAAAATAGAGCTTCTTGTACAGGTAGCAGAGTCAGAACCACAAAGCCTTTCTAGTACAACAAATCCACATGATATGACTGTGTAACATATATTTATTTTAGAAAATTTAGAAAAACATATTCTAAGTCACAGGTGCCAAGCAGTGATCTCTGTATCCTGGACAGTTCACTGGCGTGTGTGTGCTCTTCATTCCACAGGAATTTGTAATGTTGAAGAAGTATAATCTTGACATGTTGACTATACAGAGAAAATATTGCAGAACTAACAGGTGTTTGGCGATCAAATCTCTTGATTTTTCTTTGCCACATTTTACTCCTTTTTCAAGATTTTCAGGCACAGACATGGAGCTATAGCATCTTGGTTTTACACCAGCATCAAGGCCAACATGGTTATTTACTGACTCAAATAAGATGGCCTGTTATGAACATGCTTTTCTTGTTGGTGAGATTTTTAGAGGATAGCTATCTTCCAGCCAGAGCCTGGGTGTGGAGCTTTGCTGATGTACTGAGGATTTACTTTTTATTGATACATGGACAAGGGTGATGTACGCACAGGCATCTGAAGGCTTAGCTGAACTTACATTAGGAACCATTTGCATAGAATCAGTGCAAAAGGTTTGTCTGTTCCCTATGGTAGGTAAATTCTGGCTAAGAAGGTTTTTCAATGTGTGCAATGAACTATACAAAGAGAATTAAGCAGGCCAATCTGCTAGTACAATGTACTTTTCCAGTTAACTATCATCACCTGGCAAGCACCAACCTATATTAAATGATTTCTGCAACACACATCACTTTGCAGAAGACGACAGTAAAGACACTGAAGAAATGTTGTTGGACATCTATCTTCTCCAGCTTTCCCGGTGAATTCCAGTGAGGAGGATGCAACCTTGATCTAAGTGGAACAGAGTGACAGAGAGGGCTGGGCACTATCATAAGGGCATGCACTGCCTTGTGAGGGGTCAGCGGTGGGAAGCTGGGGTCATCAAGCCCATCAGCTTATCTGGGCAACGTGCAGCCTATCTTGCATCCATATCCTGCAAGTACTTTAAAACCTTCTATGTTCATTGGATTGAGTTAAACTGTTCCGTACGTCTCTGACCTGGGTTCAGTTTTGCAGAACAGATGGGTTACTAAATATGTATTGCAAGTTTTCATATATGATAGTGACACAATTAAAGTTTTGCTTGCACTGAGGAATAACGTAGCTGTCAAACTAGGTCTGAGGACAAATAGGTTGAATGTAAGTCACTTGCTATTATCAGCACAACTGCACTGGAGAGGCAGTTTCATTTGTATATCAAAGAGTAGAGGAGAGGTGCTGCAGCAAGAACAGCCAGTAGGACATTGCAAGAAGTTATAGAACGAAGATAGAGCATGGTTCCTTCTCTCACCACCACTCTATTATTGACAATTTAATTACACCCTCTTAAATTTACATTGCTCTCCTTTGTAAGTTTTACCTCCCTATAAATCACTTCCAAGTTTTACTGATATGTTAAGGAAACCTTGAAACAGGTCATATAAGTTTACATTTAGAACCTGTATTTCATTCAAGCAGTCAAATGGCATTCTGACACCTGCCAAATTTTCCCAATGACATCCTCACAATAATAAGCCTTGGGCAAATCAGCAACGATGGTAGTTAACACAAAAATAGAAACTACAATTTAGATGTTTGACTTGATCTTTTCCCCAATTGCTTTGTCTTTCAGTTTGATTAATTTAAAAATAGAACACCAGGATAACAGCAGTGAAACCAGCAGGGTGTTGTTTGTTTATTTATAATAGCTCTTTTTCTTCATGCTGCTAAATAAGGTGGCAGGTAAATATTCATTGCAATTGTGTTTTGCCAAATGAGAATTCAGGGATAACTCCTCACACTCTGAAAACTTAGTGGTTTATGCTCAGTGTTTGCCACTACACTTAACATTCATTATCTTTTGTTGTCAAGTATTTTTGTGTTTTTTTACTCAGTGACCCCATGTATGTTAAATTATTTATGGTTTACTGACAGAAATATTTGAAGTATGTCACAGGTCCTCTCTACAAGAAGTCAGTGAAATGTAACAGAACCAAATCTAATTGTCTGTGTGATTTAGAAGAGTTCTTCGCTTGCCATTTGTGTTAAGATTTGTAGATTTTTAGTAAAGATTCCCCTTCTGAAGTTTCTCAATACAACTGAGATTTTGCATGCAGCACAAAATCCATTCTATCATGAATTAGCATGTATCTTGGGACTGAAAGCAAGCTACCTTTAAGAGAAGTTTAGACTGTATTTATCTCAGAATTGTTTAGTTCTGAGAATGTGTGATAACATTACAAACACAGGTCATGCCTTATCTTTAAAGAGATTTTTTGTTATTTCTTTAATCATTACATACATATTATTTATAATATATTACTAGTATTTTAATGATCCCCCTAAGTTGAGAGGAGTGGTCAATATTCCGGAAGGTGAGGCTCACATTCAGAGGAGCCTGAACAAGCTGAAAGAATGGGCCAACAGGTACTTCATGAAGCTCAACAACAAGAGATACTAGGTCCTGTCCTTTGAGTGGAGCTATCCAATAGTACAGGCTGGACAGTTAGCAGCTCTGCAGGAACGGACCTGGAAGTCCTGGTAGACAGCAAGTTGAACAGGGATCAACAGCATGCCCTTGTCTCAGTGGAGGCTAACCACACGCCTGGCTGCATTACCAAGGGCATAGCCAGCAGGTTAAGGGCGGTGATGCTTCCCTTGATTCTTGTGAGACCACATCTGGAGTGCTGTGTCCAGTTTTGAGCTCTCCTATACAAGACACATTGTACACATCTCCTATACAAGACACATGACAAGCTGGAGGGAACCCAGGGGAGGGCCACCAAGAGGGTTCGAGACGGGGAACACACAATGTGTGAGAAGAGGCTGAGAGAGCAGGCTCTGTTCAGACTGGTAAGAGAAGGCTGGCTGTGTCTTACTGCAGTCATCCAATACCTAAAAGGGGATTGCAGAAAAGACAGAGCCATACCCTTTTCAGAGATGCACAGCAGAAGGGCAAGAGGCAATGGACACAAGTTGCAACAAGCAAGACTCCAGTTGGACAGAGGAAAAAAGTTCTTCACCATGAGAGCAGTTAAGCGCTGGAATATGTTGCCCAGAGAAGTGATGAATCTCCATCCTGGGAGATTTGAGACTGTGCCCTGAAGCTGACAGTGCCCTGAGCAACCTGATCCAGCTTTGAAGTGAGTCCTGCTTGGAAGCAGAATGTGGACTAGAGAGCTCCATTGGTCCCTTCCAACTTAAATATTGATGTGATTCTATGGCATTATTTATATATTATCAGCTTTGCTATTCAGAAGTTTTGGGGAAACAAATTTTATGGCAAAAAATATGCCTGTCCTAATATGTTAAACTCTGCCTGATTCATTAAGCTGGTAACTATGCAACTTCAGTCACACTTTCAGAAATATACCTTCATTATTTAAAATTCATTGAATTAAATTATTGTAATACAGAGAAGTATTTTCCATCTTGTTATGCTTGAGAATTAAATCATGTCAACCATAATTGAAAGCACAGCTGAGTATGAATGAAAGGTACCTGAAAATTTACATACATGTGAATTCAAAAATTAATTACACTGACACTGATGGAAGGGAAACACAGCTGGTGATACATGAATTAGCATGTGCCTTGTCCTGATACTATTGGGATACTGTAGCATATCCACACTAAAATTTTGCACACATATGGCAGCTACTGGTCCACTGATATAAATATTTCCCATGTAAACTGGTGTTTTGAGATTCCTGACTTGTAATTCTGTTGTCACTGAAGAACTTCTTAAAGCTTAACAGGCTTTTCATGGTGTCTCCTTCCCTACAATGCAAAACCAAAAAGTATCTCCGTCAGTAGGGAGAATGGGAAGGAAATCATGTAAAACAAAACAGCTAGAGTTTACAGATGGGATCTTCTGCAAGAAAGTACTATGTATTTGAAAGCCAAGTTTGCAAACTTGAAGTTGTCTCACATTGCAGAGCTTTCATGATTGCTAGTGCGAGCCATTCTTGGATTCCTACAGCCAAAGTCCCTCTTCCTAGCTTTAACAGCATCCTCCAAACTTTTTGCAAACCAATGTTTGAGATTTTGATGACATTTCTGGGAGGGACTTTCACCTGGAATACATCACAATACAGCACATTGGCTTCTGTTTGATGCCCACATTCTGCTGCAAAACAGATCCCATTCTGGACAATATATCTAATTCCCCTGTCCACCTTGTAGACTCAAAGAAGGCCAGTGTGAGGGTCTGGATTTTCCTTCCCTGCTCCCTGGTATGCTTTGCATCACTGTTCCTAGATAGGAAAGCCTTCAGTGCAGGCACATTTAACATCAATTCTGAGATAAAGTTGTGTTGTCAAGTACCCCTCCCTCACAAGCACAGTCAGAGCACTCAGGGAAACAAAGGCACTGAACAAAGAGCTAATGTATTCAAAGTGACTAGCCCTAGCAGCACAGCTGTTAACATTGCAACAGTGAATAGTGTTGTGATTCAGCTCATTTATCTTCTACATTGTGCAAAATGGAATAATACTGAAAGTGCAGTTGGTTTCAACATTAAACATTGCAAGAGCAGTTTTGCTGCTTTCAGCAAGCACATTTGGTACCAGGCCTCTAGCGGGTCCTTTGCTAACAAGGTGTACCTATGTTAAGGTGCCTGCCACCTCTCCTCCATCACCAAACAGGACAAATATGACTTTTGGTATGCTCTTCTGGCCAGCTCTTCTACCACTCAATTATTCCTGGTAGCTTTCAGCAGTGGAAGGTTGAACCCAAACCAAGATCAAAGCTGAACCAGACTACTCTGGTATTATTTTCAAACAACCATGTATATATATAACAACCATAAGGCTTTCAGAGCTGGAAGAGAACTACATATACATCTTTTGCAGCACTTGCGGTATAAATGACAACTTTACCTCTAGCCATGTCTGCTTTTCTTTCTGTACTGGCAGGGCTAACTTCAAAGGTTCCTGACCATTGGAAGTGACCTGAAGAGAGAATGTATTCCTTGATATCTACTTCACTGACAGATGACATGATCCGGTTGTATTAGGAGCTGTCTACTCTACAACTCATGCATCAGTTTTCAAAGACAGCTGGATACTGCCCATAATAGTCACGGCAAGTTCTTTATGGAAAACAAAAAACATAAAAGTAACTAGAGGAGCCTCAGTGTGTGTGGTGAGAACGGGAGAGAAGAGTCAGAAACAGTCTCCAGAACAGTACATATGGTGACCAGAAGTTACTGTAACCATAGTCCTGGAAAAAGTTAAAACGCCTTTGGAAAGAAAAGAAAGTTATTGCAGCCACCTGAAGGAGAAGCTTCAGTTTATGCTCTAGATCTCTTTTAAAAACTTCAGACAGACAACATCATAAAATCCTGGAAGATACAAAAAAAAAAAACAAAACTGTCAGGTATGAGAAGTGAGAGTGTGCGTAGAAATTTGGAAGACTACGAGGAAATTCATCTTTTTGCCTTTTTCTCCTACATTACTTCACAAGACTCAGGCAAAATCCAAATCAGAAAAAATACCCTGTCAGGGAGCAGTGAGGACCAGCTGCTCACCAGGGGACAGGGAGCCAGGACCTGAGCATGATAACATGGCTGGAAGGGCAGGAGCCTTTTCAGCCAGGGCCAAGGGCCCAGTCCCACAGCACCTGAGCAGGGCAGACCTGAAGATGACAGCCAGGTTCCACCAAGGGTCTAGATCACCAGGCGAGTTCATGGTGATGGGGCAGGTCTGAGGTCAAGCCAGGAAGTCAATCCACAGGTCAGAATCAGGTCTGGTGAGGGCAACCAAGGACAGACACAGTCCAGAGATCACCAGGCAGGTCCATTCTGACTAGACAGGGCTGAGGTCAACCTGCAAAGTCAGGCTGCAGGTCAGGCTCAATGAGGTCCATGGTCAGGTATGGACGTGGCTGAGCTGGAAAATGGTGCTTCTACAGTGTAACTCAGGGAAGAGTTGAAGGCCCAAAGCTGCACTTAAATGGGGATCCTGGGCCCATGACAGGATGAATGGGTGAAAACTCCAGATAAGGCTCATCAGGGCCATTAAGGCTTATTAATTCCCACAGGTCCTGACAGCAGCCTCTCCTACCAGCAAGGTGTGCCTGAGCTCAGAAGGGACTTGCTGTGGAGTGATTTAATCACTGTGGGGTGTCAGTGGGCTATTTCAGGGGACATCATAGATCCAGAGCATGGACAGGGAACTGGGAAAAGGACATGACATGAGAGACCTGGGGTTGGCTAGGGGTGTTCAGGCTGCCTATGAGGGGTCCCAGAGGCTGGAGTGGGCTTGGGGATAAAGGAGGATTTTGAAGCTGTCCCTGAAGCCTGGCAGGTTTGAGCAGGGGAAGAAGGATTCAAGCTGCCCCCACACACCCCAGAACCCAGGTAGGCTTAGAATCACAAAATAGTTGAGGTTAGAAGGGACCTCTGGAGATTGACTAGTCCACCTCCCCAGCTCAAAGCAGGGTCAGCTAGAGCAGGTTGCCCCAGGCTGTGTCCCATCAGGTTTTGAATATCTCTAAGGACAGAAACTCCACAACTGTTCTGGGTAATCTATTTCAGTGTTTGACCACCCTTACAGCAAAAAGATTTCTTAGGTTTAAATGGCTCTTGTCCGTTAGTACAAAGACAGTACTACTTATATTGAAAAAAAATGCAGAAAGAGGGAGGAATTTTCCAAAGCCTTCAATGCTGGACTCTTCTCAGAGATTCACAGTGAAATGGAAAGAGGTAATGACCACAAATTGCAACTGAAGACATTTAAATTGGACAGAAAGAAAACCTTCACCCTGAGAGTGGTTAAGCATGGGAACAGGTGGCCCAGAGAGGTGGTGGAATCTCTATTCTTTGAGATTTTTCAAAACTTGTCTAAATGAAGCCCTGATCAACCCATCCAGTTATGAAGTTTGGCAGTGCTTTGAGCAGAAGATTGGACTGGATGACCTCTGGAGGTCCCTCCTAACCTAAATCCTCTGCGATTCTATGACACCAGGCTTGGATCTAAGCCAAGGAACTTTTGAAAATCTCTGTAGAGTCTAGCTCAGTGACTTGCAAGCCTTACTATCTCTTGAGCAGAACGCTAACTGCAGGGCACACAACTCAGATGGGCTCACAGTTTCTTACATAGTCTCTGTTGTGATAGCCTGGGACTGGCTGAAAGGCCCTGGGTAAATTTAAAAATACAGGTCTCTAAATCCCATTGCTGTTCATAAATTTCTAAGTCAATTTAAAGATAAAACTGGGAATTTTCAATAGAATTTTAGTGCTTTTAAAAATGATTCCAGTGATGAGTTTAACTGTGCACAGGCCTTTGCCCATGTGTGAGCTGTACAAGCCCTCACTTTGGGGCTTTCTAGTGGTATGGTTCACTGCAGTGGCATTGGTACACTTTATAATTAGAAGTGCTGCAGATGTGTAAGCAGGCTTTTAATTACACACTGGTCATTTCATTACAATTCCAAAAGATTGGAGAAAATCTAGGGGTTGAAATGTGAAAAGGAATGCTTGTCTTTTATAACTGTAGGCAAGTGGGCTGCAGCAAGTTTTGACAGCCCTGAGGTGTAACTAATTGCAAGCAGGCTTCAAATAAATCACTGGAGATAACCTTTTAAAAATAGTTATAAAGGCAGGTCTGCCAAGTGTTTATCTCCTAATAATAATAATTTTCCTGTTCTTTTAGTGGGAGTTGGAACAGGTCACCTGTCCCTCACTTTTTGAGCAAATTCCTGTCCCTTTAAACACTTAGATGTCATAATTGTTACTGCTACTTAACAGAACTATAAATGTTTGACTAGCTTGGAAGAAATTATGGCCTGAGGCTCAGTCCTGCAAACACTGGAGCATACGCTACTTACACTAGAGCATGATTCTACTTATGCAAATAATCCTGATTAGTCCAAGTCTACACAGAGTTAGAGATTAACTGATTTTTTTTAAGCCTGAAGAGAAATAAATTTTATTAAGTCTAACAATCAGAAGAAAATTGTTAAGGAACTATTTGAAGGAAAGCACTATGGTGGCTGTAGGAGTGTTTACTAGAAGCTCATCCTGTTCCTATGGGTGACACAGGAAAAATTAGGAAGGTATCTGCTGATGGTCTAACAAATAAGCTCCAGCTCTTGCCCTTGGTGCTTGCTTGAGCTATGCTGCAGCTATGTCTGTGTCTGGCTGTGTGCCTTGCTGATCATCATCTTGGCTTGCTGACTTGACTTCCTTACTTGACCTTGGACTGACTTGTCACTCCAGACTTGTTTGACATTCATTGGACTGGTGGCTAAATCTGGTTACCACCACCATACCTGCTCCACTCGTCTTGTTTCATTACTGTGTGACTGCACACCCCTTGTTGGTTGAGGTCACTGCCCCTTACCACCTTGCTCTCACCCTAAGCTCCCAGCTTACTCTCCCTTGTGGAGCAGCCTACTCTTGCTCCTCCCTGACAGGTAGCTCCAAGAATGTGAGATACCATTTTTCAGGTACCCCTAAGAATTATGTTGATCATCTTCCTTAGTTATGCACGTGATTTTGTAATGGACAAGTAAAAGAACATACCTTATATGAGAATCTAAGGATCAGAATTTACTGTTATTTTAATTAATTCTGTAATGGTGTTATCAAAATACAACAACCGCTTATTAGGCCAGTAACAACAATAATCCAAATAACCCAATTTCTTATCAGGATCATTAATAATACAATAAAATCCATAGACAGCAATACATGCCCCTTTCCTCTGACATCAAGTTCTCAGCCTTCCAATGCATCATTACAACAAATTGTTGGTATCCTGAGTGCTTTGCCAGGAGGAGTACAATGTGGAGATTTCTTCCTCCTCATTTTGGACTTGCCCAAGGTTATTCTGATTATTTGACACCCCACGGGGTTAGCTACATTATGATTACTTAGGTTGTGCAATAATATAACTAAAACAAAACCACAGGACAGGCAACAGACACTTGACACTTGTGGTAATTTTGCTGTTACAGCTAAGATAACCTAGACAACAGTCATCTGACCCTAGAGCAAGATACAGATTCTGCAAAAAGTTTCTTAAATAACTTTTTTTCAGCTACAGCTAAAATCAGTCATCAACCTTATGCAGGTTCAAGACCTGACAAGTCACCTGACAATACCTGAGGTCTGCTATGGTTAATTATTGTTATTAAGCTGAAGGCCACAGGGGTTCCAACATGCTGGTGTGCTCAGGGAAAACCCCGATATACAGTCTGCTCTCTCAAGGACATGGGATATATGCAGAACACTGATATCAAATTTCTAAAACAATCATTCTTTATTTTAGGTGAGACACACAACGCACAATTTGAGGAAAAACACCTTTGCATGCCATTCCTTGACTTTGTTTCCTCAGTGTTTTTAAACTCCCTTTGAGAGTTAGTTGCAGCATCTTTTCAGAGTCACAAGTTGCCAATTGTAAATTTTGTTCATCCAGCTCATGGCTATTTTTCCTGTCACAAAGTGTCTCTCTAATTCCACAGCTGACATCTCTGAGCTGTGACTGGTCCAGCAGTCAAAAACATTCCCTTTCACCAAGGAAAGAAGCTTCCCTGAGTTCCTCCTTGTTGCTGATTCACGCTGCTGTGGCCTGTTGAGTGATGGTACATTTTTAGCAAATGTTTGGTGCTCATTTGTTTTTCCCTGTGTTGTTGCGGTTTAAGACCAAACTGACAGTGGGGAGACTAAGTGGACATGGACACCAAAACAGTGCAGGAGAGAAGCTGGATGGGTCAGTGCAGTGGTGTCCCCTCTGCTCAGGTACTCCTGGAATCGACCCTGCTCTCCTTGGTGTCTCTCCTGATGTCTCTTCTGGGTCCCTCTTGAGCAACTCTGGACAACATAATTTATTGGACTGGGTCGATTCTAGATTGACTCATTCAAGTTCGCGCAGCCCAACAACCGGCCGTCACCTCACTGCCATGTACAACCTGCCCCCTCAAAGGTTCTCCACCAGTTTGTAAGGACACAGGTTGTTTACCTTTAAATTACTCCTTATTTTTGTCTACTCCCTTATAATTAACGTTCAGCCAGGTCTGACTCATACCAGCTGCCACAGCTGTGAACTATTGGGCTCTGATTGTGTTCCCTATGCTTTATCATCCCTGATATCCTTTTTACTTTGCCAAATCACGTCCATGGCCCAGACCCTCCCTCCATTTTGCAGTGTTGGCAAATCTGCCCGGCCTTCTTTTGGAAATGCATCTGAACAGTGGTGCACAATAGTAATTGGTGGAGATTACTGCTCCAGCCCAGAAACTTCTGTCTCCTTCTCTGGAGTTCTTACAAAAATTAAGCCCTTTTCCCTGACCACCCATCACAAGACAATCTATTCCCTTTCCAAAAAGGAAATAACAGAGTTGATCAATTCTGGCCAGTGACTGTAGCAATGGCTCAGTCTATCTACAGTAACAATGTTGTGTATGTCAAACTAAATAGAGATGAGCTTCTAATTTCTGCTTTTTTCTCACCAGCTCCTTAAAGGTCAACTGCTCTTCAAAATAATATTCCTTTGGGCCTGCCAACCACTGCCTCACATCCTTTCTGTCTGGCAAAAGGGGAGTGAGGAATGCTTTGTGGGAAAGAAGTTGAATCAGTGGATAAAAAAAGAGCAAAAATAAGTGTTCTGCTGTCTGTGTGAAGACAGATGACTGAACAAATCAGTCTGGGAAGGGGAAAGGATAAACTGAAGCAAAAAGAAACCACCAAAGAGGACACAAGGAAATGTGCAACAGACTACAGGAAAACTTGGAATAAGCATCAGTGAAAAAACCTAAATTCAGGATGAAGTTGCATTTTGAAGCTGAAATGAAACATGAAGCTCAGAATAACTTGATTTTCTATTATTGTCATTCCAAAAGATTTTTGCCAAAGAAAGAGAAAAAAGCCCTCTTCACTTTCGAGAAAGAGAGACAACTATTTTTACTGGGGAGAGGAATCCATTCTCTTTAGAACCATTTAAAACTACTCAAAAATTATGTTTTGAATGAACGGCGTGTTTGGAGCTAAGACATCTGGTTCCCCTCCCTGCCTTTCAGAATGAGATGTGAAGCAAGAGTGTTGAAAAGATGATCCTGAATTGCATAAAACCATAATGCATACAGCTCAGCATTTATAGAAATATGGAACTTTACCTAGATCCCCAAACCACTGCAACATTGCATCAAGCACACATTAAATTATATTCCTATTGCTTTTAAATCTTTCTCCATTTTTTCACTCCACTCTTTTGTTGCTTCACAAATGCAGGGAGAGACCATAAGAAAGCACAAAGGGGAGGAGAGCAGAGTCCTTGTGGTGAGATGGAAGTGGAGGGATGAGAGTTGGATGGGGTAAGGGGAGAGGAGAGGAAAGCCAAGTTAATACAGAGCAACAAGCCATGGTGGTACTTTCTAGACAGGTCTAGCCACATGGAGTAAATTAAGAAAATCAGCTAGCAAGAAAATGAACTCAACTGAGACAGACAACTACCTTTATATCCTTCCTTGTGTTCTCTCACTGTTTTCCACTTTCTAGCAGTAAGGCAAAAATCCATAAAAATGACTCACACAGTTAAATCCCAGATCATAGGAAATACCTCACCCTCCCTTCATACCTCAGTCTCTTCCTTCCTGAACAATATAACACTTTGGATTGGATGGACTTCAGACAAAGTTTCACCTTGTCATCTATTTTCAGGGTCAAAAGTAATTTAAAAAAAAGATTATTTTTATCAGCTGTAGTCAGAAGCATGCTTTTTACTCAAATAAAAAGAACCTTTTACTTAGTGTAAAGGGATACAATTATTTCAGAAAGTGGAAAGTGGCCCTGTGGAAATCAGTAGGAGCTAACTATGGCCTCCAGTGGGGCCAGGTATCACTCAGGGAATGCAATGCTTTTTTCTGAATTTGCTCCAAGTCCAGCCTCTGCTCCATGTGGGACTGCAGCAGTCTGGAAGGCTCTCACACTGTCTCAGAGCTCTGCATAACCTCACAGCGACAGAACTGAAAAGGGTGCTAATGTTCAAAGTTTACACTGAAACTCAGATTTTATTAATTATTGTACCTGACCCCTCTGGAAGTGTTGACATGCTTAAAGTTGACTGAAAAGGAATCATAGCTCCATATTATGTTATGTGTGGGACAGCTTTACCCAGTTAGTAGCTTTATCACAAGGGCATCCACAGACTCTGAACATGCTGTATGGGCATACAGGAAAATACAATGCTTTTCCTAAGGAATGTAGGATAATATTTATATATGATATCTCATAATCTTGCACTATTACTTGCAAATTCCATTCTGTATTCATGAGGTGCAGTAAAAGCAACTGTTTTATCTTGTGCTAGCCAAGATTTGAAACAGGCATCTGTTTTATATTTTTGAGATAACGCAGAAATGTTGAGATCAGTACAAATGCATTCTCCAGCTGGATCAGTCATCTAATTCTGTATCCCAGCGGCTTAGAGGACAGTGTAAGATTCTTGTCTTGGGAATGAGAATGATTTAGGTTGGAATGGGACCTCTGGAGGTTATCTAGTTCAGCTCCTTACTTCAGAAAAGACCAGCTTTAAGCATAGATGAGGTTGCTTAGGGCATTATCCAGATGAGTCCCGAGTATCTCCTAAGATGGAAATTCTACCACCTCCCTGGGCAACCT
Organism: Apteryx mantelli; assembly: GCF_036417845.1. NCBI lineage: Eukaryota > Metazoa > Chordata > Aves > Apterygiformes > Apterygidae > Apteryx > Apteryx mantelli. Next base: position 92,598,441 of record NC_089979.1, on the reverse strand, counting down.
GACCCAGTGCTCAGTTGCTCCCCTGGGACTTAATTTTTTCCTCACGTCCAACTAGAATTTCCCATGCTGCAAATTGTGGCTACTGGATCTTGTCCTCTTTCCCTGAGCACATCTGGTTAGAGCCTGGCTTGCCTCTGGGAGGTGCAAGTAAGTCCAATCTTAAGAGAGAGAAAATTGTTGTTTTGTTTTTATACAGATCAACTATTGAAGCTTAATGTTTTTAAACATTTTGATGATTCTTATCTTTTGCCAGCCTGAAAATGGTAAAAATCTGTTTTCCTAAACTCTGTTTTCTGTCTCATGGCCAGATTTGTAGCCATAGCAAGATTTTGCATTTTTATAGCTGCTAAGAAAGGACTTCCTCAAAGCCTACTGAATGATTAGTGATGTTCTCCCTTATCTGCTCATTTACAGAACTGCTTCTAAAAGGTGTTCTTTTTTTTTTTTTTTTTTATTTCCAATGAGCAGCTAAACCTCTCTGTCAGCTACAAAGTTTATTGACTCATGATTCTCTGGATCACTTCTTTTTTTTCAATTTAAAATCAAACCAAAACAAAACAGATGCTTAACATTTTGCTTATCTTCAATTCTCTGCCACAAAATCAGGTTTAAATGAGAAATTAAGATTTCTTGCATGTATTTAATGTCTATATTTTATCTGTAATATGTATTATTTTATATATCATGTAATACATATTTATATAGACTGAATATAGACTGTAGTATAGGTAAAAGATAAACTGTTAACTGTTAACATGTTTTAAACATATATATTATATTATAAATTAATAATATAATAGATAATAATATGTAATATTACATATTATATCACAATATTTATATATGTATATATAAATACAGATATTTATATATATATATAAAGCCCATGTGCATATACATATATACATACATATTTATATATTACATGATATATAGGTATACTATATATACACACCATACATAATTTATGCTATAAATAGAAATATATCTAAATAGAATTAAAAATTTAAATGTAAACATTTAATAAATTTGTATCAACAAAATTAAATTACTTGTATATATATATTTAATACACATTGGATATAGAGTATATATGTGTATTATGATATATGTATATTATGTCCTTTGCGCTCCCACTTCCCATCTAGTTCACCAGTTCCCTTGGAAGCATTAATTCCCTGGCAGTTTCTCCAGGGGCGGTATGTACACTCAGAGCTAATTTCACTTTCTTATGTGAAGCAGAGATCAGTTTGTGAATGGACAGGTCTGCATGAGAATAAACAGATAGCGTTTACTCACCGTTGGATCAAGCAATGCTTTTCCCCTAAGCAAGGAAAGCACTGCAGCGGCACCTCTTGAATGAAATGGATTTTATTCAGTGTTCACAATGGTTTTCCTCACTGAGGAAATGCTTCTCATGCACTTTCCTCCAGCCACTTTCAAACTACAGTGCTTTTAAGCATCCTGGGCTCTTGAAGACCTGTCCTATACAACTTAGTGGTGCTGGGAGACAGTGCTTTTGAGCAGTTTGTTGAACATGGTCACCTCCTTTAAACAAAGTTTATATCATGAGAACTTATGGAACTGTCATCATGGGCTGCATATTATTTGATTTCTTGTGACAGGTCTTTTCTAGGTCCTCTCTAACATGGTCCATATGTAAGAGCAATTTGTTGCTGCAAGTGCTGATCTTCCGTCCATAAGCAAGTGAAAATCTCCAGAGCTGGATCCAGTCTTTCTATCTGTGACTTCCAAGGTGGGGCTCTGGAGGCAGATACAGTGGATTTCCAGTGATCACTGGGCACTTCTAACAATTCTGTCCCCAGACCTCACACAGAAATGAGAGTTAACAGCTTTGCTTGGTGCTTCTGGTCATAAATTTAAGTATAGGTGTCATTTTTACCAGCTCTTTAAGATGTTTAACTTCTTTTTATGATCAGCATCTTTATGCTACTGTTCATTTTTGCACATTAAGGCTCTTCTATTGGGCCTGACATTGGCCCTTCTTGGAGCAGAGGGCTGAGCTAGATGACCTCCAGAAGTTTCCTTCCAACTTAAATTATTCTATTATTTCTATGATTCTGTGTTCTTTGTTTAGTGGACCTATCACAGAGTTGATCTGAAAAGCAGTTTAGTCTATCTTGGAACAGAGACAGAAAATTAATTTAGGGAGACAGAAAATTTTGTTAACTTTTTGTAAATGGTTGGGATACAACAAAGAATATTGGAAAATACCCTGATTCATGACGTTTACCTTTCCAAATCAAATCTGATTTAATAGGCTTTTCTATGAATTGGACTAAGTTCTGCTTTCATGTTCAATATGTATAGTTCACTGAAGTCAATGGAATTATTTATCATCACACTGCTGTATCAAGCCAGACTGTAGAACAAAATATTAGTGCTTTGCCCTGTGCTCAAACTCCTTAGAAAGCCCAAATAATTATTTTTCACCATTAATATTACATTATCCCTGTCATTTCTTCTCAGAGGGAACAGTGATCTCTGTAATAGCATGATTAAAGATTTCATTTCATTCTAATCTTGCAAAACTTTTGTATAATATCAATTCCTAATAAAGCATGCCACTTCCATGACCTGCTGCAATTCCTTAAGGAAAACATTAAAGAATTAGTTAATATTCAGGGGGTTTGAGTGAGGTATTATGTGAATTTTCCTGAACACTGGAACTGGATTCAAATCCTATTTGGGTGTGAAAAGGAGAATAAACTCATTCTCCATAGGAAGCAGATAAATTGTTTGTCAGTTCTGGTGACTGCTGTTGTTATTTGACACACCTTTTTAGGTTTGTCTCCAGCTCACCCTTTTCCAGTGCAAGGTATACCAGTGTTTTTGAAAAGATTTTGCTATGCCAAAAATTTTTTTTTTTCAGAAAGAAAACCAAAATTAACTAAATAGTTTCTGATATTAGCCAAACATTGAAGTACCACACACAGGGAAGTGAGATTCAGTTGCTTAATATAGCCACTAACTGTCTTTAAGATGTTCTAGAGCAGCTGAAACATCTCCATGGGAATGGCCGACATGACATGGGACCTACAGGATACCCATCAGTACATAAACGTGTTGCTGTTTTCCACAGACAATTTTTTTCAAGATTGTCTCATAAGCCACCCAGAACAAACCAAACATGCTCACTATCAACACCTTCCACACGTATGTCTTTCCATGAGGGGGATTTCACAACCTCTTTCAAACATGCTGTAGTCCAACCAGGACTAGTGCCTCACAGGCTGTCATTCCAGTAGCACCTAGCCTTCCTTTTCAAATGAGATGACTGAGAAACTGAAATTCCTGCCTCCCCTTATTTTACCACGTATCAATTAACAATGTCTTAAATCCCTTCTGGTCAAAGTTCAGGCCAGGGCACAGTGCTAGGGTAGAGCTTGTTTCGGTGAATGAGTGTCTCTTGGCCAAAGTCAAAGGGAGCATGGACTTTCCAGTGCTGGTAGCCAGATAATCCTGCCCTAATTCCAGGTTTCTGTAGGAAATGAAAATGTCCTAAACTTGCTTGGTTCTGCCATCTCTATCTGAAATTCATGATCATTATGTACAATGCATCCTCTGTCTCCAGAGACAATGTAATATTTACAGCTGAACATATAAGCTCTACACCACTTAATCAAAACAGGAACAATTCAAAACTATAGATGTCTCACATTACTTCACACATGTACTGAAGCATCTTTCAGCTAAGAACACAGCATTCTGAAACACAACACAATTCATCAGCCTTGTACTTTTTACAGTCCTATTGAAGTGACGATATGACACAGTGATAATTCTGGTGATCCAAAAAGCTAAGGCAAAGGCCTATTTCTACCATAGCAATCTAACATTAACAATTTCATCAGCAATTTCAATTCAGTCATCCTTTAGACTCTGTTAAATTAACAATGAAATTGTTCCTACTGCATTTTGGCAAATCCCACTGAATTTACTTGGATGACACTAAATGAAAAGCACTAGCAATGTTGAAATATTATATAACATCAGTAGGGTTCCAGTGGCTGTTAAACCATTGCAGTCTAGAGATTGTCACAAGCTTACATGCTCCCCTAATCACTGAGCAATACATAGATGTCTGAATTGCCAGAGGATGTCTAAAGGTAGTATTAAACAGAAAATTCCCAGTTGGCTGTGATCGTCCATACATTCCTAAAGGCTTCCATCTGGGGAATTATCATAGAATTGCAGAAAGATAAAGGTTTGAATCAACCCATGGAGATCATCTGGTCCAATCCCCTGCTCAAAGCAGGGCTAACTTCCAGGCCAGGTCAGCTTGCTCAGGGCCTCATACAGCCAAGTTGTGAACATCTCCAAGGATGGAGATCTACCACCTCTCTGGGCAACCTGCCCCAGTGCTCAGCTCCTCTTGTGGGGAAGAATTTTTCCCTTATGTTAGCTGGAATCTCTCTTGCTGCAACGTGTGCCCTTTGCTGCTGGTTCTGTCACTTTGCATTGACAAGTGGCTTTGTCTTTCCTATATTCACCTGTTACTTACTTGAAGATAACAATTAGATCTTCCCTACCATCTCTTCTCCAGGCTGAACAAACCCATTTCTCCCAGCCAGTCCTCATAGGGGATGTGCTTCAGCCTCCTGACCATGTTGGTGGTCTTCCACTGGTGGACTCTCAAGCAGAAAAAGGAATCGTAGAAGAAGTGGAAACTTCTTGTTTACTAAAGATGAATATAAAATAATAAACACATATAAAGAAAAAAAATACATGCAAAATGAGATGCAACTTAGCAAGAGAACTACAGGCTAACAAGAAATCGTGTGCACAGTTTGTTGTTACCCTGTTGAATGACCTGAAGAAAACATTGGTCAATATATTCAAGGGAAAGGAATTCACAGATAATTTCAAGCTGGATTGCATATTACTTCTTTTGAATCTGTCCTCTCTAAAGAGTAATAATAACTAATATGCCTAAAAAGATGAACCAGCCTTCTAAAAAGATGAGACTGTTCATGCAAATAATATCATGACAAAGATGTCAATGACCAGGGAAAGAACAGGATAGAGAATAGCAAAATAAATTAGATGTCTTTAAATGAGACAAGCCCGACTGATAAGCATCATCTAAGGCTACCTAGAGAACTGGTTCCCACTGTGTCGGACCCGTTAGCGGTCATACTCAGATGACTATGATTGTGGAAAAAACTCTGGAAAAAGAGTGAGGTCATGGGAGATTAGAAAAGAGCTCCTCTCTTTAAATGTCTTTAAAAGGCTGAAAGAGAGGAGCCAGGAAATAATGGAACGATCAGCTTAACTTCAAGGCTGTCAATGTGGCACTTTTCACAAACTCAAAATTATTTTTTATTACAATAATAAAAATTCAAATTCAAATAGCTCATTTTTCAGTGGTTGATTTTAAAAAAACCTCCCCCCCCCAAATATAAGTAAGGTGTAAAAGAAGACATATTACTAAGGTGTAAATCAGACCAGCTGAATGCACTTATCCCTCTACACTTTAAAAACCCTTCAGATTCCAAGCTAAGAAAGGGTAGAATATAGAGATATACATAAATTAAAAAAGGTTTACTATACGTACAGTAGGGCCTGTGTCTATGAAAACAACAGGTTTAGGAACTGAGAACAAATTGACTGAGACTGCAAAATATGAAGTGGTGTAAAAATGTCCATAGGAGTAAATAAAGTTAGAGAAGAGAAGTAGTGATGTTCAACCATTTTGGAGGGTGTGTGTGTGGGGGGCTTTTGTTTTCTCTGTTAACAACAGTGCAGAAAAAGGTGTCTTCTAGCTCAGGTAACTCAGCATTTCTGTACATTAATGTTTAATATGCTATAAACAATAAGAAATGACATTAGAAAAGACAGAAATAGCTTTCCTCAGAAAAAGCAGATACCTGGTTATGGGCCAGTAACACCCAGTTCTGCCTGTTATTTGTGGGAGAGGATGAAAGCTCAAAGTAGTAAGATATCCTCTTTCTCATCAGGTTGGAGAGCCTTTTTTATCAGCATGACAGGTAATCTGTTTCAAATAGACAGACCTAAGGGTATTCCTAGGGCCTTACACTAAAGAGTGCACATACTGGGCTACCTTGCCTATCTAGAGGCCTTAGTAATGACCAAACCCAAGGAAAAACATTATCTTCCATCCATCCAAATGTCAGAGTTATTCTTTCGGTTAATTATCCTTTTTTTAGCAGGGAGAAGTAGTTGACTGGATTCTATTCTCCTTGGGATCAGAAACTCCATTATCCAAAATCCTATCTTGTAGATTTAAGAGGATTTCAAATTAAGGCAGACTCTCCCTTCAGAAATCCAAAAAGGATCTCAGCTGAGGTTATGAGAAGCAGTTTGCATTGCTGTTTCATTGGTGCTCTGAGACTGTACCCAAGAGTAGATCCATTATACCAGACAGCAAGACTTAAAGCACTCAAATACTCTGCCTGCAGGACATATGTGTAGGGGTTTGGATGGATCCGCGAGCTTCTGCCTGTTCCTTTTTTTAAAATGATGTATCCATGCCCTTTGACTCCATAGGGCAGACAGAGCTGAGAAACACATTTTCTACATCCATAATCCATAATTTTAGAAAAATTTATTGGTCCTCTGAAGGGAAGAGGCATTTTCACAAGTTCCAACTGCTTTCTGCATTGACATATATATTTTCAGTTGGAAAAGTACATATATTTACATTAAAGATGATCCACACATGAAATATGATCACTAATGGTGTACCCCAGGGGTCAATATTGGGTCCAATCCTGTTTAAATTCATTAATGATCTGGATGACGGGGCAGAATGCACCCTCAGCAAGTTTACTGATGACACAAAACTGGGAGGAGTGGTTGATACACCAGAGGGATGTGCTGCCATTCAGAAGGACTTCAACAGGCTGGAGAGGTGGGCAGAGAGGAACCTCATGAAGTTCAACAAAGGCAAGTGCAGGGTCCTGCACCTGGGGAGGAATAACCCCCTGCACCAGTACAGGCCGGGGCTTGACATGCTGGAAAGCAGCTCTGCAGAGAAGGACCTGGGAGTCCTGGTGGATAACGAAGTGGACATGAGCCAGCAATGTGCCCTTGTGGCAAAGAAGGCCAACAGTATCCTAGGCTGCCTTAAGAAGAGCACTGGTCAAGGGATGTGATCCTTCCCCTCTACTCAGAACTGGTGAGGCCATATCTGGAGTGCTGTGTCCAGTTCTGGGCTCTGTGGTACAAGGGAGATATGGAGGCCAGTGAGAACATCCCATTATCTGTTGAGTCTCAGGTGGGGAGGACATAAAAAGAGCATGAGGAAAGAAGTGTGACCAGAAGCTCAGCAGAATTTCTGAAGAGCTGAGACAAAAGGAAATGGAGCTGGTGAAGCAGGAGTATGGGTATGTTTCTGAGGAGTGGTTTCGCAGTGGAGTGCCTGGGTATTGTACCTCCTGCCAAAGCAATGCATGGGTGAGCAATCACAGAGTGATTTCCAGGGCTGAGCTTTGGGGAGGACCATCATGGGGCTAGGAATGAGCAGGAACTACTTGTCTGCAGGATTTGCTTGAGATAGGAGAGAAATGAGGAATACAAGTTAGTCCTCACCTCCTAGGAGATGTGGGAAATGAAGCAAGTGTGACATCCTGCACAAAGAATGAGCAATTGGAGGTCCATCCAATCCTCTGTAGCACCTAAAATTCCCACAACCTGCACAAACAGGTAAGTTTTGCAGGGCAGGGGTTTGGCTAGAACTCTCTCTCCTGTTCTCTCTATGAAGAGTTTCGGAAACCTTATTGTTTTAAAGAGCTTCCAGACCCTGAGGAAGTCTTGGTATAAAATCCCTGGAGTAGATGAAAGACCTGCCAGTCATATTAGAGACCTCAAAGTCAGAGGAGCAGGACACATGCTAGCACCTTGCACAGCAAAATACCTGATCTGTATGGAGTTAGGTTATGTGATTAAAAGCTTAAATACAAAGGAGCAGAGGAACAATGACAGGCAGAGGAACTGCACTAACCTAATTAGAGGAAAAAAGCAGCAAGGCTCAGCTCTCCCAGGGCTACCACAGGAGGACAAACAGCCCCATTGTCCAAGTGTGACATCCACCAGATGAGTCAATGGGAGACACTCTCTCCAGACCACCTTACAGGTTGAGGGGGTTACTGCCTACAATGGTATGGGACTCACTGCAGGATGATGGGAAAGAGCATTTCAGGATTGTGCAAGACTTACTGTGGGATGTTTAGGGGTGGAGCCAAAGGCAATCATTAGCAAACATCAAGCTGGATCAGCTAGAGATTAGAATAAGAAGCCTGGGAGACAAGTATCAGAGAGGCTGTGAGGCTGGGCTGGATGTTGGAGAGACCAGAGGGTCTGACAGTTGGCTACTGGAGCGATCAGGAGGTCCAAGCCAACTACCACAGAGACTGGTGGTCTGACAGTCTGCTACTGCAAAGCCCTGTCTGGACCAGCTAGCAGAGTGACCTGTGTGTATGTGGTGTATATGTATGTGTGTGCATGAGGCATCCAGGGGCCAGCTGCTGGCTAGCCTGAGTGTCTAAGACAGCTACTGGAGGAATCTGTATTGTATATATGCATATATATGTATTTTCCACTAATGGGCTTTCATCCTGATTGGCCAGCCAGGGGACCAGGCTCAGGCTGTTTGTGTTCATGTGAGTGCTGTTTTGTCTGTGCTGATCTATGTGGTTGGCCATGTGTATGTGTATAAATGCATCTTGTGTGTGTGTGTGTGTGTGTGTGCATGCCTATTGGGAATAATAGTGGGGCTGCTCAGCCCCACTACCAGCTGGACTGGAAACACATAGCTATAGCAGCCTCACCTCTGTAGGGCTACCAGATTTGGCAACTCCTGAAACTCCATGTTGCAAAGTCAAGAAGTAAATAAATCAGGCAACTCCAGACAATTTTAACTTGGATCTCTTCTGCTTACAGGGTGTTCTTCAACCTTAGATCCAATTAGCTTCCACAATCAAGTATTTTTTCAGGGCACATCTCTGAGTAAAATCTGCTTTCTCAGGGACTTCATATGCTGCTCACCATTGTTCCTCAGAGCTGCCTGTTCAGCCTGTTTTCACTGTCACTGGGCATTGAGAGTATTAGTGTTATGCTTACTGCACTGCCAGAGAGCTGAAGGTTAAACAAGTATTCTCCCTGATACAGAGTGGACAACTGAAGATGCTCGACTTTTCAAGCACTAAATGTTTTATATGTTCAAAGCATAATCAAATGCAGATCTGAGTACTTTGTGCGTCTTCAGGAAATGGCAGTGCCTCAAATCTACCCCCAAAAACTAGACATGAGCAGTTAGTGATCACATGTTGAAATTGTGATTATTGATTCATCCATAAGAAACTAAACATTCAGAAGTCACAAAAAAGGCTGGGCCCATATTAGCTTATTTTCAAATGCACAGCTACAATCTCCCACCAGGGCTTCAAAAGTAGGTCCAATCTGTTGACTTTTTTTTTCCAGAAATTCCTTTGAGCTATAGAGGATTTCAGCTGGAAGGGACCTCCAGAGGTTTCGAGCCCAGCCTCCTGCTGAGAGCAGGACTGTCACCAACACTAAATCAAGTCAGCCTTGACTTCATCTGGCTGACTCTTCAAAGCCTCCAAGGATGGAGACTCCCTTTAAATGTCATTGTATCAAGAAGCAATACACTGTAGAGTTGTCTAAGCTATTATTCTCTTTGCTTCTGTCAAATGTGTTGACTTCTGTACGTTTATCATAACCCTGGAAGACAAAAATATTTGCTGCCTGAGTAATGACAGCAGATGATGCATTATAAATGCTAGATATGTATCAAATAGTTTTACTCTGCTGTTCTATTTGGAAGGAAGCCAAACGCCAGAGGATAGAATAAATATAAATGACAGTGCATCTCTTTTCCATTAGTGACATAAAATTCCTCTGGATAACTCATAAAAAAAAAAAAAAACAGGATTATACACAGTTATTTATGTAGCCAACAGCTATTATGTGTAACTTGATATAAATACCAAAGGCAGAAATAAGAAAAGGGTTTTTTTACTTATAACTCAAGTAGATAGTGTAAGAAATAAACAAGAGTATAGTACAGAAATAAGCCTCGGGTTTAAGAAGCACAGAACAAATTACATAATTAAATCTACTTATGGCTTGATACAAGTATCAGCATAGGCATTAGAAAGCCCCTTGAAGCTACATGGGTATAAATACCCAGCAAACAGTGCCGAGCTGCCCTCTGCCGTTCTGAAACATGCCCTTACCAGTGCTTAAAGCAGGAGGTTCCTTGAATAAGTGCAGAGCTCCTTTATGCAACAGTTGGATGCCTCCTGTATTTTAGTTAACAAATTCTTCACGGTGTGGGGTAGTTTTTATCCAGCCCTGCACACTTGTGTTGCAAGTATCAACACACCGCTTGCTGAATTTCAGTGTTGCTGTTAAACGCTTTAAAACGTTGTCACCGCAGTTCTTCTGGCGTTCCTATATGGCAGTGAGGGTGCACTTAGGCATCATGGTTATTTTCCAGGCTGCTACCTCAGCCTTTCAAACAAGGAGTCACTGTCTTGTCACAGCTCTGTATTTGAACTCTTTTCTAGCCATTTTTACTAACCATTGTTACCTATCTTTGTTCAGGTTACAATATATGCTTTAGGCAAAGGCAAAAACATATGACACTCTAAGTAGTTACCTTAAAAAGAGAATCAGCCAATTTTATCTGGACTTTTACTGGAAATAATAGTCCTGCTATTCTATCCATGCCTATCTGTTTTAGCTTCTTTACAAGATTTGTCCTAGAAAGAAAACACTGTAAGACCCCATGCAGTTCTCAACTCTGTCAGTAATATGACTGCTTTTTTCTGTGCTGGAGTTTTCCCACTGGAAGAAAGAAACATGCCAATTCTCCTTTGATTGCAGTCTAGGATAGGGATTGTTACAGGAGCTCAAGTGGTTCCTTTTACTACTTAAGACTAAATTTGAAGTTTATAGGCAGGAAATGTTGAAGAGTGTAAATGCTCTGAGAAGTCCCATTGACTTTTAATAGGATTCAGATGTTTAAGGAAAAGAAATTCACCCCAATACCAATAGATTATGGTATACTAATTTTGAGGCAAACTAAATCATCGAAATTCTAACAAAATTCCCAAACCCAATTAACATTAGGTAAATACTGAAGGCAAAACTGCAAAGAGTATCCATCCAGTGTTTTCCCTCCTTTTCTTTCTAGATTTTTCAGACAGGCAATGGATAATTGCCTAAAGCTTCTAGCAGCTCCTCTTAAGGGCATCTCTAAGCAGAACCTAATCAGAGGATGCTCTTAGATGCAAGAATTTCTTTTTCTGTTTTCCTCTGCTATATAAAACCCCCCTGCCATCAGTGCAAACTAAAGTGCTAAAAATGACAGGGTTAACTGCAGAAAACTCTCACAACATCTAATAGGGCCTGCTTACATGAACTTGATCATTCATGAACTTCAAATCTGGTGATTTAAGAGGCTTATGTTCTTAGATTTAACAAAATTTTTTATCACTACTTTTTAGTCTTTGTTTCATACTGTTAATTATGCTCAAACCCAGCCAACTAGAGGTTCAGCATCTGACCGTTAGAATTATTTGCTATAATAGCACATACTAGGTTTCTCAACAGAGAAAAACAAACAAAATGCTCCCTGTTTCAAAGAACAACGGACCTGGGAGGCTAGAACAGGCTTTTCAGCCACTATCTAGAATTTTGGGCATATTGGTTTCTGGAAATTAAAACAAAAATAACTGGGATAGAGCAACTGGCATAAACAGAAGAGTAATTTTGTTGTTGTTGTTGTTGTTGTTGTTGTTGTTGTTGTTAAACATCTGCAATCTCTGGGGGTTTCTGGAGATGTGGAGTAAAACCACTCATCAGCACCAAAAACAATTAGATTCACAGTTTCTTGACTCGAGTCTCCCATTTGCACTTGACGGGGGAAAAAACTCCAAAAAGCCAAGAGAAGATAACACAGGAAAACAGGATTACTCAAAGTATTTAAAATGATGCAGATGGGGGCTCTTGTTTTATTACAAGTCTAAGTTATACCTGATCTAACCAGTTTAAGGTGATCTAAGATGATAGCCCCAACTTTTCTCTAGTTCCCAGGTAAAAGTTTCCTACTCAGTCTGCCAGTGATGGCTCAGTGGTGAGTTGGATCAAAAAACTTAAGAGGATTGTCTCACTTTTTATACAGTTAGCTTATTGCTGATTTAATTATCTGAATCAGTTGTATCAACAAGTATTCCTAACAGAAAAACCTGTCGCAGAATTGTATCCTTAGTAGTCACTGACTGAAACAAAACTTAAAACTAATACTCAAGGGCCCGAATAGCTACAATAGCAGGCATCATTCAAAACAAGTTCTGATCTCTTTATAGGATTTTAATACTTGATCTCTGATACTTTTATGCTTTAATGAGGTCTATAAATTAACGACTGCACTAGAATTAGCCCTCTTCAGTGGTGCAGACTGTGATGTTGAAGAGGACTTTAAAAGTTAAAATGATCTTCCACCCTTCCTCCCTTTCTGATACCTAGTATTTCAGGATAAATGCAAAGATATGAAAACCAGTGTTAAATGTAATGCTTGAAGTTTGAAGTTGCCATGGAAGAAATTTTTTCTTACATACTTCATTAAGAATTTAATGTCATTCAAAAAAAATTTCTGCTAACACTGTTTTTCAGCATATGGAACTGCCAAAAAAGAACCTGTCCAATCACAATTATCAATTCAAAGAATGAACCAAAACTTAGTTTTGAAAATATATGGTAGAGCATTTAGCTCCAAGAAGCAAAATACAAGGGCAGGAACTCAATTTTTATTAACCTACTTTTATGGATTCTCAGGAGGAAAATGACTCCTGTCAGTGCTTTTTCACTTATCGGAGGACAAGTCATTATTTCAGTTTTATACTTCTCCCTCAGGAATACTCCTCTTGATGAAGTAGTTCAAGGACAAACATCCAAAAGTCTGTTGTAGGAAGATACAGCAAATGGATCCAAGGCATATTAGGACTTCGTCAGTAAAAAAATAATCATAAAATTCAGTTTGACAAACAGCACAGTCTGTGAAATACTTGCATCACATGGTCCTGCTGGAGGATAATACTTATGTTGTACCACCAGTCACTCTCCTTTCAGGTCAACTTGATACAAGGACAAAGAGTATTGCAGAAGCTCAGCCACAAAGGATGGAATTTATATTATAAAATTCTGAGATGGTCATTTAATTTTTTTTAGTTGGATTAAATGAATCACTCTCTTAGACCTAAATAACATCTTTTAAGCATCTTCTCTACAACAGTATATACACCACCAATTTTTTTAACTATTATTTCAGCTATAAACAATTAGAGATGACTCCCACTTGAAGAAATGACAAAGAAACAGATGACTGGAGTAGGCCTGAGGGAGAGTCACAGACTCTTAACCAGGGAAATTTCTGGATAAGAGTTTGAGGCATGCTCAATGGAAGTGTTCTTAAGTAGATCTTCAGGTATTAGCTCTCCCTGACAAGGAATTTGCTATGCTGAAGAATAATCTTGGACATCAGCGTCTGACAATACACATACATACACATTGTGTATTTCTTTTTCAGGACACTGTGCATTGTTTTATTCTGAGTAAACATTAACCAGTATTTTATATTAATGGCTGTTATTGATGTATCCTATGCATGTATTTGTGTGCACACTCACACTTACACCCTTATCCATTAAAAAACCTACATAAGCATCATTCTCAAGTTGGGAGTGAGGTGGGGTAAATGGTCTTAAGAGAAAAAAATGCTTTCCTAGAGCTTGCACTTTTTGAATGAAACCCAAGTTTTTTATTCTGAAAAGATTCTTCACCAGATTCAGACCAGTATGATAGGCAATTTATTTGTACATATCATTATTCTGTTTTCAAGATAGGCTTCAGACTTTACTGGTGCATGGTCCATTGCCAGCAACAGACACAAAAACCCACTGGTAATACAGAGCTGAAAATGGTAAAAACAAGACAGACGTAAAGAGAAATCTTTTTATAGTTTTCTTTTAAAAAAATAAAATAGGTGAAACTTTAAAAAGAGAACCTCATATTCCAGCTGAAACTTTAAAATGAACTTCCCAGCTAAAGGCAAAAGTCTGGATGTGAGCCTCATGGAAGCTGTAAGTGACAGAGAGAGAAACAATCATCCACGCTACTTTTATCAGTCTTCACTTTCCTAGCTTACATGATTGTTGGCATTTTTACTAAGTTGATCTAAACCCTCAGTTTTATTTTCTACTTCCATAGCACTGCTTTCCACAGGAGTGTGGGAAGATTCTTCACCTGTTTCTGCTTCCATTTTTGCGACTAAATCACGTTATTTTCCACATTAATTCCTTCTGCCAGTTGTGCTTGCTTGTACTGAACTTCTTCCTCTGTTTTACTTTCTGATTCCTCCTCTTTCCGCTTTGCTTTAAACACCTCAACTCCCATCATCCTCAGGTAGTGAAGTCTCTCATTCTTGGGAACAAAGGCACGGAGTGATGTCTTTCCTTGCCAACCACACAGCACTATGGGACACTGAAGAGTATCAGGTTTTCTACAAACAAACAGTTTATGTTGGTTAACTATGAGAAGATTAATCTGGAAAACTTATTTTATAGCCATATCTTTATAACTAAATGCATAATCTTTAATAGTATATTCATTTTATACCTATTCATAGCAGATGCAAGTACATTGTTCTTAACTTTAAGATCTAAACAAGTACCTGCTCTCCTATAGCAAACAAGCAAAAAAAAACCCCCAAACCCAAAGCTACTAATTTCGGTATCATGTAGAACAATTTTCTTGTTCTGATATTTTCAAAATTAATTTAAGCAGCAGTGAGATGTAAGTTTACATTTAAAAAGAACTCAAGAGCTTCTGATACTGCTTCATCAACAAAAAAGAACAATAAAAAGATTTAACTTTCTCTGTTTCAAACTCTGCAGTCAACAGTCAAACTCTGCAGTCAAAAGAATAGCATGCAGTGACATTGCGGAGCACTGATGGGCAAAACTACTGGCTGTCCTTTACAGGGCTAAATCCTACAATTGTTTTTGACAGTAGACAGGCAAGATAGAATATACAAAGAATTAGCAGGGAAAGAAGCTGTCTGGCACTGACTTTACTGTCAACCTCACTGCATCTCTATGCCTCCATTTGGTTTTTCTGAGTGAAAAGAAAGTCTTGTCCAAATTTTAAAAGTAAATAAACAAAGAGAAATCCATCTACTTACTCAGGGTCAGGGTCATACTTCAGAACTATACTTCCCATTGCTAGGGGGAATAGAAAGGACATGTTATGTGGTATAATGTTGAAATGATTGTAATTTGAAAGTGTTGAAGATAACCATGAATTTTTGAATAGCAATACAACATGGTGTCACAACTGGGCAGGAGTTTTCTACATGAATACAGTAAACTATAGACAATTTCAATTTTTATTCTTTTTTGCAGACCAAAGTATTTGTATACATTTTATATAAACAACTGCCAAAAATATAAAACAACAAATAAAAACACAAAACCAAAGAGTGGATTAATCCTCTCAGTGACTCCAGCAAGGAACTTAAGTAAAATGAACATGAGAGCATGCTAGCCCAAACATTAGAAAAAGTGTTCTTTAGCTAGTCTATCCATCACATTTTGCCTTATCAAACACCAATGTACAAGTAACTGTGATGACTGGAAATAAAATGATATAAAGACTGAAAAGCAGGCTGAATTTTTACAAGCATCCAGTATGGAAGGGGGAAAGAAAAAAAAATCTAATATGAAGAGTAGACAGGGCTTCCCATAGTTAAGAAAATTAAATCTGAATAAATTTGATATGTACAATCATGAGAAACCATTGCAGATGCCACAGAAACAGCCTGAATTGGAGCACTGACAGGAGCAATAATCAGTAGTGTATCATAAACCTTTGTTCATCAGTATTGCTTCATAAAACTGACAAGTTTGGAAAGTCTTCTGTTCCTGGAGTTCATAAACCTCAAAGGCTGTGACCAGAAAGGTCTACAATGTCTAGTAGCACACTGGGCTTTTGTAATATTTAAAGACCTAATTAACAGCTACGTTTAAGATAAATTTAGCCAACGTCTTTAGTGAATACAGCTTGTGTGACAAGATTTTCATAGCATCTTCCATGTTTTAAAAATACTATATAATGGTCATAACACAAACCAGAAAGCTTACCCATATCTTTGACTTTCTTCTGTGTTTCACTGCTAAATTTACTTAAGAATGGATTCTCCTGGGTTAGCAGAATTTTAACATCTTCTATACAGACATTTATAATCCTTGCATGAATGAATGGGTATAGGGTATATATTCCCTGTTAAATAAATAAATACATTTCAAAATGCAATCTCTACTTTCTAAAGGAAAAAAAAAAAGTTAAACAGTGTCTGCTTTAGCTAATATCAGAAAACAATTTTCACAACATTTTAAACCATGCTGAAAAAACAAATTGTCCTTAATCTGACAAAATTTCTGCCAGATGCGTTCTAGGTTCTACAGGAAACCAAAAAGGAAAATACAATGCTATTTAATTACCTCTTGTGCTAATCTGAAGGCACATCCAAACTGCTCACCATCACTGTTGCGAGACCAGACTTTTATTCCTGTGTTAATAACCTGCAAATTGTGAAGCCAAAAAAGCATCATTAAAGAGTATAAATTCTAAATTAGCACTCTGAACTTTGTTTTTCTTCAGTTGTTTAACTAAACATAGGAAGGAAGATAGTTCTGCCGCAACGTATGCTCATTTATGCTGGACACTGAATTAAATTCATGGCAAAATTCAAAACCTAGATTGGCTTATATTATAAATGCAGCACAAGTTTTAGTTGTTGAAAGGGAGAGAGGAAAACAAATCCCAGTACCAAAATATAGATCGCTGTCAAGATTAACAACTTTTATTCTTTTCCATGCTGTTGAAAATTGAACACCGAAGAACTGGTAGCCTTAAAATGAGGACACTGAACAATTAAGATCTAATTTTAATTTTAGTAAGAATTTTCTGAGTGATTCTGGGAAAGTCAATCAAGGTAGGATTTGAAAAACACACAAATGCTTAATATTAGGACACTATCCATTGTGGTACCCAAAGACTTAGTGCCTAATATAATGTATCAGTTTCTTAAAAATTGTCAATTATGTAGCCATTTCTTGTCAGCGGGATAAAAGGATAAATACTTACCCATCTTGAATATTTACCCATCTTCTCTATATTAAGGAAGTACTGAACATCCTTGGAAATTTTCAAGACTCAAACGGACAAGGCCATGAGCCTTGTCTGATCTAGTTTTGAAGTTAGCCCTGCTTGGAGTACAAATGAAGCTTGACTAGATGATCTCCTTCTAACCTAAATTATTCTATGATTTTTAAGATAAATCCTTAGCATTTGCAAGGTGTTTTCCATTGGAAGTCATGTGAAAAAATAAATTTATTTTCCCACAATTTCTAATTCGCACAAACTACTACTTATGCCATGATCATTCAGTTTCTTAACAACTTTAAAAAATGTTCAATTGTTGTACTGAGTACATATGCAGCTACCATACCATCGTAAGATATAACCAATTACTTTTAAATAATGCCCCAGTGTAACATAATCAGCTATTAATTCAACAGAAGTCATCTGTTATTGTTGGTAGACTTTCAAAGCTTACTACACTTTCATTATTAAGGTGCTCATATAAAAATAATGGTGTCAAAGTAAACTTACGATTACTTGTGAAAGTACCTGAAGACCTTATAACAATTCAGGTACACATACAGCAGCTATATTCCCTTCCTCTATTCTTAAGTTCCCTTCCAACTGCAAAAAAAATATTTGTTTTTAATCGTGGAGACCAAGACTTATCTATCAGAGACAATTCTTTCTCTCTTAAAAAGAGGATGGAAAAAGAGGAAAATATTAATTCAGGCTAAGGAAAAAAAAAAAAAAGAGGGCTACTTCTCTGTATTAGCAATAGGCTCTGCAACAAGGTTAAAGGAGGCATCCACTGATGCTTATGAATTCTGTTGTGAAAATCTGAAGAGATGAACCATACCTTCATCTTCTCACTGTTGTTCAGAAGCACATTCCTTAGCTCCTTAGAAACCATGTACAGCTGTCTCTTCTTCCCTTCTTGAGTTCGAGTTAGTAAATTCATCTTGGGAAATGAAGGGTCCAATGCATAAAATTTCCTGTGACCAAAATACTCATTAATGCTTGATTAAGTGAACAATGAAATCAGATATTCAAAATGCACTGATTAGCCTAGTCCTGGAGTGATCTCTGCAAAAACCTTCAGTCATTTGACACTTCAGTTCCAGAACATGTATTAGCATTTCTAAGACTCATGATATCAGAAAATATTAGCTGCCATAGACACTAAGATGCACTTGAAAATTTCCAGTGCTAACTATCTTCTGTGGCCTTCTGAATCCAGGTTAGTTTAGCTGGCTATCTTCCTTTAAGAAAAGTTTAAGTGTTGAGGAGAGGGGCACCTGGTGTATAGACAGGGAAAAAATTTTATGTATGAACAACTAGACCCATTTTTTGTGATTAACTAAATTACTAATATCCCTAAACAACTAGGATTCTTACTGCTTAAACAGAAACTTTTTCCTTACTGGATAGGAGGGAACAATGGATCATCTTCAGGGAGAAACACAAATGGGTCTTCTTTAAAACCAAACAACTTCATTTTTTTAGATGGTGGTGGTCTAAAAAAACAAATAGCAGTGCCAAATTTTAGTAAAAATGCTTGGTTTAAAATCAGTAAATTTAGTTCACTTAGTCAATACTTAGTTTACAAATAACGATAATATGCAATAAAGAGTGGCATTTTCTTGTGCTTCATTAACTAAGACAGCACTACCCACAATTTATTTTTTTTAAATAAGAAAGTGAAAGCAGTGCTTGAGAACAGAAAGCCCATACAAGTAAGCAGAGATTTGTGAGGGAGTAACAGAGTAATTGAGGGAGTAACAGAAAGATCTTCCAAAGGTTAATTTCTGAAAGCAGTTTTTTCCTTAACACAGAAGAAAGGCCTACCAGATTTTGTAAATGCTAGCAAGTGAGGTGGTTGTTTTCCTAATCTGCTGAAATACAAGATAGAAAACATGGCACTGTAAGACAGTGGAGTACATTCAATAACTGCTTGTTGATACACTTTTTAAATGAATCCAATAATTTAAGAACTAAAGAATACTCAGCAGTTAGGAAGCTGTTACAATACAAATATTTAGACATGGTCTCTTACCCACACACGCCTTCCTTTTTGCTTTGCTCAGTGTCCGAATTCTGCAGTTTTTGCATTTTCTTAGACTCTTCATTTTCCGCAAGTATTGGTTCTTCAGTGATGTCTTCAGAACCATCATCTGAATTAGCTGCTGCCTCTACAGTATCTCCTGTTCTTTGCGGTAATTTCTGATTAACCTGCTTCAAAGTAAGTACTTTCAAAAGAGCAAAAGTAGTATCTAACTGGTAATAAGAGGTACCTACGTTCCCTCTTTGCACATGCTTAACTCTCATTAATTTGTAAGCTTAAAAAGATCCATTTAGGGAGATACTCTAACTACTAAGTCAGGATTCCATCAAAATTAACATTTACCTGTAGTATTGCTCTGGACAATTTCTCACTGATTTTCCAAGAAAGGTATTCTTGTACCATTTATAAAATGCTCAAGCGTTCACAGAGAAGACCATTTTAATTCAAGACCAGTTCTTTTCCTCCTAGCACTCAAAATAACACACACATCCTGCTGCACACTTTCCATGAGAGTATAACAGCATGCAATTTACAACAGTATGAATTATTCAGATGAAGCTTGCTTCTGCATGCATGCTTTTTCCTTATTGCCTCATAAATTTTACTCATAAGGTGTTCTAATGAAGCGAATCAAACCAATGGAAACAGCTATAAGAGATTCACACAAGGTTTTTCTCAAGATATGAATAATCTAAGAGATCAAACAAAACCCAACAACTTTAAATCCTATTGGTTAAGCAAGAAAGACAATTGACAATAGTGGATTCAAGTCAGATGGCTGAAGTTGCTACACTTTACAGCTTTACATCCATTCTTCCTGCTGAGGACCTGCTAGACTCTAATCTAGTGAATCGCTCCTGACCCACAAACCGTAGAGTAAGATACACTGAAATCAGAATTAGCTTACTACAGCACAGTAGAAAAACTGCAGCTGAGGAACCACACACACACACACAGCTAAAGGCAGTAACAGCTTCAGCTACCAAATCTAATCTGCTTCTGCATTCTTTCAGAACCTTAATTTTAGGTTCAACTTTTACATGTAATTTTACTATGATTGCAGAATTGCTTTTTCCTACTTTCAAAGGAGATTTTTTAAAGTTCTTATGGGATTTAGGAATTTATTTTTACCTGACACACTGAAATATAACTCAAGCGTAAATACAGAACAATAGTTACATTTCTATTATGAAAACTTTCAAAAAATTCCAGAAATGTTATAAAAGGTTATCATTTTAGCTTTTTAAAGAGAAATTACCTTAAGCTGGCGTTTATTCCATGGCATTGGAGATTTTTTTATTAATACAGCCACAAAGAAGCCTCCTGTGTTCTGGTGATGCGGCAATATTCTAAGACTAGAAAAAGAAAGGTTGCCATCTGTTCATCATCAGCTTTCAGGTTTTCAGAGTACTAGAAGTGTCACATTTATATTTACTTCTAGAGTAAACTAAGTATCCCCATTAGGATTGCACAGATTAATTGATCAAGGTAGAAACAGGATTTAAAATAGAGCATTCTGGCAAATAAATTGCATCAGTGCAATACACTCATTTCACCATTCACTGCTGAGCTTTAATGAGTCATTTCTAAACACTGTATTTTTAGAATAGCTGTGGAAAACCTTTCACAGAAAATTAGTCACACTGCTGAAAGATTCAAGTTTTACCTACTTTTCTGTAATTTTGCCTATATATCTCTATTGGTTGTAAACTGACCTATTTGCATGAGTACTTTTTTCCTTGTAAGCAACCTCCAGTAATTTCTCTGACATCACTAGAATCTAACTGCTGTGTTCTGTCATTACATATGAAGCAACCAAAATATATTCACTAATAAAAGCATAGGTCTATGCTGCAACACATTCTTAACCTGAACTCCTAACTCTAATTTGCCCACTACTATAAAAGTTTTTTATACCATAAAAGGTAACCATCTAAGCTTCATAAAATCTACTCTGGGAAAACTTACCAACGCTCTAGATTCATTGCCTTTAGCTTCTCTTCTTCTTTGATTGGAAACATAGTGGGACGTATTTGTGTTTGTCTATTAGAAGGTACATCTTTCCACTCTTCAAACCACTGCCCATCTTTCAGCATTACCTTCAGAGGAGGGGAAAAAAATAACATGCACAATTCGGGCCAACATTTTTACAAGTTTTAATTAAAATACTTTCAAAACAAGGTTCAGATGCCAAAAAGAGAAGTTATTTTCTGGTACAGTAAATTAAGATCTTTCAAATGCATTGTTCCTGTATGTATTGCATGTGTGCACCTCAAGCGCAGGAAATTTTTGCCAGCCATTCCTCTTTGCTTCCCTCTTTACAGTTCAAATAGTGAGCAGTCAAGTAAAGACTAGTGTAGAATTAACTGCAGTGATTTCTGTTAACTTCCAGAATATACAGAAACCCAAAAACCAGAAGGGGAAGGACAGCAGTGGAATTTATAAAGATTATTTAAGATATGTCACTTCTCTTTCTCCATGAGACTCGCTGTGTGACATTCTGCTGGGGTTAGTTTCCAAGCAATATACAAGGAAGAAGGGTGATTGTATTCTACTAGAGACTAGTTGACTGGAAATGAGTAATCTGAAGCATTTCTCATTATGTATGTAAGATGCAAGTTTGCAACATGGCCTGGTAAGCATAGAGCCCCATGTTGCAGCCCTATATAGCTCATAAGAACATTTTTAAGGAAAGCTACTGAAGAACCATATCCCTGTGTATTTTCCAGTGCTTATATCCTTAGGACTCAGAACACATCTATAAACACAGTTTGAGATTCTGAGTGGACATCACACTACCCTGTTCTCTCAAAGAGTCATAGCTTTTTGAGGACTCTCTTAGAGTACAAGTAAAAGTTTAAAGCCACAACAGCTTTAACAAGGCATTTTGAATATTGATTTAGCAAGAATAGCAAAGTGAAGAAAAAATAAAATAGGAAAAATTTTAACTTCAAGATCTCTAGAAGTCTTTTTTTCATAGTGGATGTTAGGGCTGTAAGGAAAATCACATCTGCAGATGTGTGGGAAAGAAAACACATAAAATTCATGACTGAAGTGAAGGGTCCTTCAGTGTTTTTAGGAAAAAAAAAAATAGTAGCACCACAGTGGACATGAGTTCAGGACTGTCGGGTACACTGAAGTGTTTCCATATAACTTTTTGTGATTCTTAAAGATTTGATTAAGTGGCCTATTGGAAACTGAAATCTAATATTTATCTAGATGACAATTTCACTAAGAAAGTTCAAACACAGACTCCAACATCATGAAGTATGGTATTTCTCAGTAACTGTGCTACAGTGCCAATGACCAGATCACACCTAAAATATCATGGCTTTGTATGTTTCTGCTACCAAAATAGAATGGACTGTAATTCCAGATTTAATATTTCTAGTCTAAACCCACTATGTGTCATATTGCTAGATGCAGAGAAGACAGACTGTGATTCTGAACTGCTCTTCTTTGCACATCACAAGCTCAGCCTGACAAACAAACAGCAGGACTGATAAATAACTGGAAGTGCTAATGAGTCTAAAACTATTTTGGATGTGATAAAGTAACTGTCTAACAGCCCTGCTCTGTTCAGTTTTGGTTTAGCAGTTTAACATCACAGTGTAACCACTGGAGTGACAAGGTAAGAGAATAAGCTAATCTCTTTCCTATCAGCCATTTCACTAGCCTCTCATAAGGGGAGAACTAACAGCATTGCAAAAGTAGATTACCATATCTGAAGTTATAACAGTTTTTTCCTTCAAGATTCTGAAAGAAGTCGTTGGAATTCATTCATTAGCTGGCTTGAAGACAGAATATAGTATATTTGCAAGCACCTCAGTGTCCCTTGAACAAAACCTAATTTTTCTTATGCTGTTTATAGAGATTTACAGTCATCTGATGCTCAGGAATATTCAATGTAACCACTAAGTCATACAGCACCCACTGAACAGATGTTTCTTCAGGAAACAAAAGACTATACTAAGTAAAAACAGCATCAAAGCAAGCTAACATATTCAATAATGAACTAGCCAATAAGGCTTGAAAGAATGTAGTAGCAGCAGATAAGGGCTGAAGAGAAGAAAGTCTTAGAAACTTTCTACAGATTGTATTGCCATACTTTTTAAAGTACATCTGTTAGGGAGATTTGTATTTCAAAAGCAATGACAGAAATAAGTCTTTCCCAGAACACAATATACTCTTAGCAATCTTTACGAATATATTTTGTAGCTTTATACTGCACAAACAAATTAAGATGAAGATCATATAGTCAGTTATCCATTTCACATTTATCCTTCAGGTACGAGTGTACAATTTAAACCTTTTGGATCAGGAGAAGAAAGAAACCATCCAGCTTCTAGGCTGGCTTTCTAATGGCAGAGTGTAAGTAAATCTTTATTCCATGTATCTTGCTCATTAGCCTAGCTTCATACAGGCACAATCCTGCAGATTGTACCATCGCAAGTAGTGAAATCATGGGAGAAGACAGAACAACCAATCGCATTGCAAAGGCACATGTTCATAATTAAGATTTAATCAGAGCTTCCTTCCCTACTGCCAGGATGGTCTTCTACTTTTCTTGGGTTATTTTTGCCCTTCCCCACTAGTCTGTTTCCAGAACTGATATCAAATAAAGCCTGGAATAAAAGGTTCTGGGTTCTATTAATATACTAGGATTACTCACATCACTGCAGTTTTTCTAGCTTATTTGGAAGTAAAAGCTGTTAAACCCTTTCTTGAAATAATTCAAATGGACCAGCTACAAAAGTGCAGAATCTGACTGTTAGAGAGTCTAAAGATTGAGAAGGAAAAATAAAGTGGCTGAAATGATGTTGCCATCTACAGGACACAAACTGCACACAGCAGGAAAGGGAATTATATTAAGAAGGTAAAGGAGGCAGAGCAAAGAAAGATAAAGGACAAAGAAAAAAGCAGACAAGGGAGATAAGCTGCATTTTGCTTATCATCAGAAAGAATTTTAGTCCTCTCCCCTACAATACTATATAGTCTAAAATTCTAAGCAGCAAATCACTAACATTATTTTAGCTCAATCTAATCACTTAAAATCGTACATTTCAAAACTCTTCCCTAATTTAACACTCCAGTATAGACCAAGAACGTTACAGAAATATCAGGCAAATACCTTCCATTTTGTAATTCCTGGCATCCTCTTCAAACCTGGCAACTCAGAAGAGACTTCAGCAAGTTCTAAGGCACCTGAAAGCCCAGGAATATAAAAATTTTTAAAAACAAAATTTGAGAACTGGACTCCTAATTAACTTTTATAAACATAGTTTTCCATAAAGCCTTAACACTTCATGACATGAAAAACTTCTTTTTAAGTCTTTCAGGTAACAAAATGTAATACAATTACTACAGCGTAACTTAATAAGAAAGATGGGAAGAGCTTTTCACAATAATTATGGAAGTTTGCAATCTGTATAAATTAACCAAAAATTAATGGTTGGATATTTTTTGTAACAGCTGCATAAAGTAATATTCCACAAGCTATATAATTAAACATCATTATTCCAGACAGTGCAGTTATAGAAAAGTTTTTATTCTCGCTTACTTGATATTTGGAATTACTAGAGTCATTAAGTGTTTTCCAGAGAAGTACTCTTTTGGGATGACTATGCCTTTTGAAATGCTTGCTGGATTCTGATTTTATGGATTTACAATCTTACCATATTCCAGTGTGAGAGGAATTTTTTTTTAAGAAAGGGAAGGGAAAAGTCCAAACTGTTTAACAGGAGAGTAAGTACTAACAGCCTAACAGAACAAAAGGTTATATAACTAAAATTTGCCAATTACTTCAAGAAACATCAGCAGATTTATCATTATTTAACCTGCAGATTAAAAACTTTGAGTAGCCCTGAATCTAAAAACAATGATATAAAAACTGACTGTTTAAGTAGATGATGGCTCTAGAGAAAAATAACCTTAAACTTTTTTTCATGATTCTGAATTCTTTAATTGCTTAACACTTAAGTAGGCTTTTCCTCATGTTTTTCAGCATTTACCAGCCTGTTCTACACGACCAACCATTTATTCTTACAGTGACTATCTGTATGTAACAGTTGAAGGTAAATCTTTCAAATAAATGAAAAAGTGAAATGGGAATTCACAGGCAAAATCCCCCTCAAAATGACATTTTCAAATGTGACTCATGTGACTTGACATTTCTACCCATCCTTTGAATATTCCTGAATACCTACACCATGACTTCAACTGATGTCTCCAGACTGCATCAGGCATTAAACGGTCCATCAGAGGTACTATAACCCCCAGTAGCAGTACTCACATTGTACAAATGCCTTTTCCTTACTCCTTCAGCCCTAAGGGGAAAGGTTTCTCATCAGCTCCATGAGCAGCAGTATTGCAAAGCACTAGATAACTAAGTTAATACAGAAGAAACAACAAACCTTCTAGATTGATTTTCATCATATGAAGCAAATCCTTCAGGTCCAATGTCCCTAACAGACCACGGCAGTACTTTTACTGTTCTCTAAAGCTGCATCTGCATTCAAGCCCCAAAGCAGACATTCGCTCTCTGGGACATGTCATAGTCTTAAAGTAAGCCCCAGAACACCTCTACTGGGCAGAGACAAGATCCAAATGCCACTGCTCAAGACTGCAGTCATGGTCCTCACTTCCAAGCACTGAGTTTGCCCCAAATACTGCATTTGCTGCCCTCATTTTTTCAGCCCACATCCATACTGCTTTGTGCTCCTAGCCTGGTCATCTTTAAATTAGTTGAACTCTGGCCTACTACAACGTTCAATAAACCATGTATATTTTAATTTACTGAAAATAGATCTATGCTGTTCTGTTCATTCAGTCTGCCAAAGAAACTATCTTTAAATAAAAATGTCTTTTGAGTGGAAAATATATAGTCAGTTCCTAATTACCTGCAGGCATTTTAGCTGAACTGCTGTTTCAGAGACCATGACATTACATGCATACATAACTTGGGTCCAGAACAGTGATTAGTATAAAGAAAACATTGCACAGAACAGGTTATTCTACTTCCACGATCAGCTCAGCTCCAGAAATAATGTAGTTACTTCTGCACAGTACAAAGCTCAACTTAATAAACTCTGTGGAACTTTTCAAGCAAAATCCAATTAGATGTCTCCAAATTTCAGGTTACTGACTCAGAGAACAGTGTCCACCAGCTCAGACCCAGAAACAGGGGCTACTCAACCCTACTATCACAAGCTGAGGCAGTGCAGCTACCCAGCTCATCTCAGATTTTTCACCTCTTATTATCTCAGATGATGGAGATTTAACAGCAACTTATACAAGCCTTCACATACAAGTCAAAAATGCAGAAAAACATAGACTTAAAGATATTAAGATTACAAGGATGTCAAGATGTAGGTCAAAGGATGCTAAAGGTATCAGTGACTCTCACCTACTGCTGCACAATAACATTGCTCAAACTGCTTATATATGCTTGTGACCTATTCTAGGCTTTTCACCCTTACAGCAAACAGCAGTAGGGTCCCAAGCTGTGTTATCCAAAGGAAACATAAATGTCAGACACAGACTCCAATCAGTGGAATCAGTCAGTAGAAGCCAGATAATAAAAACTCAGTCCCATTGTTTTGTAGAAGTCTTTAGCATATCATTAACAGAAATTCTTCAGGTTTTATACTCACACCTGATTCAAGCCCATTTAAGAAGACTGCTTGTATCAATGCCAATAAAACCCTAAAGATGCCAAAAAAATGCCGCAGTTTTGCATATTAGGAACACGTTACCTATATTATGCTCGCTACTAGTTCTATTATCCACATATCTTTTTTTCATGCCACGAGAAAGAATTTCCCCATATTCTCCAAGGTCACATTCATACCTTGACTCTTCTCCAGCAGAGACGCAATCACAGCTTCATTTTCAATAGGATTCAGTGAACATGTAGAATATACCATTCTCCCACCTTCTGCAAGCTGTTCAACACCACGGGTTGCAATTCTTAACTGCAATCTAACAAAACATTCTTGATCTAGCCAGATATCACTCAGGAACCAGAAAGATTTACGACAAAAATTTTTACAAGTGAAACTGTACCACAGACACTTTACTTTCCTTGAACTAAGTTAGCACATACTGAGTTCCACAGCTGTCACCAGTGCACAAATTAAAGAAAATTTTAAAATAAGTCAGCTATTTCTATACTGCAGATATTTACAATTATATCTGTTACACAGTCACAGCTTTTAAAACAGCAATTAGGTCAAGCATTAACATTTTTGCATAAATTTTAACATAACATTTTGTATTTTGTTCTATAGAGTGCCCCATCAAGTTTATAATAAAGTGTCCAATACTGGAAAAATAACCCCAAAACCTTACTTTTCTTCTCAGAAATCTAGAATTAAAATGAAGAGTAATCTGACTATTAAAAATAACAATGACAATACAGCTTAGCTAGTACTGGCCTTCTGGGAAAAAAATCACCATAGTGCATTATCAGCTTGTACCCTAGCTGCATACTTACAATTAAAATAAAAGCTGCAAGTATGAAAAATTTATCAAGTAGTAACAAGTTATCATATGGCAGCTGAGTCACAGTAACTGACTGCATTCCTAGCTTGTTCCAAGTGCACATTAAAATGTTCTAAGCTCTTTCATCTATGTTTAAATTACTGCTTTTGACCATACATCTGCACTAGCTAAGTGCTCATTCACCATCAATTAACATAAACCAACCATTGACTGGTAATTGAAACTGTATGTATGATCTCTAAAATTCTAAAGATTGAAACATTACTACTAAACTTTACAAGTTCCTGTGATTATATCAGGTATTTTCTAAAAGTATTTTACCTATTTAAATGCTAAGAATCCTATCCAAATGATTTGTTCCCTACTTTATTAGCTACCTTGTTTAAATTAATAATTCAGTGAATATTAATAGGCCCAGATATTCACAAGTACACAAACAGTTTAGACTCACAAACTTCACTGGAGGTCAACCTCACATCGAAAATAGTAACACTTTCTCAGAAGAGCACATAAGTGCTTGAGTTGAGAAGAAAGTGGCAACTATTCTTAATCTTTGCTTTGTCATATATTAATATATAAATGCATGCAAGTGCCGAAGAGATGGGAAAAGAAGGAGAGAAATGAAATAAGTGCAGAAGTATAATAAACATTTTTACCCATGGAGCTGCAAACTATTTTGTGTAGTCCACTTCTTCCATACATCAATGTTTTTCCTCATGGTTCCATCTCCACTATAACAGAGATTGAACAGATTTGCATTATGTGTGGATACAACTCATTTTGTATCAGTCATTTCTATTAGCAAAAAATTAACATCTCCTCTCCCATATTAACTAGATCTAATATGTTTTACTGTTTGTTTCTAAGCTGTGTTTGTATTTCAATATTCTGAGTGTAAGGAGATCAAAAATCATAGCCTTTTAAATAACCAAATTTAAGAACCATTTAGAATGAAAAAAATTTGCCTTGATTTGGTATACCCTTACCCAAGACTGTTCAACAGATTCACCTGTTTTGGAAGTCACTATAAATCATATCTCACTTAGCAACACAAAAAGGGTAACTCAGTAACAAAAAATTTCAATATTGCACTTAGTACAATAAAATCTGTATACTGAAGAATACATGCAAGATACCTGCAAGGGACATCACACAAAATCCTGTCATAGAAGAGGACCTCTTTTCTTCCATCAATGTCTATTTGTAGATTAGGGATGCTTGAGGCATCATGATTTACCACCATGATACATGGACTGTTTAACCTCTTAGCTTGATGAACCAGCAAATAGCAACGCCTGTTGTCAACATCATTAGCAATTACAAAACCCTCTGGAAACATAAAATATCAGGAAGACGCTTTACTATTCAATAGTAAAATAATTTTAAAGAGTTTATTGCCTCATCTTCATATTTGTGCAAGTCTTTTACTAGAGGTTTTTTTAATTATTTAGAAGACCATAAGTAAAGGACCTTTTATTGAACATAAAATAAAATAAAGCACCATGAGGTTGAACTGATATGTCAACAACAGTCTCAAGACTTCTAGCTTCCGTGCAGCTGATAAAAGACAGAAGCAAGGCCCTCCCGTTTTTTATTCTCAGAGTAAGCAAAGCCCTCACAACAGAGAGAGAATTTCCACTGCCCCTAAAGACAGAAAATCTACCAACATGCAGAGATTGCATAACAACAACCCCACCCAAAACAACTAAAAACCCACCTCACAATTTCTAAGGGCAGTATTTTCTGTGAGCATCTAACTGCAAGTAAAGATTCTGAAGCTTAAAAAGAGAAACTATGCTATCATTTATTTTATGACTGATGCAGTAAGCTATACAGAGGACACCACTAAAACATAAGCGCTCGTGGGGCACCACCTAATGAAATAAACTTGGTTATTACACACCTAGTATAACCTGAACTGTGAAAACATATAATTCATCTCTCTATTTCAAGCCAAGGAAGCCCACGAAGTTTCAAGGGAAAGACAGAGGTATAACAAGATCCAGAGAACAGGATGCACATGCACTGCCTGAATTGTGGGAAACTACCTAGGCATAATCTTTAAAGAATCAGAAATGCATTCTATGCTTATTTTCCCATTTCATCTAACCCCAGCACTTAGAGAATTCAGTTAAGTGCAGTTATTATTTATCTGTGATATTAAAAATAATCTTCTACAAGGAAAAAAATGTAAATCTAAAGTCACAAAAGTTTCAGGTACTTTTTCCAAACTTACTGGGAAAAGGAACATTCATGTCTGCATGTAACATTTCAATAAGTTGTGCAGTCTTAGATCCAGGTGCAGCACACATATCCAAAATCTACAAAAAACAGAAGGTTAAAAAAAAAAATCTACCTTTTATTTTTAATGTACTTGAGAAATTAACTATGGGCTCTTGTTTAAATTAAATATTTTTGCATACAATTGCAGAATTATGATTGTTCTGCACACAGCTTTGCCAAAACACAAAGTATACTTCTGCTCTTTATATGCATCAAGGAATGCAGAATGCAAAATACAAAAGGCTATCAGTTTGTAGGGAACAAATGTATCAGCTGACAAAAAAAACTGAAAGAGAAATCTGAACATAGACACAGGGACATGGTGCTTTTATCAGCTCACAAGCAACTCTGACTGACGTTAACTGGAACTTTACACACACACACACACACACACACACACACATACACACACTAAGGGTAAACTAAAATTAAAATTAAATTAAGAGCAAGTTAATTTTTCTTCAACTATCAGTAAACTAATCCGAGAATATCTGACAGGTTGATTATATATATTTTGTAAAAACGAATTACTATCCTCCCTACATATTTGCATTCTAATGAAAAAATCAGGGCAGCATAAACTGCTTACTACTACTACATCCTAGAAAAAACACCTAAGAAGTATTCAAACCACCCTCAGGCAACACAACATTCTCAAGCCACTAAGACCTGATTGCTAGCATATTTCTTGCTCCTGGTTCATCACAAACTTTGATTGTGATTGAGTCATTTACAGAGTCACTTTCACAGCAATTTGATAGCTAGCACTGTTTTCCTGAGTAAGGAACTTTAGAGTTTTTCCTCTTGCTTGGTTACAAATTTTCACAAGCGGTAAAAGTTAGCTGAAATTGGCCAACAGGATAAAAGATGGGATCAGAATAGAGTAAGTAAACAGAAAAGCTACCTATGCTAAGCACTGTTGATATAAAAATATATACGAACAGGTCTGTAAAACATACAGGTCAGAAGTTTTAAAACTTAAAATTTAAGAAAGGAGTGTACAATGTGGCTGCTTGAGATAGCAAGGGACTTGAATCAATG
Organism: Apteryx mantelli; assembly: GCF_036417845.1. Classification (NCBI taxonomy): domain Eukaryota; kingdom Metazoa; phylum Chordata; class Aves; order Apterygiformes; family Apterygidae; genus Apteryx; species Apteryx mantelli. Next base: position 92,567,339 of record NC_089979.1, on the reverse strand, counting down.
CCTCAGAAATATTTTTTTTGTATCCTTTGCAAATTTGGTGGACCAGCCAACAAGAAATAGCTACAGTCCAGGTTTAATGCACAGTATTCTAGAATAAAGAAAAATTCCTAGCACTTTTAACTAGCTCACTAACACAGCCTGAAAGAATAAGACCACCTGACAGACTGCAAACAAGTGCATTCTGCAAATATATGTAGCGTATTAAGACATCACTAAAGTCAGAACAGGACATTTACTACCAGTCCTGCTGCCAGATATCATTCCTACAATCTGCCATAAGAAAATATCATAGGCATTCCTTAGTCACCTCAGTTAGAAGCTAGCAACCTATAATCTTTAGCTACTATCAAAAGTATGTTTCACTTCACCTAAATAACTTTGCCTAACAGGTTTATGGAGCAGAAGCTCGCAACTTCTTCAAAATGAATAAAGTAAAGAAAACTAACTTGTAGAGAACACTGTTATTTGGAAAGGATGCCTGTTCCCAGTGTGGTGGATAGCAGAGAGTTAAAAATACTCAGTCGTCCTTCTTTAGAAAGGAGCTGAAACATGAATACATTAACTTATATACAACTAAGTACAATTACACACTGAAAGTAAGATTATGCAACTAATTCAAAACTGAGTATTTCTTAAGTGATATTAAACATAGTTGAAAAAGCAGCTGTTCCTTTGACAACGTACCTGCGATGTGAAAAGTAGTTAATTGCTGTTGTCTGCATGCAGAAAGCATGAAACATACTAATACATAAGATGATAGCTGTATAGACGCTGAAATAATTGCTAGATTAATCGAAGTATCTTCTAAGAAAAAATTCCAGTATACAGTATATTTTAAATTTACCTTATGATGAGGGTTAACATCAAGCAGCAGAGGTGGGATCATACTAACAGCTTCTTGACGACTTATATTTCCCTTAAAAAACAAAAACAACCCCCTAAAAGCTCCTTCTTATTCCATGAATGAAAGCATTTCTCCTGTAATACATATATATTTTAGAATTCTTCACAGTATAATAAAAAAATAAGACAGTTGTAAACTTAGAAATAAATTTTTAGCACTTAACACCAAACATAAAATGGGGTAAATATGAAGTTATCAGAAAATTCAGCTGGATGAAATACTGTGGTTTTATTAATTCTATGGATGTATTTGCTACTCAGAAGAGATGAGGACCTGGCTTTAACCAAGTACAAGTGAGAAACATTCATTAATGCACACATACATACAGTCTTTTTCCAAAGACTCAAATGTCAGTTTTCTAACAGTAACTAATTCTAACAGTAACAGTAATTAATTCTTTTAGAAGCACACATTGTCGCATTCCCAAACAAAAACTGAGATTAGTTTAGGCCAAATATATACAACTGCAGTTATGTGCTGGAACTACACGATGAATCACCGTCAACAGCAATACAGGAAAATATCCAGATTTTCCTGAGCTAATCAACCTTTGAAAGAAAAGGTACAGTCAATTTTTGATAATGTTTTGAAATAAAACTCAGCTCAGCATATAAAGAAATATCAAGATGTATCAGAATCAACTGCCCTTAAACTTACGCATTCTGTTTCGCTAACCAGAAACTGATGAAACTTTTCCAGTTCTGGCGATTTGCGTAAGATTTTTCTACTCAGGTTAGTATGCCAGGCTAACTCTTCCGGATACCTAAAAAAAAAGACAACAGAAAAAGGGTAGAGGCAAAAAAAAGAAAAAAAAGAAAGAACAAACTAATCCATCAAAGTAGACGACATGAATCCACAGAGCACCTTAGTTCACTTACCAGCTTAATGACTGCGGCATTTCAACTTTTTGGCCATCTACCTCTAGGTCCTGCAGCTCTTTGAAATACTTGTTTTTCAAGCAATGGAGAATCTCTTTAGCATGGCTAAAGGAGAGAGAGGGTTTCTGATGAAGACAGATTAACGCATATCCCTTCAGATGACCAAGCTTGTCTGCCATAAAAATAGTGGAGACTTTAAAGTTTAAAAAAACGCTCTGAAAAGAGCATGTTGAATCTCCATCTATGCGATGTAAGGTCAGCACTTCAGGAGCGCGCAGCAACAAGTGTGGGCCACTCGCCGCCTCCCTTCGCCACTCCCCGCCCGGCCGGGCCCGGCCCTCGCGGCCGTCCCGGCTCTCACCTCTTGTAGCCGGTGATGCGCAGCGTGGCAGGCAGTGGCTCCCGCAGCGCCGCCATGAAGGCGTCCCACTCGCCGGCCGGCACGATGCCCAGCTCCCGGTAGTACCGCTCGAACAGCTCGTTCTCCTTCACGATCTCGGGGTACCCGCTGGCCCAGACCTGCAACACCGTCACCGTCAGCCACGAGGCGCTGCCGCCACCCATCCCCACCCCGCGCCCGGCCCAGCCCGGCCCCGCTCTCACTGCTTGGTCCCCGCCGCCGCCGTCGCCTCCCCGCTCCTGACGCTGCTGCTGCTGCTGCCGCCGGCGGTCCCGCGCCCGGCGGCCCATGGCGGCCAGGCGCCTGGCGAGGCCCAGCACGCACCACGCCGTTGGCACGGTTACTGCTCGCGAGAGGGGCCGAACAGCCACTCCACGCCGCGCAACGTGCTCGGCGCCGCTCCGCGCATGCGCGGACCCTCCGCTGCGGCAACGCCAGGGCTGTCCCGGTTCTGCCTGCTTGCGGAGCGGGCACTGCGCAGCACCAGAAACGCCCAAGTGCGCCTGCGCTTGCCGGTGCCCGCCGTGACATCATCATGCTGGCAGCGCCCTTTCCCGCACATGACGGTAGCGGTGAATTTAGAGCCATCCCATTGGCCGGCCGGCACACCTGACCGAATAGCCCTGGGGCTTGGGGAGAGGCCCCGCCCCCTGGCGCTGATTGGGCCGCTGCTGCGCTGGGCGTGGCGGCGTCGCCGGATGAATGAAGGCGCCGGCGCGAGGTGGGGAGGGCTCGAGGATGGGGATTGTTGGCGGCGCAGGTGGATTCTGGCAGCGCCTGTCGGGCCCGGCGGAGCAGCGGCTGCTGGAGCTGCTCTCCTACGGGCTGGTGGCCCTGGGCGCCGCCTCGGCGCTCCTGCTCTGCTTCATCCCCATGCCCTACGGCCGCTACTCGTCGCGCCGCTTCGGCTGGCTGCTGCCGGCGCGGCCGGCCTGGCTGCTGCAGGAGCTGCCGTCGCTCCTCATCCCGCTGGGCCTCGCCGCCTGCAGCGGCGCCGCGCGCGTCTCCGAGCGGCCCAACGGCGTCCTGCTGGGGCTTTTCGTCGTGCACTACGCGCACAGGTGCGGGCCGCGCGGGGCCGGGGCATTTACTATAATTACAGCTGAAGTGTTTTCTCTTTCTTTAACATTAAGATGTTTAATGTCTTGACGTGAGCTGAGCAAAAAATTATAATGCTGCAAGCAGCTTTATTTTGCTGTTGTTGGGTGTGCAATGAAGTGCTATTGCACCTTTAAGAAATGGAATACAAATGAAGCATTTGCTATTCTTTATCTAGTGCGTTGTACCAATGTGCTGTAGTCATAGCTGTTGTGATGGCACACCTTTAAGCTATCCCTTGACAAGGTAATCTTAAGAACAAATGTTTCAACAGGGGATGTTCAGATTAGTACTTAATATGTAATTTTAATATTGTGACACAGGAGCTATTTTGCAATTACATGTTTCAAAACAGTGCTTATTAAAATACTGGTAAAGCCTGGTCTGACTGGCCCATATTGCTATGTGCTTAATGGTGTTCTGGTATTTCCTAAAACTGCTCGGGAGAGCTGGAGCTCAGATAATATTATTCTGTTCCCTTTGAGCCATTGACAATAGTTACTGGTAATAATCAGCAAATAATGTTGCCACCATACCAATCCAGTGGAGAGACTTGATAGTGTAACTGGTACTGTAAAGTTGAGAGTGACTGTTACAAGTTGTCTGCTAGTACTTATTTTGAGGCTATTGCTTTTGACTGAAAGAAGTATTCCAAATGCCCATGATCAAGAGGGAAGTAATGTATGGTTAGCCTGGTGACTGCCTGACTTGGCCAACCCAAGACTGCATCATTATGGTTTTGCTTCTTCCTCTGAAAAGGCTGCTTTGAAAGCCCTGGGGTAGCTGGAAAACACTTGCAGAATATTCAGACTTTAATCCCAGTGCTCTGTTGTCGTGGATTCTAAGTCAATAGGTGATCTGGACTTGGCAGTTATATGGGGAAGAGCACAAGCCTTTTTTTTTTTTTTTTTTGGAGCCTGTTTACTTGTGTAATTCTTCAGGTTAGCAATCAGCATTTCATTCTCAAATGGAATGGCAATTGTGAATTTGTCATGTTTTGAACAGGTTTCATAGAGTAGACAAAGGTTTTGAGACCCAGTGATTAATGTTTTTAAGTGATTTTTCAGGGCAGGAAGGAAACTCAGATCAATTAGAATCTGTTCGAGGGGACTGTCTTCCCCTTTTCCCTGACAAGAGCATGAGTATTTCAGATTTTTCATTGACCACATGGACTATGTAGGTATTAAAGATATCAAAATATCTAGTAGATCTGCAAACTTTTCAACTTGAATGAATTGTACAAGGTATGGTGTTGCAGTGAAGACGAGACACGGCAATACACTCAATATGAATGCTACGCATGTCCACTTTATTGTAAGCAGAATCACACTTTTATATTCTGACTCCATATGCTGATTCATTGTTTACTAATTACCTAGTTCGCTATTTGCTTATCAATATGACATTTAATATAATCCAGCTGGTCTTTAATGCTATTTACATCCCGAACTCTCAGTCCATTTATCTTTTGGCGATGCTCTACATCCTGGATAAACAATCCAGTCGTCCTTGGCATTCTTCCTTCAAGGTTCACCATCCGTCCTTGGTGTTCTTCCTTCAAGGTTCAGGTTAAAATTTACTACGTCTTTCAAGTCCTTCTGGACTTTTCGTCATTTATCACAGTTACTATCTCATAACATAATTCATCAACAGGTCACTTATTTCACCACAGCAAACCCCACAGTATGGAACATGACAGGATTCACAAATCATGTCATGTACTGCAGTCTTCAGCAAAAATGCCCACAATATGCAAAAGATCGTAGGTGTGCCCCTACATTTTTAGGTGTATCTTGTTGGCCTGTTGTCTGGTCTAGCCATAAGTTTTCTTTTGATTTGTTCTACTGTTCCAGCTCAGCTGTGGGAGTGGGTTTATATATTATGTGTGTATATGAAATATATATTCATGTTTTTATAGTACAGGCATATCTTGCTTTATAGCACTTAGCTTTTTTGCAAATCACAGATATTGCCTTTTTTACAAATTGAGTTTGTGGCAACCCTGCATTGAGCAAATCTATTGGCACCATTTTTCCAACAGCATGTGCTCACTTCGTGTCTGTCACGTTTTGGTAATTCTTATAATATTTCAAATTTTTTCATTATTATATCTGTTATGGTGATCTGTGATTGGTGATCTTGATGTTACTATTGTAATTGTGCTGGAGCGCCACGAACCGTGCCCATATAAGACGGCGAACTTAATCGACAAATGTTGTGTGTGTTCTGACTGCTGCACTCACTGGCTGTTTCCACGTCTCTCCCTCTCCTCGGGCCTCCCTATTCCCTGAGACACAACAATATTGAAATTAGGGCAATTAATAACCCTACAATGCCCTCTAAGTGTTCAAGTGAAAGGAGGAGTCACATGTCTCTCACTTTAAATCAAAAGCTAGAAATGATGAAGCTGAGTGAGGAAGGCATGCTGAAAGCTAGGCCTCTTGTGCCAAACAGACAAGTTGTGAATGCAAAGGAGAAGTCCTTGAAGGAAATTCAAAGTGCTACTCCAGTGAATGCACGAATGATAAAGTGAAACAGCCTTCTTGCTGATATGGAGAAAGTTTTAGTGGTCTGGATAGAAGATCCAACCAGCCACAAAATTCCCTTAAGCCAAAGTCTCATCCAGAGCAAGGCCCTAACTCTCTTCAATTCTCTGAAGGCTGAGAGAGGTGGGGAAGCTGCAGAAGAACAATTTGAAGCTAGCAGAGGTTGGTTCATGAGCTTTAAGGAAAGAAGCTGTCTCCAGAACAGAAAAGTGCAAGGTGAAGCAGCAAGTGCTGATGTAGAAGCTGCAGCAAGTTATCCGGAAGATCAGGCTAAGATAATTGATGAAGGTGGCTACGCTAAACAACAGATTTCCAATGTAGACGAAACAGCCTTCTACTGGAAGAAGATGCCATCTAGGACTCCCATAGCTAGAGAGAAGTTAATGCCTGGCTTCAAAGGACAGGCTGACTCTCTTGTTAGGGGCTAGTGCAGCTGGTGACTTTAAGTCAATGCTCATTTACCATGCTGAAAATCCTAGGGCCCTTAATTATGCTCAGTCTACTCTGCCTGTGCTCTATAAATGGAACAACAAAGCCTGGATGGCAACACATCTTTTTACAACATGGCTTACTGAATATTTTAAGCCCACTGCTGAGACCTACTGCTCAAAAAAGATTCCTTTCAAAATATTACTGCTCATTGACAATGCACCTGGTCACCCAAGAGCTCTGATGATGTACAACAAGATTAATGTTGTTTTCATGCCTACTAACACAACATCCATTCTGCAGCCTGTGGATCACAGAGTAATTTTGACTTTCAAGTCTTATTATCATTTTGTAAGGCTAGAACTGCCATAGATAGTTATTCCTCTGATGGATCTGGGCAGAGTAAATTGAAAACCTTCTGGAAAGGATTCACCATTCTAGATGCCATTAAGAACATTCGTGATTCACAGGAGGAGGTCAAGATATCCATATTAACAGGAGTTTGGAAGAAGTTGATTCCAGCCCTCATGGATGATGTTGAGGGCTTCAAGCCTTCAGTGGAGGGAAGGAACTGCAGATGGAATGGAAATAGCAAGAGAACTAGAATTAGAAGTGGAGCCCAAAGATGTGACTGAATTGCTGCAATCTCATGATAAAACTTGAATGGGTGAGGAGTTGCTTCTTATGGATGAGCAAAGAAAGTGATTTCTTGAGATGGAATCTACTCCTGGTGAAGATGCTGTGAACATTGAAATGACAACAAAGGATTTGGAATATAACATGAACTTAGTTGATAAAGCAGTGGCAGGGTTGGAGAGGATTGACTCCAGTTTTGAAAGAAGTTCTATTGTGGGTAAAATGCTATCAAACAGCATTGCATGCTACAGAGAAATCCTTTGTGAAGGGAGGAGTCAATTGATGTGCCGAACTTCATTGCTGTCTTATTCTAAGAAATTGCCACAGCCACCCCAACCTTCAGCAACCACCACCCTGATCAGTGAGCAGCCATCAACATGGAGGCAAGACCCTCCAACAAAAAGATTATGACTTGCTGAAGGCTCAGATGATGGTTAGCATTTTTTTTAGCAATAAAGTATCTTTTAATTAGGGTATGTACATTGTTTTTTAGACATACTGTAGTCTATTAAGTGTGCGATAGCATTATAGTGTAAACTTTTATATGCACTGGGAAACCAAAAAATTTGTGTGACTCGCTTTATTGTGGTGGTCTGGAACTGAACCCACCATATCTCTGAGGTATGCCTGTAGCTCACCTTATTAGTGTTTCACATTCCATACAGCTAAAGATTACTTGGGATGATGACAAAAATGTTAGTTGCAAGGTGTTTCTGTTTAGATCGAAGGCTTATAATCCACAGCTGTGTTTCTCAGGTTGACTCTTTTTTCCCCCTCCTCCCCCTCCCCACTTGGAAGTTCTAGTGGATTTTGTGTAGGGATTATGAGACCGAGTTCACTTCAGAATGCTTGATTGTACCATTTAGGATTTTGGAACATATGAGAAAATGTTGCACTTAACATCAGTTTTCTTTATTACTGTGCTCAAAGTAATTGCCTTAGATAAAAAGTTCAAAATTTCTCTCAAAAGGGGAGGGAGAGGACTGATCTTGTAAATCCCATTAGGCAGCAGGATAAACTTTTAGGTGCTAAAGCATAATTATCCTTCTGAACTGTGATCAAAGACTCTAATGAGAACTTAGAAAGCAGGATATGGAATATGAATTGCAGGTTTGGACACCAAAATATCTTTTCTACTTGTTATATAATTTTTCTTTCCCTGTTCATTATAGGGCACTCATATTTCCTCTTCTGATCCGGGAAGGAAAGCCGACACCATTTTTCACTTTTGTACTAGCACTTCTATTCTGTGTTTACAATGGATACTTGCAAGGACGAAGCTTAAGCAACTATGCAAAATACCCTTCAACCTGGTTAAAAGAGCCTTTTTTCATTGCGGGTAAGTTTAAAACATGCTGTGGGAACATCAGTAGTAGGTTTGCATTTTTTTCGTATGGCTTCTTATTATATTTTGATTATAATATCTTAAGTCACGTTTTATTATTTTTATCATAGTTATTCAATATTCTAAATAACTTTAATTGTCTTGTTTGCTGTAACATAGGTGTACAATAAAAAAGGTTAAGATACTTCCAACTTTGAACTGAAACTTATTCTTACAGCCTCAATATTAGATGACCTTATTCCCATGTTTATTCTGTAAAACCACAACTGGCATGAAAAAGGTGAATAAGGGTCATGTACTTCAGTATAAGAACCAGGGGGCCTTAAATGAAACTAGCAGCTGACAGGTTTGGAACAAACAAACAAAAAAGAGGTTTTCTACATAATGTAAATTAAACTGATTCTTTGTTTCATGATGTCATAGACATTAAAAGTTTGCATGGTTCCAGACTGAATTGAATGAATTAATGGAATAAAATCTACTAAGGGCAGCTGCTAACTACTGTTATATCACTTCTAGTCCTGAAAGTCCTTGGTATTAGGCTACTTATTTTCATAAACAAAAGAATCTTGTAGTAGGATCAAGCTTTGTCAAAGAATAAAACTACCTCACAAGGGAGGAGGCATTGATCATTCAGTCCTACTAGGAACTGCCATTACATTTATACTTGATGTCAGGCATATAATTAAGACTGGAAAGTATAGCAAAAAAATGCTGGCTTTGCTCTGTTTTCTTTCTTAAACACTTTTGCCTGTGGCTACCAAAAATAAAATATGGCTTTCCAATGAAATCTTTAGTGAAGGATCTCCCAGCTGAAGATAAATCAGAATATTTCAACTTTGCAGTCAAAGACAGAATATTAGGCTGTGTCAATCATTGATCAGACCCAATACAGTTTTTTGTTATTCTGGAGCCAGAGCAAATTAGTGTTTCTCACAGATTTCTCAGGCCTAAGAAGTCTTTATCTTTATTGCAGTGTTATTGCAGATCAGAAAAGAGGACTGTTATGCTAAATGCTGTATGAAGAGTGTAAGCTTGAAGAGATTTGAAGCTAAACAGATTCTCTTGCACAGATTAGGAGGAGATACTGTATGTGGGTGTGGGGCAAATAATACCAGTTAGGAAGATATGCTGAGCAGTGCAGGAAATGTATATTAATATACAAGGCAGATGTCTCCATGGCTACAATGTTTTTAAGTTATTACAATAGATGCTATGTGTATCAGAAATGTTCAGCTTATTAATTATTAGGATAATGTTACTCATTTGCAAAAATAGTCTCATTAAAAAAAGCAATAAATATATGGAAAAAAAAATTGGTAGTACAGTTAAGGAGTCAAGCCTAATGATTCTTTTTTCTATTCTTTCCAACTTTTTTTTGTAGTGCAGGTCAATATAAATTTTTTTTTGTCATAATAGTGGATTTTACTACCTTGTGTTCATCCCGCCTAGATAACTGCAGATGTTTGGAGGTCATGCTTGTAGTTTTGGTCACTCAGATGCAGAATGGCTCTATTGTACACTGGATACATCCTGAACATCTGGACTACTATGCTCTAAACTTTCAAAAAACATCTGGCAATGTCTTATGCCTCTGGTCAAAATGACAAGAAGATTGAGCAGAGGATTGGGGGGAAAAAACAATAGCAAGAACCCTCATTTGCCAAGGAATGTTATGAAATTATTCCTTCAGCCTATAACAAGTTATGTGAGGAGCAGAAGTATGTCTGAAAGTAGCAGACAAACAAGGTTCAGTAGCTGGAAGTTGAAGTGAACTAAACTTGCAGTTTTGGAGGAGTGAGGCTAATTAGCTATCAGGGTGGAGAGTTTCAAAGAACTGTTCTCAATCTGTGGATCCTTAGTGTACAGGTTGAATGTCTGTTTTCAGATGTTCAGGAGTTAACTCTGGGAAAGCAATAACTTGCATCTACACTAGCAATAGATTTGGAGCAGCAATATGATTTTAACATGGTTCCCTCACGGTCTACGTGTACTGTGTTTGTTTAATTCAGAGAGCAGTGAACCAGACTCTTTTCAATGGAAACTTCAAAAAAAAGAAAACCTGCTTCAAATGCAGTACAACAATTGATAAAATAAAATCATTACATTCCAGACCAATGTAGGAACATTGCCCTCACAATCTTCCAGTATGTATCTTACATGCATGTGCCACTAAAAAGCTTGTGAACTCAAGAGCACCATGGTACCCTGAAATGGTTAGTGCTATATGCAGGGCCAAATGCCATCTGCACCTGCCTGCGTAACCATCTACTGCCAGTTATTCCCTGGCAGCCTTGTGTTCTTCCCTAATTCATCCACACTTCTAGTTAGGAACTCCTTCCTTTCTCTGCCTGTTTTAACCTCATTGATCCTTTCACAGTATGCCTTTGTCTTTTCTAACACCCTTCCACCCCCCCCCCCCTTTTTTTAATGCATGTTCAAACACTAATTTTGATGGCTAACCCTTTTGGGTCTCAAAAGAATTCTGTTGTTGCAAAGTCTTTATCTGGATATGATCTCATGACTGAAGGACATAGGATACTTAGTATCTCTCATAGTATCTGGCATCTGGATGATACTTTCTTAGAAAGTATACTGATGAAGGAAAGAAGACTCTTGAATTTAACAGTCTAGTGAGCTCATCTAAATTGCTTGGTTCAACCTGTGGATCATAGAATCCACTAGAGTGCACTATGGCTCCCTTCCTGTCTACATATCCAGACTTCCCTTAGGCCAAGTCATGCAGACCGTACATACCCAACTCCTCTCTTTGTAGAGTGCAGGCTTAGTATTCAGCCATAATGAGAATCTGAGAATAAGGATAGGCAAATACCATGCCCCTGAAGTACAGATGCAGAGAATGTGAGTATTCAGCACTTCAGGAGAAAAGTGGTCTTCAAACAAAAGAGGTATGCTGTGGAAAAAGCCTATGTTGATATGCTCATTTTTCTTTATGAAGAAAGACTTGATTGTTTCTTTTTGAGGTGCAGTAGTTTTCAGTTAAGAGGGGTAAAAAATGCTTATTATCTAACTAATTTTAATTCTAGAGTAATTAAGCACTCTTAGTGCAAAAAGACTGGAGCTTGCTTTATCTGACGTGTTCTTAGTAGTTCATATCCTGTTTTACAAACTTCAGATTTTAAACTTTATACCTTCGAGGTATATGGTAAATACAGAGAACACAGATAACATTTTCCGAAATTATTGTGGCGTTTCAAACTAATGATAAATTAAATCTAATTTCTTCTTTTAAGAAAATGATTATTCTTCTTAGATATGGTACTAACAGCATAGATTTTTTTTTTTAATCATGCTTATACTAACTTAAATTAGTAGAAATATTGTTATATTTAAGTGGAATTAATGTGTGCTTGTTAAGAAAGTAACTTGAATAGACTTCCTTTTGAAATTATTGTATGGATAGAGGTAATATTCACTTCTCATCTAGTTGCATGAACAGCATCCCTAAAATTTTTCAAGGTACTGCTCAGTTTTTCTTCTCTAGCAATTAGCAAATTGATAGTCATCAGTGTTGAAGCAAACAATTTGAATATTGAAGCACAATACAGTACTGAATTCAAAATACAAATTTACTTTTAAGCATTAATTTTTTTACTTCATTTTTGAATATATTAAAAATATAGCTTATAATATGTTATACCTGCAAATATCAGGCTTTTCCAGCCTTTCAGTGGTGGTACTTCAAAATAACTGTGTAAATAGACCTTCTGTCTACATGTAGTAACCTGTGTTGCACTTCTCATGTGGAAGGAGTATAGTCTGACTACTTTTAGCTGGCTGAATCTCTTTTTGGAAAGAGGTAGACTATGTTCTTCCCAGGTGCCTCAGGGAGGTCATTCTTATCTGTCCAGTTATAACGATGGCAAGGCAGCAACCAAAAACAAAACAAAAACTTATCTAGTTTTAAAGAGGTAGATAGTGCTAGAAGAACTAAAGTCATAAAATACAGGCCTTCCCCAGCCTGAACTGAGCAGATCTGTGGTTAGAGGACACCAAGACAGATGTCAAAACTGAATGATGAGTTAGGACTTTCCAGGTACCTAACTGATTAAATAAAACTGACCATGAGCAAAAATAGGTACATCTGCTTCTGTGCTATATAATAAGTTTTATATGAATAGTGACACAAGAGGAATACTATCTTAAGTTTGTGATACAAAAGTTCCTGTCTGCAGAGGAACAGAGATCATTGCAAGGACTTTGATTCTCAATATTAAGTAAACTTGATAAAACTATTCCTGAACAGGCTGACCGCTGGTTGTTAATACATAAGATAGACCTTTAAAAGAGTGTTTTAACTTCTACTTAATATTATTTCAGTGGTGATATAATCAGATAAGTTAATCAAAGAACAGTGCAGTACAAACAAGAATCGCAGAATGGCTGAGGGTGGAAGGGACCTCTGGAGATCATCTAGTCCAACCTCCTGATCAAGCAGGGTCACCTAGAGCACATTGCCCAGGATTGTGTCCAGACAGCTTTTGAATATCTCCAAGGGTTGGTGTGGAAGAATGGTTAAGTGAAAAGGGGCATGATCTCTTAGAAGTGAGCAATCCTGTCTTCACAATAGAGGGAGGATCCCTGCGGCTATGTGAACTGTCCTTGAGCATTCCTAGACCATTACAGAAGGGGAAGATAAGTAGTGGTAAACAAGTAAAGGAGGGGGCTGACAAGCCCCTCCACGTGAACAGCAACTTTGCACCAATCGTGTATTCGCTTTAGGCGTGTGAACAGAGACTGTAAACCAATCATACAGCTACTGCTAGTGCGTGCTTATTGCTTGTCTATATATACTCTGTGTAAGCTCTAATAAAGGGAGAACAATCATACTCGTATTGAGACTCATCGTTACTCCGGGTCCGTCTCCCACTCCGACATCTGGTAGCAGAGGATGGTTGATTTCCGAGACTACCGATAAGAGGATGGTTGCGCTCAACTAAGATCTCTGAGACTGCGGTAAGCAGCTAGAGGAGGGGAAGATCTCTGAGACTGCGGTAAGCAGCTAGAGGAGGGGAGTGGGAAACCACGGCTGAGAGAGGCGCTGCTTGGGGCAGAAGCAAAGCAGATGCTGGTGCGTGGGGTCGCGCCCCACCTCTCAGGCGCAGCTATGGAAACAGACACTGCGGCCATGCTACTCGCCAGAATCCTCTCTAAGAGAGGGATAGACGTTCCGGCGAAACTGTTACACAGCTTGATCAAGTTGGGACGGCGTTGGGGTCACTTTTCTGACACCCACCTGTTGTTTTCGGTGTCTGAGTGGCGAGACTTTGGGGGAACAATGTGGCAGAAGACGATTGAGGGAGGCGAGAAGGAGGAAAAGGAAATAAAAGCTGTTTGCGCACTTTGGAACACTGTACTAGAGACTTTAACGGCAGTGTACCGAACTGTTGAGGAGGCACCGCAAAGGGTGTGGGAGAACTCTGAGGGGGGGGGCATCGTCAGCGTCGTCACCTGCCGCATTCCAGAAAGCGGAAGTTTCCTCGGAGCTGGCTGGTCCGAGCTCTGAGGCAAACACGGAAGTGCACCCGGAGGAGGTTCAAAGAGGGGCGGTGGCCACGCCTCTCGCTGACCTCATAGACTTGGGTGGAAAGGAATGCCGACCCCCTCCTAGTGCTCCCCCCCCCCGCCACTGCCTAGCGTGAATCCCCTGCATCCACCGTTGCCGCTGTCTACGCCACCTCAGCGGCCGCCTCTACCCTCCTTCAACGAGACCACCCGCTCGCGACAGACATCATCAGAGTCTCCTCCACTGCCTTCGTCCAGCGAGTCTTTGGGGGATAACACGCCTGACACCAGAAATAAAGCACCGCTGTCACCAGGAGAAACCGCAAGAGCGCTGTGGGAATTATCGGATTGCCTGAAAAAGGTGGAACTGCAGACACAGGAAAAGGAGAGGGAGGTCCCTCCCTGCTTAATAAATCCCCTCGCCGGACCTCCAAGGGAGTCCCGCTGGAGTGGTATTATCAAGGACACTATAATAGAAGGACAATGGAAGCCTGTTGCGAGGTCCGAGGGCCCCACAGCACTGGCGTTCCCCGTGCTACAACAGAATGGTCAGGGGAAATGGGAACCACATGATTGGAAAATTTTACAACAAGCTCGTACCACCATCTCAACCTATGGGGGAGGGGCACGAAGCGGCGGCTGCCCCTCAGCACCAGCACCGAGCTGCTGCCCGGCCTCCCTGCCTCCCCCTCCTGCTCCTCTCCCCCACCCTTCCTCCTCCTGTGGTAGCGAGCGAGTGAGATGCTGGCCGCCGGGGCTTGGGCTAAGCACGAGCAGATCCTGGTGCTCGATCTGCCCACCGACCTCAAATCTAAAGTAATGCTACAACCTTTTGACTATGACCCTCAGAGATAATGGCTCTAATTCTCTTCCTTCACTTGTTGTAATTGCAGCCAGTCCAACTGCAATTAAACGATATTGTCATGCTTAATGACCTACAAAAAATATTAGGAGCCATTAATTGGCTCTGACCAGTGCTAGGACTTTCCACGGAACTGCTACACTCCCTTTTTGAAAAGCTCAAAGGGGACCATGTATCTTTGGACTTTTGACGATGTTTCATCCCAAAAAATTCTTAGTTAATGGAACTGTCCACACTCGAACAAAGCGGTCCACCCACGGCTTTATGTCAGGTTGCGATAGTAACGTAGAATTTTGGAATCCAGCAGAACGTATCTTGAGTAGTATTTTTGCAGGAGTAGGGACTGCTCATGCTTTATTACAACTTAACAGATTAGGATGCTGGCTTGCAAAAGAAGCAAATGCTACTAGTACTGCTTTAAGCGCCTTATTAACAGACATAGATTCAATTAGATACGCCACCTTACAAAATCGGACTGCAATTGACTTTTTGCCATTGGCCCAAGGCCATGGCTGTCAGGACTTTGAGGGAATGTGTTGTATGAACCTGAGTGATCATTCTGAGTCAATACATACAAGCATTACAAAATTGAAGGAGCTAACAAAACAACTGCAAGAAGATGATGGTGAAAACTTGTGGGGACTGTTTGATTGGTTGAATATGCTTGCTATAGGGCCTTGGTTAAAACGCATACTGATTCTAGGACTTATTGTAATTTTTATGTTTGTTGCAATACTAATCTGTGTACCATGCTTGTTGATCTGTGTGCGAAGAATGATTGACCGGAGTATGAAGCAAGTCATGACCCTGCAGATCCATACAGCCTTAGCCCTTCAATTAGTAAAAGAAGGGGGAGATGTGGAGGGTCATGACAGGGTTAAACTGGTGGAAAGTTGCAAGCAGCAAGCAACAGGAACCTCAGACAAACGTACCCAAGGACACTGGTGCAGCTGGGAATGATGCATCCTGAGAAAGTACAGATAAACTAGCAGAAGCCAGTGGGAACCAAGGTTAAGGGCGAGACAGCTTTTCTAAACAAGTAGCAAGGTACAAGGCATGACCGCTGCGTGCGTGATTGGTGTAATGATTGGCTACCTGTGACATAATCTGCATGATGATTGGCTTAGCAAAGTGTGTCTGTGAAACCACTGAAGCAGCTAACTTTTAAATAAGCTCAGAAATAAACAATAAATGTCTCAGGATGCAAAAAAAAAAAAAAAGGAGGAAAAATATAACAGGGAACAGGACTGCCACCCGTAGTAAACGGGCAGCCGTAGGGCTTTCACCAGATTGTAATGATAAGGTTACCTTACTCAGTCCTACTGAAAGAGTGTTTTTGTCTCTCTTTGTGCCTGGGGCAACAGCAGGCAACGCCTTAACCTATTAGAGGACCAAAATAGCCTGTGACATGCTATTCTGCAAAATAGGGCTGCAATTGATTTTTTGCTATTAGCGCAAGGCCATGGTTGTGAGCATTTTGAAGGTATGTGTTGCATGAATTTGTCTGATCGTGGTGAATCCATTCACAAACAATTACAGTGGTTGAAGGAGCACCAAGTAAAATCCGTCAGAACCATGGGCTATTAGACGAATGGCTAACTAACCTGTTTGGAAATCTACCACAGTGGCTAGTAGGGTTGCTTATTGAAGGCTTACGCATATTAATAATCCTTGTAGTTATAGGTTTGTGTTTATGTGTAGTATTAAGCTGTATTAAGAAGGCTCTGCTGAAAGTAGTGAACCAAGCCTGGATTGCTCAAAAACAAGAAGGGGGGATTGTGGAAGAATGGTTAAGTGAAAAGGGGCATGATCTCTTAGAAGTGAGCAATCCTGTCTTCACAATAGAGGGAGGATCCCTGCGGCTATGTGAACTGTCCTTGAGCATTCCTAGACCATTACAGAAGGGGAAGATAAGTAGTGGTAAACAAGTAAAGGAGGGGGCTGACAAGCCCCTCCACGTGAACAGCAACTTTGCACCAATCGTGTATTCGCTTTAGGCGTGTGAACAGAGACTGTAAACCAATCATACAGCTACTGCTAGTGCGTGCTTATTGCTTGTCTATATATACTCTGTGTAAGCTCTAATAAAGGGAGAACAATCATACTCGTATTGAGACTCATCGTTACTCCGGGTCCGTCTCCCACTCCGACATCTGGTAGCAGAGGATGGTTGATTTCCGAGACTACCGATAAGAGGATGGTTGCGCTCAACTAAGATCTCTGAGACTGCGGTAAGCAGCTAGAGGAGGGGAAGATCTCTGAGACTGCGGTAAGCAGCTAGAGGAGGGGAGTGGGAAACCACGGCTGAGAGAGGCGCTGCTTGGGGCAGAAGCAAAGCAGATGCTGGTGCGTGGGGTCGCGCCCCACCTCTCAGGCGCAGCTATGGAAACAGACACTGCGGCCATGCTACTCGCCAGAATCCTCTCTAAGAGAGGGATAGACGTTCCGGCGAAACTGTTACACAGCTTGATCAAGTTGGGACGGCGTTGGGGTCACTTTTCTGACACCCACCTGTTGTTTTCGGTGTCTGAGTGGCGAGACTTTGGGGGAACAATGTGGCAGAAGACGATTGAGGGAGGCGAGAAGGAGGAAAAGGAAATAAAAGCTGTTTGCGCACTTTGGAACACTGTACTAGAGACTTTAACGGCAGTGTACCGAACTGTTGAGGAGGCACCGCAAAGGGTGTGGGAGAACTCTGAGGGGGGGGGCATCGTCAGCGTCGTCACCTGCCGCATTCCAGAAAGCGGAAGTTTCCTCGGAGCTGGCTGGTCCGAGCTCTGAGGCAAACACGGAAGTGCACCCGGAGGAGGTTCAAAGAGGGGCGGTGGCCACGCCTCTCGCTGACCTCATAGACTTGGGTGGAAAGGAATGCCGACCCCCTCCTAGTGCTCCCCCCCCCCGCCACTGCCTAGCGTGAATCCCCTGCATCCACCGTTGCCGCTGTCTACGCCACCTCAGCGGCCGCCTCTACCCTCCTTCAACGAGACCACCCGCTCGCGACAGACATCATCAGAGTCTCCTCCACTGCCTTCGTCCAGCGAGTCTTTGGGGGATAACACGCCTGACACCAGAAATAAAGCACCGCTGTCACCAGGAGAAACCGCAAGAGCGCTGTGGGAATTATCGGATTGCCTGAAAAAGGTGGAACTGCAGACACAGGAAAAGGAGAGGGAGGTCCCTCCCTGCTTAATAAATCCCCTCGCCGGACCTCCAAGGGAGTCCCGCTGGAGTGGTATTATCAAGGACACTATAATAGAAGGACAATGGAAGCCTGTTGCGAGGTCCGAGGGCCCCACAGCACTGGCGTTCCCCGTGCTACAACAGAATGGTCAGGGGAAATGGGAACCACATGATTGGAAAATTTTACAACAAGCTCGTACCACCATCTCAACCTATGGGGGAGGGGCACGAAGCGGCGGCTGCCCCTCAGCACCAGCACCGAGCTGCTGCCCGGCCTCCCTGCCTCCCCCTCCTGCTCCTCTCCCCCACCCTTCCTCCTCCTGTGGTAGCGAGCGAGTGAGATGCTGGCCGCCGGGGCTTGGGCTAAGCACGAGCAGATCCTGGTGCTCGATCTGCCCACCGACCTCAAATCTAAAGTAATGCTACAACCTTTTGACTATGACCCTCAGAGATAATGGCTCTAATTCTCTTCCTTCACTTGTTGTAATTGCAGCCAGTCCAACTGCAATTAAACGATATTGTCATGCTTAATGACCTACAAAAAATATTAGGAGCCATTAATTGGCTCTGACCAGTGCTAGGACTTTCCACGGAACTGCTACACTCCCTTTTTGAAAAGCTCAAAGGGGACCATGTATCTTTGGACTTTTGACGATGTTTCATCCCAAAAAATTCTTAGTTAATGGAACTGTCCACACTCGAACAAAGCGGTCCACCCACGGCTTTATGTCAGGTTGCGATAGTAACGTAGAATTTTGGAATCCAGCAGAACGTATCTTGAGTAGTATTTTTGCAGGAGTAGGGACTGCTCATGCTTTATTACAACTTAACAGATTAGGATGCTGGCTTGCAAAAGAAGCAAATGCTACTAGTACTGCTTTAAGCGCCTTATTAACAGACATAGATTCAATTAGATACGCCACCTTACAAAATCGGACTGCAATTGACTTTTTGCCATTGGCCCAAGGCCATGGCTGTCAGGACTTTGAGGGAATGTGTTGTATGAACCTGAGTGATCATTCTGAGTCAATACATACAAGCATTACAAAATTGAAGGAGCTAACAAAACAACTGCAAGAAGATGATGGTGAAAACTTGTGGGGACTGTTTGATTGGTTGAATATGCTTGCTATAGGGCCTTGGTTAAAACGCATACTGATTCTAGGACTTATTGTAATTTTTATGTTTGTTGCAATACTAATCTGTGTACCATGCTTGTTGATCTGTGTGCGAAGAATGATTGACCGGAGTATGAAGCAAGTCATGACCCTGCAGATCCATACAGCCTTAGCCCTTCAATTAGTAAAAGAAGGGGGAGATGTGGAGGGTCATGACAGGGTTAAACTGGTGGAAAGTTGCAAGCAGCAAGCAACAGGAACCTCAGACAAACGTACCCAAGGACACTGGTGCAGCTGGGAATGATGCATCCTGAGAAAGTACAGATAAACTAGCAGAAGCCAGTGGGAACCAAGGTTAAGGGCGAGACAGCTTTTCTAAACAAGTAGCAAGGTACAAGGCATGACCGCTGCGTGCGTGATTGGTGTAATGATTGGCTACCTGTGACATAATCTGCATGATGATTGGCTTAGCAAAGTGTGTCTGTGAAACCACTGAAGCAGCTAACTTTTAAATAAGCTCAGAAATAAACAATAAATGTCTCAGGATGCAAAAAAAAAAAAAAAGGAGGAAAAATATAACAGGGAACAGGACTGCCACCCGTAGTAAACGGGCAGCCGTAGGGCTTTCACCAGATTGTAATGATAAGGTTACCTTACTCAGTCCTACTGAAAGAGTGTTTTTGTCTCTCTTTGTGCCTGGGGCAACAGCAGGCAACGCCTTAACCTATTAGAGGACCAAAATAGCCTGTGACATGCTATTCTGCAAAATAGGGCTGCAATTGATTTTTTGCTATTAGCGCAAGGCCATGGTTGTGAGCATTTTGAAGGTATGTGTTGCATGAATTTGTCTGATCGTGGTGAATCCATTCACAAACAATTACAGTGGTTGAAGGAGCACCAAGTAAAATCCGTCAGAACCATGGGCTATTAGACGAATGGCTAACTAACCTGTTTGGAAATCTACCACAGTGGCTAGTAGGGTTGCTTATTGAAGGCTTACGCATATTAATAATCCTTGTAGTTATAGGTTTGTGTTTATGTGTAGTATTAAGCTGTATTAAGAAGGCTCTGCTGAAAGTAGTGAACCAAGCCTGGATTGCTCAAAAACAAGAAGGGGGGATTGTGGAAGAATGGTTAAGTGAAAAGGGGCATGATCTCTTAGAAGTGAGCAATCCTGTCTTCACAATAGAGGGAGGATCCCTGCGGCTATGTGAACTGTCCTTGAGCATTCCTAGACCATTACAGAAGGGGAAGATAAGTAGTGGTAAACAAGTAAAGGAGGGGGCTGACAAGCCCCTCCACGTGAACAGCAACTTTGCACCAATCGTGTATTCGCTTTAGGCGTGTGAACAGAAACTGTAAACCAATCATACAGCTACTGCTAGTGCATGCTTATTGCTTGTCTATATATACTCTGTGTAAGCTCTAATAAAGGGAGAACGATCATACTCATATTGAGACTCATCGTTACTCCGGGTCCATCTCCCACTCCGACAGTTGGAGACTTCACAACCTCTCTGGACAACCTGTTCCAGTGCTCAGTCACCCTCACAGTAAAGTTTTTCCTCATGTTCAGGCGGAACTTCCTGTATTCCAGTTTGTGCCTGTTGCCTCTCGTCCTGTCACTAGGCACCACTGAGAAGAGTCTGGCCCCATCCTCTTTATGCCCTCCCTTCACATACTTATTGATAAGATCTCCCTTCAGTCTTCTCTTCTCTAGAATGAACAGTCCCAAAATGACTACATGAATTTAAGAAATGAATAAATACAAAGTGTGCAGGAAGTAGGGTTTGTTTTTCTTGTGTATGTATCTTCTTGTTGCTCTTTTTTTGAAGAGGAAAGTGTGTCCAGAAAAATCAGACAGAGCTTGGGGGTCTGGTTTGAGAAGAAGTAAGCTTGCTGTGGCTTTCAGTACTGGGTATTCAATCAACACTTCAGCATCAAACACTATGGGGTTTTTCTGTTTGGTTTTTGGGTTTTTTTAAGTGTTTCTTTGATGCCAGTAGAAAACCCTGGTATCAGAGCCTCATATTTCAAATCAGAGGGACAAGTGGCATGAATGTGCCCCTAAGTAGCACCAGGTGATAACAGGAGGAGTGGTTCCAAGTTTGCAATCAATTCAAGGTGATTGGTGCCTATCTACAGCTGAGACTGGAGAAGAAGTGGTCTCTACATCTGTCCTTTTGATTGTTGACACAAGGTCTGTGATGTGTAGCAGTCACTTAGATGGTAAGAATACAGTTTTCCCAGCACTTTGCTCAGATACAGTGTGGAAAGATCTCATATGATCTTATCTCTTTTGTAGCTCAGGACAGCATTTTAACTCTTTCCTTTTCCCCTCAAAGCAGCATGCAGCCAAGGTGTAAATACATAGCTGGTCAGAATGATTTCTAACTAGTTTGCATAGGCATGTTAAGAAGCTAGAATTCCTTAATATAATAGAAATGCCTTAATATCATACATCTTGTTTACAAATATCTCAAAATCAAAGTCTACTCTTATTAAAGGTTTTTCTGCACCAGGCTGCAAAGCTGCAGCTTAGTTTATGCTTACAAATGAAACTTGCTAGTAGTGGCATATTCTTGAGGGAGAAAGAAGTTTCCATTACTGCAGCTTCTGTCACCCAATAGTTCCAGGAATTTTACAGTCTTTTGCCAATTGTTATTAAATTAAAATTTTACGATGGATCTCAGAATTTAGGAGTGGCATATGCAAAAAACAAGAAAGCAAGAAAAAACAATTGTCTCCTATCTTGCATTGTCGATTCCAGCAACTAATGAAGTGTCTGAAATCAAGTGTTTGGCCCATTTGGAGGTCTTTGAGGATTGTGGGGATTAATTTATTAGGCCAGCTGTTTTGAGAGGACCCACAACTAAATGACTTAGAACAGAAAAATACCATTTTCAGTTTTTGTAATTATAGGCCTTGGCTAGTATAGGATATTGTCATGGCTGGGGGTTTTCTTAAAAGCAAGTGGTAGGCTGAAGAAAACCCCACAGGCTGCCTGTGAGAACACTCATCACTTTTTCCAATTCTCTTTTATTGTTCTATTTTGCAATTTTTTGGGGCAGGGAGGGAATGGTGGTTATAAGATTTCGTGAGAGCCTGCTCGTGCATCAGTCTTCACAATTAGGTTGTATTCAGGTGGTTCAATTCTCACACAGTTTAGTGCTGTTTAAGGTAACCTTGTAATCAAGGTAATACCATTTATTGTGTACCTCCAACTTCTCCCTGTTGCTAATGTCACCAAACACATATTCAAAGGAAGTCAAAGATGAGCAGAAACTATTTTTGTACTCTTCAAAAGAATGTTGATCTAAACATA